>NC_046321.1:31848343-32472654 GCF_009819535.1 Lacerta agilis | reverse complement strand
CGTTAGTTTCTATAATATGGTGTCTCATAATAAGCAGTCTCTTCAGAAGTTAGTACTTTGGTGGGAATGAAAGCAAGGTGAGGAAAAAGAATTCACTGGTGAGTGAGCATAGCATTTCCTGGAACCTCACATTTATCATTTCAGCCCATGTTAGCCGTAGCGATCAACTGTTATTTCCCCATTGTCAGAATAAAGCATGGAGAAATATTGATTAAATAAGTATTACAATGGAAATTAAAAGTTTACAAATACCAAACTTTCTGACTGGCTTATCATAATTACTTTTTCAATTATAGTTAAAGATAACAAGCATGTAGGTGCATGCTTCCTATCTCTTTTATAACAGTCAGTAAAATGTACTGATTTACCAAAGTACCATTTCCCCCCTAAAAACTATGGAGAAATAATGTATTATTAATATTACTGTGGCATCTAAATTTCCCAGCCAAGAATCTGATGCTACTGACATGTACTATGCACTATGCACACTCGATTAAATTCTGTTTCTATTTATTTATTTATAAAAGTATTTATATACTGTCATATCATAAAGCATCAGGGCAGTGTACAATGGTATAACATAAAACACCTTTAAAACAATACAAACTAAGCATTAAAGTGACTGGCTAATTAAGAATTTCAGCAAACATTACAGTTACTGGCAAAGCTGGATTGAGTTCTCATTGCTATAATCCTTCATAAAATATGAATCACTAAACATCAGTGACTCCAATGAACATTATACTTTAATAGAATTGGGGACTGAATGACTTGATTGAATTGTTTTGTCTTTTGCTTTGTTTTTTAATAAGAAGCTTTAAGTTTAAGTTTAGGTTTAAATTAATTGCACCCTTTTACTTCCTCTGAATATTCATAATATTTCAGGCACAGAAATCTCTAGGCCATCACTGATCCCAGCAGCAATCACACTGGTCTGCTAGCTGGATAGCTCCAGTCCACTTGCACCTTGACATATATAATAGTACTAAGTAGTTGACATTCAGCAAAAGGACAGGTGTAATTTCGTGTAGAAATAGTCTGAGGGACCCAATCTCTTTACAGCTTTATCCTCTAGTTAATATTATTGATACATACTGCGAACTTATCCTCTCTTCAGGGTTTGGACCAATATATTTTGTTGCCTCAGGTGGAGCAGGTAATGGTGCCCCAAATTGTAGTACATAGTACCCAAGGCCTGGCAAACATCTCAAAAGCCCCCCCCCCCCGGTGCTTGCAGCCCTTTAATGATGCCCCAAATCAGCTGCCAGAGGCAGAGTCCTCATCGTAAAATGGTTGTTCCTGTTCTCTTCTGTTAGGTGTCATGCCATGGAGGACCTACTCCTTCTGTAGGAAAATAGAAGATTTCTCTCATATTCCAGTACATAACTCCACGGGGTAGAATCCTAGAGTATTTTCATAGGTGTTGGACAGGAAGCTAGTATGTTGTGCTGGGACATCTAAGGAAATTGTGTGATGGTGCTTCTCGTAAATTTAATCTGACAATTTGTTTTCCAGCCATAAGAGGTCCCATTGGTATGTAGTACATGTGACATTCAGCAAACACATTTGATGTTTTAAAATAAATTGTTTATTTTATCCATGCATGGATAACCTCAACTGTATTTTAATTAGGGAGCCTGGTTTTTCATGAAGAGCAACTCCCCCCTAATCCTAGCGAGTGACTCATTCTACTTTTTCTCCTATCTGGCATAAACAACTCACTGATTACGATTAACAGCTGGAATTCCCAATATGTTGACAATTATCATGATAATTATACTGTGAAACATACAACAGAGCAAGGGAAAAATATACAATCCTGGTCCGGTTCATGCACTACAGCAACTATTAGGTTAGAATACAGCCCCATAGTAATATATATATATATATATATATATGTGTGTGTGTGTGTGTGTGTGTGTATGTGATTTACATATGAAGAAACTAGTTGAGATGTATTAAGTAGTGAAGTAGTGGGTGGACATAACAGACGACACAGATATTTCTCCAAGAAGTTCTTTATAGTAAGCTGGAACTGAACTGAACACAAACAGCTCAGCCGGCCTGCTTTTACAGGCAGTCGGCTGACAACATTGTAACAACAACAGCCCAGGGTTTCCCTCCTAAATTAACTGACGTGGACCTGAGTGAAAACTACATACACAACACCCCTGGTGACCAGAGTGAGAACTTCAATACATAACAAGATGCGTTATGGGAATGTGTGACCATTCCAAGTTGATTGTAGCCTTTCTTGGTGCGCCAATTCTGAAAAAGGCTTCAATGCTCCATGTGGAAGGTTTCCGAAAATTTGGACGGGCCCTTTAGAATGACCGCTTTGTAAGCAGATGTACCATTTTGTTTTTCTTTATCTTTTTAAGGTTTCCTTCAACAATCAGCTTAATTTTCTGCAACTCAACCTATTGAAGAGTCTATGGCATCAGAGATGAACCTAGTTGGGCATCCCCACCTACATTCAGCAGACGGATTTTCTCTTTCCGAAGCTCCTCATTTATTTGGTAAATAAAAAAACTATTACAAGCAAAATGCTAATTCAGTCCATAGAATGGAGTAACGCTGACATTTTCTGATAAACTCCTTTGAGCTACATGTGATTTTTGTTGTTGAAAGTACTCAGTTTTGCTAATCTCTTACAACACATTTTTTGTGTCATGATTTGTAAGACAACTGTGAAAAAATTATAAATGGCATAATGAAATCAGAATATAAGAACAAACTTAGTTGGTCTCTAAGGTGCTACTGGAAGGAATTTTTTATTTTATTTTGTTTTAGCTGTTTAATATGTTGAAGCAATAATGATGATGTCTTATAGCAGGATGCATTTGACAAGTAGGTGACAGACACTTGTGCCACACTTAATGTGTTAGTCATTAAGGTGCTACAAGATTTCCATTGCATTACTACAGGAGAAAGACAATGATCAAATACGTTTTCATTAAATACCTTGGATTTTTTCCACCAACTTGATCATAACTGGTTTGTGTTGTTGTATTGTTGTGTTCATGTGAAGGTCTTGCAATGCCTCCCTCCCCATCATTATATTTAAGAGCCATATGCAATTTGAGTATGTTCCCCTACAAACCCTGTGGCAAACCTGGGATTTTTAATGAGCAGCTGCTGGATTTTATCAGAATACATACTGTATTGCTAAATTTGTACATTCTTTTGCTGTTTTGTTTTTACTTTCAGAAGCGTTGTTGCTCCCTGGCACAAATATTACAGAAGGCTTTTTAATTTTTAAAGGAGCAACAAAATGTGACAGTACTACTAACATAGCTGTCAACTTTTCCCTTTTCTTGCGAGGAATCCTATTCGGAATAAGGGAATTTCCCTTTAAAAAAAGGGAAAAGTTGACAGCTATGACTACTAACTTTATAATGTAAAATTATTTTAGGCTCTTCTCCCACTGCCTCCTAAGACACTTAATGTCTCCTTCACCATCACATATTCCTGCAGGTCCCTTTGTCCTTCTATTGTGTGTGAAAGTTGCTTTGAATCATTTCTATGAGTAAAGCACTTTAATGATGATGATGATGATGATAGTGTAAGGCAGCTGCCTCAAATAGAGTAGAGTAAGCTGCCTGCTTCAAGTAACAAAGCTTGGGTGCCATTAAAGGGCAGGAAACTGAAAGCTCTGTAATTTTATTACTGTATTTGTAATGGGGGGGGGTGGCAATTAGATTTTTATACTCCATACATCAGGCTTCCCCAAACTCGGCCCTGCAGCTGTTTTGGCACTGCAATTCCCATCATCCCTGACCACTGGTCTTGTTAGCTAGGGATGATGGGAGTTGTAGTCCCAAAACAGCCGGAGGGCCAAGTTTGGGGGTGCCTGCCATCCTGAGCAAGGATATGATAAGCATTGCCTCACCATGGTCACATTCTACGAATGGCTGGCTTTACATGTGATACAAACTGAGGCCAATGCTTGTCTGTCTTCTCTAAAATGAAGCAGAACTGTAGGTTTAGCAAGTTTTCTATTTAGCAAGTAATATTACTTCCTACCAGTGTGAACAGTGCATTGGCACTTGGAGAGCCCCTGAAAATCTACAATATTCTTGGCTCTACAGAGAGGGGTGAGAAAGATTGAATCCTTTTGTTCGTTGTGTTGAGAGAGAAAGAAATGCAATTTCTCAAAGGTCAAAAATGATTAAACAAGAAGAAGCTGCTTCTGGCAGAAAATTCAACATCTGGCTTTTGCTTTTTCATATAGCACAGATAATAAACAGGCTCAAAAGTGACAGCAAGATCAAAGGCGTAAAAAAAATCAACAATTAAATTACAGTTAAATGTTGAAAATAAAATGACTTGGGAGAAAAGGGGTGAATTTTCACCAATTCCAAAGTAGCCAGGACCTAGATGTGATCTCACTCTGGCTCAACAAACTTTTTGTAGGGGAGAATAGTACCATTCCCTATTATCTGACTTGCAATTTGAAATGTGCTTAAAACATTATCTGTCTGAGATATGTATTTCCTTCCTTTCCCACCATTTTTAGGTCTTCAATATGGTTTACAAACATGTTTGAATGAAACATTATTTCCAGTCTCCACAGGGATGTGGTGCCAGCTGTAGATCTTCCACCCTAGAAAAAAGGGGCAAATTCCTCACCCTATACCTGATTTCTTCTTTGATTCTGGGTGTTTTGGTTCTGACGATGAGATAAAGAGCAACCCCTATCTGGAAGCAATCCCCCAACATTCCCTCTACACTAAATAAAGGAGCAGAACATTAGTTATATGTCCATTAGTTATTTTTTTCAGGCAACTGGCTAGATAGAGGTCAGAATCCTTGCAGGTATGCATTTTGTGTGTGTGTGTGTGTGTGTGTGTGTGTGTGTGTAGGGGAGGGGAGCTGATGGCTTTGCCCTCCTTCCTCCCTGCTGTCAGTGGCAGTTTCAGCTGTCCTGGCCTCCATGGTGGGGATAAAGAGCTGACATAGGCTTGCCATTGTGAATTATACAATACCTGACTGTTGTTTCTGTAAGACAGGTGTTGCATAAAATCATGCAACATATATTTAATCATATATATATATATTTTTAAAATCCAATAAGTGAATCTGAATGGTTGTACAAATTAATGGGATTATCCATACTCTTTTTGATGTTCTGAGATCAGCTTTTCCAGATGTTAACAAATTATGCTGGAAATGTTATATAGCAATTTTCTCAGACTTTTTCAAACCGGCTCCTCATAATAAAGTTAATCAGTAAACTATATAACCTCTGGCCTAGTGTTTCCTTGGCTGGTCTTAGAGGAAGTTTTTGTTTTCACTTGTGAGTAAAGTATTGGGAAGTTAAGGAAGCAGGAGAGAGCCATGCTGGATGAAGGAACTAGATTTGTCTTTTAAATGGTCAGATTAACAGCCCCTCAAGGTAGGATGCTTTTCCAGCTGACTTGTAGTTTGTGGTTCTAAATACTGCACTAGATAACATCATTTTTGCTATACATAAATTAGTATCTAGAAACTGACCTTTGTTACCTGAAGCACCCAACATTTTAGAAGTTCTACAGCATCTGCTTTGCTTAGAAATGTATCAGGTTCAATCCCTGGCATCTCCAGGTAGGATTGCAGGGGGGACACTTGTCAGATTTCCTAGAGAGCAGCTGTCAGTCATTGTAGATAAAACTGAAGTGGGTAGTAGACCAAGAGTCTGACTCCGTATAACTAAGTTTCCCTGCACTGTTGCTTTCAGGAGGCTGATATCTTTATGTCATGTAACGAAACTAACTCACTTGCAAAGCCCATTTTGCTTTAGTTTGTTATGTACTTTTCTTGCCCCGCATGTTATTTCCTAATATGGGTTATTTTGGTTTCTTTTGCTCTGTTCTTTTGATAGACTACCATGAATGAATTTATATATGCTAGCAGTTCTCGGTGTGGTAAACTTATAAAGCAAATGTACATACTAGAGATCTCCTGTAATTAGGTGAAACTAATCTGTGTTAAATTATTATGAATATGCACCCTTGCTTAAGAATGTAAGAAGTCTGTTGTAGGATTAGTTCAGCATTCCTTTAATTACCGGTAATACCAGGAAGTAGCAGCATTTGCTAGCTAGATTTTGGCCTGTGGATCATTTGTAAGGCATACTCTGCCTTTGCCTGCCTCTACCATAGAACCTTTTTTTTTTTGCTTGTGTGTACAGTGGATGTGTAAGTGGAATGTATTTATTTCCTGACAATTTCCTGCTCCATAATTTGTATTTACTTTAAAATATTTATATCCCACCTTGTTCTCTAGAAGGACCCCCAAGGTGGCTTTCAGAACAATAAAATCAGATTAAACTGCATGCATTTTTACTTTGTTTTTACTCATTTTGTAAGTTGCCCTGAGGATACTGTTACTGGGTGTTTTATAAAGAATTGTATCTATGTGTGTATGTGTGTGTATGCACTTCTGTAAGCATGGGTTGGTCTAGTGATCAACCTTCCATTTCTGGCTGCATTCACATTGCATTTTATTCTGTTGATTTCTGCACTATATTTGAGCTTTCACGTGATGTACAAGCCACTACTGGAAATCTAGTGGAAGTGTTTGTTTCCTTGTCAATTGCTTGCGGAAAAAATCTGTTTACAGCCCCATTAACCCAGAAAATCATGAGAGTAAAATGACAAAATTTGGAATGGTATATAGTGGCCCACAGATCTTTCCTGCCATTTTCATGGGGGAATCATAGAGGAACAGAAGCATGCATGAGCGGAAAGGGTGGGGAAGATACAACATTGCCCAATGATCTTAGTTGTTGTGTCACAGCACAGCTGCTGTTGTGAATGAAATTTAATGCAACATGCCAGTATATCAGTCAGAAAGCCACAGTTCCATAACACAACCAGTACTGTACTGTAGTGTGAAAGGAATATCAGAAAACAAGGTGGAAGCACTTGCATTATAATCAGGAAAACTGATGCAATATAAACCACATTCTGGTTAATGGGTATGAAAACAGAAGAAAAACCTAACAGAATTGCTTAGAAGAATAAAGTGATGATTAAACCAAAAGGGTTGCCTGAATACCAATAGTGATATTCGATATACATGGGTGCTAAAATATCTATTAACAGAACAGATTAAAATGCCCAATATCATTCCAGAATTTCAGACAAATGTAGTGTCACAAATGTTTAGGACTGAAATGCATTACGCTTCTAAAGGTAATTAACTATAATCTTCTGATATCTTATTTCATGGGTGATTCCATATCTGTTCATGTATTAACTGCAGACTAAGCAACCATAGAATTTTATTTTAACTGCTTTTTAGGTTTTGAGTCTTAGGACCAAGACACATGACAATCCTTCTGAAAAATGTATATTGGTTTTGAACTGCTTGTGAATAAGTGGTTCAAAAAATATTTGCTTGTCAACCCACATTTGAACAACTCAGATCAGCAGATTTCATAAAAGTTAGTTTATGTGAAAGTATTGAGAGTATAATGTTTTTGTTATATGTCAGAATGCTGTAGCTTTGACTCCGCAAGTCTACACTGGTCAGTTATAACATTAAAAATGCATTATAAAAATGTGACACCAGAGAGCGCTGCAGAGCAGCAATCTGTCAGCAATAGAAAATTGTACTGAGAACTGTCTAATGTTTTTAATAGGCTTTAATAGTGTTTTTACAGATCAGTATAGATCCAGCCTATCTTAAGAATCAAGTGGAACAGAAGAGAAATCTTTATTATAGCTTAGAACTTGGCTAATTGAGAGAGACATCTAGGAGGTACAGGAAATGGATTGCTTAAAGATACACTCAGACACCATACATTTAAAGCACATTCTTCCCCAAGAATAAAGGGAATTGTAGTTTCCTCCTACATAATCACACCCTTAACAGGCTACAGTTCCTAAGATTCCTTTGGGGATGGGATGTGTGGTGTGTACACAGCCACGGACCCATTCATGGAAGCTGTTTATCTCATTCACATTGACTGAACATAAATACAGGTTCAGGAGGAAGAAGCAAAAGAATAAAAATAAATTATAATGAACATAATGTGATTTATGGGTTTCTTTTAGGGAATAGAGCTGTTGAAGTAAGTTCCTTATAAAAGAAAAGGTTTTTTGTGTTGTTTTCTAGGTTTACTTCCCGAGGCAATGACTTCCCCAGTGCAAGATTCCGATGTGTCACCCTATTCACAGTACAACCCAGTGCACTTTTCTCCAGTGCAGCCTCCCATTTCTTCGCCACCTTATTACTCCAGCCTTGGCTTCTATCCCCAACAGCCTGAAGAATGGTATTCACCTGTAATGTATGAGTTCAGAAAACTACCCTCTGATAACTTTCCCCTAAAGGAGCCAGACCTCGAGGGAATGCCTGTATCCAAGAAGACTCGAATGGGTCCTTCGGGGGGAAGAACGAAAGGAGAGGAGTTGTGCGTGGTCTGTGGTGACAAGGCCTCTGGGTACCATTATAATGCCCTGACTTGTGAAGGCTGCAAAGGTGGGATGAACAAAATTATTGCAAGCAGAACAATATAGCTTATTTTTGTGTGACCGTGTAATTGGCCAGAAGTAGTTTAATTGGTCTAAATAGGAAGTTCTGTTTGCTTTTATTGATCAGAAGAAGAGTTTGTGATTGAAGGCAGGGACTATGTGGTGGAGCCGTTTGTTATTTAGCAAAGGATTAGCAAATGAGGCAAGGACTGACTGCACATTGAAGTGAATGCACCCTATGGCAAGTTAGGCTGGCCGAAAGCTTCCTTTTCCTCAGTGCAGACGTTTTGATCTTGTAATCACTTGGATTTCTAATGCATTAATTGCAGAGGCGTAGGAAGGTCAGGTGGTACCCGGTGCAGAAAATTTCTTGTCCCCCCCCCATTGATTTCCCCCCTGCAAAAATGGTTTTACATTATTTCATGTTTTCTTACAAAGGAATAATAACAAGTAATAATAATAATAAACTTTTATTTATATCCCACCCTCCCCGGCCGAAGTCGGGCTCAGGGTGGCTAACATCAGATACCGGTACATAACATTGGTATAAAATCAAACAATAATTAAATTACCTCCTAAAAACATCTCAAAATCAAATTAAAGTCTAATTAGATGGCTTTCCACAGGGTTAGGGTTGGGAACAGTAAGTGCTCCACTGAACTGAAATTTCAGCCTTCACGACATAGGAAAACAGCCAAGTAAACAGCTATTTTGGTGGAGGAGGGTCAAGATATAAGCCAATATGCATTAAATTTCATATATAGCTATATAATCCCTGGTATAGTAAGATAAGACCTTTGGAGCAGGCATTTTTTTTTAAAGTTTTTTATGAACCGCCCTAGTAGGGCAGTAATTGTTCCTTGATAATTTGCCCCCCCCCTCCATTATGGAACATGGGGCAGACCGCCCCCTATGCCTTCCTTGCTACGCCCCTGATTCCTTGCCAATGTTGGTGGAGTTCCTTGCTTGGAATGTCCACCCCAATAATGTCAGTGAAGTGAGTGGACTGGCCTGCCCATTCCTTTGTTCACAGAGATCTATGTGTGCACAGAGCATCACTGCTTGATGTAGCTCTTAGTAATCTATTACAAATGGAATTGCATGTGACACAGTATTCCTAATTGAGAGACAAATATGCACGTGGTTCCTAGGAGATTTAGGGGAGCCTTGCTTAATAAACCACATGATAAAGTATAGTGGTTAGCAGGCCTTTTTTCAGTGGGATATCTTATAAACTTCTAGTGGGATACAATTCCATATCTGAAATAAATTGGTGTATAAATGCTAATTGCACTTGCATCACCAAATGTTTTCAGTAAGACAAATATTCTATGGGCTTTGTATTTTATTCCTCACCTCAATAGAATATAAGATACCTCTTTGTCCAATCAGCTTTTAATACAATCAACCTGTTTGCTTCTAATAATAATGTCTGCAGGTACCATTTTTGCATTGATGATGAATTTTTGCTAAAACATGGATTTTAAAAATCTGTTTAAGATAAAAAAAGCAGATTATGATTTATTTTAAAAGTAGGAAAATGTTTTCAACAGGCACTGAAGAACTCAGCCTTAAATCTAACCTTTCCCTTCCTTAATCTCCGTATGGAAATGCACTAAACTCTAGGGAATTATGAAACAGCAACTATGTGGCTCTGAGTGAAAGCACCACTTAATTTGCATTTCAAAAGTGGTCAGTGTCAGTCAAATATATTTCAATGGAGACTGTACACAAGTCATTTTAGACGCAACGTCAAATGGGCAGCGAAGTGCAAGGTTTTTGTTTTGTTTCTTTTTAAATAAAAGAAGCTGTTCTATTATTCTGCAATAAAAATTGTGGCTGGTTACTGAGAGGCATGCCAAAGCCGGGAATTATAAACTAGATACACTTTAGAGGTGGTATATTTCTGTTTTACAAAGGAGTGATATCCAGTGTTGTATGAGTGGACTTCTCATGCAGCAGGTCTTCTCCTTGTCCCCTCATCCATCTGCTCTGGAAAGTCCCCCAACCATTGGGGACACATGGTGTGTGTGTGTATGTGTGTGTGTGTGTGTGTGAAAAGGATGCAGAGCAAGTTGAAATCCTTTTGTGCACACAGAAGACAATGCACTTCCAATAATAGGATGCTGGGGCCAAGTGACTTCATCCTTCCCTGCTTTTAGGAAGCACCAAATTGCCTACTTGGGAGAAAGAGCACTGAACTTACTGATCCCTTTTATGAACACATTCCAGATTTCTAGGCTTTTACATATATTTCTGTTGCACACACACATCATGATCCAGGCCTCCAGGTACTTGGATAATGGGAATATAAGATCAGCTACATCTCTTTATCATAAGGGACAGAAATAAATATCCATTAAAGCAGAACATATGTTCTACTGGTTTAAAATGTATTTGTGTTACTGAAGAGTTGATACTAATAAATTCATTCTTTTAAAACAGAAACTAGTTTCATATTGAGATCTTATTTTGCATGTATCATTCTTTCCCTAGGCTTCTTCAGAAGAAGTATCACCAAAAATGCTGTATACAAGTGCAAAAATGGAGGGAACTGTGAGATGGACATGTATATGAGGAGAAAGTGTCAGAAGTGCCGTCTTCAGAAGTGCAAGGAAGTAGGAATGCTGGCGGAGTGTATGTATAAATATATTCGCATCATATAACCAATGTCCATTGATTCAATTGAGTCTCCTCTGAGTGTGAGTAAGCTTGCCCTCACCCTGTGTAGTTTGCATTCACATTTTGTAGGAGCTGTGGAAAGGGTAGTAAAACCTAAGATAGTCTTCAGGTTAGGGTTGCACAGAGCTGAAAGTGCTTTCTCAGGGACCTCAAAGAGTGCAATAAAAACAATTTGGCAAACCGGAAAAGCAAAATCTATGTGATTTATTTAGTGAAGTGAACAATTCCATTCAGTCTCTTGTAAAAATGGGACAGTTGAACATAAGCCCAAGTCTGATCATTGGCCCATTTGACTCAGCACTGCTGACCCTGGATGACAGCAGTTCTCCAGGATTTCAGATTTCCCTTCCTGCAGATGCCAGGGATTGAACCTGGGATCTTTTGTCGTGTACTCTACCACTGAGCTACAGTCTCCTTTCAAAGGGGACTGCATATATGAGAAGTAGAACTGAGTAAGATGGTAGCAATAATATAGAAAACAGATTGGCAGTGACAGAAGCCAGCATTTATTGAGGAGCATACCACAAAGCTTCCTTAAGTGAGCATAGCACATCATGAGGCCTGAAAAAGGATATAGGTACTGACAGAAGTCCTGATCAAAGCTGCACTTAAGGAAAATGAATGATATAATGGGAAATACCGTAGCAGGATTGGCTGAAATACTTTGAACTGTAGTCAACTTCTTGGCATCCGTCTATCTCAGGAGACAATGGAGGAGTGTGCCTTCAGGGGTGAAGTCAAACTGTTGGAAGCTTGCAGCGCCTGCTGTGGCTGTAGAGAGTGATATGAGAGAGACATGTTTTGTTGCAGTCAACTGCTTTTTGAGCAAAGGAGGCACCCCTGTCTTTATTTTCCTAAGGACTGTTTTTGGGACTTACATCTGCATCATGTGCATCATCATCATCAGTTACTTATACCCCACCCTGGATTTCCCCAGCCACTCTGGGCGGCTTCCAACAGGAGATTAAAAATACATTAAAACATCAGTCATTTAGAGTTGCCTTCAGATGTCTTCTAAACATCAGATAGTTGTTTATTCCTTTGACATCTGATGGGAGGGCATTCCACAGGGCGGGGGCCATTACTGAGAAGGCCCTCTGCCTAGTTCCCTGTAACTTTGCTTCTCACACTGAGGGAACCACCAGAAGGTTCTCAACGCTGGACCTCAGTGTTTATTAAGGACTGGCTCAGTAAATATCTCTTCAAAACTCAATAATGCACAAGAGACTGTTTTATTTTCCTGATCAGTTCCTACAGTATTTGCACTCCCTGAACTTTTCCTGCATTGATCGTGCCCTGTTCAACATGCTAACATTTTATTGAATGCCAGGATTGGACACCTACCCTCCCATCTGTTCCCAACAGAAGTGGCGTTCAAAGAGTCTCTTTGTGAGTGAGCATGCTGGTGGCTGATGTAGGTGGATTTTTTTCTGATTGGATGGGGCATGGCCGCACCATTTTGCGCTCCTGACTCTTTTTCTTTTCTTCTAGATGTGGCACTCGTTTTGTATTCTGCCACATTCCTACAGTAGCCATTCTGTGACGGCTGCCCATTGCACTTTCTGAAAATTCTGAATGTGCCCATTGGTCCAAAAATGTTGGCAGCCCCTGCTCTAATAAATGCTTTGGGCTTTGTTAAGTTTCTGCAATATAGAAATGCTGACATTTAAGCATTTTCATGATCTAAATAGGTGCCACCCCTCAAGTGCTGTTAGTAGAGTAGATGGGATGAGGAGGAGGAATATGGAGACAAGTAGTCCTCTAACTGTAACTCAGCAAAGGAGAAAGAAGTTGGATGTGCAGTTGCAGATCTCCCACATAATACAGAGTTTGGTCCTTTAAACCCTCCATATTAGTTTAACTGTGGCATTAGAGCTATAGCTATACTTCACTTAAAACTCCACAATGTTGCCTTTTGTAAAAATGCATGGATGGGATTAAGGATGCATTTTGTGTTCCCTACTGATAGCTCCAATCATCTTGGCACAACTGTAGTGTCAAACCAATTTAGGTTCCTACAGGAAATTAATCTACTCTGAGTTTTTAATATACTTCTATCCTCCAATCTGATCATGAGATGCTATATTAACTGTTAGGCTTTGTGGAAAACAACAGCCTCTGTCAGCGTTTGGAATTCATGCAAGAATTATAATTAATCTTCCATTCTGCAAATTTAACAAACCACAGAGATCTTGAGAGATGCCCTATTTCCACCCAATGCATAAAACACACACACAAACAAACAAACATGCTGCCAATGTGATAGGAACACTTAGTGAATCTGTAGGTGTTGCATAAAAATAAAACCCCACAGTGCTGAATCCAGAACCAGCTTTATCTGTTTTAGAGAGATGGAGCTGGGAGGGAGGACTACCATATTGTCCTGATGACTAATAATAGAATAAACTGGGAAAAATGGGCCATTGTAAACAATACTGACCAAGGATACTGGAAATGGAAACTTTTAAAGCAGCTGATCGTTTTCTCAGATTGTCTTGTGTGAAACAAAGACCAACAATAGGTGCTGCCACCTGAATCATCCTCTGCAATGGAAACCTGTACTTCGTTACGATGAGGCTCATATAACTCATAACTTAAACATAAGCATCTTCTTGTGAAGTGCAGCAATGAGGACATTTTGCAAACTGCTTGCCTAACAACCCTGAAATAAGGAGTGGTAGTAGATATATATTTAATTCAAGGTCTGCCAGTGTTTAAACTTTAAATTCCTATTTCTCAATTGACTTCAAGTGAAATGTTTTATTTGAAATTAACATCACCTTGGACTTTGCTTCATTGACTCAGACTACAGTGCTGCAGTTATCCCTGTGCAATTTTGCTATATTGCAAAAAGTGAGAGAGATTACGTAATCTTAGCAATGTTTATGGTTTTACTTGTGTGCTCCTGATCACAGACAACTCAATGTATAATAATGTCATTCTGTGTGTGTAAAATACAGTTTTTCATGCAAAGCTGTATACCTAATTCAAAGAAGCAGAATTTGAAAACGATACTCTCTCAAATCCACTTCACACACTACAGAAGGAATGGGGAACCTACATCTCTCCATATATTGTTGGACTCCAACTACCATCTGAAGGGCTGCAGTTTCTCCATCCTTGCATTACAGAAAATACAAGATTGTCTTAGAAGGCCTTCTCTTAGTAACCTCACCTGTGGAGGCTAGGAAGGTGGCTCCAGGAGAGACTCCCCTTGCTCCTGTAGCCCAATTATGGCTCTGGTTTTGAAGTGAGATCCTCTTGACAACTTTATTGCTATCCTTTAGGCACTACACAAAATCTGTTGAGCTTTTGGTGGGTAAAATGGGCTTGATTCTGTCTTAGGTATTTTCTTAACGGCTATAATAATAATAATAATAATAATTATTATTATTATTTGTTGTGTGAACGACTGAACAACAACAAATAGTATACAGAAGGAGGAAGATGCACATTAAACAAGCAAACACGCACAAATACAATTTACAGAGGTTCCAGTGTTTGCATTTGGCATGTGTTTTGAGATATAACTTTCTTCTAAAACATTCCAATGTTTTATCTAAACTATTCCAGAGGCATGTGATAGAGATATAGGAACATCTTGGACCTGTTGAAGATGGTGAAAAACTCCACACATCATACAACCAGTAGTGAAACGATGAAAGTCAATGCCAAATCTAGCGCTTGCGTCATTATCATAAATACTATTTTGCTCCTTCAAGATATTTTAATCCTTTAAATTTCCTCTTCTTTCAGTGATAGAGGAAGCTTGCTTTCTATGGTGCATAACTTTATAATATACAGGATATTAAAAGCATTCACCACTGAATTAGGTATTTTCATTGATATCTTCCTTAACAATATCTAGTCACTGAAAGAGGCTATTTTCCTGTTCTCTAGCCTCAAAAGTAGGGAACTAAGGTGACCCTGTTTTTTATTTAAAAAAACTACTTTAATTTAAATTGTTATGATGATTCTGCCTTTGGATTAATATTTGCCTGCTTCTATGTAGTGGAAGGATGTCATCTGAAGTTAAGGTAGATCTTATTAACACAATGTAGCAAAAGATGCAATATTCCATATTAAGGAAATCATAGCCTTTCATACCATTTATTATTTCTGAACAGTAAAAACATATTGCCATATATTAACTGTGTTTGTGGATATTCCCTTGTCCAGTCTGTGGGGATAGACAACCTTGACTCACATGATCATATGGGTATATAATGCATGGATGACTTACTGTTGTGCTAGTAAAAAGATACTTTTCATGCAGCTTCACTACTGATGTACAATTCGTAGTTGTGTGCGGAAGGGAGGTCAGTTGGTGGTATGGGATTCCGTTGCTGTGCTGTTGTATTGTGAGGGGAATAGTGTTTGTATGAGGTACGTTTTTCTTTACATTGCAATGTAGTTGAAGCAAAATTCCAAGTATGCTTGGTACTTGGCCAATAAAATTATTCCTTATAGTGAGTTGTGTCCAATGTTGTTTTTTTCATGGAAGGCTCTTTCATCCAGCAGAATCTTCCATGAATGGAAAGGGGGGCGGGGAGAGGGAGTTTCTGGGAATCATCATTTGCTCTTAGCCGATCAAAAGACTGTGGGGACCCTCTGTGGCAATTTGAGAGGCTGTGTGTTTTATTATTTGAATCTGAATTTGAATATTTTTAAGTAAGTAGAGCAGATACGAAGTGATTATTTCAGCTGAAACGATTACCACCCAGAAGAAAGGTTGATAAACAGTGTAAGTTCCATATGTGAAATGCAGTTTACCTCCTTCTACTCCTACCAAGATTTTGTGTTCTATTAATACGAAAGAGAGAGAGAATTAAACACCACATACACACACATATACCGCTATTCATAAACAATCAGAGTAGTTTACAACAATTGTACACAAAAACAATACAAAAAACTATATTAAAAAGTTAAAATTAGAAATCAGCTATTATGAAAATATGTATTCTTAATTTCCTGCAAAGCCAGATGGAATGGGAAAGTTTTCAGAAGGCTTTTAAAAGTTGAAGCAGAAGACGCCTGCTAATTGGTAGAGTATTGCACAAACATGGGCCAATTACACTAAAGGCTTGGTTTCATGTTGTTTTCAAATGAGCCTCGCCAACTTGGGGAGCAACTAAGAAGACTTCTGCAAATGATCTCAGCGACTGAGCTGGAATCTAAAAGAGTTCAGGCAGTCTCTGAGGTACCTTTGCAAATGTAGGATTTAAACCATAGTCCCTTTTTTTAATCCAATCAAAAATGGTCCCCTACAGATATTGCTCCTCATCCTCATATTTAATCTGTACCTAGGAGTGTTGATAGACAGTTCACTATACATGCAGAGTTCAATGCTTTAATTTATTTAGGCAATTTTATATAGTACCCTTTAAAAAATCTCATAAAATAAAAATCTAAAATACAATCAACAAAAGAACAAAAGAACAAAACACTAATTGAAACAGTAGACTGAGATACAAAAGGAAGGGAAAATAAAAATGGGTTTGCATGTCATCAAAAGGCTAGTTACAGGTGTCACCAGATAGGCCTCTATGGAAAGGCATCCCACAAACTAGAACAATCAAAAGTACCATTTGCCTGATCATCTCCTGCCTCACTTCTAATAGCAGGGAAGAAACGCATGTAGCTTCCAGGCAGATTGATAGGCATTCCTTTCAGTACTTGGAATCTAAGCTGTTTGGGGCTTTAAAAGGTCAGCATTTGCAGCTTGAATCGGTGTCAGAATTAAACTGACAGCAAATGAAGTTATTTTAATACCACCGAGGTATGTTCCCAGCAAGCTGTTTCATTTAAAAGCCTTGCATATGTCTTTTGTACTAGCTGCGATGTCTTAACTGTCTTGAAGGGCAGTCCCGTGATCAACACATCTCAATAGTCCAAGAGGTGACCAGAGTATGGATAGCTAGACTATCACTATCTAGGAGAGGTTGTGCGTAGTTGTAATGCAAGCCTGAGCTAGTAAAATGAATGAATGCTCAAAGAATATATTAAACACATGTGGACCGATGTTTATGTGTAATGTGGCTCGTACACATGCTGAAATGTCTGATGTACATATTCTTTATGCACAATATTTCAGGTTTGTTAACAGAAATACAGTGCAAGTCGAAACGGCTTAGGAAAAATATATCACAGCCTGTAGATCAGACAACTGGTGAAGATACTGAGGGACCTGACCTGAAGCAAATGTCATCTACAACCAAACTCTACAAGGTAATAAAATTATTGTAACATATTGTTGTGTAGTTGGCTACAACTAATAAGCATAGAAGATTGCATGAGAATAATTACATATTAGTAACTTCCTGGGTTTTTTTTATAGATCAGTCACTGAGTTTGTTAATTATTCATGCAGATAATTAAATATGCTATTTGACATTAAAGATGTGTGGTCTCTGTGTTCAGCCTTAAAGATCACACTGGAGAAGCATTGCAAGATGTACTGCTGTGGCTTATTTTCATACTTTGTAAAGTGCATTACTTGCATTTAATTTGCGCGATTGTGCCCCAAAAGCCTTGTTAATGGTCAGGTGTTCTTTAAGTATATTCCATCAGTTTCATGTTATGGTTTGAGATTGTCCTAAACCATTGCCATCCCAGAGAGGTGACAGCTCAGGCAAGAGGACAGAGAGTCAGCTGGTTAGCTGGATCAGGGAAGTTTCAGTCTACAGTTCTACAAGTATTGGCTCATAAATATTTTGGTCAGAGGCCAGTTACCTCAGCAACTGCCAGGGTTTTATAGCCTGGCCAAGAGAATATTTCTGCAAGCTCTAGTGCTGTATCTTTAGGGAACATATATAGTTTTTCAGTCACTGGCTTCTTCTCAGGAGTATAATTCAGTGACCTACCTGATTGGGGAACATTTTCCAGGGCCTTTCTGCTTAGCTCTCAGAGTTTGTGGGCAGTAGTACTTCTCGAAGTTTAATGCAAGGGATTCAGGGTCCAAGGTAGAGGGTTCTGCTTTAGAAGGTTGGGAAGTGGGTCTGACTCCTTCTCTGAGCTTCTGCTGCTGGAGACACTGGTCTCTAATACTTCTCAGTCGATGGCCATGACAGTGATGTAGCAGGTCCATCTGAAGTATTCATTTATTGGTGGAAGGTGTCTTACTATGGCTATAATAGGATCCCCGTCCCCTATATCATTGAATAGAATATCTAGTGCTGGCTTTGGAAAGACAATTGTCATCTCAAGTGTATGAATCCCCTGAAAAAATGCACCTGTATCATATTCAGGTTTACATGCATATATAATTTAAGAATGCAATTACATGCATGTATAATTTAGGAATAGCTGCTTCTGTTCTTGGCACCAAGCAGCTCAAATCTGTACAGTATAGTACAGTTAAAATATGAGGCAGGAAATCTTATCCAGCTACTGATGCTTATGGTTTCTTATTGCCAGTATAGGAGAAAGTAGAACTAACCCCAGAACAGCAGAATCTTCTTCACTATATCATGGATTCATATAATAAACAGCGAATCCCTCCTGAAGTGTCTAAAAAGCTTGTAAGTATTCCATTTAATACAATAGATAAGTAAGCATTTCAGAGTCCAATAATTGCTTGAAGCATTTCCAGTTTAAATTCTAGCAATTCTAGAAATTGTCTCCCCTTGTAAAATAGTAAGGATGAATAGATATTGGGCACAAACCTGCTCTCCAAATACAGAGCGCCGAATGTGGAAGTTCTGTATGCAGGTAAACAAATGCATGCAGGTAGGAGAGGAAAAGATGGACCACTTCATCTCTCACTTCTCCACTTCCTTTCACCTGCCATTTAGCAAATGCAGCCTAATGGTGTTGGCAGCATACAGAGGCTACTGCCATTGAACAGCAAATACAGGACAAGTAGGGAGGAGAAAGGAATAGGTCAACCTAATCTGCTCATTTCTCTAGCTCCCCCTACATGGTTTTCACTGCTCCTCTGGATTCAAGGGTGTTTTGGGCTCCACCACGTTCAGCCTCTTTTGCTTCTTTCCCTACATGGCCCTGAGTTGGTACATGAATTTACAGGAGGTGCATTTGCTCTACGTAGTATGATGTGGAAAGAGCCACCACACTCCACCCATAGAAAGCTAGACTGCTATTCTTCTTCACCTTGCGCAGCAACACTTGACCTCCAGCAACTTTTAAAAGAACTTTTAAAAAGCACCTGTTAAATGCTGTCAGTCTAGCATAATCAGTTTTCTCAACCTTTCATAACCTATATTATCTTGAGTCATTCAGTTGAAAGGAGCCACCCAACTCTAACGCCTTTTTACGCACCATATGACACATAAAGCTGACTATTACTATTCATACGATTACTAGTACTATTATTAATAACAACACTATTCCATTTTAATGCTCAGTTGCAAGAGGAATTCAGCGCTGAAGAAAATTTTCTTATCTTAACGGAAATGGCCACCAGTCATGTACAGGTCCTTGTGGAATTCACCAAAAGATTACCAGGTATAATATGTTAAATACATTTGGCCTAACACTTCCTCTCTGTGTTTTGGTTAGACAGCTTCACTGCTGTATGTCTATGTTAGTGAACTTGTTTTATTCACACCAAAAAGGGGGGGACTACCTCCAAATTTAATCAAAAACTGGAAACTATCCTCAAAATTTAGAAACTTGAAAAAGTTTAAGATCAAAAGTTCTATCACCATTAATTCAATTTTACTTAAGATCAAATGCTCTATCAACAATAATTCCATTTTACCATTAATTCACCATCAACATTCATTGCACTACTCTTTTGCAATGTACATGAGCATAGGTATTTGCCCCAGCAATGTACAGTCTATTTTTTGTTTCTCCCTTGTTGACAAATAGTTTTGTGATATTCTTCAACTTGTTTGTCCCCATAAACCACAAAAGCCAGCTTTGCTAGATTCCTATTGTTAAGCCACCATTTCCCACAACTTGGTTCCATATGGATCTCTCAGTACAAGTGGACTGGATAGGTATTGGAACTCTTTCATTTGCCACAGTGTTCTTCAGGCTTGGGTCTCCAGATGTTGTTGGACTACAACTTCCATCATCACTGACCTTTGGAGAAGTTGGCTGGGAATGATAGGAGTGGTAGTCCAATACCTAAGACCAAGGTTGAAGAACACTGATTATCACCCATGTTTACATGAGTTGGCTTTAGGTAGCCCAGCTCAATGTTTGCTGCTGACATGCTTCTGTTTTATTTTGATACCTCTGCCTGGCTTGGAAAAAAAATGTAGATAAGCTAGGACACATTCACCAGACCTCTGTATCTTTTGGGAATCCATGTCAGCTGGCTGAAGGCAAGCATGCTTCCTTTCAAAATAATTAGTAAATAAATATACTGATCGTTATGTGCATGTTTGTTCTCTCATCTACATACTGCTTTATATTTTCATTGTTATATTAAAATCCCTTTTTTGTAGCCCCAGTTCCTTTTTGTAATGTAAACAAAACCGGGGGTGAAGGTGGTAGTGAGGGAAACGAGGCCAGTGGGCAAATGAAAGCGCTCGGAACTACTCAATTGAGTCCTGAACGTGGATAATGCAACCAGCTCTCCTTTAGCTGAAGCAAGAATTTAATTTATAATATGCTAATCAAGTTGAAAGTAATCACCCTTGCAATCTTAAATAAGATTACAAGCATGTGCACGTGTGAGAAACTTGGATGGATTCTTGCCTGGTGGCTTGAGAAAGAAAACAGAATACACTCTTCAAACACAATTGCCTGTAATTAGCTAGTCAGCTGGCCTTGTGCCAAATCTGCAGATGTGCCAACCATCTTTAGGTGCCACCACCCTGCACAATATTCTTTGCTGGCAGAAAGATGCTGGCTACTGGCTTGATATTGTCACACTTTAATTCCAGGTTTTCAGACCCTGGACCATGAGGATCAGATCGCTTTGCTGAAGGGTTCAGCTGTAGAAGCCATGTTCCTTCGGTCAGCAGAGATCTTCAACAGGAAACTTCCTGTAGGACATGCTGACCTCCTGGAAGAAAGAATTCGTAACAGCGGTAGGTGCCTCTGATGGATAGCAAAAGGACTACACCAGTCCTTGAAATGCTAGGCCAAAAACAACAACAACAACAAAAGCATCCATTTTGTGAATGTTACACATCTCAGTGTTGAGTAGCAAGCTTACTTAGTCAGCTTTGAGTCCAAAGGTTATCAAGTAAATGTTTAATCCTAAAAATATAAGACCCAAGAATAAAACCGTTTCTTTGTAACCAACTATATTTGTTCAAGGATATGCATAAACAAATTAGGGCAATGAAATGTACTTCTTGCACATTCATTCCAATAAAACCATCTCGCCCATTTCAGTTATTACTATGTAAAAAGATAGTGCAAGGTCTACCATTGCTAATGTGTACCTTGGGGAGGGGAAGCCTAGATTAGTAAGGTAAAAGGGTTCATTTGGAATAAATTGCACTGAGTTACAGTGGATGTGTAAATACATTCATTATATATTTGGCTCCAAAAGAATGGTTAGATTTTGAGTTTAATGCTATGTGAGGATTATTATTATTTTACAGTGTGTTTCTATACCCAAAATACATTTTAATTCTTACAATTCTGCAGCAGCGCAACTCACAGAGTTACTGACTTTCTCAAGGTCATCCAGTAAACTTCACGGCAGGGTTGGGATTTGAACTCATATCCAACCTCAACACTCCAACCCTTGCACTTCATCTTTTAATATATAAATGAGAGAGTAATGAGGTGTTAAGGTATGTCAGTCAGATAGGCACACTGCCATATATGCTGCCTGTTTTGCTGTCATGATATCAAAGAAAATATTGCTCTTCCTTGGCTGCTGTCTCCCATCCCACCAAACCCCACTAGGACCAGGCATAATTATGTCTTCTAATGCTGCAATCCTATGCACACCCACCTAGAAGTCAGTCGCCGTGGACACAATGATGTCTACTTCTGAGTAAATATGCAAAGAATTGCACTGTATACTTTGTTATGTCTCTAGAGGGTTTTTCAGCTGATGCCCTTTCTAACATGTTACAGTCAATACACTGAAAAAGGGATTCTTTTGATGTATTTTGACTGCTGTATTTTCTCAGCCTGAATTGACATGCTGCCTGTCATTGTGCTGACCTATATAGCTTATCTGTAGAAATAAGAGATATTTCTCTCCAAAATGTTTCTGAGCACAGCTTTAAGGACATCTAATAACCTCTTCTTTGTGGTCAATCTCTTGCTTCTGGAGATGTCTCCTAAATCCTCTAACTGGATCAGGGGTATAACTGATTGGATCATGCTTCTTGAGGAGTGGGAGATGCTTGCAGGTAAAAAGTAACAGTGTACAAGCTACATACAGTGAGTTTAATCTATATGCAGTAGCCTACATTTGCAAATTGTTTCCTTTTTCATGTTATTCAGAATATAATGAGTGACAGCTGTTTTCTGGCTAAATGGCTCCAGTTCTTTCCCTTACTTTATCAGGCCATCGTTGAACAAGAGGAAGCATGCAGACTCTGCAGGGCAACTGTGATTATGTAGGCATCTTAGGTTCAAACCAGCTCTCATTTGGTGGCCTGTTTTTAAACAGTGAGCAACCTGTTTCACCCCCACCCCAAGCTGGTTTTTATATTTTAAAAAATAAGCAATTGGGGCCTAATTTTGCCTGTTTTCCTCTTCCCTCCTCCTCCCTATTCCTTTTGTGATGTGTCTTTTTGTGATAATAGATGTTCAACAGCTGGCAGGCACTGTCTGCCTGGGAAACTTGGTCTCTAGGATTAAACATACCCAAACAAAACAAAACAGTTGCAATCCATGACAGATACATATCCAAGAATGACTAGAGGTTCAATATGCCTTACCTTTAACAGGCTGTTCCCCATCTATTAGCAAGAGCTAATGCTAATCATAAATACTATAACTGTAGAATATACTTTCAATTTAAAATGAATCGTTTCCAAACTTTGAAGGAAAAATGTACAGGGATACTTCACTGGTTTGCATTAAGATGGTTTTTATGTGAATATGAGTGTCAAGCTGTCGGCTTGGTCTTATTGTCAGGCTGAAAATATGAAAATGCTTCAGAATCACAGAGCTGTTTTGCTGTTTTGTCACCTGCCACAATGCTGACTCTGAAGCTTCTGCCATTTCTCAACATTTGCACTCTTCTCCCTCCCGCCATGACTGTTTTGCATGACAATTTTGTGTGTGATAGATAAACTGGAATGGTTGCAGAGTAATGATAACCTTTCTGCACATTTATGCCTACGCTGCTTCTGTTTGTGTTATTATTAATGCAAGGCTACTGGCTTAATAGCTTGTGAGATATAATGCTATCTTGTCTACAGCCCTGAGTTCCTTTGCATAAACTGTTAGGAAAATATGTTTCTATCTAACATCAAGACTCTCACCTGCGCTAGCAACTCTTGTTACCTAATTATAGCATGTGTTTATTTTCACCAATAAAAGCTTGTATCTATTTTCACTAGAATTTGAAAAACAGACTAGATCATCTTTTTGTGTGTGTGAGAGGGAGATATTTAATATATCAGTGGTTTAATTCCAATTTTAATTTTTTAATAACTCTATGTTATCACTTTGCACAAAGAAGAAGAAAAAGCAAAGAATTTTTAAAAAATCAAAGCTATTTCAAAGCAAATATTCTGAAAACAATCTAACATGCATGCATGTATATATATGAGGCATATTTCATTGTGCCTTACCATTACAAATTACAAGAGTTCAGTAAAGAAAAACAATAGTAAAATGCATCCCAAAATAGCAGCAAGAGTCATAAAAACTCAGAAATAGCAATTTAAAAACCCATTCCAGATGAGGCAGTATATAGGATTGGATCCAGATTTAAGTATAAGTAAACCCGTGGATTTGAGTGGGTCCACTAGGGATGACTAGATCTGGATCCAACCCAAAATGTTTTGATTGCAAAAAGCCTGGGTAAATATGAAAATCTTAGTTTGGCACTGAAAACTAATCAAACGGGGCACCTGCGTGGACAGCCCTGATGAAGGTTTTTTTTGGGTGGTGGTGGTGGTTCTCTTACACAAAAGACTTCTCTCTTATCACCACCCACTGGTGCGGGGGAGGGGCGTGCTCAGAGAGACTGAGTAAAGCAGATGATGCTGATAAACCACCAGCAGTTTTGTATGGAAGCAAACAGCCAGTTAAATACCCGTGTCCCAAGCAGTGTGGGCTTTAACATTCAAAACCTAGCACCAAAAATATTATTATTATTATTATTATTATTATTATTATTATTATTATTTCAATTTTAAAAACAACTTTATTCATTTTAATTTCATACAAGACATAAGAATAAAAACCATACAAACATTCAATCACAAAAATACATTCTCCCATCTGCACCAAAAATATTATTATGTCAGCCCTAGTTGAGCCGCTCTTGAAAGGATCTGCCGAAGTTGAGACGCTGCCACATAAAAAGGCCTTCTCTTTTGTACAAACAGAACCCATGTCATCAAGTGTCTCAGTTGGAGAAGCGTTTCATGCCTTGGCAGGATAATATGGGAGGAGGCACATGCCTTCAGTAGTTTGGAACCCAAATCACATAGGTCTTCAAAGCTGGCATTGGCATCTTGAATTGGCCTGGATGCAAATACAGTGGAACCTCCGTCATCGAATGCCTCCGTTGTTGTATGTTTCGGCTCCCGAAAACCTTGAAGTAACTGCTCCGGTTTTTAAATGCAGCTTCCATTTTGAGTTTCCCTATTGTATTGAGGCTTAAGATTTCAGTTTTCGGTTTTCGAACGTTTTGGAAGTTGAACGGTCTTCCGGAACAGATTACGCTTGAAAACCAAGGTTCCACTGTATAAGGCTACTCTTTGTAGATTGTAAAGAAATTTCAAAACGAATGTTCCCTGATGAAGAGCTGTCACCTTGAGAAGTGTTGGAACCTGTCGCTTAGGAATCATTTTGTTTGAACTATTTTATGCTGAATGTGACTCTGGGTCAAACATGTGCTGCTGGGCTGATCAGGACCAAGGGGAAAGTTTGGCTCATTGCCTGAGCAGTCAGTGAAAGCTTGGCAGAGCTTTGTGTAAGATTTATAGGGATTTTTAAAAACATATTTCTCATGATAACATTTAAATGAAACTGAAGTAAATTTTCTAATGAAGGGCTTTGAATTGGGAAACGACTTTGGTTAGATGAATACTGTGAAATAAACTATAATATAATGAGTAATTAACATGTTTATTTCCCAGTAAAACAAGAGCTCATTTATTCTTTGATTTAATATCCACCGGCAGCTTCAAACCTATCCAGATGAAAGATCTCTTCATCCATATTAACGATAGTCTTAGTCATAATTAATTAGCGCGAAACATTCTTCCTCACAGCTGTTTTTCTTCTTTTCTTTTAATTTAAACATCCAGCTGTAATAAGCACCCCGTCTTCAAGTACATAAATCTAAAACTTATTACTCCAAGAAGGGAAATTAAAATAGCATGTATAATAAAGAGCATAAGCCTGAAACCGGAGATAAAATTTGACTTGTACCATAGAAGAAATAAAAATTTAATCTACCATTCATTTAAGACCTGACGCTACAGTAACACTGAGACAGTATTTTCATTGGGCATAATCATGGAAATCATATATATTACTTGGAGTAGTACAGATTTCCCTGACTACGTTGCATGCACTATTTTAGGCATGGGGAAGAACCTTTTTTTGTTTTCTTTTGAGGACTGCGGAGTGAAATGGGCAGGTCCAGAGCTGGCAATGGGCTTTCAGTGGCCAAAGCAAAGTATGTAGAGATACACCCTCTCTCTGCTACCCTTTTATTTCCCTCCCTGCCTGCCCAGTGAGTCACCAGGGGAACAACAGACTGTCCTTGCCAGAGACCTGAACTAGCCCATTGCAGAGGGCTTTTTCCTGCTTCTCCTTCCATCTAGCTTTTAACCCTTTTTTCTCTTTCCCTTCCATGTTTCCTCATCCAAGTGAAAGCAGGCTGAGGGTTGTAGGTGGCCCTAGGGCACAGACTGTCTACTACCCCTGCTGTATGGGAAGGGAACAGATCCTGCAGGGCGAGGGCTTGTTTGGCTAAGGAGCATAAGACCAAGTCCATTCAAAATATAGCAAAAGGTACAAAATGAGTAGCAAGAGCCTACCTTCACAATGTCTGGGAGAGGAAATAAAATTATATACATTTAGTGATACATTTATTTGGTTATTTATCCAATTATTGAATGGATCTGTGAGAAATAATGTCGTCTCTTTAGATAATATGCATCTAAAGGCAGCCAAATGAAATAATGAGCAGAGAACAGGACATGGTCCTTCATAATCAGAAAGATATGAAGAGTTGTGAAACAGAACAAGCAGGCGCTGATTTTACAGTGGCAGCATATAGTGAATTAAGGCAAGAGTATTCAGATTTAAGCCAGCTGCCAGCCCAGATTATTTCTGCCTGTTCTTACAATAGCACAATAACATACTGGGTGGCTGTTATTTAAGCTGCTGTAGCACAACAGGCAGTACACCTCACTCCAGTCACTTGTTTCTGTAGAAGCAAGTTTTTTAGAGGGTAAACACATCACCTGCAACAGCCTTGGTATAGTGTTTCTCCTTCCCACCTCAGAGCATCACAAGAGTCCTGACATGGGGAGATACAGTTTCCTCGCCAGCTCAAGCTCTGGTGCAGGAATTTTCCAAGTAATGTATCAAAGCCATGTGGATAGTGGTGCTGCATGGTGACGAGGCATAGAAGAGACAGGTATCAAAAGGCAGATGCCATGTGGACTGGTACTCAGACTCAGCTTATAGCCCTACCTTGGTCCAGGTTTTCAACCCTTCCACTCTTCTCTTTCCCCCTTCATGGACAGAAGGTGTGCACCTAACACAACCATCATGTGAATTGGCCACCAGGAGGACAAACTGCCATCTTGTGCATGCTGCACGAGCTAAGCAAGAAAATTCACAAAGCTCATGGTGCAGACTAGTAATTTCAGCAGATCCATATGCCTAATTAGCCTCAGGGGTGTGGGTTTGAGCCCCACATTGGGCAAAAGATCCCTGCATTGTGGGGGATTGAATTAGATGACCCTCACAGTCCCTTCCAACTCTACCATTTGGATTCTATATCATTCATTCACAAAGTGGGAGAAAGTCCCCACGGGTCTTAAATCCTAGTATATTGTTTTAAGTGGTTTGTGTGTGATGCTTTTGGAAACAAACTGAAGCAGAAAAATTTGTGTTTACGTGGTATATTTCTGTGCTACAATAAAGAAGAAAAAGCCATCCCTTAAAAAAAATGCAGTAGACTCACAGCTTGCCTCAGATTTACTTTGTACAGCTGGCAGGCAAATAAACAAATAAACAAACAAACAAATAAATAAATAAATGGAGAGGCGGCAGGGTCAGGGTATAAGTCAGAAAGTGTTATCCAAGATCTCATGAAGGCCCCACAAGATCTCAAATGACCTTCCCAGAGGCCAATAAGCAAGTTGGAAGGCTAAAAAAGTTCTTTCTGTGCTGGGTTTTCCTTTGTGGATGTGAGTTTTTAAGCCCTCCACTACGCTTACCAGGCTCTGCAAATTTAGAAGCTGGTGTGCAAAGGCAAAATCATCACACAGGGGATGGTTCTCTCTCTGTGTGTGTCTTCCTGACTTTGTGTGATTTTGCCTTTGCACACCAACCCCTGCATTAAGTTGTGGGCCTACTGTACTTACCGGTATACTCTGCTTGTACATGAGGCTTCCAGTGTTCTCTCAGTCAGGGAAGTGATCCACACCCACTTATCTTTAAAACTGCTGTGCCATCAGGTGTTCCCAGACCTTTTACGAGGCCCTAATAAAGTCCCTCTTTCAGTAAGAGTACAGCTCTCAGTCATCAGACACTCAAATAATCTTGTTACAATAATAAACTGATGTTTTCTGGGCAGGATATTATAATGACAGGAACAGGAGAAACATTATTAACAGATAGTTGCTTGAGCTTTTAATTTTGCAACCTGAGTCCACTGAGATGAGGAAAATGAACTCTCAAACAACCAAATTATCGAATGTATTTCCCCTCTATTTATGAGACTCACAGAACAGGCAGTGGGGTAGCTGGTTACAAAGGAAAATATCCCCCTCTTGTGGCTTAAAAAGGATATGCAGACGAGTACTTTACAATGAAAGCAGAACAGGTCTATGAATAAGGATGAATAGAACTCTCTCTCTCTCTTGTGTGTGTGTACACCTGATACATATGAATTTTCCCACTGTCTGTTCTTCCTTAGGTTTCAGGCTGTTGCTTAATTTGGGTGTTGAATCACGCTGAGTTTCTATTACATACGTTGGATTGCAACATAATTCTAATGTTGTGTTTGTGCTTTACTCTGTTTCTCTCTTTATTCTCCTTTCCACTTGATAAGGATAATGATTAATAGTTACTGCCAAAGCATACACAGGCCCTATGAGGGCCCTTATTGTCAATGGCCTCATTGAAGCTTAAAATGAAATACGATCTCTTCCTTTATAAGCCATGGGCCTAATTAGGCTTCCCAGGTCTCTCTATCTTGGCCCACAGGGCTACTTTGGCAAAGCCACACCCTACTGCACTACACCTGATATATACATGTGGACAGGTGTGGAAAGCAGGTTTGCCTGTACAGTTTCAAGCATTCACTGATCAGAAGATCATTGACACATCTTGCCATTGTAGGCAAATGAAAATGGGTTGCTTGACATCATTGTGATAGGTGATTGACACGTTGGCTATCACACCAGACCTTTGAATAGAAATAATGTGCCTCACTGGTGAGATTTAGGTGCACATCCCTGCTTCAATGTGCCTTAGCTGCATTTCTTGATCAGCCAGATGTGAATAACTGTGTGAAAGATGAAATGAAGCACCTCGAATACCAAAAGGGCTAAATATATCATAATACATGATACATAATACTCTGTCTAGTTTCATGCTACTCAACTACATAGTGGTAGAACTATATATATTTTGATATTTAAGTACTTCTCAATTTTGTATTATAGGCATTTCAGATGAATATATAATACCCATGTTCAATTTCTATAAAAGTGTTGGGGAACTGAAGATGAGACAAGAAGAATATGCTCTACTCACAGCAATAGTTATCTTATCTCCAGGTAATTTCAGTTTCTGTTATTAGATCAACGTGAGAAGAATAAAAAGTCAGGTGAATGACAGAAGGATGTGATTTTGATGTCTCATATTAAAAAGTAATTGGAAAACCATTTTGCTAATGCAGTTTAATAATAAAAAGGTATAATTACAATGAATGGGAGCTTCATTTGCTACTCATGAGCAGGACTAAGAATATTGAGCTACAAGGATTTCACTTGAGTTTTTATTTTTATAACTTACAATTTTAGATGGGTTCATAATGCCAGTTCTAGAATTATACAAAGGTCAAAGGACTGCCTGAGCCCTTTTAGTCCCGCTTGATCACTGAGTTCATCTGGAAAAGCGCTGTACGTTGTCCCTCATGTTTCAGAAGCTTAACTGACTACAACAATCTTGTTTGTTTTTAAACAGCAGTCACTGGGGGTTGTTGATCAGTGGTCCTGTAAATACATAATCAGAATTAATGTCAATAAAACTTGTGACAAGTTTTTACTGGTACACAACCTGGTACCACAATTGTGTATATGTAAACAACGTAGCCTGTAAAGAGAAAACCCATGGATTTCACTTGCAGTTATGAACACTGTAATCTTATGAATCAGCAAATGTGAACTAACGCTCATAATTGTTTCCCCCCTCCTTTTCCACGTATCCCCCCCCCCATAAATTTGAAACCAGACCGGCAATACATACAGGACAGAGAGTCTGTGGAAAAGCTTCAAGAGCCACTGCTAGAAGTTCTGCAAACATTCTGCAAGATTTATCACACAGATAGTCCTCAGCACTTTGCATGTCTCCTGGGTCGTCTTACAGAACTGCGGACTTTTAATCACCACCATGCAGATATGCTGATGTCTTGGCGAGTGAATGATCACAAGTTTACACCTCTTCTTTGTGAAATATGGGATGTACAATGATTTTTTAAAAAAAGGTTTTTATGTAACCCTAAACACATTTACTTGGAACCAATGGAACTTCATAAACATGTATTCAGGACTGGGTCCCTTGTTTTGCATTTTTTAAAGCACCAAAAAAAGCACCTGTAATAAGTGTTTCTTATGGGAGTTTGCATTGGAGGTTATTTACCAAGCATTATGTAAAAGACTTTCACATGGGAAGCTGGACTAAGTGCCCTGGCCTCTAAGTCTCTTGGAACAAAACTGAACTCCTTCCTGCCCGAAGCAGGCATCCTGTTATACCTTTCGAAATTAAACTGATTGTATCTCACTTTCTTCATTTCAAATGCCTGAGAGGATTATCAAGCTTGTTCATCACCTTCTATTATTTTAAATGTTTCATTAATATACAATGTTGTAGCTGTTGTAAAAATTCAGTAAAAATGACTCTGCCCAAACATGTCTTGGTTTAAACGTCAAAATACTAAGTTACGGTTTAAGTGCTATTTTTTTTCTCCTTTCCAGAGGATGGGTCTAACAAAAGTGGTAATCTATTATATATTTTTGAAAGTGGTTTGTTGGTCTGTCTGTCCATTCTCTATGCATTTGGACCCCTCTTTGTCACTCAGTTTGGCATAACATATCCTGAGATAGAGGATTTTGAAAGTGCGCTTTGCTCTACATTTGGAAACTGTCAGGTGCCATGTTGAATCAAGATAGCTGACCAAACTATTCCAAATTTTTCTGATTTGGACATGTATGAAGATAGCACTGCACAATTTGGTGTGTTGGTTGCTAAGATGTAGGGAGAGGTTTTGATCTAGATTTGGATAACTTTGGATGTGGTTTTTGAATCAAGAAGGTACCGGTAGATTGAATCATTCAAAACTGCACTGATGATATTAACCAAATTTGACAGGAAACTAATAGGACTTTGCACCCGACATCTGAATTGGGCCAATTCAAGCAGATCTGGGCTTTGACTGAGGTGGAGTCAGCCCTGGGGCAGCCCGGTTTGGGCTGCCTGCAGCAGTCTGGAGTTTATGGGGTCAGGGCAGTAGGTGGGAAGAGAGGCATGACACCTCTGCAAAGAGCAGTGAGGGGCTATTTCCAGCTGGTGACTGGATGGTGCAATCTGGCTAGGTGCAGGGCTCTGCTTTGCCAGCATGTTACCCACAGGGAACACACTGGGGAGGCAGATCTTCGCAAGACTGAAATACGGGTGGCCAAGACTGCTGTTGATGTTTGTGCAACATCATGGACTTGAAAGATGGAGTCTTGATCCAGCTGCCCATCACAGAAAGTCTACCCTAGCACAATGGCCAGCGAGGACACCTGTGACATTGGCTCAGGGTGAAATACACCATACAAAGCAGATGAGGAATCATTTGGCTGGGCTAGATCTTAGCCCTAACATTGGATGTAACCAGCCTGTAGTTTGGGACATACAGTGGTGCCCCGATAGACGAAAATAATTCGTCCTGCGAAAACTTTCGTCTAGCGGGTTTTTCGTCTAGCGAAGCGGCAATGACAGCCACGCTTTCGCTAAACGAAAAAAAAGACGAAAATTTTTCGTCTTGCGAAGCAGCCCCATTGACTTTTTCCTCTTGCGGGGCAGCTTCCGCTAGACGAATGCCGTTCGTCTAGCGAGTTTTTCGTCTAGCGAGGCATTCGTCTAGCGGGGCACCACTGTATCCCAAACACCCATGTTGTCTGAGCAGAAAGCAAGCATTGTATTCCCAAAACGCCATAGTGCCAATAGCCAATTCCCATAATTGTCAACTTAAATCTTGATCCTGAGCATAGCTGTCAAGTCTCCCTTTTTTGCGGGAAACTCCCTTATTCCAAGCCGTTTCCCGCTGCTATCCCTGATTTTTTATATCCCTTAAATTTCCCTTATTTCAAAGGGAATATTCCTCTCCCCAGGCACATCTCTACCCTGTGGCGCCAGTGGCCCGGGGAACCAGGGCCGGGCAGCAAGCTGAGTGTCCGGGAAGGAGAGTTGGAGTCCAGGGAGAGCAGAGCTGCTCCCCCTCTGCAATCCTAGAGCGCCGCTGAGGGAGGAGGAGGAGCCAGAGGAGGAGGAGAGTCCACCCCCACCTCCCTGCCCGCGCAGCTGGAGGACCATGCTAGGGAAAGAGGCCACGCTTCCCAAACTTCCTGCCCCACGTTCCTCAACATCCGGCTGCCGAGCACACGCCAAGTGTGAGGAGCGAGGAGAGAGCCGCGTCAGAGACCCTTAAAAGTTCTCCTGGATCTGAAAGCGAACTATCTGCAGCGCAGGAGAAAAACACCGAGAGGTGGGCTCCGATGGTTGCCCGTGAAGCCGCCTGGACCTTTAACTCCCACCCCACCCCACCCGAGCGCGCCTCTTTCTCGCTCCATCGCCCCCCATCATCTTTGCAGGGACAGCAAGAGCCGCGTGGCTCATCTGGGGAAGGAGAGAGGGGGGGCAAAGCAGGCAGAGACAGGAGGCTTTTTTGATGGGGGTGATGTAGAGAGCTTTTTCTCCTTCCTCTGGTGGGTCTCTAACCCCCACCCCAACCCTAGATTTGTTCCTGGTGAGTTCTGGCACCTCTTTCTCTAGAAAAATAGCACTGGGAGAACATTAAGCATCATATTGTTTGGTCTACGTAGTAGGCAGAAGACCAGAGGCCTGCCTTAAAAGGAGTGGTGGGGGACTTCGTTGTCCCAGAGTGATTGCAACTCAATGTTCTGCTCTGAGGGGTTGTCCACACTGGAGTTTAATGGGAATTTAAAGTTGCTTATGTCTCTGTTTATTTAGCAATGCCCTCATGATGCCCTTCCCCACTCAGCCCCTATCTCACACAGGCCCAGCAACTATTAGACTCAGGGCTACTCAGTGGAGCCCAATTTGAAGCAGTGGGGCGTAACTTGATTTTTTTTTCCTTGTAGCACCTCAGTTCACACCCAAAGTCTGCAAAATCTTATAGATATAAATAAAATCCATCTAGATTGCCTTGGTGCAGGGGGCCCCTTAGGAGTGGCCCGCAGGGCCCAATTTGGCCCAATTGCTCCAATTGCCTTAAGGTCAGCCCTGATGAGACTGTGTAGGGGCTAGACTGACAAGCCCTGCACCTTCTAGGTCCCTGATGTCACCATTCAGAGTACAGACTCAAGGACGTGTTATGGAAATAAAGGGGGGCACTTATTGGAAATCAGTTTTGTCACCTCTTTCCGCCAAACCCTGAGACAATGAGCCCAGCCACCTTTTATTCACAGTCGCATAAGCACTACACTACAGCATGGCCTGCACCCAATATTGTTTTTGTACAATCTTGTTTGTCCTCAGTAACCAAAATTATATTATCAATGTATACAAGCAGAAAAGTTGTTTTCTTTCATTTGCAAGGAATCATACAAAACAAAGTGGCACTAATAAAGAAATGTTCCAGTGTGGCAACAGAAAGCAAACTAAAAATGCTTTTGCAGTTGATCAAAACTATCCAGCAATATCAAGTTATAGGAAAACTGGTGCTATTAACAGTAATCCTTCTGGTTGGTTAATTGGTTTGGCAACTTCCAGGCACATGATGTCTGATGCTAATTATTTTCCCCAAGAGTTAAATGATAATTGATCAGAGGCAGTTACCAGAGAGCTATGAGATTCAGGTGAGGGTGAGGATCAGACGACTCGTCAATCCCAGCAGGTATATAAGAGGACGAGCTATGAGATTCAGGTGAGGGTGAGGGTCAGATGACTTGTCAATCCCAGCAGGTATATAAGAAGACGACCCGGCCTGCGCAGGCCAAGCCCATCTCTTTCTATTCCCGTACGTTGTCACCCACGGAGCACAACTATGCTCAAATTGACAAAGAGGCATGTGCCATTCCCTCTGATGCAGATCTGATATATATATATTGGGGGTGGGGGGTTTGCACATGTGCCCATCAAGCTGTGTGTGGGAATTATCCCTCTGTGTGTGGTGCTGTCAGGAGGGGGTTGTGCAAATGCTGTGTGTTGTGCAGAATTGAAATATTTAGGTGCAGTGTTCTATCCATGGATGCAGCTTGCTGAGGGGAAATTCGAGAGGGCGAGGGAGCATGGGTCTGCTGTGGGGAGTGGAGTGCATTTCTTGTGCACGGGCAGTGGCGGAGTAAGGCTCCGCGGTACCCGGGGCGGCAAAGGAAACGCCCTGGGGGCGGGGCGTCGTGACATCACATTGTGACGTCATGACGCTCCGCCCCCAGGGCGTTTCCGGGGGTGCCGGCGCCGCTTCTGCAGCCCTCTTTTAAGCCGAAGAGCTCGCTTTTAAGCTCTCCGGCTCAAAAGGAGGCTGTGGAAGCGGCGATCCGATGACAGAGTGCGCCTGCGCGTGCAGGCGCACTCCGTCGTCGGGCCGTGCGCTGCCGCTCCCAGGGTGACGGAGGGAGCGGCAGCGCGTGGGAATGGTGGGAGGGGCTGCCTCTTGTCCCCCCCACGTGCCGCCGTTCGCTCCGTTGTCCCAGGAGCAGCAGCACCGCACACACCGTGCGCTGCTGCTCCCGGGGGGACGGAGCCAGCGGCAGCGCGTGGGGCTGACAAGCGCCGGCCCCTCCTGCCACTCCCCACGCTGCCGGTCACCCCGGGAGCAGCAGCGCTGCACGGACGGGGTGCTCCCTCGGCCGTGCGCTGTTGCTCCTGGGGTGACGGAGGGAGCGGCAGCGCTTGGGAATGGCGGGAGGGGCTGCCGCTTGTCACCCCCATGCGCCGCCGCTCGCTCCGGTCGCCCCGGGAGCAACAGCGCACGGCCGAGGGAGCACCCCGTCCGTGCAGCGCTGCTGCTCCCGGGGTGACCGGCGTTGCCTGGGGAGTGGCGGGAGGGGCGCCGCTTGTCGCCCCACCCGCCGCTTGTCGCCCCACCCGCCGCTTCTCGCCCCTGTCGCCCGGGGGCGTACCGCCCCCACCGCACCCCCCTAGCGACGCCCCTGTGCACGGGTGCCTGCCTGCAGAAGGGATTTGTGCTGCCGAGCTGTTGTGAGCCTTCTTTTGTTGACTTCTTTTTATTTTGAGGCAGTGCACACGCACCTATGTTTGTGGAATTGCAAACCTTTCCAGTCATGTGTTACTCCATGTGATCCCTTACAGTATTTTCAAATTCGAAACTTGACACAGCTATGATCCTGAGCAGGGCTGGAAAGTGTTACAGACACTTTCTATCTTTAACAAGTCCTTACCACAAAGTATGCTTAACGTGGGACAGCTACCAGGTAAACCTCCTACACATGGAGGCAGATCACATCCTCCTGGAACAGTAATCGGCACATACCTATGTACATTTATCACATGACATGTAACAAGTCACATAGGTGTTAACACGCTTCCTTGCAATGTGCTTCGCCTGCCTGGTTCCGCCTGGAGCCTAGGAGAGAAGGCATCACCAGGCAGCACCTCTCTGGTTCCAGAGTCGAGAGCGGCCCGTACCTGCGAAAAGCACCGCGACGAAGCGTCTTTCCTCGCCCCAGCTGGCTCCGGCGGAAGCTTCACAGCGGCTGCGGCAGCAGCAGCGACCGCCGCCCGAGGAGGAGCAGGGCAGGGGCGGCTGCGGGGCTGGACTGGAGAGCGCGCACCGGCGCCCCCGGGAGGCCGCAGACTGGAACTGCCCGGCTCGCCTCGGCTCTTCCTCCTCGCGGCCCTCGGCTCCTCCTCGCCTCGCCTGATTGGGCCTTTCGAACTGTGCGGGCGGACGGAGGCGAGTGAATCAGCGCGCGCCGCAGCAGCGAAGGGGTCGCCGCCGCCGCAATCACAGCGTGCCTGGCAGACGATGTAGGGGGAGCCCGACGCGGGGGGCTGTTGCCGTGTGAGTGAGTAACCTTCCCCGTGTCCTGTCCTTCGAGGGGATTCGTGCTTTCCTTCTGGCTGCAAGCTCAGCCTTTGCCCGGGGAGTGCGCAGGCAGCCGGTGGACAGTTGCAATGATCACATGCTGCGGGCAAGGGCTGTGTGACTAGGTTGCTCTGCTTCACGCAGGCATTGCCTTTGAGGCATGAGCTTGAGGAGAGCGGCTTTCCTTTCCCCCTTTCTTCCTCAGACAGCGAGGGTTTTAAAAAGATTGCTTTCTCTGGCTACCTAGTAAGGATGCTGGGTTGTTTACATTGTATTAGGGAAACAAAACACCAGCGCTTTGGATGGGCGTTACAGTGCTACAGATGCAGTTTGTCTTCAAGAATGTAGAACGGAGAACGTGAAAAATAGTTATTATGAGAGGGGGGGGGGGAGTAATGCAGAGCAGTCCAAAGGTTTTAGGGCCAATTCTGAGTTGGAAGACAATACTGGCATGCATAAGTGTGGGATAGGCCCTCTCAATTCAGTAATGTTTGTGGCTGTCTGTCCTTTATCCTGCCTCCTGTCCTTAACAGGCCTGGGAGTATGCAGGTTTTGCCAGGCCTTGTGGCAGGTTAGTTTACTAAAGATTTTTGACCAAGTGTAACTTCCCCCCCAAGTAGCAGTACTGTGTCTAAGAAAGTTCATACAGTTGCAGGGTATGTAGCTGATGCGTAGCTTTGCATGTGTGATTGTATGCAGCGCATGCAATTCCCAAAATATGAATCAGATTTTTAGAATCACAAAACCCGATGGTGTCCTTCAAAACAAGGCTATATCTTTGGCAGTCTTAAAGCTATCTGCACAACATGGAACAGTTCCTAGGCATACTAATATTTGAATAATGAGCCTTCCAATGAACCTTTAGGGATCTTTCAAAGTAGGCTCTTCAGCTGTATGGCTGCAAACATAATATTTGTCTTCCAGCATGAAAAACAGACCTCAATAGTCTCGATCAGCAGCTTTGTGTTCAGTAGAGTTAGGTTTGATTTCCAGTGTAATACCTTCCAAACAGCATGTTATTCTATGTAGGTTTGATTTGATTAATTTCCATACTGCTTAATATGTTAAAAATATCTTAAGCAGTGTACAGAAAATGGAATCAATAATACACAATTTGAACAAAATATTTCAAAAATGCACAGTTATATATGTTTATACAAAGTTACTAATATATCAATCAATATCCATTTATTTTCCTTCTGACGCACCCTCCCTCTCAGCCAGAAACAGGCCAAAACAAACTCTCAGCTCACCCACAAAAGTCTCACAATGAGAAGAGTTCCTGGAAATAGCAGACATCACCCTAGTCTCTCACTCTAGACTTGCTTTTCATGGACAGACAGACAGACCCATGGTGGATGGTACTTCCTCAGGCTGCCCACAACTCTGTCCCATTCAGCTGCATTCTCCACACCCATTTGTGGGCAGCCTGAGGAAGTACCATTCCTATCCTCAAACAGCTGGTTTGTTGAGTTTCCCAGGGGGTCCAGAGGATAGGAAAAGGACCCCCTTCAACTCACAGCTCTATCTTCACCCCATGTCCTCTCCTCCTCTTCCTCCAGCTTACTTCCTTCTTGCAACTATAAGCATGCCTACTTCCAAGTAAGATTCCAGTGGAACCAATGGAAACACATTTTGCATCCTTATCTGGGTTCTGGGGACGTTCCATAAAAGCTGTGGAAAGTTAATATTCCATGGCTTGTCCATGGGCAATCTGATGTGGTCTGAGGTTTGCTACAGCATATCTGGCCACAGTATGTGTTTTAAGTGTGGTTTGCACTTCTGAAAATTTTCACACCAACAAATGATAAGGAGGATCAAGAGCAGCACTGGGGAATTGGTTGGGGTAAATGTATAGGATTTGGACTGAGTTATGCTGGTGGTTAGGTGTATATGAAAAGGGAAAAACACTTTGCTAGCTTTGTCTGTGATGAAATACCCTAAATATCTCTTTAACCTTTAGGCATGGGTGGTTTCCACATTTGATTCTGAAGTATTGTGTAAAACTGTAAAAGATAAATCATTGCAACATAATAAGCTGCTGCTGTTGCTGATTTGTCCAAAGCATTGTTGACTTACATGGGTTGTAACACAAGACTCTCAAGTTGTGCTCAGTAACAGAAGTGGGTTGGGCTCTAAGTATTTAAGGCTGCAATCCTTTCTTACTCCTAGACCTAGATACAGTGGGATTTACTTCCGAGTAAACATGCATTGGATTGCAGTGTTAGAGACAAGCTTTTGTACCATCTCCTATTCTGGCCTTTGCAGTTATTTGAGAACAGAGGGCTTTGTGTTATATTTCATCTATGTGCTAAGTAGAACTGAGCATGTCTTTCCAGAAGTTTATCAAAGCTCAGCATTTATTAGTGTTAGGAAACTAGTGAGTATCTGGATTCAGACTTTCCGCTCTTGAAATGTGTTGTCTGTGGGGCTGCCTTTGGAAACTGTAGTTAATACAGAAAATGGCAGCTGAATTGCTAACTGGGAATAGATGTTAAGCTCATAGTACACCTGTATGATGCCAGCTGCACTGACCCTAGTCTATTTCTGGGCACATTAAGAAGTGCTGGTGTTGACCTTTAAAGCCCCTGGTGGGTATTTGAAGCCCCTGTGCATGCCCATGCCAGCAGAAGCAAGATAGGTGCCTACCACTGAAGAGACTCAGTGATGGCGCTCCAGTTGGGGTATGTTCCAAAGAGGTTTGCCTGGTGCTTACCTTCCTGTCCTCTCCTGAGTCTTTTGGATGCAGTTTCAATCCTACTAACAGCTTCATGCTTTTGATTTTTGTGGCTTGTGTGTGTGTGTGTGTGTGTTTAATTGTTTTATTTGTTTGGTAAACTGCCCAGCTTCCTGCCAACCTAACAGTTCGAAAGCACACCAGTGCAAGTAGATAAATAGGTACCGCTCTGGCGGGAAGGTAAACGGCGTTTCCATGCGCTGCCCTGGTTTTGGTGTTCCGTTGCGCCAGAAGCGGCTTAGTCATGCTGGCCACATGACCTGGAAAAACTGTCTGCGGAAGCGGACAAATGCCGGCTCCCTTGGCCTGAAAAGCGAGATGAGCGCCGCAACCCCAGAGTCATTCACGACTGGACTTAACTGTCAGGGGTCCTTTACCTTTACCTTTTTTAACTGCCCTGCTATATAATTTTGGGGTGGTATTACAATGCTTACAATATTTTATTTGTTTGATTATGTATTCTCTGGAAACTTTCATAACGCTCTTAAGAACAGAGGTAAAATGCCCAACTAATAGCCACTGAATTAATGCCCAGTGCCTGAACTCATTGTGAGCTACTTGCTAATTCAGAAGTGGTGTTGGAATGATAAGCTGCAGCGAATGGTGGCTTTAACTGCTAATAACTTATGGTCCTAGTGGATGAGGGACATGGATACTGAATGCTTTTGGTGAGTCAGCATTTGAAAGACATACATAATCCAAAGTGGGTCAGCTGATACCTGTCATCGGGCCAGATGTGTGGGTGAGAAGCAAGCTTCTGCATTGCACATATCACTTCTTCAGGCAGGAATTTGAAGTAGTAGTGGCAGTATGTATGTGAGTCAGATGGACCTCTGTGAGTGACTCAGGCCACATACTTCCTTTCCTCAAGCATAAATCGGCTTAATCTCCAGTTTCTTGAATTGTGGTCACTTTTGAGGAAGAGTATAACTGTTTGAATTTTTTCTTCTCTTCCACAGGAAGGAGGAGATGTCTGGCCTCAGGATAGCCTGCCCACTTTCTTTAAAGAATTCCAATAGGCTTGATGCAATTGCATCATGGTTTATGCTATGATTCTGCAGTTGTGGCTGGTGTACTGCACTTAGCTGGCCCGTGAGTAATTCACTTCTTTAGTTAGTTAGTTAATTTTGTTTTCTTTTTGTTTACCCCCTTATTCCACTTTTTAAGATTGTCTTCCAAATGGGCTCGCATTAATTTTAAACAAAAATGAGAGGCCGAGCTTGTCCTTAAGTTTACACACTTAAAAAAAAATTGAGTATACTCAAAAAAGGTAGAGAAGTAATATCAGCTTCACAATGCCAGAGGGTGGACCAGGGCAGTGTGCAATTTTATTCCTTTCTTTGGTCCTAGGACAAACTGGAGTTTGAGTTGAGTGTGTTCTTTCTAATAAAAAGGGGAGAGCAAGTGCCTCTCTTTGGCCATGGACTTCCCTTTGCCATGATATTCTTCCTGGGTGGAAGGCAGTATGATTGCCCAATAGCTCTCGGTCCCTTTGATGGTGGGAGATGCCAGAATGTGCTTCCTTTCAGATTGCTGGTCCCATTTATGGTGTGAAGATCCCCATTCATGGCTGGTGTGTATGTGTCAAGAGAAAACCCACAACAGCACGCAGGGAATGGAGAAGTATGATGGTTCTGTCTGGCAGTGTTTTCTTTCTCATTCCTTATTAGAATGTTTCCTCATTTCCTTAAGCTACAATTCATATTCATATGCAAACTGATTTGAGGCAACTAGGATATATATGAAGAAGGGAGGAGGACAGAAGGGCAGAAGGTAGCCTGCAAGCTCATTGCTTGTTCCCAATCCCCTAAACCAGGGGTCCCCAAACTAAGGCCCAGGAGCCGGATGTGGCCCAATCGCCTTCTAAATCCGGCCCGCGGATGGTCCGGGAATCAGCGTGTTTTTACATGAATAAAATGTGTCCTTTTATTTAAAATGCATCTCTGGGTTATTTGTGGGGCATAGGAATTTGTTCATTATTTTTTTCAAAATATATTCCAGCCCCACACAAGGTCTGAGGGATAGTGGACCAACCCCCTGCTGAAAAAGTTTGCTGACCCCTGCCCTCAACCATGGTTTGGAGGATCAGGAATATGATGTCTGAATAGAAGCTCTGATTATATCTCTAGAGTGCCTGAGCAGCAAGAATCCCGCTTCTAGTTGACAACATATGGCCAATTCAGTGATGACATTTTAATAAGACTTCTATGACAGATGTGGTGTTAGCCAGTGAACTGTTGTGAAAGAACTCGACATTTTTTTTGAAATGCCCATGCCCCCCCCCTCCAAAGATAAGTTTTGTGAGGCATTCCTGAAAAATGAAGATTCTGGACATTCTTCCAATGTTCATTTGTGAATATTTCATTTTATTCAGGCGCCGAGTGTGCCCTCCAAATTAGGCTGTCCTTTGTTCTTACTCTGGCGATTGGCATGTTAAGGCCCTTGTCTGATTGTATGGGGCTCCTTATTTTAATGAGGGCAAGCCTCTTTGCTTGCTGCTCCTGCCATATTTTCCCCCTTCTAAAAAGTCAATGAACTCTCTCAGGCTTGTAGCTAGGACAAAGGGCTTTTTATGCTAGATGAAATTTATTCCCTGTGACCAGCTTGTGGGAAGCATAATACATTCATTAGTAATGCTCTGCTTTTCATATTCTGCCCTCTTTCGTATGGTGCAGAGAAGAGAAATATCAACAGGAAGGGGGCATGTGCTATTAACATCCAAGAGAGAAGTAGTGGAACTTCTGCACTGAAAGATATGATTAGTTCAGGATATAGCTGTGCTCTCAAACTGACTATGGCTCGAAACCCAAATCAACCTCTGACTTAGTCCTAAATCTGGAGTATAAGCAAGGTTGGTATTGCAAAGAATTAAAATGAGAGGTGATACTCCTCATCAGTAGTATATGGATTTTTGTTTTAATTAATTTGCTAGCAAGGGTTTTTAGTGTATATGTTTTTAGCACTATTTTGTCCTTTTCTTTTCTTTCCTTATGCTTAAAATACATCCCCCTGGGCTCTTCTGAGGAAGGAGAAATAAATAAAATGACATGATGATTCTGCAGCTTGATGTGAAGGAAAATTTAGAATAGAAACACGTTTGTGTTCTAAACATTATAATCCAGTTGGCAATCCTAAGAACTATGGTTTGCCCCCCCCCCCCAGTGCAAGAGTTTTATGCAAGCTGAATAATGATGTTATTTCAATCGTGTTCCCTTAAACTTTGTTTCAAGATCAAAGTTCTGTCACCTTCCTGTAAGAGACTTACTGGCCTGGTTTGGACAATCTTTCCTGGGTTCCTGAGCCATGATTTAGAAAGATCATCCAAACCGGGCCATTTAAAACATTTCTGCATTCCTTAAATGTGTGCTCGAGCCTTCCCCAATCTGGTAGCCTTCAGATGTTCTTGGGTTATAATTCCCTTCATCTCTGACCATTAGCAATGCTTGTTGAGGCTGATGGGAGTTTTAATCCAAAATGCCTGGAGAGTTTCAGGTTCAGCAAAGCTGATGTACACTCTTGCTGCTAAACTGATTTTATTATTTTCTCTGTTGCAATTTTCTATTACTGTAATTTTTTTTTATGATGGTGCACTTTAATATCCTTTAATATCATTTATTATTTATTTCTGCCTAGTGATTGCATGTAATTGGGTGGCTTATATAAATATAATTAATGTTTCTGAGTCTTTTTATTAGTTTTCCTTGTTTGTAGTTATTGCCATTTTTGCAATCGGCTTTTGAAACTTTTGCAGTCATGTAGGAGGAGAGAATTGCTCCAAACCAGTTTCCTATCCCCTCTTTTGCACTCTGTCTCACGATGTCTTGAGGATCCCTGACCTCCCAGAGAGGCTGTGAGGGATTGCAATTGGCTGCAGGGAGAGAATGGATTATAAACTTTCTGTCCATGAAGGATTTTCAGGTTAACTTATCTTAGGATCTATGTATGTATCATATGAGACTCATAACATCTTTTCTCATAGCAGTTAATAACACTACATTTGTAGGTGCTAGGTGTGACTCCAATATAAAATAGCCTGTGAGCTTTAATTTAACGTGTCTCCTCTTTCCATTCCTAGGAAAGTACAATCGTCATGCAGCCTGCAGTTCAGGTAGGCACAGTGAATTACTGACGTCTTTATTATCATTTCCATACCTTAACCAAGTCAAAAAATATGTTTCTGAAGAAAGACCTGTGACGATTTACAGCAGAATCCTGTGCATGCCTACTCAGGAGTAGGTCCTATCGAGCTCAGTGCTCCTGGAAACTGGGAATAGAATTGCCAACCAAATGTGCCAAATTTATGTATTGTAATAATTTGCTGTTTATTTTACTCGCTGTTCTTTTAAAATGAAAATTCAAAGTTTGGAATCCAGGCTGCTTGCCTGTCGTGGACCATACATAAAACCAGCATCTCTGGTGTTCAATAAGGCTATTCTAAAACAAACGTGAAGCGTTTGGGTAATAGATTAGATAATGTCATTACAGTGGTACCTCGGGTTACGCACTTAATTGGTTCCGGGTCGCTGTACGTAACCCGAAAAGTACGTAACCCGAAAAATTTGGTTTGCACATGCGCAAACCGAAAAAACCGCTTCTGCGTATGTGCAGACCGCGAAAACATGTCTGCACATGCGCAAATTGTGCGTGCTTTGGGTTGCGCTTCCGGGTTAGCAGAGTTCGTAACCCGAAAAGTATGCAACCCGAAGTGTATGTAACCCGAGGTACGACTGTACTGACTTAATACTACTTTTGTGCCTTTTTTTGGAAAGGGCTTAATAATGTTTAGCAATAATGTTCAACCGTTACAACTCACAGCCTGTATTGCAGGTTGCAGCCTACTGTATATTTCAAAGTGTAGCCAAGTTGTCTTGTTTAGCTGTTGATGTCTCCCATTAGGTGTGGTTTGGAGAGGATCCCCCTCTAAGTCCACGAAGTCCGCTGACTCCAAGGCATGGCCCAGGCTTGGCAGATGTTTTGCTCTACGACCAGTGGATATCTGTCCGACATGAGGCAACTCTGGTTCCTATGCAGGAGGACCTGTCCATCTGGCTCTCTGGCTTGTTGGGTACAGTATTAGGAATATTTGTCTGTTTGGAAGAGGCACTGCCCTAATTATTGTTGTCCTTGAGCCCCGTTCAGGGATCTGTCTCCTACATTCATTCATTCATTCATTCAGGAATATGTATAAACTGCTTAATCAAAGTGCTCCCTATTCTGCCTAAGAACTATAAGAGCTGTATGTAATAAAATTGCAGGTAAAAACACAGCTAAAATGCTCAAAACTCTCTCTCTCTCTGTGTGTGTATAAAGATATGTAAAATATTCAGCATTAAAACACAGTTAAAATAAAACTAATGAAGGTAACTATGGCAGACCAACACGGCTACCCACCTGTAACTAAATTTTAAAACTAATAGAGGTAACTAAATGCCTGGGTTGGCTTGCTGAAATAAAAAAATGTTTTTAACAGAAGTCTAAAACTAAATACAGTCGTACCTTGGATCCCGAACGCCTTGCAAGCCAAATGTTTTGGCTCCTGAATGCCAAAGTGAGTGTTCCGGTTTGCGAACGTTCTTTGGGACCCGAACGTCTGACGCGGCTTCCAATCGGCTGCAGAAGCTTCCTGCAGCCAATTGGAAGCCACGCCTTGGTTTACAAACATTTTGGAAGTTGAACGGACTTCCAGAACGGATTCCGTTTGACGTCTGAGGTACCACTGTATATTGAGGGTGGTTACCTAATGTCAATAGGAGTTTCAGAGCACAGCCGCTGCCACAGTAAAAGATGGACTCTGAGTAAATGAGGGTTGAAGAAGAGAGTGCGGACGTGTTAGCCCCCCTCTCCTGAGTCCCATCCCACTTTCCACATGCTGGAAGGCAAGCATCTGAAGTGCAGGTCTTGCTGCATGCTTGGAGCCTCTCTGCAAAACCCCTGCTGCAGATGTTTGCCTTCCAATGCCTGGCAGGCAGTGGGGACGCAATGAAGGGCAGCAATCTTAGTAAGCACATTCCTGCTCTCTTCTCATGTGATTTGAATTGTGTGAGGAGAAGAATGTCTGCTTTGGGCTAAAGTTTAGCACAAAAAAGTCAGAACCATTACCGTACCCAAGGAATTGCAGGCACCTCTTCCTGTTCAAGGTACTCCCCCCACCCACCCCGGGTCTCTTTTTCTCTTTCATTTGCTAAGAGCATATAATAACGCCTTGCCACAATCTTTTTAAATGTTTGCATGTTTCAAAAAGCACTGACTAGTCGAACCAGTCGGTGAATTACCATTATGCAACCTGTAGCCCATAATATAGGTTGCAATTCAAATGATTGCTTTAAAATACAGGAGCACAATCATATGCAATAAAATGAAGAATATGAATGAAGTCTACAATGCTGTGATTTCTAATGTGTTGAGTAAGGTAATTTATCGCTTGGTTTAGGATGCCACATGGTTTTTCTACAACCTTCCACAGCTTCTGTTATTCTGCTGGCTCTGCCACATATAACATCTTCCTGGCTAGCTGTGTGCCTCTGACTTCCTCAACTTGCTGTCTTCCATATGTTTTGGACTACAACTCCCATCATCCCCAGCTGCTGGGCAAGGCTGGCATGAAATGTTTGAAGTGGGTTTGAAGATTCAGCTGGAATTGGTCAAAAGCTGATGAAACACACACACAAAAAGGAGCATTGTGGAAGTTATTCTCCTGTGAAAATGGGCTGCGTTTATGACTATGCATGTCTGAGTTGTCTGTTCAGGTTTATTACTCACTACTCTAATGAAAAAGTGGCTCTTTTACAGGGGTAGAACTTACAGCCGACCAATTGTTGGAAGATCTTGATAACGGCGTGTTGCTGTGCTTGTTGGTTGGAGTCATTCAAAGCACAGTAAAGGATATTTGTGACCCAAATAATTTAAGGGTAAGTACGGCATTCATCGCAGCTTATAAAAACGTAGAAGTGAGATTTTCTACAAATTAATTTCACTGAGATTATGTCTGCTCGGCTTCACATGGAGGATGTAGCATGCAAACTGAAAGTATACGTTTACCTTGTTAAGATGCAGCTGTGGTAGCACCAGAAGGTGCTTTTGCATCAGCAGTGATAGCATGTAGCCAGATGTGCTTGTGCTCCTGGTTCAGATGCTGCTTTTTCCACATGAATGCGGGCAAGTGCAAGACCAAGAGTGTTCTCATGTATGGAACTTCAAATCCAAAGCTTAAGGCTATTGTACTTCTGACGAGATCTCATTTTCAGGTAATGCATTCGGGACATTGGCCCCTGGAGTCCATCTTTTATGCTCCGCCCAGGAGGATCAGGATCATGTTGTTGCCTTGGCAACATGTCATGGCAAGCATGTATGTCATAGAAAATAAAAAATACAGAAAATGACACTGGAGACCAGACAAGGGTATTGCAGGAACCCTTGTCCATTGCGGAGTGGGGGGGGGGAAGGGAAGGGGTTGTTTATGAAGCACAGGATACACAGAGACAGTTTGAATCACTTCCCACCTTGGGCTCCTTTCAGGGGGGAGGGTGGTATATAAATCTAACAAATAAGTAAACAAATATTTACACATTTCAGGTGCACCCCCTTTCCTCTTGAGCAGTACAGGTGCAATGGGCTGTTGAAAGGTACAAATGCAGGATAGTAGGAAGACAGGTGGTGGTTTAGTTACGGGCTGTGTGGCATAAAAGCCGTAGGGTGAAGTATAGTGGCAAGAAGCTCTGGAAACAAAAGTGCTACAGGTGATACATGCGAAAACACATGTAAGCCTTCTGTAACTGGAGAGGCAGGCAATTCCTCATAAGTATGTGGGAGGAGAAGGGATGGATGTGAGATGAAGGCAGTACTGAGCAGCCCAGGGCTGTGCTGGAACCAGTGGGGCCAGATTATAGGGGGTGGAAATGATCAGCCCCCAATTTGGTTATCTGTTTGATTATTTATGATGCTTCGGAACAGATAAAGGGCGAGACTTTGATTTTTATGCCGCTATGAAAGGGGAAAGATAATTTGGAATATTTAAAAAAACCACATTAAAAAAACCATAGTGCTCTGAAATAGTTTATGCATTGGATTTCATTAGAAATATTAGTGAATCATATGTTAAGTCGCCTGACAACCTTCTTCTACATTTAGATTGCTGGAGCATTATTTTGTATACCCTCGGGGCTTTGTCCTGATTTCTTTTCATGTGATACTCCATTCTGTATTTTGCTGATAAGATATTTTTAAACCATCTTTCAAATCCTGTTTTCAGCAGAGCAAGTAGCAAGTCAGTTAGGTATGGGTGGGCTCCCCTTTTTTGAGGAAAGTGTTTCTGACAACTAAAGGCTAACCTCCACAAACCTTGATACATGGTCTATTTAATCCTGTTTCAGCCAAGTCCTCAACAGTGCCAGTCAAAACCATTTCCATCACTGGTAATACGTACCCAACAAGATTAGTTTCCATTGCAGTTCTCTTCCTTGGAAAGCAATCTAAAAGTGCTCACAAAACCTCTCTTCCTGTGACCACCACCCAGATGTTATGCATTGTGTTGGATCCAGGTTACTTTAGTTGCACTTTCATTTCATTGAAATCAGCAGGGCTTCTATCCAGTAGCACTGATTTCAGTTAGACTAAAAGAGCAACTAAGAGCAATCCTATACACCAGAAGCTGGTGTAGTGCAAGATTTTGTCCTTCCCCCAGAATATCCTCTTTTTTTTTGGTTTACAGCAGCTTAAGAACCACCAGACTTGGTTCAGCTAGCTGAGGGATAAGCTGGTGTATCTGCAGCTGAGCTCAGGATGAGGGGGTTAAGCTGGTTTAGCTGGCTGTGTCAGGAACCTCTCAGCAAAGCCAGAGATCGGCTGGATCCTAACCCTGCTCATCTCTGTGCATCTTCCTGTAGCCATGCTGCCAAAATTAATCTGGATCTAACCTGCTGTGTATGTAGATGTAAGGACTTTGCGATGGTATAAAAATGAATTTTCCCCCAAGCCTTCCGATGGTTACAGATAAAGATGTGTACAACCGTTCTACACAACCATTTTCCTCTTTCCAGGATTTCCCTTTGAGAAAAGTCCCCTGTAAGAAAGATGCGCCTTCGGGATCCTTCTTTGCTAGAGATAACACTGCCAACTTTCTCAAATGGTGTCGCTGCATTGGCGTGGATGAGACTTACCTCTTCGAATCTGAAGGCTTAGGTAAATATCGCCTAATGAGGTCTCAGACTTATTTTAGCACAGTCCCATGAAATGACATGACCATTAATTTCTCAGGCAGGTTGTTGCTGTGGCTTCTAGCTAAAAGGGGGAGAACTGTTCATAAGAAATGGTTCCTATGAGTGTGTTCCAGAGTTCTTTGATTATGAAACAGCTGGTGCACATGCCTCTGTAAAAGACGAGAGTTAAGGTGTAATCAATGCATGCTTCAATACAAAGCAAAATAGCCTTATGGAAAGAGAGCCAGGGTACCAGATATATCATGTAGAGAAAGAGGAGGACTTCCTTCCTTGTTGCTTTTGGGGATAACAGAGTGGATCCTAGAATAGCTTTCAAGCCAGCTGCAGAACAAAAACATATTAATAGTTTTGAAACTAAGCTGTACAAATTTACTGAGGGTGTTGTATCATGCTCTTCTATGGAACCAGGACTCATTTGTTCAAGATGTTGGGATTTCCTTCCCCAGCATTCGGGAGACTTCAATATGGTTCTTTGTCTTATTAATGCTCTGATACGCATTGATTATGGTTCAACATATCCTGGAACACTTTCAGATTCTGGGTGGAGTCAGCAAGCAGTGAGTTGCGATGTTGAGGTCTTTTGCCACATTCACCATGACAGCAACTGTGGCCGCTCTTCTTATGAACTACTACATGTGACTCTGCTATCACTGGTGACATTGGATGGTGCTAAGAAACGTTTTTTTGGGGTGTGTGGAAATTTGGGTGTGCTTTATTTGCATTTTTGGGTGTTTTTAAAGAACTATACTTGGAAACTATACTAGGAGGGAAGCAAGCTTTTTCTAAGTCAATAATGCTCAATGGTTGGTTGGTTGGTAGGTTTTCTCTTTCAGCTTGCTTTTATTTTTTTTACCTTGGAATCCTGCACTGGGGCTTCACCACTCAAACCTACCCACCCCACATCAACATCAACATGCAAAGTACCAGCAGAGCTTTTGTGAGATTTGGGGGCTCTGTTGGACTCCAATCCCATCTAGAAAGAGAAAAAGGTGATATAGAAGGCTGGTGTTCTAACAACAGTGGTAGATAGCTCCCCAGAGGGGCTGGCATTGCCCTATAAAAACTCCACAGAATGGCTATAGAAGCTTCAGGTGTTACAAAGTGACAGGGACATAGCCCCCCCCCCCCGGCTATTAGTGCTGAGCAAATACCTTCTCTGAAAAGACAGGGATTCCCGCTGTCAAACTCTAGCATTTCTTAATGTCTTGGGAAGGGTTGCAGAATGCAGACCCTGGCCTTTGATGCGAAGAGAAGGGACTTGCAGAGAAAGGGGCAGCCGTAACAGGAGTTAACAGTACCTGTTTGTCCAAGGAAAATCTTCCTCTTGATCCAGGTCACACTTTCCCAAAGCTTCCCATAGCCACTCTGGCCCCTGGGTCACATGCATCAGCTCTCTGGGTGTGCATAAGTAAGTATGATCATAATATGAGTGATCTTCAACCAGGATTTAGGAACCTGTGGTCATACTGCTGTTGTTGGACTCCCATTAGCCCAAGCTAGCATGGCCAGTGAGTTGTAGTTCAAGAACAGATGGATGCTGTAGGTAGTACAGGGTGATATAATTTCATGTTTAGGAGCTTTCTATGTTCCTGATTCTAACATCTGGAAAAAAGAAGGTAGCATGTTGCCATGCCAGGATTTTTTACTTGTTCTCTTTCCATGCATACTGTACCTATTTTACTGATGGATCTCTGAATGGTGCAGATGTGATTTTTCAGGAAGTGGGTGCAAATAACTGGATGCAATTGAGTTCCTCTCTTAAAGGCAGATATGCCCTAAATGCCAGCTAGGAGCCTGTCTCTGTTTCAGTTTTCTTTATAAAGTGCTTCAAGTACATGACTGCTAAAAGTAGTCAGCCAGTTTAAGGATTCTGCAGCGTCAACAATTTGTGAGTAATTGACATTTTGCATCAGAAGCAAGAGCTTTGGATTTTACTGCCCTACACTTCTCATTCTAACTAGATGGATATGAAAATGTAAACTTTCAGGCAAGTTCAGGATTGCCACCTTCAAAACACTTCCAACTTAAAATGGTTTTGTACCTGGAGGGTTACACTATCTGCCTCTAGTTTCAGACTGGACTTTGTAACCAGCAGCTGCCAGACCAGGTTTTACCTGATGGAGCAAAATCTCTTGACTGCTCATAAAGAAGAGTAGCTCAAAACAGAATTGGTTAATTAAGGTTTTGGTATTGTTCTTTTAAAATAAAATAGATGCACACCCGCCTAAGTCCCAGCCCTGCAGAAGGAGTGCTACTTAAGTTGTTGTGAAATTGCTTGTGCTTGTTGAAACACAACCTTTAAATATGTTTGCTGCATACATTTAGAAACCAAACATCACCACCACCTAGGACTGACTGGTTGCGATATGCTTAGTAATTTTAGTTTATAAATGCTGATTTTGCATTTCAGGCAACTTAATTGACGGTGGCAAGTGTTCTGTTTTTTTAAAAAAAATCCCACCAACTTTAGCTAAAGCATACTTCTAGGAAACTGTATATCTTTGTTCCAGGTGTGGCCAAAGTGGAGCCCTCCAGATACAATTAGACTAAGTACCCACCATCCCCCCCTTCATGGATCACTGCCTTGTCGTGGCGAAGGGGCTTGAATTACTCAGGAAGCTATGGACAGGTCAAGATGGACAGGTCATAGTGGAGAGTTTGGACCAAACGTGATCCACCTGGAGTAGGAACTGGCAAGCCACTCCAGTATCCCTGCCAAGAAAACTCCATGGACAAAGACAACAGGCATATAAAAGATATGACGCTGGAAGATGAGCCCCTCAGGTCGGAAGGCGTCCAACATGCTACTGGGGAAGAGCGGAGGACAAGTACAAGTAGATCCAGAGCTGATGAAGCGGCTGGGCCAAAGCCGAAAGGACGCACAGTTGCTGATATGCCTGGAAGCGAAACGAAGCGAAAGGAAAGTCCAATGCTGTAAAGAAAAGTATTGCATAGGAACCTGGAATGTAAGAACCATGAACCTTGGAAAGCTGGATGTGGTAAAAAATGAGATGGCAAGAATAAACATTGACATCCTAGGCATCAGTGAACTAAAATGGACAGGAATGGGCGAATTCAGTTCGGATGACTATCATATCTACTACTGTGGGCAGGAATCCCGTAAAAGAAATGGAGTGGCCCTCATAGTCAACAAAAGAGTGGCGAAAGCTGTACTGGGATGCAATTTCAAAAATGATAGAATGATCTCGATACGAATCCAAGGCAGACCTTTTAACATCACAGTAATACAAGTTTATGCACCAACTACCAGTGCTGAAGAAACTGAAATTGATCAATTCTATGAAGACTTACAACACCTTATAGAAATGACACCAAAGAAGGATGTTCTTCTCATTATAGGGGATTGGAATGCTAAAGTAGGGAGTCAAGAGATAAAAGGAACAACTGGCAAGTTTGGCCTTGGAGTTCAAAATGAAGCAGGGCAAAGGCTAATAGAGTTCTGTCAAGAGAACAAGCTGGTCATCACAAACACTCTTTTCCAACAACACAAGAGACGACTCTACACATGGACATCACCAGATGGGCAACATCGAAATCAGATTGATTATATTCTCTGCAGCCAAAGATGGAGAAGCTCTATACACTCAGCAAAAACAAGACCTGGAGCTGACTGTGGCTCAGATCATCAGCTTCTTATAGCAAAATTCCAGCTTAAACTGAAGAAAGTAGGAAAAACCACTGGGCCAGTAAGATACAATCTAAATCAAATTCCTTATGAATACACAGTTGAAGTGAAGAACAGGTTTAAGGATTTAGATTTGGTGGATAGAGTGCCTGAAGAACTGTGGATGGAGGCTCGTAACATTATACAGGAGACAGCAACGAAAACCATCCCAATGAAAAAGAAATGCAAGAAAGCAAAGTGGCTGTCCAATGAGGCCTTACAAATAGCGGGGGAGAGAAGGCAAGCAAAATGCGAGGGAGATCGTGAAAGATACAGGAAATTGAATGCAGATTTCCAAAGAATAGCAAGGAGAGACAAGAGGGCCTTTCTAAACGAGCAATGCAAAGAAATAGAGGAAAATAACAGAATGGGAAAAACCAGAGATTTATTCAAGAAAATTGGAGATATGAAAGGAACATTTCGTACAAAGATTACCACAATCAAGGACAAAAGTGGAAAGGACCTAACAGAAGCAGAAGACATCAAGAAGAGGTGGCAAGAATACACAGAGGAATTATACCAGAAAGATATGGAGGTCTCATACACCCCAGGTAATGTGGTTGCTGACCTTGAGCCAGACATCCTGGAGAGTGAAGTCAAATGGGCCTTAGAAAGCCTCGCTAACAACAAGGCCAGTGGAAGTGATGATATTCCAGCTGAACTATTTAAAATTTTAAAAGATGATGCTGTTAAGGTGCTACACTCAATATGCCAGCAAATTTGGAAAACTCAGCAGTGGCCAGAGGATTGGAGAAGATCAGTCTACATCCCAATCCCAAAGAAGGGCAGTGCCAAAGAATGCTCCAACCACCGCACAATTGCACTCATTTCACACGCTAGCAAGGTTATGCTTAAAATTCTACAAGGCAGGCTTAAGCAGTATGTGGACCGAGAACTCCCAGAAGTGCAAGCTGGATTTCGAAGGGGCAGAGGAACCAGAGACCAAATTGCAAACATGCGCTGGATTATGGAGAAAGCTAGAGAGTTCCAGAAAAACATCTACTTCTGCTTCATTGACTACGCAAAAGCATTTGACTGTGTCGACCACAGCAAACTATGGCAAGTTCTTAAAGAAATGGGAGTGCCGGATCACCTCATTTGTCTCCTGTTAAATCTTTATGTGGGACAAGAAGCTACAGTTAGAACTGGATATGGAACAACTGATTGGTTCAAAATTGGGAAAGGAGTACGACAAGGCTGTATATTGTCTCCCTGCTTATTTAACTTATATGCAGAATTCATCATGCGAAAGGCTGGACTGGATGAATCCCAAACCGGAATTAAGATTGCCGGAAAAAATATCAACAACCTCAGATATGCTGATGATACTACCCTGATGGCAGAAAGTGAGGAGGAATTAAAGAACCTTTTAATGAGGGTGAAAGAGGAGAGCGCTAAATATGGTCTGAAGCTCAACATCAAAAAAAACTAAGATCATGGCCACTGGTCCCATCACCTCCTGGCAAATAGAAGGGGAAGAAATGGAGGCAGTGAGAGATTTCACTTTCTTGGGTTCCATGATCACTGCAGATGGTGACAGCAGTCACGAAATTAGAAGACGCCTGCTTCTTGGGAGAAAAGCAATGACAAACCTAGACAACATCTTAAAAAGCAAAGACATCACCTTGCCGACAAAGGTCCGTATAGTTAAAGCTATGGTTTTCCCAGTAGTAATGTATGGAAGTGAGAGCTGGACCATAAAGAAGGCTGATCGCCGAAGAATTGATGCTTTTGAATTATGGTGCTGGAGGAGACTCTTGAGAGTCCCATGGACTGCAAGAAGATCAAACCTATCCATTCTCAAAGAAATCAGCCCTGAGTACTCACTAGAAGGACAGATCCTGAAGTTGAGGCTCCAGTACTTTGGCCACCTCATGAGAAGAGAAGACTCCCTAGAAAAGACCCTGATGTTGGGAAAGATGGAGGGCACAAGGAGAAGGGGACGACAGAGGATGAGATGGTTGGACAGTGTTCTCGAAGCTACTAACATGAGTTTGGCCAAACTGCGGGAGGCAGTGAAGGATAGGCGTGCCTGGCGTGCTCTGGTCCATGGGGTCACGAAGAGTCGGACACGACTGAACGACTGAACACAAACCCACCATCCCTGACCATTGATGATAGAAGTTTGGAGGCACCACAGTGGTTACCTCTACTTTCAGAGTCACCATTTAATTCCCCCCCCCTTCTTCCATCAAGCATCACTCAGTAGCAAAATCAGAGATCATATTGGGTAAGATGACTTCATAAATAATGCAATAATATGTCTAATAAAGAATAATTTCATTTTCATCTAGGTATAATGGAGTTGGCAACATTTATAATTGGAATCAGTCACACCATATTGCATCGTGTATGTAGCTCAGAGTATTTGGGAAGCTGCTGACTAGTTAACACAGTAGCTGGCTTCATGGCATAAATGCATGCTTTGTATGCTCTTGGCAAATAGCCTCCTTGGAGGGACGAAATTCCTCTTAGCCTTCTGTGCCCTTTTGCATTCAAGCATATTTGGAAATAAGGAGTGGCTGTTTTGTTTGGACACTGGATTCCCTTGCGCAAGCATATAGTGCTGGCTTGCCACCCAATTTCCTTTGCATTTGAACAATGCAGGAACCTTAATAATTTCTACACTGCCACTCCATCCAAGGATGACAACACGGTGATAATGATATTAAATTTGTATACTGGCCTTCATCTGAAGATCCCAGGACGGTGGTTCACAACAGGAAAATACAAAATGAGAAGAGAGTCTGTATCTGATTTAGAACCCGAGGAAACTTGAATTGTGGTGTCTGTTTTTTGTTGATGTCTTTTTTTTTCTTCACACATCTGTATCTGGCATCTTTCCAGATCCCTTGACAGGTTCCTACAGTTTGAATTTCGGGGCGGGGGGGGGGGGGGGCGGTTGGAGGATTTTCATTGAGAAGTAAGTCCAGAAATGTTATTGCTAAGCAAAGTGTTATATTGGCACAGCTGTTGTTGGTGCCCTGGAGAACAAAGCTATAGGAGTAATAATTCAGAATTTGGGTATTAGATTAATCATCCGCATCATCTCCTTCCACATCCATGTCTCAAGGTGATATACAAAATACAACAGAAACAGCTAAAAACACAGAAGATAACAGAAAGTTAGTTTTAAAACAATACCAAATACAGTATATTCTGGCGTATAAGACTACTTTTTAATCCAGGAAAATCTTCTCAAAAGTCGGGAGTCGTCTTATACGCCGGGTGGAAAATCTGTGGTTGAGTATATCTCAAACTCTATATTTTAACTGGAAAAGTTGGGGGTCGTCTTATACGCCCAGTCGTCTTATACGCCGCAATATACGGTAGATGCCCACGGCAGAGACCTATCCACCCAGCTGAGAAAGCCTATTGAAACAAAAATATATTCAATTGTTTCTGGAAAGTGCAAATGGTGGGTGACTTTCCTATTATGACTTGTCTTCTGTTGCACAAAACAAGGGCAGCCGCACTAAAAGTCGTCCTCTGAGTTACTTATTCTTCTTTTGTCTTGCATGCAAGTTATTTCTAGTCTGCAGTTGATTTTTTACCCTTAAATAAAAATTAACTTACCATGAAATAAGGCAAAACATTAAGTTTTCAAAATTCTCTTCACAGTTCTGCATAAGGATCCCAGACAAGTGTACCTTTGTCTACTGGAAATCGGACGCATCGTATCAAGGTATGTATTCATTGCAGTTTTCTAGATAGCGTATGTAACGTAGAGCAAACCTTGAGAAACCTTAAATTAAGGGTAGCCACTGTGGTGCTTTCCAGATGTTGTTGAACTACAACTTGTTGTGGCCACTTGTTATGGATGATAGGAATTGTAGGCCAGCTACAACTATGTTGGTTACCCTTCATTTAAATGGTTTCTCAAGGTTTTCTTCAGAGATCCAGCCACTTTATGCCTCCTTGACACTCAGGGAAAGAAAGCCTACCAAATTTTAATTTAGTATGAGTAGTTCAGCAAGTCATGGCTAGAAGGGGCAGTGTTCTCTCATTGGATTGGGCAGCATAAATCAAAATGGCAGAATTAGATTCTGCAGGCAGTGGAAGGTTTTTTTGGTTTTGAAATCAAAGATGGCATTGTTGTCAAGTCCCAGCAAAGGGGGCACACCATCAGGGATAGCACTGACATCCCAGTTTGATTCTTCAGTCCCACTCTCCCAGCTTCCAGTTCTCCTGCTTTCAAGCTCTGATGTGTTCATGTGGAACAGGCATAGGCAGACTTGGCCCTCCAGGTGTTTTGAGACTACAATTCCCATCATCCCTGACCACTGGTCCTGTTAGCTAGGGATGATGGGAGTTGTACTCCAAAAACATCTGGAGGCTCGAGTTTGCCTATGCCTGATGTAGAAAATTGTTTCCAGGCAAATATATGTTCTGAGAGTCTGGCTCTGCAGCTTATATGATAGAACCATTGGAGAGCACTTCCTACATTTCTCAGGAAGTCAAACCTATGTTTTAGATACTTCACAGCCTGCTGTATATGCACTTAGACATGCTAGAGACATGTAATAGCTATACGCTATTTTTCATTTCCTTGTTTCAGAATTTTATTTAACCTAAATGCAGTACCCTTTCCTCCCACCCCTCCTTTCCTTTTTCTAGATATGGAGTTGAACCACCTGTATTAGTAAAACTGGAGAAGGAGATTGAATTGGAAGAGACCTTATTAATGTCCTCTGATCCTGTTGCTCCTGTCGTCACTCCCAAGTCTTGTTGTCAACATGGAGAATTACATGAAGCAGTAAGTATTGCTTGCATTTTGTCCCATGAAGTTTTAGCTTGCTTTGGTGAATTACCTTGTCTTGTGTGCTCCTCTGAATATGCATTTAAAAGGAGCTCCATTTGAAAATGAGCTTCATCTTTGTAATCTCATCGGGTTGTATCCAATTTAAGTCGTACTCAGAGTAGAGTCATAAAAATCTACTTGATGTCCCCCACCCAGTAGGATTTAAGCAGCCTAAATGCACAGGATTGCCATCTGATAAGTGCAATCCTGTGATTCTTTACTGAGAAGTAAGTCCGACATTGCTTCAGTGGAGCTCTTTTCCAGGTAAGACTGGCTGCAATCTTCGTAATAAACATCCAACTAAGTAGGAAAGGAAATTTGATTGCAATGCAGGAAGAAGAAAATGCATTTGTTGCAACAACTAAAAGTGCTCTTTATTTCCGCTGAAATTGTGTGAACTTATTATCAGCTTGGCAGTTTTGAGGAAGAAGGATGAGATCTTCACATTGGCTTTCAGTGATGTCGTTCTTGTAGCAAAGCAGGAAGTTCACATACATTATTATTTTGTAAAGATATTAGGCAGAAATTAACAAGAAATACTTGTACAAAATAGGTTAAGCACATTGCTGAAGATCCTCCTTGCAGCTGCTCCCACAGGTTTTCAATTGAGTACCTGTCTGAAGGACGCTACAGGTTGGGAGACAAAATACTCTTCATACGTGTAAGTTCAATTTCTCAAAATGGTTTCTCTTGCTTTGGAATAGGCTGTCTAATTTGAGCCGGGCATAGCCCACATCCCCACAGATAGTAATTCAGTCTCATGAATGGAGACATCATCCTGGTGAAGTTACTTCCTCAATTTCCTTGCCTGTTTGGAAGACTGTCCCTAGCACTCTGCAAGCATTCAGCCTGAACACACAAGAGCAGATTTTTTTTGTAGGAGCAAGAGACTCATGCACCAGCCCTCCCCCCAGTGCCCAGTGTACCCATGTGAGGAAGGTCTAAGTGTATTTGACTGGTAACGCAGGGGGTCTGATCATGAGGAATCTCCGGACAGTGCCCTTCAGACATTCATACCAAGCACAAGAAGGTTGGTAGCAGAGGGGAAGGGTCGAGCATGCTCAAGGATCTTGGGGGCAGAGGCTGGTGCATGCACTCCTGGCCCCTTTAGCACCATTCCTAGAATCATAGACTTGGCACTCCAAGGGTCATCTAGTCAAACCCCCTGCAATGTAGGAACCATAGCTAAATAATCTCTGGGAGATGGCCATTCAATCTCAGTTTAAAAATTTCTAATGAAGCAGAGTCCACCACCTTCCAAGGTACTCCATTTCACCGCCAAGCATCTTTTGCCATCAAAAAGTTATTCCACAGACTTTGTTGGAATCTCTCTTCTAGTAGATTGAATCCATTGGTTTGGGTTCTTCACTCTGGAGCAGCAGAAAACAAGCTTGCTCCATCTTCCATGCAGTATTTTTCATATTCAGCCTGAATGCCTGGCTCAGTAATGCTAGGGAATGCTTGATCAATAAGTCCCTCTGCTTTCTGCTGTGGTTGTTAGCAGCTTGCATTCCTCTGTCCTCTTGGTCTGCACTTGTTTAATGTTTTTAGGATTTGTGTGGTGGTCTTCAGGGACAGCTGGAGATCATTCTGTAATATATGTAGAAAGCTGGTAAATGGGAAACTATGATAGAATCCCAGAGGGCGGATTAAGGCCCCTCAGAGATCCTTCTAAGCCTAATATACTGCAGTACAAAAGGGCAGATATCTTATTCTTTACTCTTTCTCCCTTCTTCTGCTAGATGTTACATGGCAAGCATGTGATGGTACGTGTTGGTGGAGGTTGGGATACTCTTCAAGGCTTTCTACTCAAGTACGACCCTTGCCGGGTGCTGCAGTTTGCAACGTTAGAGCAGAAAATCTTGGCGTTTCAAAAAGGTGCTTCCAATGAGACTGTTCCTGATTCATCTGCTAGAGCACCACAGCCTCCACTCATGAATCCCATATCTGCAGTGGATACGTATCAGAAACAGAATTCAAAGCCCTGTACTCCTGTTTCAGATACAAAAACTCCACATGTAACTAACAGAAAACAGGCGGCAGCCAAGTTTCCACAATCAGGTGGTCTTTCTTTCCCCAAAGTAACAACGTGTACGTCTTCTACAAGCCAGCTTGGACCAGGGCACAGCAAGTCAAAAGGCTTAGTAGTGAATAACAATATGCCATCTTCCAAATCTTCAGCAGCTGCATCAAAAAAATCAGCACCTCCTTCTCATAAATTAACTTCGGTTTCAAAAGTTGGGCAACCTGTAAGTAAAGGTTCCGCCTCCTCTTCCTTGTTGAGAACTGCTGTAACTTCAAATTCGCTTCAGAAGCGTGTCTTGTCGCCAGCCAAACTTGCACATTCCCAGAATTCTCCAGCTGTTTCGGATCCTGCCCTTTTTTGTTCGGCGAGTAAGCTTTCTGAGCTACCTGGAACAAAAGCTAAAAGAGTGGCTGTGGAACAAGATTTCGATTCTCCTAATAGCAGAGCTCGGCTTGATGCTGCAGCCAAAGCTAAGCCTCTTTCGAAAACCTTAGCAAGACCTACAAGGCCAGCTGACAGAAATCCGCGCGTCCCGAAGCCGACTTTGTCTCGACAGCCTTCTGCAAAACCAGTTCCCAAAATCGCCATCCAGACATTACCCGCGCAATCCCAGTCACCCAGAGGGATGCCAGAAATTAACCAGGCGGCCAAAAACATCAAACCTGCTGTTAGCCCTGCTTTGGTTACAGATGGTAAATCAACACAGCTGGTGTCTTCATTGGGATCGAGGGGTAAAAATGCAGCCTCATCTATTAACAACCAGACACCTGTCAAAAATGTTCAGGTCCAAAATAGCACAGCGAGAACTCCGGTAGGATCCAGTGTGCCAAAACATCCCGAGCGTACCCCACTGTCCGTGATGCGCCTTCCCCAAAAATCAACCAAAGTCGAAACCAGGAAAAAGGCTATGCAAAGTGCTAACAGAGGTCAATCAGCAGTTAAATCCTCTCAGAATGAGAAAAACCTTCATCCAGCCACTAAGAATCCTCTTTCAAAAGTTAAGACTACCGCTGCAACTACTAAGGGGACACCTGGGAGCTTAAAGGACCCAACACTGAAGACTAAGCAAGATGATAATTATTTTGTTATGAGTGGAAATAAGAAACTCAAAAAGTTAAAATAACTAAGGGTATTAACTGTCGATGTTGCCTGCTCTTCCTGTAGCTACTTCATTCAAGTGAAAAATGTTTAAATAACAATATGGTAATCAAGATATTAACTCCCTTGTCTATAGATGATGATGTTTGATAAGCTCTGCTGATCGGCTAAGAGTGTTCACCAGAACTTATACCAGTCTTCTCTAATGCAGTAGTACATTGATCTCTATAGGGCATCTTACTTTAGTCTGCATTCTATGCATCTTTAGTACAATTCTGGCATTCATGTTTGATGTGACAAAGTGTTCGTTTCTCATGACAGATATTTCTGAATGGATCCCATGTGCCACCTAGTATTTTTTCTTACCAGGGAAAAACAATAAGGAGCAGGATCCTTTATAGGAGCCTGTATTAGTGGGCACCGGAAGGTACATTTATCAGGAATGTGTACAATCTGATGACATTAGCCCTTTTAGGAGAAGCTCTTGTGCATTGATTCAGAACTTTGTCTGAAGATGCTTTTTTGTCAAAAGTGGAATTGGGAAATTGAGCCTTGTTGTATCTAAACACTAATTTCAGTAAGAATAAGATGTGAGTTAAGGTGTTTTTTTTTTTAAAAAAAACAAACTAGGTAGAAGTAGCCAACGTGTGAGTAGCTTTATATTGGGGAGAGATCAGAGTTGTTATTAGTAGTAGTTTGGCTGATCTTGAATGCTGAGCAGAAATGGTTAGTTAGCCTTAGGGCATATCCCATGCTACAGCTCTGTTCTGCGATGGACTTCCATACGCACAACAGACCTTCCTTCTCCTCTCCTGTCCCCTCCAGCTCCCCTCTCAAAATCTACTCTGGTGGGTTGGGAGAGTGTCCAGAGCAGAGGGTTTTTTTTTTGGGGGGGGGGAGAATGGCAGGAACAGAAGAAACAGAAGTTCTGCTGGGGCAGTGGAACTACACATGTGAAGCACTGGATACAACCCTTAATTTCTAAGGGGTATTTATTCTAATTTAAAAGCTCTTATGCAAGTCCCATTTAAGCGTTCAATACAACTAAGATCCCTAAGAACACTAAAAATTTCTGCCTTAAAACATAACTTCAGTGCCTTAGCACATGATGTGCTCTGTTGTATCACAAGATATTTTAAATATTTGGGTTCAGACGTGTACCCTGGTTTATTCATGTGGGCTGAATTCAAGCCTGTGCTGATCTCAGCAGGGCTTAAGCAAATGAAACTCTGGGTCTGATTGCACAGGAACAATTTAATGAACGCTGGTGCTTTGTAACTCTTCTGCGTGTCAGTCTTTCTGAGGCGAGTGGAGCTTGTGCAGCCTCAGTGCTTAATGGATTGCATGCTTAAAATGCATTAGCCAAACCTCCCTATGGGAGGGAGAACACCCCGTAGAATTATAGGAAATATGCTTGTGTCTGCAGAAGTGGGCGAGCAACCTTCAGATAATATGATTTACATCTGTAAGCACAATTCAAATGCCTTTCAAATAAGCTGCCTACGTGGTTTTTTAAATATTTATATTGCACATTACTTCATGCTAGCTACATAATTCATTCCTTGTTGCATTTAATACAGCATAACCTGCCATATGCAGCAAACTTTGGAGCGGAAGTAGCTCGATCTAAGTGTCTTCAGTAAAAAGCTGTACATTCTCAAGCAAGATGGTGTTGATTAACTGCATGTGTATACCAGCTTGTATACACCCGTACTTCCTAAAGCAATATTTTTTAGACATTTACCTTTTTTCAAAAAAAACCCAACAACTTCGCAGTTCCTTCTCCATAGACTTTTTTTTTCTTCCAAAAGTAGGAGTCAGGAAAAGCACTTTCTCACAATACTGTCTGCATGTTGCACTACTGAATATCAAAACATGTCTTTAATTGCAACGTACATTGCGAACCCAGGTGAAATCGATCTTGAGATAATGGATTCTGCCCAAAATCACAAATTGGTAAACCATTATTGACTGAAGTGGAAATACCGGTAAGCAGCCACGCACGCACACACACACACACACACACACACACACACACCGCTCTTCACATCTGCTCTAGCTGCACTTAAAAAAGAAACTTACGCCTGACTAGATGAGGCAGAATGCATGTCCCATTGAAAACAATGCTGTGTAGACAAAATATATCCACAGTTAGCTTTACATTCTAACAGTGCGCTGGCAGTTTACACTCCTTGATTCTGTACATGATAATTCCACAGGAACGTGTCTATACGCACCTTTCCCCTTAGCTGCTTTGGAGTGACTAGTTATATCTGGCACCTATATAGCTCTTACATATACTGTACGGCAGTGGTTGGGAGACAAAGTAACTGTTGTGCCTGAAAACTACTTTTTATTTATTGGAAAACAGCAGTGAAGAAGTATTCACACAAATCAGTGTCCGATCTTTACTGGCTATAACATACGGTAAATATTCATTTCTGCACTACCAGTTTCTATTATTTATGGATTTTTGTAAGTCAATAAACTGCTGCCATCTATGAGAAATGTGGCAATGTCAAGTGTTTTTAGCTTTTGGGTGCTTAATTAAGGCTCAAGCATGGAAGTCTTTACAGCTATTTAGTCGCCAAAAAAAGAGGGGGGAAAGTCTGTTACTGAATAGTATGCACATCAGCCTGATAGCCTGATTTTTTTAAATAATAAAGTGAACCCTCCCCTGTTCCTTGCTATAATGATGTGTATGTGCCAAGTAGCATGGAATGGGATTATATGTACCGTAATTTGAAGATTGTTGTAGTTATCCAACTAGTATTTAAATGGTATGTCCATGAAACATCTCTCTGTAGGCAACTGGGGGCTACTAAGTGAGCTATGGTGTTTGAGGCTCGTGTATGCTCCATGGAGCTGTCTCTGAAAGTCTGGGAAAGATGGAAAGCTCATGTGACAGCTCAGCTGGCAGAACATGAGACTCTTAATCTCAGAGTCATGGATTCAAGCCCCACATTGGGCAAAAGATTCCTGCATTTCGGGGGGGGGGGGTTGAACTAGATGATCCCCGTGGTCCCTTCCAACTCTACAATTCCACGATCCATGCGAGTTCTATTCTACATTTTTCTTCCCTTCTGAGGAATTCACATTGGCTACAAAGTCCCCCACCCCATTTTATCTGCACCGCAGCCCTGTAAGATAGATAAAGCTGAAAGGAGGTGACTGTTCCATTATCATGTGGTGACTGTCATGGCTGAGTGAGGATTTGAACCTGGATCTCCCTGTTTAACACTTGCCACTATGTCACACTGGCTGCCTAGTACAGTTTGGTTGGGTCCCTTTGTGTATGTAGATATATTTGCCACTACCAACGACAATGGGACCATCCCCTTCTATAGCTAAGGGGAAGGGCTTTACCTCAGCAGAGCATCTGCTTTCTTTGAAGAAGGTCCCTGATTCAAATCCTGACATCTCCAGGTAAGGCTGGGATAGAGCACTGTTCAAAATCCTGACGAGTCTCTGCCATTCAGTCACCAAACTAGGTGGACTGATGGTCTGACTGCATATAAGGCAGCTTCCAACCAAATAATTCATTATATGGTCATGGACACACTAAAAAACGTCCTATGTTCTTGCGGTACTCACCCGCCCTCAAGGAACTGCCTAATTGTACTTATGATGAAAGTATGCAAGAAACAATGCAAGAAATCATGTTTTTCATGGTGAAAAAGAAAGGCCGGTGGGGGGCGGGGAGAGAATGGGATTATTATTACCGGTATTTTCTATTTAAGTAAAGTAGAACCTTGGTTCTTGAACGGCTTTGTTGCCGAACAAATCGGCTCCCAAATGCCACAAACCCAGAAGTAAGTGCCCTGGTTTGCAAACGTTTTTCGGAAGCCAAACGTCCGATGCAGCCTCTGACTGAGTGCAGGAAGCTCCTGCAGCCAGTCGGAAGCCACGTCTTGGTTTTCGAACAGTTTTGGGAGTCGAACGGACTCCTGGAATGGATTAAGTTTGAGAACCAAGGTACCACTGTATCTGAGAAGAGGGGGGATGCTAGGCCCAGGTAAAACTACTGCCACTTTAAGGTCTTCCATTCCTTAAGGAAGGGGCGGAGTTTGGGAGAAGTAATCAGGACCTTGAATGTGTGGGGAGCATTAGGGCTAAATGTGGCCACCTAGGCCTCTATCTGGTCCTCTTATTGCCCTGTCATGCTCCCCTCTCTAAAGACCTGCTTTGCACCATAAGCTTTTCAGCACTTAGGTCTCCCCGCCTGTGGATTTTTGCATGAGGTAAAGTAAGGAACTGGTATGTGCAATGAATTTATGCTTTTTACTTCTCCCTTTTGAAAGTTGTTCAGTACTTTGGGGACCTCTAGTGGAGAACTTAGAAATATGTCACTGAAGAAATATGATTTTCCTACATCTTTATTGTCTTCAGAAATCAGTATGTGGACACTGCAATCCTATGCATGTCTACTCAGCAGGAAATTTTGGATTTCAATGGTACTTATGCCCAAGTGACTGGATTGCAGGTTAAATATATCCTTTATGCTAAACTACTATTGTCATATTCCTATTTTAGGAAATTTGTTTGGTAGAGAAAATAAATAAATAACTGGCTTCAATGTTAAGTCCTTTGCAACATGAACGCGCACACCCTACTTTCCTCTTTCCTATATGCTTTATATCCTTTTATTCATCTGAAGGATAGACCACAAAGTATGGGGATGGAGAAATAGAGATTTACGATTGTAAGACTGATAAATTAAGTGGCACGTATCTTTCACAACATAAGGAAGTTAGAATTCATCCTGGCTTAGTAATTAAACACTTCCTATTTAACTTGACTATTATAAATACAAATAGCTGTTTTGCTAGTAGGAGGAGTAATACCCCCCCCCCTCCAGTCACCCAGAAACTAATTTTGGGGCAATTCAGAGAGGCCAGTCAAAAAGGGCAAATAGCAGAGCAACTGGAAACAATAAAATGAGTTGAATCTGCAGTCAGGAAGTGCTTTAATTAAAGTAACAGTGTCCCTCCAAGCTGATGCTGCAATACAGGTATTTTGCAAAACTAATCCCCAGTCCACCCGCCCCACCATGCAAAGTCTGAAAAAAACAAGGGACAGCTAAACAATTCAATTGTTGCAGATTGTTGTTGTTGTTCAGTCGTTCAGTCGTTCAGTCGTGTCCGATTCTTCGTGACCCCATGGACCAGAGCACGCCAGGCACCCCTATCCTCCACTGCCTCTCACAGTTTGGCCAAACTCATGCCAGTCGCTTCGAGAACACTGTGCAACAACTTGACAATGGCATCATCTGGATGTACTTCATATATGAACAAAGGATGGCATTTCGAGAGAAAAGGGCTAGCGCTCTTAGCACAACAGTTCATATCTTAATTACATCCACACTTGACAACCACAATGTGTATTTTAACATCCTCTTTGAAATCCTAGTTTTGTTTGTCCCCCACCTTATGAAGTACGGGAGTCAGTCCAGGGCCTGAATGTTTTTTCCACAGCGAAGGCCACCACCTGTAGCTCAGTATGTCAAATGAGAGGAAAGCTCCATGCAAGTCATTAGTTCCTGACCCCCGTTGAAGGTGCTGCGTTTTTGGAGCTGCTCCAATAATGACAAATCATTGCTGTTGTTTGGGGTTTAATCCTTTTATTAAATTGGCTTTTTTGTACAGGGCAATGCATTCATTTTGTGTTGTTTGCAACAAAACGGCTAGCACATTTACAAAGCCAAGCAGGGTCCAGTATTTTTTCAAATTGGATGGGTGACTGTGTGCCGAGATTCCTGCATTGGAGAGGGTTGGACTGGATGACCCTTCTATGATTTCATAGTTTTAAAAGTGGTTTAGAAATGCCAATAAAAGCATTGATTCAATATTACATTGTGCATAAAGTGTTTGGTTTTAAATAATTATTTGTGGATCGTAGGTTGCAAGAGCTGTGGTCGCTGCTGTTTACCCTTCAAAAATACAGATGCTGTGAAGTCCATTGTATGAGCCAACGTGATTGCAGCTGGAAAAACCTAATTACCGTGAAGTGTCATTCTGATGAATAGTATGCCTAATAGCAGCTCAGTTCTGCTGAGTCCAGCATTCTACAAGAACCCGTGAAACAGGACCATAATAAATTATGTGTATTTGTGTACGCGCTACGAAATTGAGCCTTTGAGGTACCTTGAAAGTATTTATTGCTGCTGTCAAAACTGAGCAATGAGCACAGCAAGTTTTTAGAAAGCATGCTAAGCAGTTTTGGCTACCTCGTTGTCTTCTGATATTAGACCTGGGTGCAATCTTAAAAGAAAATGGGGGTTTTGCATTGATTTGGGTAGGATGTAGACCTTTGTGCTTTAAGTGCATCTGATATCAGGCATGTGGGGCCAGACTTTTGATTCTTCTCGAATTGGCCACTGCTAGCAATAGAGCCACTGCTTTTTAAATGTGCAAGAGCATGATGTGAGGTTGGTAGAGACTGGTGTGTTCTTGCTGCCAGGAATTATGATCTGGAGAAAGACAAGTGGTCAAGCTGGGGAGATTGCAGCTCAGCTTCTGCCTGAGCAACAAGAGGTGAAGGGGGGACAAGAGCGAGGTTATTTATTTATTATTTATATTTATTCATTAAAAAAAACAGCAATTTACAACCATCCAATAAAAATCCATATTTAAAGGTTAAAATCTGAATCTGGTTAAAAATTATGGAAAGGTGTCTTTTTATTTGACTTCATAAGCCTGGGGGAATAGGATAGTTTTCAGCAGGCATTTAAAAGTTGAAACAGAAGGCTCCTGTTGAATCTGTATTGGCAGAGTATTCTACATGAGCAGCCAATGATACTAAGGGCTTGGGTTTTTTTGTGCCTGTCAGATGAGCACCCCATTCTCAATGGTGGCACCCTAACTGCAGAAAAGTCACCCTGCCTTTTTTGTGCTGGGTGAAGGAACACCTTTTTGTTCATTTAGGCTTTTGAAAATAATTTGTGACCTATAGGCTCTTAACTGGTTTTGCCTCTTTCTTTCTGTGGCATAACAATAGCAGTTTTCATGTCACCCTTTATTTTGGGGGACTTGCATTAATATCAGCGTCTTATATTTCTTTCAGCCAAGAGAGTGTATGTTAATTGAGTTGCCTATATAAATACAGTAAATAACAATAAACAGTCATGATAATAGTTACTTAGCCTTAGATCTGGCAGCAGCATTATAGGTCAAAGTGGAACAATATCTGTCTCTTCTTGTCCTTTGATAAGCTGACAGTTGCAATACCACCTTCTGGCTCTCTGCAATGGTGTCGCTGCAGTATAGCAGACAGCAGCTCTTTCTGCTGTCAAATCGTCTTCGGGAAGTTTGGCTGCGTACATATTGCCATTTACTCTGGCTCCCCTGCCCTCATGGCTGGTGTTTGAAACCATGTTCACATGATGATAGCCACAATCCATATCTATCCTGTAGTTTCTGCTGTCTGATGTGTTTCCCCTTAAACCAGTTCCCTCTTATTTGAAAACATAGTCCACATTCACTTTGCACTTAAACTTAGGTGTGTACATTTGAGACAGCCTTGTGCATGTGCAGATGACAGCTTCATGAATAGGAGGGATTTCTTGGGCGGGGGGAGTGGGGCAGGTACAGGGAAACCAAGCAGGTAAAAAATGTGGGAAGAAGACATCACTGCCTCCTCTCTGGTGTGTTAGCAAGGTGCACCTTGGGATGCAGATGGCACTGTGGTCTAAACCACTGAGCCTCTTGGGCTTGCCATTGAATCCCCACGATGGGGTGAGCTCCTGTTGTTCTGTCCCAGCTCTTGCCAACCTAGCAGTTTGAAAACACACGAGTGCAAGTAGATAAATAGGTACCACTGTGGCAGAAAGGTAAACAGTGTTTCCATGCGCTCTGGCTTCCGTCACTGTGTCCTGTTACACCAGAAGCGGTTTAGTCATGCTGGCCACATGACCTGGAAAACTGTCTGTGGCCAAACTCCGGCTCCCTTGACCTGAAACAAGATGAGCGCTGCAACTCAAAGTCACCTTTGACTGGACTTAACCGCCCAAAGGTCCTTTACCTTTTACTTACCGTATTGGCACAATTATAAGCCGCACCCAAATATAAGCCGCACCTTTAAAATTCAAGGGGGGGGGGAGATAAAAAGACAGTATCTGAATATAAGCAGCTCTCTTTAAATTCCGCAGGCTCTCACACCTGTTCTGTCTTACCGTATGTCTGTTTCAGCAGCGATATCGTAAAAGCAAATTTTTGTAAGGTCGCGAATTTAAGCCACATTTTACCTTTTCATGGTCAGAATTTGAAAAAAAGGGAGGCTTATAGGCCTATTCACGCCAATATGGTATTAGCAAGGTGCAAATATAACTTGAAATGCAGTGAGGAGAAAGGGCCTTGTTGTATTTCATGCCACTAATGTGTACATAGTCTGAGATTTCCAGGTCCTGTTGCTAGCATTCCAGTTTGAGATTCCTTGCCTCTTACACCAGGAATTCTTGGTGGCTGTGGCAGACGCAGAGCTCCTGTCCTCAACAGATTTGTCAAAACCGGAGCCTTCCAGTGTCTCTCATTCACTGATACCTCTATGCCACCACCTGCCACTACTTGTATTCAGACTGTTTTGGATGGAATGAAAACACTGTATGTCAAAGTGTGGAGTCCAATGAAGCAATACCACTAAATGTCAAAAGGAACCTTCTTGCAAGTGTAAACCTCCCTCATTTTTACCCAAACCCATCCACGGTCTATTCAGATCAGCATTCTGTTTCTGACAGTAGCCAGGCAGATGCCTCTGGCAATGTCACAAGCAGGGCACGAAGGCATCTCTGGTTATGATGGAGCTCTCTGACCTAAGCATTCCTCCTGTTGACTTTGGTGAATATTGCTGCCAGCTCCTAAGGTGCCTGGAGTCCTCAGAACCTGGAGCCAGTGCTTTTTTTCTGGGGGGGGGGGCACACACACAGGGGTACGCATACCCCTAAACATTTTGTGAATCTTTGTACTTTTGTCCATTTACTGTATTTATTTTTCCCCATTTGAACTATAAAATGGTGGTTTTCTTGAGTGAAAATGAGAGTACCGCTAAGGCGCTAAACATTTTTTTTTGGGGGGGGGAGCACTGCCTGGAGCCCTCTGGTGGTCTCTTCCTTTCAGAGAAGAGTGGGGGAGGCTTGTACTTCTTGTTTGTTTTTACTTAGCATCTCTGGGCAGTTCAGTTTCTCACTCTTTTTTTTAATACCTCCCGAGCATCTCCTTCTACCTGTCCTTTCTCCTTTTCCCTCCTACTGACTCATCTCTGGGGTTGGGGGCCAGACCCCTTTTGTTGCTTTCTCTTCTCTTGCTGTGTCTTCCAATAGCCTCTTCGCAGCAGACCTACTTCCCTTCATATTTGGCTTGTAACTCGCATCAGCCCCAGGCAGCACAGTGAATGATTGGGGATGGTGAGAGTTGTAATCTAATAACATATAAAAGGCCGCAGGTTCCACATTCCTGGTTGAAATGAAACTGCATTCTGGATGTGTAGAACTGTGCTATATTTTGTAGGGGAATGATCTGAAAATATAAGTTACCTTATTGTGTTGAATGTATGTGTTCCTATCCATAGGGGCTTGAGATATTTTCTAGAACTTCCCATGTTCATAATGGAATGCAATGGCAGGTGTGTTTCTTCATTAAAAGCAGTAAGGAAAAGTCAGTTGGAATGTCATATGGGGAAGAAACAGAATTAATCTTACTGACTTGCTTGAAAAAAATCTCATAAAACCCAATTGTTTTCTCTATTCAGGTCACTTAGCAGCTGCTTCCTAGCCAATAAAAGAATAGAAGCTTTCAAATAGACGTTTTGCAAAAATAGATTTTTTTAAAAATGGAAGCAAACAATATAAATGGAGAATGCAGTGTTTTGCTAACTGTAGTAGAATAACATCTTTACTGCTTTGGAAATTTATGTACTTGGTGATGAGTGTTTATATGTGCAATAAAAGGAAAGTTTAAATGAGAACCATATAAGATCATTTTTTATTTGCTTGGTGTTATGATGAAGAAAATGCACTTTTCACATTTCCATTACACTACATCACAGATATATCTACATTCCTTGGCAATACTCAACAGTGGGACCAAGTCCCTAATTTCAGTTGGGGATGTGCTAGCTCTGGATTCCTTGCATTGAGCAGAGAGGGTTGGACTACAAGGCTCCCGTTCAACTCTGTGATTCTACTTGGATGGCTTTAAAACATGAATGGACAACTTCATGGAGGATAATGTCTGTCAATGACTACTAGCCATGATAGAAGCTATGCTTTGCCTCTCCAGTCATAGGCAGTATGCTTCTGAATACCACCAGTTGCTGGAAACTGCAGGAGTTGAGAGTGTTTTTGTGCTCAGGACCTGCTTGCAAGTTTCTGGTTGGCCACTGTAAGAACTGGATGCTGCCTAGATCGGCCATTGGCCTGATCCAGCAGGCTCCTTTTCTCCTCTTACTATATCTCTTAACTTGGCTACACAAAGCTCTTCCATTGAAAACCATTTTGTTTGGGATAATGTCTGATATGAAAGCATGGATGTTGTGAAAGCTATTTCACATCTGCAAATGATTGCTTTTGGGGGAAAGAGCGTCAAAAGGCAACGTTTCCTAAGAAATGACAGGATAAAGACAGGGCAGATATGGATTGTAGCTGACGTCGTGTGTATACCACTTCCCAAAACAGTGGTAAGAGTGGATCAGATGCAAAGTAAACAGCAGTGTGTATGCGGCTTATGCATCTATTTAAAAAATTCAGCTTGCATGGCTTATTGCTAAGCCTGTGTTCTGGATTTGTTGTTTAGGTATAGGGGTGGGGGGTGGGGGTCACTTCTACATTGTCACCATTTTCCAGGAAGGATTCAATCACATACTGGGAATTTAGGTTTGTGCAATTGAAGTGGATTAAAGCATTCTGGTGCAACAGTTCCACTTTTTGCAGTTAGGAAAGTTATGGGGGAAATGTACTAGATAGTGTGGGTAGCAATCAATTGACAGTAAAATGTATAACTTCCCCACAAATCAGAAGGACATAATCAGAATTTAACGCTGATTGTTTTACAATCTCCGGACAAGCAAATCGGAATGAATACGTCCATGTAAGATTTGCACAAGCAAATCAGGATGAATGGTCAGTAAACATGTCATCTGGAGGAACCCCATGTCAGTATGATCATGTTTGCTTAAAGTACCTTGTTCTAGGGAAGCTATTTTGCAGTGAGGATCTTGCTTAAGGATTCTTGTTCTTTTTAAATATATATCTGTATCTATTTATCTACCTGTCAATTTAAGCTGCTTGCTTTCCTATCCCCCCCAATCCAGAACAGAGCACCTTACCGAGAGCTGTAAAAGATCTGACTCAGAGAAGCAGCAGCAGCAGCAGTCAGGTGCATCACGTGAAAGGAAAGCAGGGCACATGTTACCTTGCTTGCTGAAGGAGGAAAATACCTCCAGTTGTTCCAAGCAGTTCTGAGCGAGCAAGAGAGAGAACTTTCAATGGAGAGGCTCTTTGTTTAATATGTGGCCCCTGTGTACTTTGCCACTTGGAGAAAGAGACTGGAACCTACCAAGGAAACTCCAACCAGGTAGGTGTCCAGGGGACCAGAGGTGCTGCAAAATGGGACCTATCCAGAAGGCAGCAAAGGGGGATGACCTACAGACATCTCAGAGAGACCTGGCGATGTTCTGTAGCCCTGGCAACAGCCCCACCAAGAAAGTCAGCAGAATGGCTTCGCTAGCTGAATATGGTAAACAAACAAACAAATAGAAACAAGCTTACTGTGTTTGAAATGTGCTCTGCTCACTTTACTAGTTGCGACTGGGAGAGGCAAATGGAGCTCTTGCCTTGTTTTGCTACTGAAAACGAGTCCTATGTGGATGTGTGGTCGTCGTGGACATATTTCATAGGGAAATTTTGTGCTAGATAGGTTGTATTTCATGCTTCAGTGGGAAGAAAGATCCCCACCTCTCTCCACTTGTATGCAGTCATCTTGATTGAGTACCTTTCTGGAAACCCCTCAGCGTGAGGGTCTCTGTGAATGGATATGAAGGATGACTTGCTTCAGTTAACTGAGGTGGGAAGAATTAATTATAGTTTTGCATCCACATGTGGGGGTTTCAGAGGGATACAGTGAGATGCTAGAATCATGGGAATTTCATAGTGACAATGAGCAGCATTCTGTGCACTTACCTAGGAGTAAGCCACATTGAATACAGTAGTGCTTCTGAGTGAATATGTGTAGAATTGCTCTGGACATATATGTCTGGGGACTCCTTGTTTTCTTTACACCTCTGGCAGCATAGTTAAAAGTTAATTTTTAAACGTGCAACATATATCACTCACCTTTGTCATTGTATTTTGCTTTGCTGACTACGGTTTAGGATAGGGTTACTTGCCCTATTATTTTGCATTTCTGATTGTTAATAATTTATTAGTGAATATAGTCCGAGGAACATTCATAACTGCAAGGAGATCTGCTGGGGTGCTGATTGCGTGTTGGAAAGATAGCTTCAAATCACTCTGCAGCAAATGGAGATGGAGACTGCATAAAGCATGGTTTTGTTTTGTTTTTAAGAAGCTAGTCAATTTCGTAAAACCGAGAATATTTTGTTATTTAAAAAGAAGAAGAAGCAACAGCATTTATTTCAGGCAAGCACTTATAATCAGCCATGCTAGATATACAGCTAGTCAGCAACCTGAACATACAGAAGGTGTGCGTGCATAAATCAACTTGGGACAGGCAGTGTTGTTTGGTTAACAAATTTAGATTATTTATTGCCCATCGCACTGACACACAAACATGGGCATAGTTTGATGGATTAAGAGCAACATATATTGATATATTTCTTAGGCATGAGATAATAGCTGAAACAAGTCTGCGCATAGGTATAATGGCTGTTAATTACAGAGATGCCTTTGATTTTTTCCCTTTACAATTTAAAATATTTCCTTTTATCTAAGGGGTTTCTAAAAAAAAAAAAAAGCATTCTTCAGCAGTTGGAATTATTGCAGAAACTGCTGCAGCACATCCATTGGTATGAATGGCAGCTTTCCTATCTATATAGATAGCAGGTGATGTGCCCCCCCCCCCCCGCCACAAAATCCGAATTGGGACCGCAGCAGGGGGCACAGAGTTACAGCTCTTAAATAAATTTGTAATTTATGCCTTCCGTGTTGTGTATGCTGTGTTAGTGGCATCGAGGTAACCTCTCCAAGGTGCAAGCCTGTGAAGCAGTGTGTATGGAGGTCCTGGGCTGCCCGGACAACAAGATCCCCCTCTCAGCCTTGCTGATGTGGGAAAGCAGAGCAATACATTTGGCAACAGCTTGGTTGCAGGAGTTGCTGGAAGGAGGCGTACAAGACGCTATCCAACTGTCCAGATTTGTATAGGGTTTACTCTTTATTCTTTTCTTCTCCTGAAGTTGTCCCACAAGGCATAGGGTAATATACCCATTATAACTGCTGACCGTTACAAATACACACGGATGCTGCTATCCGCACTCTCGCTATTTGAAAATTCACTTATTCGCACTTAAATTATTCTGCCCAAACCTCACTATATGCTCTGGAGGTTTCTTTATCTGAATAGCTGCCTTCCTTATTTCCTTTTTTTTTTTTTTTTTTTGCTTTGCTGGTTAGCAGTAGCCATTTTGGGGCAGAAACTGCAGAAAGGGTGGGAGAGCGAGATGGGGCTGCACCTCGCCCATCGAAATCCCAATCTATGTCAGCCCCCTCATCATTTTCTTTTTTAAAAAATTCCTGCAATTATGTAAATGGTGTCAAATAGTTTTTGCTCTTTCCCCACATTTAAAGTAGGTGTGCCTTGCATGGGTGAGGGGGGAAACAAGCCAGTTTTCCAAAATGATGGCTGTAACCCTGTGACCTGGAGGACGGGAAATCAAACATGGTGACAGGTTGGCAGAGACATGGTATATAGTCTAATGCAGAAAGCACAGCTCTTTCTCTCTTGATTTCAGGGGGCTTTTATGTCTTATGCTGGACTGAGGCTGGAAAATAGAAGTCGAATGTGATCTTGACAATATATGTAGAAATAATTGATATGAAAGGGATATGAAAATGTTTCCATCATTTAGGGAGTTGCATGTATTCGGAATATATGTGAGAAATCGCAATGGGCCTTTGCAAAGGAGGTATGTAAGGTGATGGAGAAAGCAGGATTGGGTTCATAAAGAGAGGGGCTTAACCCTTCCCCTACATGCTGTGGTTCCCCCAAAACTGACCAGTGAAGCTTTTTATTAGCTCCAGGAGAGAAGCTTTCATTGGTAGCCTCTTAAAATAGTAGTGGTTGACAGAGGCAACCTGTGGTTTATAACTGTTTTTGACACCTGAAGGCAGCCTTTGGCAACCTGGTTTCCTCTGCATGTTTGGGATTCATAACTCCCATCAGCTCCAGGCAGCACAGTTGCCAAAGGCTCCCTTAAGGGGTTTCTGTCTGACATTTCTAACTTTAAATTTCCTTTTTCTTTTTTAGAAAATGAAACTTCCCATGACAGCAGTAGTCTTTCTACTGGAACCAGCTACCACAGTTGCGTCAGCCAAATTACAATGGGTAAGAAATTGCATGAGATTTCACACCAACAGTCATACACACACACTTATTACCTACCCCTCAGTATCGGAAAGTTTGATCTCCTTTGCTGGATACTGTTTCAGTGCTTGATGTTGGAAGAGTGGTTTCTAGTAGTTGGAACATATGTAATTTTAATAGCACATTTATCATAATTTTAAAACTGGCCAGGCATGGTCTATTCTACTGTTTCACCATCCGGAGAGGATTTGTTTAGTTCAATTCATTGTAGCAGTTCCAGCTTTGCGTATATTTGAACGCAGCTGAATAGATGGCAACCTGAATAAAGTCTACGAGCCTGAACGACAGGCCTTAAATGAAAAGTGCTTAACGTGTTTAGAAGGTATGTGAAAGTGAAACCTTCCACTGGTGTGACTTTCTTCTTAAATCAAGTTGCTGGTTGTTCGTGTCACATAATCATGGTTAAGTATATGGGACTTCCATGTCTGGGAACAGAGTGCTTCTGAAAAAGTGTTGCTAGCGCAGAAAGACAATAGGAGATGCCTGTTGCTTCCATTCCCTGCTCATGGGCTTCCCCAGAGCACTCGGCCAGCCACTGTTGGAAAGAGAAAGCTTTGGTTTGATCCTGTAAGGTTCTCCCTATATCCTTATGTTTATTAGAAATGTATTCATTGTTTACTTTCAGGATATGATGCTACTGGTCAATTTGCAGTTGGGTTTTCTCACTGGAAGAATCCCTCTTCTCAAGTCAGTCACCATCTTCCTCTCTGGTTTCATGAAGATGCTGGCTCGTGCCAACATTTTGAGCCACAAATTGATTTATCTGCTCCTTTGTCCTGCCCAGCTTCACTGTCTATCACCCCAGTGCCTTCTTACAGCGGCAGCAGTAGCAGCCAAGATACCCTTAGCCAAGACCACACAGGTAAAGGATTTTTCTTCAATTATAAATTTATTATTTATACCCCGCCCATCTGTCTGGGTTTCCCCCAGGCACTCTGGGAGGCTTACAGCATATCTAAAACCATAATAAAAACATCAAGCATTGAAAGCCTCCCGGTACAGGGCTGCCTTCAAGGGGGCACTTGGTTGTCCCGTACCCCCCACAGGCATTTGAGATTATGCTTTGAAATGTGGAGATGGTGAGAGCAGCTTTCCTACCTTACAACTTATATGTGTAAATATAGGTTTGTCATTTCTGAATGTGTAGTGGTAGATTCTCATTCATAAAAGTTGTCAGGCAGTTTATTCTTGAATTTTGTAAGTTTTGCTGTTTTAATGTGTAGTCACTCATATGTACACAATGGAACATAGAGGAAAGAGGCAGCCATGTCTTGCACTGCAATGATGTCTTTCTTGTCAGTGGCATATTATATATATATATATATATATATATATATATATATATATGATTGCAGAAATCGGTGTATAAGGAATGAAGTACTTGCATGAAAGCTATACTGTTTGAGGCTAGGATTCCCATTAGCTGTCAGACAGGCACAGGCTTCCAAACTGCAGGCTGCTGTTGTATTTACTGGCAATTAATAAACAACAAGGATGAAGAGTATTACCAGGTAGCAGCTTTTCACATACAACAAATATTTCATGTTAATGCGTAGCCGTCAAAAACATAAAAAGGCATCACTGCACAACTAAACTTCTCAATGAACGAGCTCTTTTCAACACCTGGTTTTATGTTAAGCAGCTTCTCAAACTGCTCTGGGTTTTGGCACTTGGGTACTTGCTGATCCCTCTGGGACAGCCTCCCTGCACCCCAATTCAAACACCTTCCTGCTGTTCAAAAGCAGCAGTCAATGATGGCTGGTTCCCATTGGGAGCACAACAGTAGGTGGCGCCAGAGTCAATGAAAGGTGTGGTTAACTAATTCTAGTTTTGTTCCCATCCTTCTCCTTCCAAGTAGTACAAGGGGGGGGGGCACTGAGACTAAGGAAGAGGCTTAGTGCCATTTCCTGGGCTGGTTGTGAGAAAGAAAAATAGGCAGGTGGGGGCTGGCTGAGCACAGCCTGAAGTTGGTGGATCCATGTCCTGTTCACTGTAATGGATCACCTTCCAAAGTTGGCACTAGGATAGTTCAGAGAAAAGCCCATGGAGAACTCTTTCGGTATGGATATTTTAACAATGCATTGCTCTCCTCAGCCCAGTTACAGCAGCCACAGGTCCTTTTAAATGCCAATTGAACAAATGCAAAACCACACAATGCTTGGCCAAAAGTTCATTCATTAATCAGTTTGTTTCAGCACATTAGCATTACACATTTAGCAGTAAGCAGCCAAACCACATAGAACCACATAGAAAGTGAATTATATCTGTCCTGTGTAAATTGTGTGCTGCCCTCTGCGTTGGGCAGGTGTGATGCTGCTAGATTTAGTCTGTTGGCCACAGGCCTAAGGCCCCACAACCCCCAGAGGGCCCCCCAAACGAAGCTGCCACAGTGGTACAGTGGTACCTCGGGTTACAAACACTTCAGGTTACAGACTCCGCTAACCCAGAAGTAGTACCTTGGGTTAAGAACTTTACTTCAGGATGAGAACAGAAATTACATGGCTGCAGCGCGGCAGCAGCAGGAGGCCCCATTAGCTAAAGTGGCACCTCAGGTTAAGAACGGTTTCAGGTTAAGAATGGACTTCCAGAACGAACTGAGTTCGTAACCAGAGGTATCACTGTAGTCCCCATGTCATCTGTCTTGTATAGCGTTGATGTTAAACTATTCACGGTAAGTGTACTGCTGCCAGAATGAAGTTATTGACAAGCCATACCACCACACGTCTTTAATTCGCCAGAGCGCCTGTGGGTCTCACATGGGGCCCAAAGTCACTTGGACAATGGGGGGCAGGGATGAGTGTGGTACTGGTAGTGGGATCCTGGAAGGCATGTTGTCAAGCCTCGCAGCACCATTGTGGAAAGGATGTAGCTCGGTGGCAGAGCACATGCCTTGCATGCAGAGGTTTCTGGATGAAACCCCTGGTGTCTCCAGGAAGGACTGGGAAAGGGTCTCCTGCCTGAAACCATGAAGGGCTGCTGCCAGTCAGTGTAAGAAAATGAAAAGAGCCCTGCTGGATCAGGCTGAACATCTAGTCCAACATTCTGTTCCCCTTTCTGGCCAACCACATGCCTATGGGAAGTCCACCAGCAGGACCCGAGTGCAACAACACCTTCCCCATGTCTTATTCCTAGCCCACTGGTATTTGGAGACCTACTGCCACCAAACAGTGGAAGCAGAACATGAATAGTGGCAATTGAACCCAGGGTCTGTTTTGGTATTAGGCCACTTCCTAATTCACTTCCCACGACGGGGTGAGCTCCCTTTGCTCGGTCCTGGCTCCTGCCAACCTAGTAGTTTGAAAGCACGCCAAAAAAGTGCAAGTAGATAAATAGGGAAGGTAAACAGCATTTCCGTGCGCTGCTCTGGTTTTGCCAGAAGCGGCTTAGCCTTAGTCATGCTCGCCACATGACCCGGAAAAACCGCCTGCGGATAAATGTCGGCTTCCTCGGCCAGTAAAGCGAGATGAGAACCGCAACCCCAGAGTCATTCGCGACTGGACTTAACTGTCAGAGGTCCTTTACCTTTACCTTTTTTTTAAAATCAAAGGCAGATCTAGGGGACCGTGACTGGTTCGGTTTCACCAGGTGCAGAACTTCTTGAATACCACAGCAGGTGCCACAACTATGAAGTCCTATCGAAGGCGAGAGGCAGGGTTGGGTGGTGGATTTTGGTGTCACAGAATGTGCCACTGAAATTTGAGATGCCAAGGTCTGCCGCTGTTCCTTTGTCCCTATGGCAGGTGGCCAGTCCTTTCACTTCAGTAGCAGAGAATCAAGATGGACCAAGCTGTGCCTGCTCTTCAGTTTTGCAGCACTGGGCAGAGCAGATCACAAGTACCCACAGTTGTACTTGAGGTTTTTCTTTTCCTTCCTTACGATGGCTTCTCTCTGTGCTTGTCTGCCTCCCTGGCTCTCTGGCTTGGCCCCTGTCCAAGCCGGTTCTTATAGCAGAAGAAAAATCCATATGGTCAAATGTCTGTGTGCACAAAGGTTAGCTGCAATTTCCTCCGACAACACCTTTCAAAAGTATCTCTGAGCAATGTAGATTTAGCGGTCCTGCTTACCACTCCCCTAATCTTTTGCACATTGATTTGCATTTTCATGCATCTGTGCATTAGGACCAGAACCTGGGAGACCAGGGTTCAAATCCCCACTCAGCCGCAAAACTCACTGGGTGACCTTGGGCCAGTCACTATCTCTTAGCCTAATCCTCCTTGCATGGCTGTTGTGAGCATAAAATGGGGAAGGGGAGATCCTTGACCTCCTTGCAGAAAAGGTGGGCTAGAAATGCAACAATAAAATAAATAAGCAAGCTACATCATTCAGGTCGGGGGAGTTTCCTGCTTGCCAATGTATTTCCAGCAGAACATACTCAAGACAATGGCCGTTGTGCCCTTGACCAGTTCAATCACAAATTATTACTTGTGTTTTTGCTCCATTGGGCATAGGAAGGAGGCTGTCTTAACACATAGACTGTTGGAAATGTTCTGCCCCCAGGGTTTCACTGACAGTCGCCTGTTTTTCTGCTTAGATCCCTCTTTTTAGATCCTGGGAACTTGTTATAGCCCTAGGGCTTTGTACGTTCCAGCTTCATTATGGTGTGGTTTGGCACTCCAGAAGAAAGCTGGATTTTGCAAATAGTGTTTCTATATTATATGTACCGGTAACGTGCTTTGGAAAGCGAGGGACAAAGGAAACTATACTGAGTCATTGCATAGCATAGTCCATGTTGCTAAGTCTATACTGACTTGCAGCTGTGCTCCAGGGAGGGGTCTCCCCTAAATGTCAGGGGTCAAATTTAGGACCCCTTCAAACCAGCTTCAGTCAAGCACCATCATCATTACCATTACGCTTATGCTTATTCTTCTAAACTAATGACCAAGTGCTTTGAGGATTCAAGGTGGAGGATGCCAGAAAGTGTTTAGATTTCAGTGAGAGATGTAATCGGATACGAAGGCAAGCTATAAATGAGCTTTCAACACAAGAAACTGCAGCGAGACATGAGATAATGGGAGGTCCTAGCAATGAAATCACACATCAGTTACCTAGATGACCGCATGCTAGCATTTTTGTCTAAAATGTTTTCATCTAATTTTAGAATTTAGATCCCATTTAATTGGTCTTCAGTAAGGAGAGGCCTTTTTCACAGGAGGAACTTAATTCCTTCTCTGTTCCGGCAAGTCAGAGCCTATTAGAAGCCAGTGGAGAGCTTATTTTGAAAGGACAAAATGGCTCTGCCCCTCCCTCCCTCCAGCAAAAAGAAACAGCAGCTCACGCATCACGAAATGAGCCCAACATGAGGGCTTTCTCCAATTAGAAAATAATGAGTAAAACAACTATTCTTTCAAAATCAAAAATAATGTAATACCACGAACATGATAGTGATAGAGACTAGATTGTTAGTAAATGGCTGTGTTCTCTATGGAAAAACACTGGTGTACCAATCAAACAATCTGGTGTGGAAGTAACGAAGAGCGTATACTGTACTCCTTTTGCCAAAGCAGGTATCTGGAAAGCTACTATTTTCAGTTTTCACTTTTATCCTTAATGGAGATAAACAAAAATGTGCTCAATAGGAAGCCAATCTGCTGCTGCCTTCCAGTGTGAAGTACAAAACCTGTGCATAGACTGTTACTGATGCTCAGGTAAAAAACGCAGTGATGTATTGCATAATTCCTCCCATTCTTATGTATCTTACCCACGAAAAGGGACTGCAAGATTAGAAAACTCCGTCTCCTATCAGTTACAGCAGTGGTTTTGCTGGGTTATGAGGATGCCTGGGGAGGGGGTACACAGATTCAACACTTCATGTTTAAGAAAGGCACTCAACTTCGGTGGAGTTGCACCCTTGAAGGTCCAAACTCAATTCAGCAGCAGAATAGTTAGATGAATGAATCTAGTTTAACTTAAAATTGCATGTGTTCAGGCAAGGAAGTGAATGAAAGAAGCTTTTTCTTAAGTGGACTGGACTGGGGCAGGGAGAAGAAGGTGGTGATGGCCAAATGTTTCAGATGAGAGTGATTTATTTATATTTACTGTAGAGCACTTATGGAATCCTTTGCTGTTTGAGGTGAATGTCCGAAGTGGCCAACAAAAAAATATAAAACTGGCATAAAACAATCAACTGCAAAGTGAGACAGCATAAAATAACAAGAATGAAAGCCACAAAGCAAACGCATCACACAAACTATAACCCACCCCTCAAAGCCCCCCAGGACAAAAGAAAAGTGTTTACACAGGGATAGGAGGCCCGAAGTGAGGGGCCTAGGGGAACAATTTTACTTTCAGAGCCTGGGTGCAATGGCAATAAAGACCTAGTCCTGAGTATCTACCCAATTAACCTTTGAAAGATGAGGTGATATGGATCAAAGGTGCAGGTAAGCTTGAATCCTGAATATATCCTGGTCCAAAGATTGCTTTGAACTTTAAACAGAATACCAGCACTTGGAACTGGAGGCGGAAGCAAATAGCATTTGCTCCATGCAGTGGGTTCAGTTAGAACGCTCACTATGACATTCCATACCAGTTCAAAGCTTCTGAGCATGTTTCAGGGGCAGCCCCACACAGACTTTGTACAGTAATCAAACCTTTTCAGATGCTACAGTGTGTAGGGTGTTGAACAGAATACAGGAGCTCTTGTTCAGAGAGTTTGTACATTCAAGTTCCCTAGGTTGGATCAGTAGTCTAGCAAAAGGTTTTGAATGCTGGAGGAAATATTAATTATAGTACAAGTTCATTTGTCTTACTATACATACTAGTAAATGCACTTTGTGTTCTGCAAGCATAGATAGAAGCTCCTTGCTTCAACTCTGCCAAGATAGAGTTTGAAAATGCAAACGAAACAACTAATGCTCACCTTGACATGTTCTGTATTGGTACACTGACTCTGTTATAGAATCATAGAATCATAGAATCATAGAGTTGGAAGAGACCACAAGGGCCATCTAGTCCAACCCCCTGCCAAGCAGGAAATGAGGTCAACTTGCCCCAGGTGTAAAAATGTTCAATTTCCAGAGTTTTCTAGTAATCACCATGTGCTACATGTGCGCCATCTTTCAGGTTTCTGGTCTGAAAGCACCTTAGCTATGTTACAGTGTACTCTGAGTCATTCATTTTGAGTAATGCCATTTTCAGATTTTTTTATTCATTGGGGTATTTTTGGACTACCTATGTACTAGGTTCCAATTTTGAAAAAAAAGTATTTATTTTAGTCATTTTATCCTGCTTTAAAATATTTTTGCCATTCAAGAAACCTATGTATCCATTCTCTCTCTCTCTCTCTCTCTCTCTCTCTCTCTCTCTCTCTCTCTTTCTCATGTTTAAACTCTTGTTTTCGTAACACAATAAATCAGTTGTCTTTTCACCAGTGCCCTAATGAATAATTATTTCTGAAGCCAATAGATTCTTCTTAGCAGATGTATTATATGTTGAATATAAATGGGATGTAACAGAGGATAGTTCAGAACATAAGGCACATATGAACATATCTGTAAGTTGTATATTTGTTTAGATGATTCCATTACGGTTGGTTGGATCCACACTTAGAGTAGGATCCTTGAAATCAATGGGTCAAGTTAGTCATGACTAACCTAAGTTGGATCCAGCGTAACATTTGTTACTGGTGATGTATATGACTGGAAATTACTGGTTGCAGTATTATATTCATGTATGTTGTAGAGGATAGTCCTTTAATTCTTTCTCCCACCTTGGAATTAAGGTAATAATGCTATATGTGGATCTCTTAGTAACGTCTATAAATAGTACAGTGACAATGAGTCCTTTTGCTAGACGGGAAATGCAGACAGTGCATTATAATTATAATTATTATTTATTAAATACAACTCTACAGATTTGTATCTAGACACAGATAACCTTGCCTGCTGTAGCTAGCAGAAACCTGCCTTAATCAGTGTATGTTGACTTGAAGAATAAATTGATATATATTTTAAGATTCTAAGATTATTTGTGCTGAATATTACATCTGAGGGGTGGCATCCAGGAGATCCCAAATAAAAGACAAAATGTGGATGGTGCCCAAGTCTATGCTCAGATATTCAGGCTATGGGCACTTCCAAACTATTACTATTTCAGGGTGGGATTCAATCACATACTGAAAAATTCAGGTTGATCAACCTGCTTCCCAAAAAAACTGGATTGGTTAAGAGTTGTTTGAAGACCCCCTTTCCCTCACAGAGCTATATTTTCCAGAGTTCCTTGGGAATACGGACTGCTGGTTAAACCACTGTAGCTCTGTGAGAGGAACAGGAGTCTCCAAACAACTCTCAACCAATTCAGTCTTTTGGGTGGTTAACAAACTACACTTTCCATAATTCTTTGGGGAAGCCATGGCTGTTTGAAGTGGTATGATACAGCTTTAAGTGTATAGTGCAGACAGAGGCAGAAATAAATAAGAATGAATGCTCAATTAAAGAGCTGACATCATCTAACATCCCTGAAAACAAATCAGAATAACTGAGCAATAAACAGGTCATCTGGAAGTGATCTAATGGGCACAATTAGAATGTGGGAAAGAGTGTCCCTCTTTTTCCCCCTGGATGCCACTTGATTTTACTTACATGAGAGAGGAAAAGATGTGCTCTATATGGTTTGTGGGCTCTGCTGTGCTCATGTCCAGTTTGCAGGCTTCCCACAGGCATCTGGTTGACCACGGTGAGAACAGGATGGGCCATTAGCCTGATTCAGCAGGCTGGTGATAGGTTCTTATACTCTTAGTTGCTTCATTCATATCTTGCTTTTCTTCCATCTGGTAAGGCGGCATACATGGAGTTATAAGACAGTCTGCCATCTTGGCATTGATCAGACTCAGACTCTGCCACCAGCAAGATGGCTGCACATGTCTCCTCAGAGCATGCTCTGGAACCCTATAAGGAGTCAATTATTGTCGATGCAGAAAACTGTATCGCCTTACAGAGCATCTCCATTGTAAAGGCTCTCATTCGTCACTCTGGAGCTGACAGAATTGTCTGCATAGTGAAAAGGCTGACATTCCCTTTTAATTAATATTTTATGCAGCCCATAATGTTTTCAAAGGAAACAGGATCAATTTTATGAAACATTTTACTGGAAACGCTGACGCTCCGAGCTCTGTCAGGACTTTTATATTTGCATTAGTTGTTGTGTTGAAACAGAAACAGCTTTCATTTGCAGTTGTTCAGCCTTGGCTCAGTGAGTATTTTGGCATATGTTCCCTCTACTTATAAAACATTCTGCTTTCACTTGATTCTAAGATTCAATAATGTGAATCAGAAAAAGGGAAGAGGAAAGATTAATGGGTTGTTTGATTTCCGGCCCTCCAGTGAATTCTCCTTTTAATACGGTAGTAGGGTCTAGATCCTAAGATCTAGGTAGTGAGAGATTTCACTTTCTTGGGTTCCATGATCACTGCAGATGGTGACAGCAGTCACAAAATTAAAAGACGCCTGCTTCTTGGGAGAAAAGTGATGACAAACCTAGACAGCATTTTAAAAAGCAGAGACATCACCTTGCCAACAAAAGTCCATATAGTCAAAACTATGGTTTTCCCAGTAGTGATGTATGGAAGTCAGAGCTGGACCATAAAGAAGGCTGATCGCCGAAGAATTGATGCTTTTGAATTATGGTGCTAGAGGAGACTCTTGAGAGCCCCATGGACTGCAAGAAGACAGTGACTGTGGGTGGCCACGTAAGTGCCCTCCTCAACTAGGTTGCAACTGCTAAGTGATGGAGAACAACAGGCCAAAGTGTGGCTAGGTTAGAGAGGTGTTTGTGAGAGAGAGCTGGAAGAGGCAGGTTAGAAGCAGGGGACAGAAACATGTCTTGCTCTGTGCTGGATCCAAAACTGTGAGAAGCAAGCTATTTTTTTGAGAGAGGGAGGTTAATGTTGGAAGCCCCTCCATCCTGTGCTCAGGTTGTAAATATGTGTAAATACAAGCATATATCCTAAAGACACCACAGTCCCCACTGACCTTCATTCCAAGGAAACTAAACACTGGAAAAGTACTTGGGACCCCTGGAATCTCTCGCTGCTTGGGGATTGGGGAGACATGTAACAGGATTATGTCTTAGATACGTATCTCTGCTCTTAACTATTTTGTACTCCCTTTCACTGGGGTATGCCTGCACCTGTTTTTATGCAAATGATCATTAAACTGAACACATAAAAATGGTGCAGTCTGTACCTTATTTCAGTTTGTACCACCAATGATCATTTTCAAGCAAATGCAGTTTTCTTGTCAAAATCTAAATCGGTGTTCTCCCAGTTCAAAGTGGTAAAAGTGGAAGTCTGGCTCAGCGGTGTATTCTTCAGTACTTCTTGTAACATGGAAGTGCTTCTTGGTGAAAGTAGACATAATTAACGACTGTTAATTAAGAGATAAACCTACATGCGGCATGGCAGGTTCTTGATTGCATCTCCTGATGTATGCTTTTTTTTAAAAAGAGCTTCAAAAGAGCCAACAGAGCAATGGGGTGGGGCAGCAGGGCTTGGAAGGTGGGTGCTTAATGACGGTCCCAAACTGAAGCCCTGTCTCCAAAGCCACAATGAGCTTCACTCTGGAAATGCCACTAGCAGTTTTAGTAGGAGGGTACAATTTTGATTCTGAAAACAACACAGGAAATGGTTGAATATCTCCTCCAGCTATACTGCGTCCCTGAGCAAATTCTCTCTCTCTCTCTCTCTCTCTCTCTCTCTCTCTCTCTCTCTCTCTCTCTCTCTCTCTCTCTCACACACACACACACACACACACACACACACACCTTAAAGCTATAAAAAAAACACATCAGGAGGAATCAGTCATGTAGTCTGACACTAAAGCAAGGATAGGGAAACTGTGGCTGAAATGTTGCTGGACTACAATGTCCACCATCTCTGACCACTAGCCATTGTTAGTTAAAATGGATACTTCATAAGGCTGAACTCACTTTGAACCCAGTTTTTTTCTGAATGCTGTAGATTCACCAAAGTGGTCAGAATACTCTGGGTCGACTAACATGTCTGGTTGGTTTGTGGCTTTCAGGTCTCTTTCAGACCTCAGTTCCATGATCAGGGCCAATACAAAGGACGAGAAAAATACAAACATATTTGTACACATGCAACCTACCTTTTGAATTTTTCAAACTGTTTCACAAAGGTTGTTTATGCCATTTTGTGACAAGTATTATTCAGTAAGCGGTTGGCAGCCATCTTTATGGCTAGTGTTATAACATTAGTTATTGCAGCAACAGTAATATTACTGAGCAAGTGTATGACACATACCTTCTCTTTTCTGGTATGGCAGGCCTAGAATGGTTATGACTAGTAACACTATTAGACTACTAAAAAGCTGCATGCCAGCATCTCTTTCATCGAAAAAAAAATACTGGGGTGATCAGCTTCATTCCAAGCAGCTTGCTACAGGCAAGCTTTCAAGCAGAGTGAACCAAAGAGCCTTTAATGGCCTGTGGATTAGAAGGTGCTGTCAAGAGTAATAGATCAATAGAGAATTTCAAAGTATGAATAGAATCCTATACAAAGCTGGTCTGCACACAGGACTTTATGAGACACATTATCTCAGGGTCATGGGTTCGAGCCCCACGTTGGGCAAAATATTCCTGCATTGTAGGGGCCTGGACTAAAGGACCCTTGTGGTCCCTTCAGTTCCATGATTCTAAGATCTAGATGGAGGGCTGTTTTCTATGCTTCGTTGGGAAGTCTAGAACAGTATGCTACATGGATTCCATGCCAGCTGCAATGCTTCTGGGATCTGGCATGGAAATGTTCTGTGCAATTGAATTCCCTGTAGGGATTTCCTTTAAAAATACATGCTATGAATTATGCTCTGAACCACACAAGAGTGTGGGAGGGGTAGAACAGGTTGGTTGGTTGGTTGGTTCATAGCATATTGGCAAAGATCAGATGCCTCAAGGCATCCCTAAAACTGTAGTGGTGACTTATTTATTTATTTCATTTTTGAACTATTTCCCATGAAACATCCTGAAGCAATTAACAGTCAGAACATCTATGAAATTATAAAACAACTTTAATCCAGAAATTTAGAAACCCGAGTCCATCTAGGAACAACAGATAGACTCATTTGTAATATGTGAGTCTGTTCTGTATCTTAATTTCTGATCAGGCTATTTATAAGAAGATTTGTGGTCTTTTTTTCTGAAAAAGCTATTAGTATTAGTATTTATTACCTTAATTCAAGTTGACTTCTCGCTGATTTACCCTGGGATTCACATGCCATTTTTGGAAAGGAAAACCCAGGTTGGATTATTAAAATAGCCACCCAGTTGCCATGCTGTGTCCTCAATCCCTGGTAATTGAATAATCTTGTATCTGAAGCAGATAGCCAACTGTATATGTAATTAGACCTTTCTCCCCTGAAAATGATGGGATGGTGGTGTTTCTGATTCCTTGTTTCATTGACATGAGATACACTATTTTATCAGAATAATGAACAGATGAAATATAGCTAAATTATGTCTGCAGCAGTCCTATCATCCAATAAACTAAAAACCATGTTCTTTCTTTCTTTCTTTCTTTCTTTCTTTCTTTCTTTCTTTCTTTCTTTCTTTCTTTCTTTCTTTCTTCTTCTTCTTCTTCTTCTTCTTCTTCTTCTTCTTCTTCTTCTTCTTCTTCTTCTTCTTCAAGTTTTATCTGTCAGTGTTTATTTAGATATCAGCAATATATTTTAATAATCCTATGGACCTTCTTCATCACATTGTTGTTATGTTATATGTTCCAGGCTGGGTTGGTTTTGCTTTCATTGCTTTGGGGTTTTTTGTTATTTGTTTGCCTTTGATGGTAGGGCTTGACTTGCAATAGCAAGGGAAGTTGGAGAACAGAAGAATTGCAAGATAAGAAGCTGAACCCTCAAGGCCAGCTGGCTTAATTGGCTCTACAACAAGCTGCATGTCTTTTGTAATCTGCTCACCGAGTAATTTTCTGACTTTGCTAAATATAGATACGTAACATTGTTTCCCTCCAGACAACAAAAATATTGACAACGTATTATATTTTGTTCTTCCTTCTGAATGAGCATGTATACCTATAGCTTAGGTGTTGTGCATACAACTTAACAGTACTGTGGCACATTGTAGTCTATCAAATTTACATAGAGCTCTAAACTGCACACCTGTCCCTAGAAACATGGCACCAAAGGAAGTCTGGATGTCATGCTTACAATAGACCCACTGAAATCAATGGAATTTAAGTCTGACTTATATCTCACTGAGTCCAGTGAATTAACTCTAAGCATAACTAAGTCTGGATGTGATCCAATCAGACTTGCATTCTCTGGGAACAGATGCACATTCCTGACAAATCTGGGAACTAATTCTAGTAGCAAAGAATACCAATAAAAGAAACAGCCAATTTAAGTGTGTGTGAGGGCATAAGCCCCCTAATACTCTGTCTATTTAGCTGATACGGACAGCAGCTATCTATAAGATGTTGGGTGTGAAGCTTTCACATGGCTTAGCACCATGTTTTAAGTCTTTGCAATCTGTATGGTCTTCCTAACCTTTATACATGCCAACAATCTATGGCCTGGGTGGATGCCATGCTATATGCAAACTCTGTGTGTATACATAGTGGTTTTAAATGTTATAGTGAATTACGGAGAAAACTGCATCCACAGGGGCATTGATGTGTCAGGAATAATGTTTAATAGATGTCTTAAGAGGAGATAATTAAAATAATGATTGCTTTTCTATCCTGCCTTTCTTCCAACAGAAACTCAGGGTGCCCCCAGAAATCACCCAAATGCCACCATTGTATTAAAACAATAGTTAAAATAGTAACTTAAATCTGTATCAAAACTCAAAAGCACCAAAGCAGCAGACACAGCAGAGTTTCTGGCATAGCAGCATACAAATTAGTACTTCAGCTAAGGTAAATTAAGTTGTTATATTAGCTAGGAAGCTGAAACCTCATAAAAGTATAACCTCGCAGAGCTATTCTCACAAGTAGCTTTACCTTTTAATAGAGGCCAGCAGGGATTTTGCTTGGTGTTTAAAAGTCTCAGGGCATAGGCCCATGATACGAATTAGCATAAAATTTGCAATTTATACATAGAGATGCAAATGCAAGCCTCTGAGCAAATTAAGTTGGTGGGTGGCTGAGGTCTCACTGGTGCTGCACTTTGAAGTATGTAAAGCCACCCTTTAATATTTAAAAAATAATAAAGGAAAGTGGTAGAAGTCCAGGTGCTCATTGCAAAAGTCCCAGGGCCGCCCAATAACAATGTTCCTTGAAGACCAGCTCTCCGGCACAGGGCAGTTGATCTGATTTCTAACATCATCTTGAAATATGTGTCTTTCTTTGTGGAATGCAAACCAAATTAGCTTTTTATGCGTGTGATTCACGTAAACCTTTTCTCACCCCACCCCCGGTCGTCCTCACATTTTGTTCATAAAGAGTGTCAATATAAATTTTGATCATCTGACAATGATTTTGCATTTGGTAAATTGTGGAGCACTGATTGCAAATTCATTATTCATCATATAAGTCTTTGAGGTTGATGAAGCACCATTTTAGGAATTGCACCTGTAGCAATAAGCTTCATGTGACAAATGGAATCTATTTTAGTTTTAGCCTTGGCTATTTATGCCGGCATTTGTTTTAAAGGCTTTGATTTAGATATGTATATAACATAGCAGCTATGACAACGATGTGAAGATGATGTAAAAGACGTTATGGAGTTTGAGACTATCATCTAGAGAAGCAAGATTCTAATCACAGTAGCAGATTCAAAGTATAAGGCGAGAAATGCCATGGGATTAAAACAGACACCTGCCTGTGTAGTGTCCCATCCCACCCATGGTCTGGAAAGAGAATCTCTGTGTTTTTCTTGGAGGGCCAGCCCTACTATTAGCAGAGTGGGATAGCTGTTTCAGGCAGCTGGTTTTGCATGCCATGAAAGGACAGCACATTGTTTCCTTTTTAAGTTGTTGTTATTATATATATATTTTTACTGCCCTACATGTTCTCATTGTAATCCACACACTTCATAGCAGAAAACCAAAAAATAAAACAATATTTTCTAAGTGGATTAAAACGAGAGAATGTGTAAATACATTTATTTGCATTATTGTTGAGGGACACAGTTTATTCTAAGTCCAGATTTGGGTGTGGTTGACGGCAGAACTTTGTATTTCCGTTGCAGAAATCTAGACTCCTTCATGGCGTGAGAACTGTATTTATTTTCCTTGTGGTTAATTGACAGGGACTGTTCCCCCAATCTTTTCATCCTGTCAGATGTTGCCCTCTCTGTGGCATAAAGACACTGATGCTTTAAATGGTGAACAACAGGTGGGGATTGTGCATATACACCATTCAGCTGAAGGTGCAATCCTTTGCATTCCTACTCAGAACCAAGAAAGGGTTGAGTTGAGCAGGACTTGCACCCCTATTGCACAGGATTGCACCCCGATTCTTTGGCATGCACAAGCATCATGCTTTGGTGCGACTGCGGAGGTGGTGGAGAAGTAGTAGTAGTGGCAGTGAGTGACGAAACATCTTGAACTCCTTTGGGGCACCGTTTTTTAAAGCTCTCAGCAACCACAGTTCCCGTGGACAGCTCATTTGTCTGCAGGATCCAGGATCAAAAGACACAGATTGCCCTAGGAGTGTTCTTGGCCGGGCGAGCGGTGGTGGGAATGTGTTGCTTGCCTCAGTCCTGTGCTGTCAGGGCTCTGGAGAACTGTCATGCTGGCACCGCTCAAGTGCCACCTGATTGGCTGCTGGCAAGGGCTGATTAAGAATACTGATGCTGGCTCAGCTGCTCTCTGGCTCCGTTCTCCCCCCCCCCCAACCACCACTCCTCAACTCCTCCCCCACCCCCCCTCCACATCATATCTCCAAATAGCAAGTAATTGTGAGCATATGAAGAAGACAGCAAGGGGGTGGGGGAATCCACATCGCGTAGCTTGAGTCTCTCTCTGTGTGTGTGAGGGAGGGAGACACGGAGGGGAAAACAACGGTCTGCTTTAGCTGCAGTGCTACAGCAGAGTCAGACTTCTTCCCTGCCCCAGGTTTTGTGCCAGCACGCAAACTGCTTACAGGTTTGACAGGCTGTGAAAAAGACTTGCCTGTTGTTGTTGTTGTTGTTGCTCCTGGTGTGTGTAAATTGAGCATCCTCCGCCTTGCCTTTCGCTGGACCGGCTGCTCTTCAGCGGATCTCTTGCTCTCCAGAAAGGTGTTTCGGAAGGGCCCCCTAAAGTGGTTCTCTTCAGTTCTTTCTGTTTTTATGGTGAGTACCGGCGTGTGCACAGACTATGTTTGCTGCAGTGCTCGCTAGCTCTCTTCCATCCGCGTTCCCCCCCCCCACCCCGTGGATCACAGCTAAGCCTCTTGACCTTCATTTACAGGACTGTCTCATTTTCTCTACCCTCCTCATGCACTGGCGTGTGTTTTATGAAGTAAATGCAAGTTGCTCTTTGGTCGGGCTCCTCCGCCTCAACGCCCCTCTCTTGAAATCCCCTTTTGTCCTTGAAAGAGGGAGCACGCTGCTGGCTGCCAGCTTACAGCAGTGTGAAGGAATCCTGAAGAAGTGGAAGAGGGGGACTTGGGGAAGACATAGGTCTGCCGCACCACAAAAATAAGCTTCATGCTTTACAGGAGAGGGAGGGAGGGAGGGAGGAAAACCCATCCCTGAGCTTTAAGAAGGGGTGGGGAGCTCTTGTCTTTTCTACCAGCATTTTATCATCTCTGTTCAGGAGGGCCTCTCGAGGCACCAGCTTTTTAAAGCGCAAATATCTGAGAAGATTAATTGGGCATTAAAATGAGCTCTCCTTTGTGCTGAGGAAAGTCAACCTGCACTGCTTCTAGAGCAGGGAGGTGCGGGGGGGGGGAAGAGATAACTTTAGTGAGCAGGACTTAGACACCTCTACTTTCTGTCCTGAAAAACCTCAAAACTTAAGTGTTTTACAATGCTTCAAGGAGAAGGAAAAGTGCACATATTTCCAAACAGAAATTATAATTGTTTGGGCCATACTTTGTCCTGTGTTAACAAAAATTTGATTTGAATATGCCTGCTGTCAGTTGATAACATAGCATATATACAGTATATAATGGAATATAGCAGTCCCCTTAGTAAGTCTCTCCAACTTACCTTTCTAAAGGGAAGAATGCTTGTACTGCAGATTAGTTACTATGAGCTCATCCTGCACAATATGTTTTTCAGTATGAATTTTATGAATACATAAGATGCCCAGCTTAAGTAATTCCCTTGGGTCATTATTTCACTGTAATAATAACCTAAAGCCCCAAACCTGCATAAAATTTTGAAATTAACAGACACATGAGGTGATCTGTACATGGAGAGGAACCCATACAAGAAGAGACAGATTTCTTTGCATAGATCAGTTTTACCACCAGCATAAATGGCTGCTGCGGGGCAGCTCAGGGTCATGTCATGCAATACACTGCCTAGGTGTTCAGGGTGACCCGCTTTGACAGCACTGGTCACATCTTGTGAAGAGCAAGTGTCCATAAACACATTAGTTTGTGTATAACCTTCTGTTCTTTTTTAATGCTCCCTGGCTTCACCTTGGATAAGAGCCAGAGCATTTCTTTTACCTGTCCCAGGCTGCAATCCTATAAACATTTCCCTTTGAGTAAGCCTATTAAACTAAGTTGTGCTTACATATGAGTAGACATGCATAGGAGTGTGCTGTTGGTGTCCTTTGTTTCCTCCCCAAGATGAGAACAGAGATGGAGTGTCATTTTAAGCTACATATTTTTTTAATAAATATGTGATTTTTATAACACAGTCCCTTGGACCTGTAATATTGATTCAAGCAATTTAATCCCTTGGAAACTGATGGGACAAACTGGACTTTCTGGCTTAACTAGAGTGCAGATTGGACTGCTAATAAGAACATCTCAATTAATGATTTGACCTGTGATGTGAGTAGTACAGTTTATAGAGCTGTATTATTTTTCTGATAATTATGGGCATGCCTGCAATAGTGAAAAAACACCAAGATTACCATTAATGGGTTTTGGGTTTGTATGTTTTTAAGAAAAAAGAAGTAGTAACACTGCAAAGTTTTACGTAATGTAAGAAGTTCTTCACATTCAATGTGACAGCAAATCTGGTGCACAGACATGGGCCCTTGTAACCAACTATAACTTTGGCATAGTGGAAATAGTGTTCTGTTGGAACGGTGCTGGAGGATCTGAGCTACAGTGGTGATGTCAACATCTGAGTAGGAAAAAAGAGCAGTGAGGTGAGATGCTTCTTCAAAACAAAGGTGGGATCTTCCTCAGACCAGTACAAACCAGGTTTCTTATAACTCAGGACACACTACTGGGTAGTTAAGGCATGGCTTACTTTGTGTTCCCAGAGGAATAGCATGAGACTGCCCTGTGTTAACAGCAACAGAGAGCAAGAAGGGACAAAAAGCCATTCAATTCCATCCTTCCTACATCATGACAATGCATACACGCCTAAATACAAAGGGAGCAGATGCACTGCAGAAAGATTACTGCAGAGCAAATTGTTCCAAATGACTGAGCGAGTGAGCCAGTTCAAACAATGCAGGAGGAACTGTTGGGGTTTAAGCCCAAACCAGCTTCCCCCAGTCTGGTGTCCTCCAAATGTTTTTGGGACTGCAGCTCCAGCCAGCACAAACATGCTGGCTGGAGCTGATGTGAGTTGCAGTTCAAAACATCAGGAGGGCACCAGGTTGGGAAAAGTTGGTCTAAACTTTAGGCATCTAAGTTATCTCCCTACACTGCAGATTTGAGAACCTTTGAAGTTTGCTGCACAGTGTTGCTAAGACTTAACTAGTAGGTTCCTTGACACTTCAACTCAGTGTTTTCTGGTTATAACATAGGTTTGCAATTTATGACGTATTTCTTTATTAAAGTACTTGCACAGTGGATAATTCTTTTTTGCACTGTAAACATGTTGTGTGTTGCAAAAATCCCTCTTGAGTCATCACTGCTGAAGTGTTTGGGTGCTGCACAGCGACGTAAATATGTGATGCTTCTAAAATGCCCAAGATTTGTTTCAGGCTCACTGAACTAATAATATAGCATTGATGCAATTGCATTGTATCACTAAACTTTACATTGGGTTACTGAAGCCCAGAGGAATCTCAATGCATTCCATCAAAATGACACCTCAAAATTATAGCAGGTAACTAGGATGCTTTTTCAGACCCAGTTCACACCACTGTTCATATGTAACACATGCTGCATGAAATTACCGGTAGCTAGCAGCTCTGAATATATGGAAATTACATTTGTGCAGGCTATTTCCCCCTAGAACCTTTCTTAGAAAGTTATTTTGAGCATGGGATGTTCTATGATACATTGGACAAAAATTGTGTATTAATTTAATCATTGGTTGATTAACAGTAGTTTATTTGACAAGTTCTATCCTTACAACCAGGCTACAATTGACTAGGGTTCAATTAAAATACATGCATAAACAAGGAATAGCTTGCTTGCATTATAACAACCAGTTCGTGGGGTCCCTCTGTCACATTCTAGCATTACCAAGAAAGGCATCCCAGGACAGGTAAGTCAGATGAAGCATCAGGGCAATGCAGTTATGAGCAAGTGTGGTTATTGTTGGTTCCCATTGAGCTTCTAGGCAATAAAGTAAATAAGTTGCTTTCAGGCACACAGTTTAGGAGGCATGTGCTGCCTATTGCCCCTAGATGGAAATTCACTGGTATGGAATTCCACTTAACTTCCCTTCAGTTCCCTGTGGTTTCTATCACCTGCCTCATGACAGGTGTTAATACAATAAATTTTGCAATTATCACTAACTTGGAAAGGTTAAATATGTGCCTTCTAAGATATACTTCAGCTCTAATTATCACTGTCTGTAATTTTTGCATCTCATTGCCACACAACTCCCACATTACAACTTTCCCCTTTGTTTGTCTGTTTTATTTCATGCATTTATGTCCCGCCTTATACCAAATGCATTCCGAGGAAGAGGGTTTGAATCCACAAAAGCCAGTTCTCAAAGTGCCACGAGCCTCTTTGGTTGTCTTAGTTGTTTCCTAGAGCAGATGACATAAGATAAGTGGCTCGGATCCTAGCTATGGTTCCATGAGGAAAAGAGCTCAACCTGTTCATGGATAGGGCTGAGATCCAGTAGAGCAGACATATCCAAAGTCCGCTTCGGGGGCCTAATCCGGATCGCTGGTCGGTTTAATCCGGTACCTGTTTATTTCCTGGAGTAAATACCCCCCCCCCAAAAAAAAACCCTCCACAACTTCAATCTGAAAAAAGCTCAACAACTTCAATCCTAAAAAAGCTCAACAACTTTGGTTGGCCCTTCAGTTCATCAAATCTGGCCCTCTTTGAAAAAAGTTTGGACACCACTGCAGTAGAGGATCCTACTAGTAGACCAGCGGGAGACACAGATTTCACTGCTCTAGTCCTTTGTGCGGCCTTTCATGATTTCACACCCTTCAGCATTCCGCAGATTAAAATTGAGATGCATATCTTTAAGTGCTGTGCTCCTGTGTGAGCCAGCTCTGGTTTCCCAGCCCCTGTCTCCATTACTGGCAGCAGTTCCCTCCGTCAGCGCCACACCAGCACCTCCAGCTCCTCCTCCTCTTCCCTGTCCCCATCCTCATAGGCTTCTTTTCCTCCTCCAGCAGGCAGAGGAGGCATGGCTTCAGGGCCCAGCGTGGTTGGCCTGGCCTGCACAAGCAGCAGCTTCCCCATCTCCACCTCCACCTCCATGGGCTCTGGCATATTGGGCACCCTCACAAAGGGATGCTCAGCATGGAAAATGGGACATCCAATCAGAATCTGGGATGGCTTCTGCAATTCCGGTATGTCCCAGTCAAATTGGGACTGTTGATGGGTATGAGATGTTCCAGAGGCTTCCTAATTAGGCACAAGGGGCTGCAGGAAGTCAGCAAGAGTGCCCCCCCCCGATTTTCTCCTGGCGGTAGCATCCCGTAACAGAATACTGTATGTATTACATATTTTCTATTAGAAGCTAGATTTCACGGGGAGATGGTAGCACGGACCTCTATATACACAACCAATTTAACTGATATCAACAATACTTATGCTGCTGTCCATTTGCACCACTAGGAGCTATTGAACCCAATGCAAACAGGAAGAGGGCTCTGGCTTCCTTCAGTACTCAGAGGGTAGGTGAAGGAGGCACAAGAGGACAGCAGCCGCCTAATAAAATCAGCCTTGCTGTAGTTTCATAGCCTTCTGTACATGCCCAAGTATGCACACAAGTTTAAACGAAAGGTCAGCATTCAGTCACAGTGTTGCAGGCTCTATTATCTACTAGGCAATAGCAGTAGATGCACTCTGCCAGTTCGGGGGCCCAGCCATGCCAACCGACCACTGACACCAGCCCTGCAGCAGTTCTCACAGAAAGATCAGTGTGCATTAAATCTAAAAGCCAGAGCAAAAAAAGCGGCGAGTGTTATTTTAACAGCATCGTTTAACTATTCATGAGTATCAGTGCTTTTAATTGACAGATAGCTTCAGAAGGACCACTGTAGGTTTTGGCTCTGGCTGCATGTAGAGTATTTCTTTTTCTCGCAGCATGGTGTCATGTTAATTTATTTGCAGGGTGTCTGAAGCCTGCATAGAAAACAACTGCAGAAAGAACATTAAAAAAAATCCATTCTGTTCTTCATTCAGTGAGCCAACAACACTAACTGGACTGATTAGGTCATAGCAGGGTACACACACACAGTCAGTGTGGCTGAATGACCACAGGACTGTTTCATTTAAAAGAGTTTTATATAGCTTATTTTTGTCCTATCACTGCAAGTTGCACATACTACAGTGATCCAGTATTCACGTTCTGCTTCCACTTTATTTTGGCTCAGATTTTTACCTGTATCCATTTCCTGTGTACATGACTAACCTTTTGACATTGTTACCTAGGTTGACAATTCAGCCCTAAAATTAATTATATCTGGATCTGAAACACTTATGTTGGGAAATAAGTCAAATCAAGTTCATAGAAAGGGTGCCTAGTTTTGAGATTTTGAACTATATTGAAGTTTAGAGATGTGCAATGCAATTAGATGCAGGTTTACGCTGTGGGTTAAACCAGTGTTTTTCAACCTTTTTTGGGCAAAGGCACACTTGTTTCATGAAAAAAATCACGAGGCACACCACCATTAGAAAATGTTAAAAAATGCTAAAAAATTTAACTCTGTGCCTATATTGACTATATATAAAGTAATTTTTCAATTTTTTCCACGGCACACCAGGCAACATCTCGCGGCACACTAGTGTGCCACGGAACAGTGGTTGAAAAACACTGGGTTAAACCACAGAGCCTAGGGCTTGCTGATCAGAAGGTTGGTGGTTCGAATCCCCGTGATGGGGTGAGCTCCCGTTGCTCGGTCCCAGCTCCTGCCAACCTAGCAGTTTGAAAGCACGTCAAAGTGCAAGTAGATAAATAGGTACCGCTCCGGCGGGAAGGTAAACGGCATTTCCGTGCGCTGCTCTGGTTGGCCAGAAGCGGCTTTGTCATGCTGGCCACATGACCCGGAAGCTGTACGCCGGCTCCCTCGGCCAGTAACGCGAGATGAGCGCTGCAACCCCAGAGTTGGACACGACTGAACCTAATGGTCAGGGGTCCCTTTACCTTTACCTTTACTTGGAAGTGAGCCTCTCTGGGTTCTGCTAGCGTAACCTTCAGAGAAAGAACTAGGTGCAATTTCACTCGTTAAACTTATTAAATATTAAATAATACATCCTCAAAATAAGTCTGATTAGTCATAATTATCATTCAGCAACATCTTAAATCTGTAAGTAGTATGGTTCAAATGACTAAACTGGAAAAGTTTTGTGGGGGGGGGGGGGGTGGACCATTTTCACATTTAAGCACAAAGGGTCTTGTAACAAATTTACCAGGTCATATCCTTTCATGGGGTAAATTCCATTTGACAGGTACTCTGGTCCATAAAGTGTATGCCACAATAAAAGAGTTAGTCTTTAAGGTACTGCAAAATGCTATTTGTTTTTGTTGCAACAGGCATGGCTATTACTATGGAATTTGTCTGTTTTACATACATGGAGAAAAATATGTTTTGGGTAACAATTGTCAAAGTTTTGTCTTTTTAAATTTTTATTTATGTGTAAATTGCCATGAGACAGTGGATTAGGAGATTAATAAATTTATTAATTGTAGTAATAATAATGCTAATTTAAATATCAGTGGTTCATATTTTCTATAATCTTGGCACTAATTTTTTATAGTTCCCTTAGTGCTTCAAAGAAGATGTAACTAAAACATTTCACTTTTCTTCAACCTGCAGATGTAATGGAAGAAGTAATAAAGTGTTCTAGATGAAGGCTCCAGATGGATTAAGCCCAATTGATCATGGTAGAACTTAGTTTTGAGTAAATATTATATAAATGTCATTGTTAACACTACAATCCTATCCATAAACCCATATATGTGAGTAAATCCCATTGAACTCAGTGGGTTTTGCTTCTGAGTAGACATGCACAGGCTTACTAAGTGTGTGGTGTTGTGGTTGGACTAGGACCTGGGAGACTAGGATTCAAATCTCCACTCAACCATGAATCTCAACAGGGCTAGTACTTCCTCTCAGCCTACCTACTTCACAAGGTTGTTATAGGGGTTAAATTTGTGGTGGCGTGGGGGGCGGGGAGAGAGAGAGAGAGAGAGAGAGAGAGAGAGAGAGAGAGAGACCATATACTTCATCTTGAGCTCCTTGGAGGAAAAGATGAGATAAAAGTGCAATAAAATGTTCCATCTTCAAAAAGAAAACCAATACAGACAAATACAGACAACTTAATTGTACATTTTTATTCTCATCAGATAGGTGGATTTAAAGTGATGTGAGCACAAACTGTTGCCTAGATAGGAATTATATAGATGTACCCTTAAAATGAGGGACGACGGTGGCGCTGTGGTCTAAACCACAGAGCCTAGGGCTTTCCGATCAGAAGGTTGGCGGTTCGAATCCCCGCAATGGGGTAAGCTCCCATTGTTCGGTCCCAGCTCCTGCCCACCTAGCAGTTCGAAAGCATGTCAAAGTGCAAGTAGTTAAATACTTCCGGCAGAAAGGTAAACGGCGTTTCCGTGTGCTGCTCTGGTTCGCCAGAAGCGGTTTAGTCATGCTGGCCACATGACCCAGAAGCTGTCTGCAGACAAACGCCAGCTCCCTTGGCCTATAGAGCAAGATGAGCGTGCAACCCCAGAGTCGTCCGCAACTGGACCTAATGGTCAGGGCTACCTTTACCTTACCCTTAAAATGATGCCTATGAACTGACTTGCCATACCATGTATTCCGTGATATGGACGTACCAAATGTACTCAAAAAATGTTTCTGTAATAAGTTCTGTAATAGGGGGCGAATATAGGATTTTTAGGTTCCCAGCAGGATACTCTGACTGGTTCCCAACCGAATACTCTTACTGTTTAACAGCTGTGACTCAGTTTTGTGATGTGTCTGGTCTTCTATCTCACACCTTTAATCTGTGTTATGTATGAGGGTCAGCTCTGATCAGGCCTATTAAATGTCACTTGGCTTGTCATCACACTTGTGTGTCATCAGGCAAAGAATGGGGGGATGATTTTAGACTGCAGTTCTTGATCACTTACCAGATTATTGGGATTTTCTGTTTACCTATGCACCTTGAGGGGCATACAACAAATACACTCATCCTCACTGGGACTGGTGGCTGCCCAAGTCTATACTTCATTACCATGTATGCATTGCACCTGCCCCCAGTTTCCCTCTTTTTGTCAGCTGCTACCCTGAGTCCTTTGGCTTCTCCAGCAATGGTGACTTGCCCTCCACCTTTGTCTCTATACTCAGGAAATGCACACCCTTTGGCCTTTCCCACCCAGCTCTCTAATCCTCAGCTCCTTTGACTCCCATAAGACTTCTGACATCACAGAAGTCAGCCGTAGTTATATGATGAATATCTAAAACAAATGGACCATTTTGTGCTGACAATGCAGCTTCATTTTTGCATTCTCAGAAAGTTTTGCCAGGAATATGGTCTTCACACAACAATAGAGTCCTTGCGAAGGCAGATATTTACAGTATTCTTACTTGGCTCAATACATTTACTAATGGAACAAAGAGGCAGAATTAAATTTGACTTTTTCTTAACTTTTGCATCTGTGGCCAAGGGCCCACTCCAAAGGACTTGCTTTAACGTTGCTGCAGTGCAAAGGCAGATAGTGGCCTGGTTTGTTTGCCAGTGGCAAAGACATTAATCTCTTTTCCACCTCGCATCAAGAATCCCCAAACCATTTGTAAAAAAAAACCTCCTCTGAATCAGTTGCGAGCACAGCAGGCTATCCCCTCTGCTCCACATTCTTTCCTACCCTGTTGTACACCTATCAAATACACCCCTAGCAGAGAAAGGCTTCATCAGAACTAGAGTTAGCCTTGACTCAAAGGCTGTGTACACATTAATGGTTAAAACCCAGCAAAGTTGCACGCACACCCTGCTGTTTTTCAAATCACATTTGTAGTTTGATTTGTTTCCAAGTTGTGTGCTGTCTGTTTGCACCTCTGCGTGTGAAGGGTGGGTGGGTGTCTTCCTATGATATTTCTAAATTTTTAAACCAGTGATGGGAACATATTGCAGAATAAACAGAAGCATCACACAGCCAAAGTCTTCGCAGTGATATTGGTTGTTCCTTTGTACTAGTGTTGGTCCCAAAGTGCCTAAAACTATTACCTAAGATCAGATAGTTGTAAGTTCCATCTTGAAATTATTAATGCCTTAATAGCAACATGAGGGGGTTCATAGTTTTAGTTTTGTTTTTTAAAATGTACACATTGGTGAAATAGGAGACTATTTCTTAGTATAACAATTCCTCCAACTATATTTTCCCAGTAATTTTAAACCATATTTCCTCTTTTATATTATGCTCCCCCCCGTCTACTTTACCACCACCCTAATTAATTAATTGCTTCATCTGGTAGCATGGCTTCTTCACCCATTGAAATGTATTCTATGAACCAAGCCCAAAATTTACAAAATAAAATCAACTGAGTAAGCTGGCTTTGGAGAAGTTGGCTGGCTGATTATCTAGAACTTGCTTACTTGCAATTCCCAGAGGACATGACCCTCTTTTGGATCACTCCAAGCAGGGAAATCACCTTTCATACACAATCATTTTTGTACTTTAAACATGACAGCATTCTGGATGCTTTTCCAAACTAAGCTGTCTATTGGATAGAGATGGCACAAAAGATAAGTGGAGTTCAGGATCTCAGACCTTGACTGTGTTCACATTCCCTTTGAATGTGTTTGTGCACTCACTGCATTTCCAGTGCTGGGTTTTTATCACAACATTATTTAAGATGCATATGTAGTACCCAGTACTTTGTTTAAGATACTACAGTTTGATACATTGTTTCTCAAACCAGCTTCAAACCTATTGAGAAGAAGAGTTTGGATTTGATATCCCGCATTATCACTACCCGAAGGAGTCTCAAGGCAGCTAACATTCTCCTTTCCCTTCCTCCCCCACAACACTCTGTGAGGTGAGTAGGGCTGAGAGACATCAAAGAAGTGTGACTAGCCCAAGGTCACCCAGCAGCTGCATGTGGAGGAGCGGAGACACGAAACTGGTTCCCCAGATTATGAGTATACCACTCTTAACCACTACACCACGCTGGTCCTATTGAGGTCCTTAAGCTATTCCTAATTTGTTGTACATACTGGGTAAAGACATCCCCACCTGGTGTATAAACAAAAAGAAGCAGCTGTGGACTCAGCTATACTGTACAGCAGCAAATAAAATGTATAAGTGTGTTGTAAAGTGCAATATACAATTGTCACACTAGATGACAACTGTGAGCTATAGCACAGGTTTTTTAAAAAACACACACACACACACACACACACACACACACACACACAACATTTTCATAATGTTTTTGATGTGTGTAGATTCCACCTAGATTCCACCTGAGTTGATATTATCAGCCAGGGGAGAAATAGCTGTGAAATGCTTTTCATAGCAGGGAGGGGAAACAACTTTCCTGCACTCTAAGGCATAATGTGAATACGCCCTTGGTCAGCTCAAGATTCTAGTCTTGTGTAAAACAATAGATACTATTATGCTTTTCTCCATTTCTGACAATCCCTTCTCTCTGGGAAGTGACAGCTTGCTCTTGCCAGAGGTGTGACCTGATCGCTTGTAAAGGGTTCTTGGGTAACCAGATGCAAAAAGAAACAGCGATCCTGAACCTTTCATAGTTGCATGGCGGATGAAACTTCAGTGAGTGTAGCCTGTGTGTGACAAGTGGCACCTGCTCAACTATTAAAGGTACAGAAGTCCTGCCCTGCCTCACATCTGGCCACTCTACCTAGGGAAGCAGATTGCTCACTCTTGTTTTACTGGCACAGTACTTGCGGCATTTGCTGGTAATGACATTTGTTGCAATGGCTCATGTGAAAATGTCAGGAGTTAATTTTAAAGTTTGCACTTTGTTGACAATCAGAAAATGAACTTTTCTTTGCCTTTATTTCCACAAAACAAATTAAATGTCTGTATTAAAGGCCATATTTTCAAACTTATATCATGCGCTACTAACTCCATCTCAGAAAATATCTTTGTCAAAGTAGAAGAATTGCATTGAATCATCTACTTCAGTGGAAAAGCACATTTTGGGTCAGAACATTGAGCATTTCAAAACTTACCCTGGCTTATTATTAGTGTCTACATATCTGCAAATTACTTGGAGATCTGCTTAGGCATCGGAACATTAACTAGCTAAATATTGTACACGTATATGTGTGCTGTAAATAAAACTACCTAGCACAATGAGTATCTGTCAGTTTTGCAGCCATGTTTTCTTAGAAGTAAACCCAATCAGTTTAATGGGATTTACTCAAAGTGGGTTTCATTTTAGGATTGCAGCCTTAGTTTCAAAAGTGATTAGTTAACCATTCTGAAAATGAGGATACACTTCAGGGTATCAGAGCTTTGGTACTGAACATCATTTGCTTCTTATTAAGAAACTTGAGTGTTTCAGAAAATACATTTGCCATCCCTCCCATCAGTGTCCGCTGAAGCATGGGGAACTGGAAGTTGATTTGATTGGGCTGAATCCTAAGCCACCGCTCACATCCTGTCCTAAGGCATGAGACATAGTGGGTGGTTTTTGCAGTTGCACCAGGGCCATCACACCCCTCCAAATATGTCAGGAGAGTCGAGAGTCATCTTGTTTCTTTTCAGGATAATTCACATGTGATAGTTGGCATCACGACTGCAGCCTTGGTCACTGACCTGACCAAGGTGATCTTGCCCTTCCTCCTTCCTTTTGGCAAGTGGCCTCATCTGTCAGGAAGAGCTCGCTGCTCAAAGAATATGAAGTTACAATAAAAGTGCAAGCCGACATAGCCGCCTCCCCCAGCAGTATAGCACAATGCCAGAATATGGTCTTCATCAGGGAGAAGTTGCCCATCCAGCATTATTGTTGCCTTGCATTATTCAATGCTGAACAGATAATTATGAAATGATGTTGTGTTTGAATGGGTGCTCCATTGAGAAGGGAATGGGGAACATGTGGCTCCTTGACCACTGGCCACACTTGCTGGGGCCAATGGAAGTCAGAGTCCAGGAATATCTGGAGAACCACAGGTCCCCCATCCTTTCCATAATATAAGGCTACAATTCTGTGCACACTTACTTGGAGAGAAAGGGGGAGAAAAAGGACAGGCACGCCTCCTTTCTACTCTCTCATCCTTGCTGCTCCTTTGATACTCTTCCCCTCACACCAGGAGTAGAAATGGCTCCATGTGCAGGTCTGATATGATGGATGTCAACAGGAAAGGAGCATTATGTCAGCCACTAAGAGGAAAAGTAAGGATGCAATTCTATTTTGTTCTGCTTTAGACCTTGTTTGCTGGCTGGCTTTGTATCTTTACTTAAGGAGGTTTTCTTCTGCGTAGGCATGCTTCTGAGTAGATTGTCTCAGTTTGGTGGGATTTTATTGAACACATGAAAAAAGAGAGAAAATTTACATTTGTCTCTTCCACATATCTCAAGAAATTTGGAATAAGTGACACCAAACTGGTTGAAAATTTTTCTTGATGTAATATAGAGCCTTTTATTCTTGGTATTCCTTGTGCCACCGGTGGTTTCAGCCATAAATGTATGTTTCTGCATATCTTGCAAGTAATGTGCACCACACCTCTTGTTCTCTCGTTTCTGATGGCAGTACTCTCCACTCAGTATTTTTTAATAAAATACTATTAAAAAGAGAAGGAGTATGTTAAGTTTATCATTTGATTTATCAACATTTTACTGTTTTGTTTTTATGTTTTATGAACAAGTCACTTTGAGCATATTGGAAAGATGGATTATAAAAAATCAATAAGAATACCAAGGGAGAGCAGAAGATTAGCTACTGTATATATTTTCAGTGGGGGGGGGACCCTTCAGCTCAGTAGGACTTCCTTCGAAGTAAACATGCATAGGATTGCATGGGAAATGTTTTAAGGCTGAAGCAGCAAGCTTGAGGGACATCAGTGCTTATGGGTATATAATGGAGTATTATCTTCAGGACCGGCACACCTATGACACTAGATTCAAAAATAATTTTGCTGTGGTTTCTTTTGGAACAGTCACATGGCATTGATGTATTGTCTTCTTTCTTCCTAAGATAAACCACTGCTGCATTTCACCATAATGGTATTTCATTCAACTGCAACAACATTAGGATTTCAGTTTGTTATATAAATATACAACAAATTGAAATCCTAATGTCGTTTTCATTAAACAATGTAGAAGTGGTTAGATTCTGTACTGTATTGTAGTCTGAGAAAACCTTTAGTAAAAAGGCTGTTAGCTAATAGGAATATTGTCACATTGTCAAAATTCAGTCTCAGTAAGTATAGGTGTGTATCTATGTGTACATCTATCTATCCACAATTGTCCAGCGTTCATTCTAGTTTCAATACTTTGATGTTTTTGCAGAATATGTGCTGACAACTGAGATGGAAGTGTTTAGAATAAGTCCCCCCCCCCCCTGTTAATCGAAGGGCTGAATGACAGAGGGGGTTTCTTACTCTCACACACATGTAAGACTATTAAGTCCAGGTTCTAAAAATTACCTAAGTGGGTTTCATTAGGATTGCACTAAAACCACACTGTGCCAGGAAATCCACTAAAGTGTAAAGCCTGAACAGAGGTTATCATTATTTCATTAGCTTGGTGCTGATCTGACTCATTTATCTTACCTCTGGTACTGAAAGCAAGAAAGAAATTATGTCAAGTGTTGCTAACTTGAAATGGTATTTAAAAAAAGTTTTAAACAGTATACTCTTTTTATCTTTTGTTTTAAGTGAAGCTGCTTTCAATGGGCATTTTTTTCAGAAATGCAGCCTAAAGCTATTTTAAATAATATATTTTTAAAATGTATTTAAAAGAAAATGGGAAGGAGTCAGGGCAACAATCCAGGCACATACCTCTGACCTTCTTTTAGAAGAATGTTTGAATGGTGACCTTACTCCTTTTTTCTGCTATAGTATTTTAATATGGGTACAGTACCTGCAAAATGCATTAGAATCCATCTCTCCAAGCCTGATCATCAGGAAGGGGAGCATTCTCAATCTGTGCTACTGTTGCGTGTAAGCACTGAGCAGATTGGGATTCCCACTCCCGGTGCTGACGCAAAATATTAGTGCTGCTGCCAGGGTTTGAGAGGAGAAAGCTAAGGGGAATGGAAAGGAGCATATCCGAGGCCACACTCTCACACCAGTAACTTGTCCAAGTTGCATCCAACCTTTGCCCATCTGGAGGACCTAATGGTGTGTCATCTGTCTCTATTCCATCCTGCAGTGATTCACGAGGAATCCCTAATTAGCTAGCCCATATTATCAGGTTGTCAAGCCCTGAGCTAATTTTAGACCTGTTTGTACGCCAGATATGAGTCTGTATGTGCTGACTATGAGAATCCAGTTGTGTACCTACAAATGCTCTCAAACTGGATTTTTTTCTGTATCCCTTTCTGAGCGTTGGTGGTAACATGGCAACACCTGAATCATACAGGTATTGACAAATGCATAGACATCTTGCCAAATGTTGGGAACCAGCACAAAGACTGCTATTAGGCGTCCCAATGTCATGCGAATAGGTTCTCTGCCTCTGCCAAAGGAATTGACGTATCTCCAGAAATACTGTTGTCTGGGGCAAGGCTGTCACAGTGTGCTTTGATTAGCTTTACTCTCTCATTCTGCAATGCTGGAGTCAATGCCTCCACTCCCAATGGAATCTTGTACATTTTCTTTGTTCATTTAATAGTAAAATGACAAAACTGCTCATTTTCATTGCTTCATGGAACGAAGACCTAGAACCTTGATGAATGAATGAATGAATGAATGAATGAATGAATGAATCTTTATTTGCATCAGCCATCGGCCATAGCAATAAAACAACAATACAGTTATACAAAGAATAAAAATAAAAAGTCAATTATATAAAATACATTTTAGGGTTTTTAATCAATAGTCAAATAGTGGATCTTATTCTGATTGCCCCAGTTAAAAACCTTGCAGCCTTTGCTGTCACCTGCTCATCTTGATCTGCCAAAAGAAAGGACACTGTGGCAGTGGTTGGGTGACCCGGAATGGGCAATAAAAGAGGGGTGATAATCTCATTCCTCAAGTCTTTATAAAGAGTGCAAGCCAGAAGGGCATGCGCCACCAATTCGGTACTGCCATCTCCACAGGGACATATGCATTTTTCGTGTGGAATCTGTTGGAATCGTCTCTCAAGTACCGAGGGGAATACATTCAATCTTGTGAGAGTAAAAGCGTGTCTGTATTTTAGAATTGCTAGGTTATGCAGATAGGGTGCCAGAGAGTTGAAATGGGAAGGTGGAAAATAGTCATACCATGGGCAAAATTTCCTTATTGTGGCCAAGTTGTTCTGACACTCAATATCATTTAGGCGCTGACAAATTAGACTGTTTGCTTTACTAAAACCCAAAGTGAGTAGCTGTTGTGGTGATAAACCACAAGAGTGAAGTTTTTGATAGACAATTTTAGTCCAGGTGCTCTTGTGACAATCTTGCAGCAGTAGGGATATTAGACCTGGGGGATATGAGTTTAGGCGAAGCCAAAAGTTAAGTTAAGTGTCTTATGCCTGATCCGTAATTCTACCAAGGGAAGATTACCTCTAGGTGCAATGATACATTTGGGACACAAGGTGGTACAGAGAAAAAAATGTGTCCAGTGCTTCTCGTACAATGCAAAGCAATTGCCGTGTTTTTTGAATGGAAAAACTGTTGGCGTAGAAAAGGCTAAGCACCCTTCTCCCTTTCCCCCTGCTCCTGTTTGCTTAAGATTGCAGCCATACTGAGGCTGCTTTGCATAAAAAAAAAAGTTGGAAGAAAGTCTATAAAGTCCAGTTTGATGCAGAATCTAGGTTGAGCCAGACACAGGGGTAGAGAACTTTTTTTTGGAGGACTGCATTTGAGCCTGAGGGTTCCTTACCCCTCTGTGAGGCCATGGACAGCTTCTCCCAGAGAGTTACCAGAATTCAACGGAATCTTTGTATCTTGGTGACAGTGATTTCCTCTCTCCATCTATCAGTGGAACACAAACAAGGTCTTAAAGGGAATACACTTCGGTCCAGACCATTCGCTCCCTGGGTGCTCTTGAGCTTTTCGTGGCATCTCCGTGGAAAACTTAGGCAAAGATTTATGGGAGAGCAATAGAACCTTGGACAATTAATGTCTGTGTTTTCTGGATGACTTAAGGTTCTCAGGTAGCGCATATTAAGAAGTTTGTAGGCTTGTCTCAGTAGTAGATCTTCTTCCACCACAATAAGATCCATAGTGTGCTCCTGTTCAAATGGAGCTATCATCTATTTCCCTTCATGTAAATTTATTTTTCTGGGTCAGGGACCAAACTGCTACTGAAGCCTATGGAAAACAGCAAAACCATGTCTAGAAACTGGTAAAATGATGTTAATATTCCTTTTGAGGATACATTAAGAATGTCTCATGTGAGCATACGGGAGAGCTTTGGAGACAAAGACTATTATTATAGAGCTTTAGATAGAGCATTGGCTATCATTTTGAGATTATGGGTGGAAGCACTGCTGTTCTATTGTGTGTGAATCCCCCTCTACTCGAATCATATCTGGGCCACTAATTATGAGCTTCCTCTGAGAGATATTGGGGGAAAAAATACATACCTTTTTAAAAATACTCTAATTTGGCACATAATGTTTCAGTGCATGTGAGTTCTTGCAATGCCACTAGGGAATTGCAGCATGAGGGCAGGCAGCAGCATGTTGCCTAAGCAACTGTGCAGAGCTCCTCTTTATTGTGTACCATGACACCTTTTTTTTTAAATGGGCTTCTGAAATGTGTGAGAGAAGGAGGAGGTATCAGCAGCTCATGTGGAAGCAGATAACTTGTCCCAGCAGATGTCTGTCAGCGTAGATGTCTGCGCTGCGGTGCTCATCCCCCGCTCCCCACAGCCACTTCTCTTCCTGTGGAACCTAGTGCTGGAAAGTGATAGTTTGGGAATTTAGATTGGAGAGCCACCCCACCCCTAGCATTGAGTCTCAAGCCCTGTTCAGACACAAGTGCTCATGCATTCATGGAAGGTATGAGGAGGGAGCTGGGCTGCGACAGCTCATAACTCCCCTGACATTGATCTGTGTCCCTTTGGCTGTGCATCCTGCTGAATACACAAAAATGCGCCTTTATAAGTGGCCAGCCCATAGGTGTTGGTGGTGTGTCCAGACAGTGCAGCCCCGCTTACATATCACGTGAATGTGCAAGTGATCTTGAATCTTGGTAAAAGTTGTAAGATTCTGAGCATGTGCTAGCAGTAAAATCAGGACATCAACTTGAAGCAAGTCTCATTGTTAATGACAAACAGAATAAGAATGTAAAGATAAGGATGCCTGCCTTGCAATAACTACCGCTGGCAGAAAATGCATGTGCTTTCACTGCCTGTTATTTGTGAATTTCATTGGTGCTATTTAATAATCTATCTACATGCTCAGCTGTCTGCATTTGAATTTCCTTATGCGAACAAACTGACTGAGGCAGGTTGGGTGAGAGCAAACTTTCCAAAGTACAGTCCTTTTTAGTTTAAGATGGGATGTTACCTCTCCATCGCCAATGGTACTTGAAAGATAACTGTGCTCAGGCTTAGAAGAGTGAAGGTCATTTCTACAGATCAGCAGGTTTATTGGTAATTCTCTGCAGTCCACTAAATTGACCATGTGCTCTGCATCAGCAGCACCTTATTCACTGACACATCAATGCACATTTGAAAACCAGCCCACAAGGCCAGCTGTAGGGCTTTCGGCACTGCAGGTGAAATATTAAAATGGTGATTGACTTCTTACATCTTTTTATGCACTCACCTCTTTTCACAAAATACAGATATAAATATATATTTCCTAAAATTGAAGTATTAGAAAGAATATGTAAGCTCTGGGTGTAAGATCTATTAGCTTATTTTTATATCAGTATTTTTAAGACAAGTTAGAAGAACAAAACAATGTTTTTAAGATTTATAAACTTTTAAGTATTCTGACAGACTTTAACTTAGTTTCCAGGGTTCACAAAGCTGTTGTTTGTTTGTCAGTTGCACCTATTAAGGTGTAAATATTGGGGAAATGTCTTCTCTGGCAGAAGCACAATCCTAACATGTGTGTGTGTGTATGTGTACTTTTATTTAAACGAGGAACTGCAATTAATGTTCTAAAAAAATGTGCATGTGAAAAAGGCCTACTCAGTACATGTTTACTGAGAGGTAAGGATGTGGGTGGCACTGTGGCCTTTTGGTCTTGCCAATCAGAAGGTTGGCGGTTGAAATCCCCACAACGGGGTGAGCTCCCGTTGCTTGGTCCCAGCTCCTGCCAACCTAGCAGTTCAAAAGCATGCCAAAAAGTACAAGTAGATAAATTGGTACCGCTCTGGCAGGAAGGTAAACACCGTTTCCGTGCACTGCTCTGGTTTCACCAGGCTGGCCACATGACCCAGAAAATCTGCAGACAAACGCCGGCTCCCTCGGCCAGTAAAGCGAGATGAGCACCGCAACCCCAGAGTCGTCTGCGACTGGACTTACCGGTAACTGTCAGGGGTCCTTTACCTTTACCTTTTAAGGCCCATTGAGTTCAGTGAGATATCTTTGAAATGTGACTATAAATAATGAATTGCCATTTTTGTCTTCTGGTATTTTAGTTTGTTCCACTATTTCCACTCTTCATTTCTCCTACTCTCCAGTTTAAGTAGGTGGAGGCTGGTCTATTATGGCAGGGGGTTTCTAACCCAGCACCCATGAAAGCCTTCATAGGTGCCCCACTTTTATTCAGTGGGTCTAACTCCCAGGTATCCTTACATGGGATTACAGCATTGGTCACAGAAACTAGCTGCTTGTACACAACCACTGTGAAGCATTATCAGACCAAAGTTTTCTTAGGGATAATTTTGTCTTAAATTTTGTCTAATTGAAATCAATATTTGGAAGCTTTATATTGCAATATGATTGAAATCAATAACATTGACTCCTGAGTAAGTTTTAGGACTGAAGCCTAAGGACTCTGGTATTGGTCCATTGCCCATTGCAGGACAACAATTCTGCAGGCAGCTTCTGTTTTTGCATGCCTTTCTGATTTTTATAGAATCCGGGTTCTTTTACTTAATTGACTAGACTTGTGCCAAAATCTGTTTACTTTGGAGGATACTTAAACAAGCTGAAATTCTGTACATTTTTACTAGGGCATTGCTTTGTGAGGTTATAAATCTAACTGGATAGCCTTCAGTGTACTTAACTGTACTTTTAATGTGAAGCATTATTTGAGGATCTTCATCAGTATTTTGCCACTTAGGTATTTGTTGCTGGCTGTGCAAAGATTTAAGTACTTTGACTGGCTTGGACATAAGCATCACCCAATAATATTAAGTTACACCCTAAAGTGCCTAACCAGGAGTAAGACCCACTGAATTCTGTGGCTATTATTTCCAAGTAGACTTGCATAGGTGTATACAGTTAGGATTATGGGGAGCTGTAGGTGAAACCACCATTCTCATGTTTTCTGCTTCTCCATTTCACACTTCTCTGGGCAGAGTGACTCCAGTACCTGGGAGCTCTTTGCTGCCTAGAAGAACTAGACAGTAGCCCTGATGATCACCACATGAGGCAGCTTTGCAAAGAACCAGAGGTTCCCCATTTTAGCCCTAGCAGCTTCTGACATATACAGTGGAACCTCGGTTTTTGAGCATCTCAGAAGTTAAACGTTTTGGCTTTTGAACGCTGAAAACACAGAAGTACAGTGGACCCTCCGGATACAAACTTAATTCGTCCCGGGGGTCTGTACTTACCCCAAAAAGTCCGTATCTGGAAGCACCGCTTCTGCACATACACACACAGTGAAACCCAGAAGTATAAACTTCTGAGTTTGCCATGCTCGTAACTCGAAATTACGTTACCCAAAGGTAACGTAAACCGAGGTACCACTGTAACGGCTTTGGTTTTCGAACGATTTTTGGAAGCCGAACGTGCCATGTGGCTTCCGTTTTGAGTTTCCCTATTGTATTGAGGCTTCCGCTTTCAGTTTTCAAACGTTTCGAAAGTCGAATGGTCTTCCGGAACGGATTACGTTTGAAAACCAAGGTTCCACTGTATTGTGTACTAATAGCTTTGTCATCACATCAATATGTTGTGCATTATCTGGGGTATGGAAATGTGCAATATTATGGCAAGGTTACGGAGGAGACAAGGAAAGTTGACATATCAATGCTCTTTGGGGAGTGCAAGCTTATGCCCCCTATAACACTGGCCTTCTCTTAGTGGGGCGGGACCTGATCCAAGGTGGGTTGCAACAGGAACACTGCAACCATATGGTAAAATAAATATATGGTGAAAGAAACATATGGTAAAAGATTAAGGAATGGGTCCCCAAATGTATATTTGGGTTCAAAGTAGGTTCTGGGTTTGAAAAGGTTGAAGATACCTGTCTTATAGGATGTGGTTGCACTTTAAGATAATTTCACTCCATTATGTTTAGTGAGGCAGTGGGGGCCTAGCTTTTGCTTCAGTGTGCAAATGCACTGAAAAGCGAGTGCACACTGTACTGCAGCTAAGCCCAGGTGAGCTATAGTGCAGCACATAAAGATTGCTTCTGTCATTGTAAACCTAAAATCTGTAGAGTGCAGGAATCTCTGTGATCTATAGTATTTAGTATATTTATCTCATGCACTCCATTCCAGCAAATATGCTCTTTTATATATACAGCCGTAGATACATTAAAGGGTACTTGAATGGGGAAAATCCACCTACAGTACACACTTTACCACATGTGCACAACCAAATTGGTATTGTTGCCAGTCTTTACAACACCACTCAGCTAGTAGGGTGTGATAGTGGACATCCCATCTCTCTCCAGCTGGTGAGCCATACTCTCAAGGCTGTCTGCCAACCATCTGTTAAGCAGTGGAGATTTTTACATACAAGAACACAGCTTGGCATTGCACCAAGGAGATCTGAACTGCAGTCTGGCAGAGATACTGAGTAGGTAGCTACTATTGCATTTTGTTTTCCTGGTTTTCTATGCTTGCTCCCCTCGCTCCTTTAAGGCTCTCATGATCCAATCCCTGCATGTGTCCCTTAGGAGCCATTTTCCTGGCTGGTTCAGAGATGGGGTTGTAGCTAGATAAAAAAAAACATAGTGGAAAAATGAATGGAAGGTAATGCAATGGACCACTTGGTGGGGAAGGCTTGGGAGGGTTGATTTGGTTATCAATAATGACACATAAAAGAGATATTATAGGCCTTGTTTGGATTTATTATAATGTACAGTACACACACACACACACACACACACACACACAAAATGGTACAACTTTTGCAGATGTTTCAGTGTGTTATATCTGTGAATTAAATGATGCAACTTCTCTTTTAAAAATCCTTCCAGTTTTGCTTCTTAGACTGTAAATTGCTAGTCAATGTACAGTAGTAACTTATTCTGCATTTATTGACCTAATATTTCCACTGCTGGTTATGTTATCCTGATCAAAGAACCAAGCTGGCCATAACTCTTTGTGTGAAAAAATTTTTGAAGCTCTTTTCATTTGTGCTGTCATAGTTTAGATACTGTTCAGATATTTCAAGCTATAGATTGAGAAGATTAAACTCCTGGCAGCTTCTGGAAACCCTAGCAATGCTCCAAGTTCTTAATCAACAGTATAGTTTGCCATCTTAAGAATTAAGGTTGGTGCTTTATGTTTTGAAAAGTTGAAAAAATATCACTGACTTCAGCAACAGCTCCAAGCTTCTGGTTTTATTTGAGCAAAGAGCTGTTTTATTATCACTTTCAGGCACCCCCAAAATACTCCCAACTTACTTGATTATTTACTTAAATGTACAACTGCTTGGACAAGCACTTTCTTCTTTAATAAATACTGGACAGCCACATCAAATGGCTACAAATAGTCATTTCTACTTCCATAAGACCACCTGCAGAAGAAATCCCAATTTATTAGCAATTTGGTGTTACACTGAATGGGTGCAGGAGTTGTGTGGCCTTGGCTTGATTATCATCAACAGAAAATATCTTTTGTCTAATTCAGATGTGATGTCATATATAGGGATGAGCCATCACACAGTTATAGGCTGCGTGCTTTATTGAAAGCCCTATATTCAATCTCTAGCAACTCCTGCTAAGGATCTCAGCTAGCAGAGTTTGGAACGGACTCTGTCTCATATGTTAGACAGTAATGGGCTTGGTGGACCAGTGTTCTGAAATGATCCCAATATATAGTTTGCTGCAGTTCTGAATTTGGTTGTATGGGTTTTTTTTGTTTTACACATATGACATATGCAACATACCAAGCACCATATTATATTATACATACTACCGGTACATACTGCACCCTGGGTTTGCACTAAAGTGGGATTATTCTGGGCCTGACTTGTAACTGTTAGCAGTAAGGTTGGACTCCACTCCTCAAGTATGAACATCCCTTTAATGTAACAAAAAAATCAAGCAAATAGTTAGTTCAGTATATTCACTATGCAAAAGTATAGATGCACACCGAAGACCTGTTGCTTTTTTGTTCTTCTTTTACAATTTCTTTCAACATAGTCTTCACACCAATGCATTTTTGAAGCTCACTATGTAAACCCAGAAACCTCCTGGCCACAGCATTTAAAATGCTTAATAAAAAAAAAAAGATTAACTTGAAGTATATGAATCAATCCAACAGTGACTGGAGAAATTTAGGTCAAATCCTGAATTAGTGTTGAGCTTTCTGCTGATTACCTTCATGCTTCTCTGCTTATCCATTGCAACTTGCCTTTTTTATTTAAGCCTCATATTTCTCTTATTAAGAGATACAGAATATTTCCCCGGCAGCACTTACTGCACTGCATCCTTCTCATGCATTTTTTGACCATACTGTTAAATAACCATTTTACAGGGAAAAACATTTCTTCTATTTAGAGGAGCCTATGTAACCGGTGTTTCTTTCAGGAGTACTGAGTAGAGAAGGGATTGAAATGTCATGCCCGATCGGGCACCAAGAATGGTATGTGGTAAGCAGAATTCGAAGAAGAAAAACTTATATGGGCCTGTTAGGAGTCCTGGGGCTGTTCTAAGTCTTCCGGGGGCCTGCATGCTTGCATTCTGCCCCATGCAGTTTTGGGAAGTCCCCCATCTGGGCTATGTAAAAGGGCAAATTTCCACATGTATCCAACTTCCACCTGCAGTATGCATCTGTAAGGTAAAGTTCAGAAAGAGCCAAAATATTTTTCTCCTCTGTTTGTCCACTCATATGCACAGATGTAGCACATCTTCTTTCTCTCCAGTATCAAATGCTAGAGACAAGCTGCAGGAGGCTGTTGTTATGTTCTGCTTCACAGTTTCCCAGATGCTTTTGACATTCTTGCAAATTCAGTGCTTGACTAAAATGGAGACAAATTGCCCAAGGCCCCGAACTCAAATACAAGGCAGAAGTATGTGTGTGTGTGTGGAGGGGGGGGGTCTTAGCCACCAAACACGGCACCTCACCTTTGCCCAGAATGATTTGCAATTAAATATTGCTTCCCTGCCAATTCACACAATGAAACTTTTAGCTGAGCTGAAAGCTTTGAATGTTCAGATAATACTCTGAAACTATACGCGCTGCCTCCACCCAGTATGAAGAGGTTGGCATTAAAATCCAGACTACAATTGCAGTGCTGATCCATTTATTTATTTATTTTCTATACCGATACCCGAAGGTCTCAAGGCGGTTCACATAAAATATCAGATACATAAAATCAAAACAAAGCCAACAACCCAATAATCCCCCTCCCCCCCAAAAAAGAGCCAGCATTTTTAAAAAGGGTATAGGATGTAGATCAAGTCAGGCAAAGGCCTGGTTGAAAAGGAATGTTTTTGCATGGCGCCTAAAGGTGTATAGTCAAGGCGCATGGGGAACTTCCCTGGGGAGAGCATTCCACAGACAGGGAGCCACTGCAGAGAAGGCCCGTTCTCGTGTTGCCACCCTCCTGACCTCTCACAGAGGAGGCACACGAAGAAGGCCTCAGAAGATGATCTCAGGGTCTGGGTTGGTTCATATTGGGAAGAGGCGGTCCTTGAGGTTTTGTGGCCCTGAGCCATTTCTATAGGAACATTCCTAACTAAATGAGGACTCATTTATCTTAATGGGTGCTAGACAGTGGCCAACCAGATGCCTATGGGAAGCCTGCAAGCTAGACATGAATGAAACAGCACTCTGCCCACCTGCAATTCCCAGAAGCTGGAATTCAGAGGCATTATGCCTCTGGAGGTAGAACTTAGTAATTGTGGCTACTTGCCAATGATAGCCTTGTCTTCCAGTCAGACACCCACAATAGCACTGACATTGAACAGGGGCTGCATTAAATCTAGATTTCTGGTGAGCAAATGATCTAACTGTAAATAAAACTAAGCGGTTTACAAAAAAAGTTGACCAAATTAGCAACGTTATTGCAGGCATCAAACTAGGTCTAGTTATGTGTAGTCCCAGCTGCTGTAGGCATGTAGCATTAGAATGGGGGCATTTTGGGTGGCAAAAAAGTAAAATTGCGACAACTTTGATTTCCAGAGAAATGGAAGTCATAAAATCAAAAATGGCTTTGTAAGTGAAAGCACCTTCCTGTATCTTCCATTTTTAATCTGGCACACTCTAATAGCATGAGTTGAGTATGTTTTGTGTCTGTCATATTTTTCCGAACATTTCCTTGAGTTGCTGAGAAAGCTGAAATAGGAAATGCAACACTTTCAGTTTTTTGGTTTGGCTTTTTATTATTCCGTTAAAATAAGCAACTCCACATTACCCATTAATTTTCTGGGAGAAACAGATAATACCCGTGCCAAGCAAGTCACTTGTTAATCACTGCATAAATTGAAGTCTAGGAGCACCGTGTGTTATATGTTTGCCTAGATTTACAGAAAGTACTTCTTAATCTTCACTGCCACTTCTTTTTTGGATTGTTTCCATCAAAATTAGCTGCCAAAGGGAGATGGATTTTTCACTGTCAACGTACAGGGGAAAGAACAACTTGAGTATCTTCCAGGGGAAATAGCATCTTTACTTTGTAACCATATATCCTGGTGCTTTTATACCTGTAACACCCAAGAAAACAAGAATATGACAGAGACAAGGCTGACAGGCAATGGAAGCTTTAAAAAAATGTTCCACCCCACACCCATGCTGTACATTTTAAGGTGCTTTTAAACCACATGACTCTCCCTCCTCCAAGAATCCTGAGAAGGTGATGGGAACTGTAGCTCTGTGAGTTTTTCCAGAAGGCTATAGCTTTAGATGGGAAATTAATATCCTAATTCAAATGTGGGCAGGATTGTTCCCACAAGGGCACAGTGCCTGCACATTAAGTGATCTGCATAAGATTCAACAGAGCCCTGTTTTTCTCCCTTACCCCTCAATCCATTCACATAGATGCAGACGGCAACTAGGGCAAGCCATTTAATGGAAGGCCAGGGAACATCTTGCATACCCTGCCCTCTCTCAGCCCTTTCCTGTGCAATCAGGTTCCACATTCAAGAATTAGGAAGGTTGAAAAGTGCAGATTAGGAGGACAAAAATGTGAGCGTGCCATTCTTGTAAATAGGAGGGAATTGCTTAAGAAATTTGCCTGTGAATTTTTCAGCTCTAGTTCAGGCAGCTTCAGATATTTAAAGGGCCAGTTTGATTTCATACTTTATATTCCAGAAACACTGCAGAGTGTTGACAAGTTTAAGTTCCGTTGTTTCATTTACATGGATAGTTTTATTTGAAAACATATTTGGACATTCTTCTTTTGGCTTTTAGTTACTTTTAAAGGATTTAAAAACAAAGATATGCTTTCACAAAACCACTTTACTCCTTCATAAAAGCTGAGAAAGCTTTATGCTCTAAATCAGTGTTTCCAAACTTGGGTCCCCAGCTGTCATTTATACTACAACTCTCATCATCCCTAGCTATCAGGAGCAGTGGTCAGTGATGATGGGAGTTGTTAAATAATATTAAAATATAGAATAAACAGGAAGCAAAGCTAAGATCTCTGCAACTACTCCTAGTGCTGCCTCTTTTATGCATCACTTAACATGCTCTGACACCAAAGGAGGCTGGGTTTTGAATTACAGCATCGCCAACAGGCAACATGAATAAGGAGCAGTAATGTATTAGTTTTATTCAAGCATGGTCTTTAAAAATCATGGTACAGTACTGTGGCCCAAGGTGTAAAATGAATCTATGCATTATGCTCTCCAGTCATACAAGTTAGGGGAACTGGGAACAGATGCAATGGAGCAGCAGTTGAATTAGAGAGGGGGTCCTTATTAAATTCCACATGTAGGGCTCCAGGTGTCTCCTTAGTTTTTAGCCAAATTATGATCCCTCTCTGTACCTTCTAAAACTGGGGGCCTGTGGCAAAAGATAAGAGGGTTGAACTCCTTATGTAATTTAAGTACTGTAAATGAAGACAGGGCTCCTGTGCCTTTAATAAGGTTGTGGAAGCAGGAATCTCTGCAGCAGCTGGTGAAGATTGCACTGAGGGGGTTACATTGCAGATGCTGAAATTCTCACTTCCACACAACTATTGGAGGTACAGGTAATGAAATGCTTCATTCCTTTTTAATTTTTCTTTATATTTGTAGGCTGTTGTTTGGGAACTCTAAGAAACCCAAAAAACCATTGCAGTTTTAAAATCGGTGCAGTTTTGAAAAGTTTAGTTTGGCACTGTTATTCAAAATAGCTTCCAGTCAAACAGGCAAAGAAAAACAAAAAACAAAACCCACCTCTTGATTTCAGGAACCGTAACAAGGATCATAGGAATAATAAACAATACAAATAAATAGACCAAGTGTTTTCGTGTCATTTATATATCACAAAAATAAATTTTAAGCAAATTGCATTAAGTATGAAACTTAATGTAAGATTTGAAGATACCTGGGCTTTGCTGTCACCCACTTCATGTTACACTTTGGTTCTGGCTGGAAAAAGCACATTCCTGCTGTGGGATATGCCCTTATTTCAGAATTAAGGGTACTGGTATGATTTAATCTAGTGCGCTATAGTACAGTATAGAATAGTATGGCTTGAAGGATAGGAAAACAGAATTCCTTCTTTGCAAGCTGGGGAGGATAGTAGGAAAGGGAGGCAACAGCTGAATGGAATGTGGAAGTGGGAGAGAAGGACTGGGATGTTGGGAGTTATTTTTCTGGGTCTTAGAGCAGAGCTTAGAGTTTAAGTGGCCATATTCTTTCCTTCATGGCCCCCTAGACCAGGCTTCTTCAACCTCGGCCCTCCATATGTTTTTGGCCTACAACTCCCATGATCCCTAGCTAGGAGGACCAGTGGTCAGGGATGATGGGAATTGTAGTCTCAAAACATCTGGAGGGCCAAGGCTGAGGAAGCCTGCCCTAGACACTGCCTTCACTTTCACTCTTACTGCCTTAGAATTCACCCTGGAGCCTTCAGTAAGGGATTGTACATAACTGTCAGTACTTACTATAAGCTGTCACTTAGTGCACTGTGGCTTGAGTCACTTTTAAGAATGGGAAATTTGCAGGCTTAAGTCATCAATCCAGTTTACACACTTGTTGACTTCTCTCAAATGATTCATTTCAGTTACATTTAAATGTCAATCTATGTTTGTAATATACATAAGCAAATTTGCCTCCTACATCCAACTTGTTTTTTTTAAAATCTTTCTGGTAGGTAGAAGCTTATCTATTCATGGGGCTGAAAAGCGTGTGCAGATCTACCAGAGAAGAAGCACAGCAAGCCATCGCTTATCACAGCGCCCGTCTGTGGTTAGGCATTCTTCAGTCCCGCAAGTCAGAAGGTCAATAAAAATGGAGGCCTCATCTTCTGGATCTGTTGGGAAGCCAATCACTCATCAGCCAGGTAACAATGTTTTCCTGATTGCTTTACACAAATGATACATGCTATGAAATGAATTCATAGCATCTGATCAAGCTTGCATGGAAATCAATCTATAAGCCAACGTCCATAGATTGATGTTCACTTCGGCCTTTCTCCATGTGCTTGTTCATAACTGCAGTGGTTATCAATAGTGTAGAGTGTGTTTGGGAATTTTAGAAAAGAGGAGATATTTCACAGCTTTTAAGATTTCTGCTCATAAAATCACCATCCAGCATACTTACCCAGTCTGAAACTTGCTATTCTTAGACACTTAAAGTATGCCAGTATCAGAGCTACCACTGTAATGTTACTTTCTCCATCCTCTCTTTTCGGTATAAACAAAATACTTTATTTCCTGCATACCAGGAAAAGCCTGTGTTCAAAAGTACTAAATAGAACCAGCTCTCTTTGTGAGTTCTTGCGTAAGCCAATGTCAGCTTGACGGTGTAGGTGTTTCAAAAGGGCCTATTGATACACTTTCACAATATAGGGCAGCAAGCAGCAACTTCCTGAGATGCTGGCATCCAGTTTTGGTTTTTAAATGTCATTTAGCATACCTGTCCATTTTATAAGCTACCGGGCAGCAAGGGTGACTCTTGCATGTGTGTTTTTCTTCATGACCCAATGTGTAACAAGCTGTTTTCATTCAGCTGGCCAGTGTTAAGTTATGCACAGGAAATCCTGCACTTTTGTCCCTTTGTCACTTCCTCGGTTCTCATTACTCGCCACTGCGCACACAGGCCAGGGTGGCATAGTGGTTACAGTGTTGGACTAGGACCTCGGAGACCAGGGTTCAAATCCCCGCTCTCCCTGGAAGCTCACTGGGTGACCTTGGGCCAGTCACTAACTCTCAGTCTAACTTATCTCACAAGGTTGCTGAGAAAATAAAGTGCAGAGGGCAGGGGCGTAGCTAGGTAAATTGGTACCCGGGGGCAAAAAAAAATTTGTCACCCCCCCCCCCCGCATCTCCATATGTAGCTAAACGTAATGTGCAGAATCAAACCATAGTTTGCTTTTGACCATTTACTGAACTGGATTGGGCTAGTACGTTGGCAACCTTAAATGCTCACATCCATTTCAGCAAGTCGGAAACACACCTTACTGTGTGGATTTCTGGCTGTTAGAAAAGGCAATGCAGCACATTTCCCTTCAGAATAGCCTATTCAGCTATTTTCCTTTCTACTTAAAAAAAAAACAAAAAACTGTAATCTTTTGTAAGCAAACTATAACTTGAAACTTAGCCATAGGTTGTCTGCATTGCCCTGCAGAAGGTTTTGTCAATCCCTCTCCCTCCCCGCTCCACAGCCAGCGTTTGCTACAACCTGAGCCTTCTGGCTCCTTTGCTTGATGATCCGTGTTGTTGCTTGTGTCTTTTGCCGGGGCTGCTGAAACGGGTGGGGAGGGGAGAGAGAAAGACGCTGCACAACTGGGGGGGGGGAGTTGATCTTCCGGAACTAGTAACTGTCACTCATGCATACCCTAAATTTTGGGAGGGGGGCAAGAGATTAAGGCAGCACTTTTCCTCCTGGTTTAATTGATAGCTATAAGATTAATAAGGCAAACCGCAGGAGGAGGCAAGCTGAACGTGATGAAAAAAGAAAGTATCGTGGAAGGAGACTTGCTGCAGAGCCGGTTTGAGACCTCTAATTCAGGAAAGAAAGGATCTCTAATTCAGGAAAGAAAGGATCTCTCCCCCCCACCCCCCAGCACGCGTTACCCCGGCTTTGCTCCAAACAAATCCACCCCCTCCCCCCAAAAGTTGTCGTTTTACAAGCACCTGAAATCAGGTTTTGCTTTCTTTTTTTTAAGAGAAACCTCTTAAATCGCCAGGGGTTTTTTTCTTTGTGGGGTGGGGGGGGGTTTGAGAGGCAGTTGTGGGAAGGAGTTTGCAAAAGAGAAAAGTGGGAAAGTTGCCATTTGGGGATCTAGAGGGAACAGAAGCATGTAAAAGTAAAGACAGCAGCTTTGGGAGGAGAAACCTTCGAAATCTTTTTTTAAAAAAAGGTTTGTGTGTGTTTCCTTTAAAGAAAGCCGGACGGGGTGGGGGGGGGAGGGAGGCAACAGAAGAACCTCCATTCAGAGAGAAAAGGCAGGAAAGAAGTTGGATCTCTCTCGCAATGCTGCACAGAATGTTACCGAACAAAAGATCCTCTTCCCTGACTCCCTCACCTCTCGCTCGCTTTTGCATAGCTGAGTGCCTGGAAGGCATTTCTCATGCTTTTTTTGTCCCTCTTCTCTCCCCCCCAAAAGTTGAACACTCTTTGCAAACACCGATCGGATACTCTCCATGCACACGAAAACACACACACAAACCACCCGGTTCTCCACGAGGGCGCACCATTCTCTGTTTCTCTGTTGAGAAAACAGACGGCAGTTTTACAAAAGAAAAAACCAAACCCCCGAGCAAAAAGAAAGAGAGGTTGGGGGGGGGGTGAGGACATATGCACCCCAGCAACTTCCCAGTTACTTTTCCTGGTCGGTTTCATTTTCTTCCTCGCAGCGTGGGCAGCCTCGGAAAAAGAAAAAATACAAAACAAAGCTGCAGGCGCGCGGGACGAGGGGCGGGGCCAGCGAGGAGGCATCACGGGCCAGCCAGCCACTAGCGTGGCGCCGCGCTAGCCCGCCCCTCGCCTCCTCTCAGGGCCACCCCCCCCCCAAGCCCAGCAGCCTCGGAAGAAAAAGAAAAATACAAAAGAATACTGTAGGCGCGGGCTGGCTCTGGCTGCGTTGCTGATCGCGGGGGTGGGGCCAGCTCCGAGAGTGTCAACCCCCCTCCCAGGGGAAAGCTAGCTGAGCCGGCTGAGAGGCTGAGAGAGCAGCGGCCGCCTGGCGATATAAAGCTAGCCACCGGTCGCACATTGGGCTCACGGATCGCGGCGAGGGTGGGGCTGGCCGCCCGCTTCACCCTCCCCAGGGGTTGAACTGGGGGCGTCCCGCCCCCATCGCCCCCCCATAGCGACGCCCCTGGCAGAGGGGAGATGCACAACACTTTGAGCTGCTGGGAGGAAAGGTGAGATAAAAAACATTAAGGTGTAGGTAATTTCCTGACATTTAGTTTCAGGGCAGAGGTTTTTTTTAAAAAGGAAAAGAAAAGAGGAAAATAAAAGAGGGGGGGAGAAAAACATGTGGGAAAGGGAGGCTCATTGTATCCGCATTCTAGCTGGCTGAAGCTGGCAGCGTTTTGGACATGGCAGATTGTCCATCTCTTCACTCCCCCACCCCCCCGGCTCCATTTAGGATTCCTTTTTTCAGTAATTAGTTTTCTCTCAATAAAAATAAAATAAAATATCTTCCTCTGACACAAACACACACAGACACATAGTTCAAAATTACCAACAGAATTGGTTCATTCCCCCCCTTCATTGTTAATTACATAAGTAAATAAAAATAAAACAGATCTTTTTGACTTAGGGTGTTGCGCATGCATTTGTCTGTCTGTCGCATACAGTATTCTGAAATGGCAATTGCTCCTCGTTTCCCATCAAAGGTTCAGGGAGGCAGCAGATGGTTTATGGATAGGGCCAGTGCTATTGCTCTGAGCCGCTCCTGGCAAACTGAAGAGAAACTCCAGGCTGGTTGGCCTCAATTTCTGCGAGGATCATGCTCCATTAAAGTTAAGTGCAGTTCACCACCAGGAAAGACAGAGAGCTCTCATTTATAGGACAGAGGGAGTTTCCATTTAAACAGACCTGCAAGCCTGAAGGAAAGCAAATTTAGGGTTGGAACTTGAGGCTGGGAGACCAAATTATACCTTCTCACACATGAGCACAAAGCCCCTGGTGCCAGATTAAACCCTGCGGAGGCCCCATGGCAGTCAAAACCTTGTTTGCACTAGTGGGATAACATTGAAATAAGAAGGCTTGATTGTAATTTTCTTTCAAGATCAAATCACTATTATTTTGATCCGTTGTCACAGCGCCCCTAAAAGGCCCATTGGCCAGTGCCTACTGCCTATTTGGTAATTCGGCACTGAAAGCCCCTAACAAAGCAGGATTATTACCTATCTTTTTACCTCTAGTGAAATCTGTTGGGCATAACTCCATTTTCTGAAGAGCCAAGCCTCGGGGGGGGGGGGGGGTGTGTTCATGTGGATATAGGATTTTATACATATAGTGGTTTTGTTGTCCATATGAGCTATTTCCAACTGTTCATCTACTCATGCTATTTGTTCATTACTTGAATCAAATGACTGGTTTTAATGTTTAATCAGTATGCAGGACACAGATTGACTTGGAAAACAGTCTCCTTCCCATTCAGGTTCTCTACTTAGGAACTTGGTATATTAATCTCTTGAGTTGTTGTTCTTCTATTATAAAAAAGTTTGTGAGCTGGAACTTTCAAAAGCTAAGAAGATGATTTTTTTCTATGAAATGCAGCACTGATCAGGAAAGTATATTGGCAGCAGTACAGTGGTGCCTCGCAAGACGAAATTAATTCGTTCTGCGAGTCGTTTCGTATTGCGAAAAATTCGTCTTGCGAAGCACGACCATAGGAATGCATAGGAATGCATAGGAATTTAATTCCCATAGGAATGCATTGAAATTTTCGTCTTGCGAGGCAAGCCCATAGGGAAATTCGTCTTGCGAGTCACCCTTTCGTTAGTGAATGCCTTTCGTCTAGCGAGTTTTTCGTCTAGCGAGGCATTCGTCTAGCGAGGTACCACTGTACATCTCTGTCCACTTGCTGCTACTTATTTACCGGTACATAACAGATTTGCACCATTTAAAGGAAATAATGAGATTTCTTATTTGTATTAGGCTGTCACCTTTTTTGTGACTCAATTTTTTTTTTGAGGGTGAAAGAAACCTGCATGTACAATTGCATATTAAAGTCTAAGCAACATAGATTACACATTTACACTCACATTTGTGTGTGTGTAGAGAGAGAGAGAGAGAGAGAGAGAGAGAGAGAGAAGGAACTGAGAGCATAAATCAGATGTCTATCTGAATGTGGAAAACGCCTGTCCTCACTGCATTATTTATTGATTGTTTATACTTATAGGCATTCTTGACCAATGGGTGCTCGGGTGGGTTACAAAACTTTTACAATTACTTTAAATGTGAGCATTTGGATGTGGAAGAGAGACCTATTCAAGCACTCACTGGAATGTATATGCCATTAAAAATCATGCAATGTGTAGCTCATTCGATTCCTGCTTTTGGATGCACGTTCAAGTTGCAATTCCTGATACTCAAGTGGGAGGCTGCTTCCACATGCAGATCTCTTTCTCTGAATTTGGATGTTGATATCTAGAGCATGATGAATATGACAATATCTTTTTCGAAACTCTGTTAACACTCTATTCCACAGTGAAATTAAAGCAAAAACTGGAAAGCTGACACAGTCACTGCAGGATGCAGACGTCTATATTTATCTGGTCACTTCCAGACTGCCTATTGAACATTAATTATGCTTCCTTTGCAGGGAAGTTGTATGATGTCTTATCAAGCACTTGCTATGCCACATTTTCTAGTACATTTTCCTGCCACTTCCCTTACTGAAAAAAGTCATGATTTTTATTTTTGGGGGAAGTGCATTTGTTGCACAAGAGCTGCAAATCCACTTTAACTGCACAGCATGAATTTGCCATTGTGCCATTGAATCCCAGTTGCAAAATAACAAATCTGCAAGCACCCTTTATCATTACTTACATTGCATATAATCCAGCAATGCAAAAAAGGACTTGTTTTTTTAAAAGCTGCCCATTCCATTACAAATTAGGGTTGATATTTAGTATCTAAAGAGGCAGTGGACTTCAGAATAAGCTGTGACAAGTACCTGGTCCAAATTCTACCATGGCATGCATGAATGTAGAGGACCTTAACCAATCCACTGTCTCTCAAACTCAATCTACTCCATCTGCAATAAAGTGGTGATAAATGGCATTGGATTATACAATACAAAGAAATCGTCATAAACAACGTACTTTTCACTGGAAATTGCTTGTGAGTATATTGTTATTGTTGCTACCATTGTTGTTAGTCCGTCCATCCATCCATCCATCCAGTTTGCTTTTTTGTAGATTTTGGCCTAGTGTAATTAGGTGGGTTCACCTACTTCATCCCATTTAGGAGGCACAGACTGAGAGCAAAAACAACAACAACAACAACAACAACAACAACTAGATGTACTTTGTTTCTAATAGTTATTCTTTATTTTATTTTACTTATTATTAATATTTACTAAATTTGTATACCACCCTTGATCTTCAAGGGTGCTTCAGAAGGTAGATCCTACAAAACTGCAGTCTAGCCATGCCTGGTTTACACATTACTTGGGAGAATTGCAATAAGATTTAAATGGCTTTCTATCTCATGAGATCTTTTGGAGATGTAGAGGAAGGTGTCATAGTATTTCTGCCTGTTTTCTGAGAGTGCTCTTCTTTGAACATAAGATTAATGCTGCTGGGATGGCCTAGGGTCCATGCAGTCTAGCAACGTCTTCTCAACAAGTGTCCAGCTAAATGTCTCTGGAAGCTTAGAAGCAGGGCAAGAAAGCAACAGTTCTCTCGCATAGTTTGTCCTTGTCTTTTGGTATAGGTTTCCTTTATCTGTCACGCTTGCTGGCTATTGACAGAAGTACCCTTCATGAATTTAAAGCCATCTAAGCTAGTGGTCATCTCTACATCCTGTGGTAGTGAATTTCATAAATTAATTATGTATTGTGGGAAATAGCATTTCTTTTGTCCGTTCTGAACCTGCTGCCGATCAATTTCATTGTGTAATCTGAGTTCAAGTATTATGAGAGAGGGAGATAAAAATTCCCAATCCACTCTTGGCCTGCCATTCATAATTTTATAAAAACTTAAACCATGTCCTCTTTAGTCATCATCCCTAAACTTCAATAATAATATTGATAATTTTATTATTTATACGCTGCCCATCCGGCTGGGATTGCCCAGCCCAGCCACTCTGGGCGGCTTACAACATAATAAAATCATCAATCCTTAAAAACTTCCCTAAACATGGCTGCCTTCAGATGCCTTCTAAAAGTTGTTTACTTCTTTGACATCTGAAGGGAGGGCGTTTCATAGGGAGGGCGCCAAGCTTTGGTCTCACCTCAGGTAGGTGATCCACCTCTTGGTGGTTTTGTTGCCTTTTCAGTACTTTTCCCAGTGCTATAATGCTCCTTTAGAGATGGGGCGGCTGTACACACCTGCACTAATCCCACCCCATGATCTGTTCAGCAGGCAGATATTCATATGTGAGACTTTCAGAAGAAAAAAAAACATGTTTTGGAATTCTTTAGTATGATTAAGGAAGTTATTTCTTGCTTGCTGCTTAACATCCATGTAACTGCACTTTTGAGGCCTAAACTCAGATGGGATGTCTAGAGTGTCCAGGCTTAGCAAAAATGTCCTGCATTGTCCTGGTCCTGTATTGCCTTATGAAGCATCTGAGCCTGACAATATTGCTAAAGGAATCCTTAATTCTAGATAGTCTCCCATGTGACTAGCTGGTGTTTAGGATTCTTATAAGTATTAGCTCTGGCATAGTATAATAGTACCACTGTATTCTGCTCTGGTCAGACCTCACCTGGAATACTGTGTCCAGTTCTGGGCACCACAGTTCAAGCAGGATACTGACAAGCTGGAACGTGTCCAGAGGAGGGCAACCAAAATGGTCAAAGGCCTGGAAACGATGCCTTATGAGGAAAGGCTTAGGGAGCTGGGTATGTTTAGCATGGAGAAGAGAAGGTTAAGGGGTGATATGATAGCCATGTTCAAATATATAAAAGTATGTCATATAGAGGAGGGAGAAAGGTTGTTTTCTGCTGCTCCAGAGAAGCGGACACGGAGCAATGGATTCAAACTACAAGAAAGAAGATTCTACCTAAACATTAGGAAGAACTTCCTGACAGTAAGAGCTGTTCGACAGTGGAATTTGCTGCCTAGGAGTGTGGTGGAGTCTCCTTTGGAAGTCTTTAAGCAGAGGCTTGGCAGCCATCTGTCAGGAATGCTTTGATGGTGTTTCCTGCTTGGCAGGGGGTTGGACTGGATGGCCCTTGTGGTCTCTTCCAACTCTATGATTCTATGATTCTATATACAATATTTTTTCAGTATAGTATTATAATTTATTGGGTGATTCTGAGAAAAGCAAAGCACAAACCAGTCATTAATTATCTTGGTGTGTAGTTCTGTGATTGCATAGAGAGGATGTTGCTGTTTGGTTGAAAGTTCTCTGTGTTGTGCAGAGGTGGGTGTCATAGCATAGGTGTGTGGGGGGGTGCACTTGTGTGGTTGCAGTTGATCGGCGTAGTTGTGTATTGTGTGAGTACTTGTGATTGCAGGGTGGTTATGTGGCGCCCACAACAGATTAAGCTTCAAAATGTCCCATAGTGTTGGTAACCACAGTTGCAGTCAAACAATATCTGAAGGGCACCATGTTAACTACTGCTGTGTTAAAGTCATTTCACATGTTCTGGCAAGTAGTTGTTCTCCATCATCCTACTGATATATGTAGTGTATTCTGCAGCCACCAGCCTGTAATTTTGCTGGCTAGAGTTGCTAGACTCTTTAGGCTCAATATAATGATTGAATGCCTTTATTTGGAATTAACAGCAAACCGTCAAATTATGTTTACCCTCTTCCTGCCCATATAGTATATGACAAAAAAATTGTTTAATTTCCACTGTGCAATAGGAATATTGTGTTGTGCATCATGATTAGATTTTGAAAATGGGTTCTTTTGCTTCTGTCAGTTTTTTTCCCCTAAATACACTTACAGTTCACACACAATAAATCTTTGCATCAAGGTATCCATCCTTTTTAGTGCAGCATCCTATAGTGTTGCAGCATTTTATAGATGCTTTCAGCTGGCATACTGAAGCTTGCCTTTTACAATACTAGCTGGGTGAAGTGATGTGCTTTGGCTTCCTGCTGCTTTCATCTTCATATTTTTCACAGGCTGTATTGAATTTCGACATTTTCTCTGCTTATTTGCTTGCTCTGTTTTAGAGTCGGAACTTGTTATGGTTGAAATTGTTATTTCACTGTTATTCTTCCCATATCCATACATACTGGAATGAGGTTGATGTTGCCATGGTGAAAGAAAATGTGTGATCTAGTCAGGTGTTCGAAGAGCAATCCACAATCCAGTAAAGCCAATGTGATTGGGATTAAGCCACATTTCATTACAACTTTGTACAGACAGCAAATTCAGCAGGTAAAGCTCCAACGATGGGACTGACTGGATTCTACTGCCAGCTATTCACGTCCCATTTTTGTATTCCCCCCCAAAAAAAAACTCAAAACAAAATACAGTGGTACCTCGGAAGTTGAACGGAATCCATTCCGAAAGTCTGTTTGACTTCCAAAATGTTCGGAAACCATGGCACGGCTTCCAATTGGCTACAGGAAGCTCCTGCAGCCAATCGGAAGCCGCGTCGGATGTTTGGGTTCCAAAGAACGTTCGCAAACCAGAACATTCACTTCTGGGTTTACAGCGTTTGGGAGCCAAAACATTCGACTCGCAAGGCGTTCGTGAACCAAGGTACGACTGTACCCAACAGAGTTCAAAAAGAATTCAAAACAGAGTCAGGATCTTAAACATTTTAACAGATGAGACATCCATACCCAGAAGTTATTCACATCTTTATGAGGTTAGTTCAGCACCAGTGTCAAACCCTGGGGTGTGAGTTGTTTCAGTATATGGATCTTTGGGACTGAGAGGTATAGCGAGGAGTGAACCAGAGAAGAGTCAGTACTGATGATAGCTATGTTTTTTGACACAGTGTGTCCTTGACTTAGAGGAACAGTTAGTTTTTGATTGGAAAATAAATTCATCTCCCTACTCAGTTTTGCGGCAGCCCTAAACATGCATATTAGGGAGGAATCTCAGTGAGCACATTGAGGCTTACTTCAGAGTGAGCGTGCATTGGAATATGCTGTACTCTCCAGATGCTTTGAACCACAACTTCCATCAGCCTCCGCCATCACGGAGAGCGACATCTGGAGGGCAACAGATTAGGGAAGTATGTGTTAGAGAATTTACAGTAAGTCTGAAATTGCAGAATTACACAGGGTTCGGTTTCCTTGGAATTACGGACAGTGGAGACTGTGGTGTCTTTAAGATACATAGTTTATTTACACTGTGAGCCTACAATGGAATGGCTCACAGCATTAACACTCCAAAAGGCCTTGGACTCAAACAGAAATCAAGCATGGCTCTCATTCTCTGCTTTCTGCCTGCTTCTAGCCCAGCTAGACACCACTCCAGCTATTGTCCTTCTCGCTGCCAGCCAGTGAGGGAGAGAGCCCACCTATTTGCTCTCAGGCACAGAGCAACATCCTTTGATAAACTAAGGACCATACTTAGGCCCAAGAAGCTGGCTTGGCTACTTCAACAATTGAATCCCCCAAACTAACAGCAAATATATATTATTAATACACAAATTTAATAAAAGGGAATGTCCGATCAAATAATGTAAAGTTCAGTATTTCCAAATGGAAAATTCAGTTCATAGAATCATAGAACTGTAAACAGAGGTGGTTTTAGGGTAGTGATTCAGCTGCACTGGGCACCACAACAATGCTGTAGAACGGAGCATGAGAGGTGGTGGGCATCATTTTTTTGTGTTGCACAGGGTACAGTGGTACCTCTGGTTACGAACTTAGTTCGTTCTGGAGGTCCGTTCTTAACCTGAAACCGTTCTTAACCTGAGGTACCACTTTAGCTAATGGGGCCTCCAGCTGCCGCCGCGCTGCTACATTATTTCTGTTCTCATCCTGAGGTAAAGTTCTCAAGCCAAGGTACTACTTCCGGGTTGCGGAGTCTGTAACCCGAAGTGTTTGTAACCTGAGGTGTTTGTAACCCGAGGTACCACTGTACTGCTGAAATTTGAGAGTCCCAAGTCCGTCACTGTTGTAGAGTTGGAAGAGACCCAATGGATAATCTAGTCCAACTCACTGTAATGTAGAAATCGTACCTAAAGAACCCCTGACAGAGGTTTGCATTAAACAGGAGCTACATCTTCCTTGTGCAGTTGTTTTGGAAGCAACATACAGAATATTTGAGCAAACGGAAAAACAGATTTAATGTTACAAAGATCATAAAATGCCTTGGATTCCTTGAGATAATTTAGTATAGAATCATTAATAGATTTATAACATTAAAAGCAAATAAATTTACATCTATGTTAGTTTAGTTGAGTCTACCCAGAAAAAAAATGGCTTACACCCAACTCCTCTGGCTTTTCATTTAAGGATTGTGTTGCTGTTAAGGGTCAAACTAGGCATGATATTATTGTACTAATGCAATTAATGTGCATGTTTTCTCTTGTGTAAATTGCAGCCAAAAATGCAATGGATGGTTTTGTTATGTCAACAGTAACTATGGGGAAGAGAAGTTTAACTCTTTCACTCCCGGCCAACAACCTCCTCTCTGAGGCTGTTATTTGCAGGGATGAGTGTAGGTAGCTGAAGGTCTGTTTCTTTATGGGGAGGAGGGCGTCAACAGCATGCTGTGGGTGTTACTATTCAATAAATGTATTCTCAAACTGACTTTCCCTGCGCTGCACAGCAAAAGTAATAATTCCAGGCAGCTTTAGTGTTTGCAACCGTTGTTTCTTTCCCACCCATCTTCACTGGAGTCACTACTAAACTATTGCAAACTCCGCCAATCTCTTCAATTTCTTTAGAAGGAAGAGAGCATTGTCAAGGTCGTCACCTGGAAACACAAATATCAATAAGACTTGACGCTCAGAAGAGAGATGTGGACTTTTCAGAAATACTTAATGCAATACAAGAAAGTAAGTTACTTTGTGGGGCTCAGATTCTTAACATTGTAGAAATGTTAATGGAAATGAATATATATACTTGATTAGTTGAGAGGGGGAGGTGGGAAAGGAACAACAATGCATACAAGTGTGATTCAGATAAGGTGGCTTAATGAATATCATTATATTAAGCCGTGGATTCAGATCTACAGATTTCAGTGTAAAAGGACTTATGAAGAAATTGTCAGTAAATCTTTATTAGCTTTTATTTATTTCATAGTGGGATCTGCATGCAGACCAGGTAGAAACATTCTTTGGAATATTTATGTACTGCTTTTCAACAAAAGAAAAAGGTTCTCAAAGATTTCACGTAGAAAAGGGTTGCTTCCAAACATGTGTTGGGCTTTCACATGTAGAATTTCCACCCTTCAGGAAAGGTACAGAGTCTCACAATGTGTCTGATTGCCTACAGAGGATCTCACTTGGAGAGCAATACATGCCTGGAAGCACCTGCCTCCCCCCTCCCCACTCCCGCCAATCACATATGAGAACAGATTTGATAATATCTAGTGCCAGGAGGAGAGGGCTGCTCCACTGTTGAACAGCTCTTACAGCCAGGGGCTTAATATTGCAAATGAATCATTCAGATATCACAAATGGGGCATTGACAACAAGTTATTCTCCATGGAAAGTAAATCCTAAATAAATGGGGGGGAGGGTATGGATGGGCAACGTCGTGTTTATGCTGAGAAGAGCTTGCATGCATGACGAGCAAACAATCCCAATAAGCACCAATCTGGGAGCATCTGAGCCTTGAAGAAGGTAGAAGGAATGGTTGTTAACAAGTTGTCTTCTGTGATGAATTGCAGAGGTGAAATTACACACATTTATGATGAAAAAAGGCTCTGAAAACAAATAAAGAGAAGCACTAAATAAAACATTCTCTTGCCTACTTTTTTCTCAGTTGTAAAAAGTTCTCAACTGCGTCTTACTCTCTCTTTCTTTTCCCAAGTGACCCACCCTTTGTAATTAGATATTTAACCAAACGTGAGCAACAAATAGGAAATATAGAGCAAAAAGTGAGCTGGTCTATTGGTTGTTGAAACATGTTGCATTTTTATATTACGTACTGCTAGACATTTAGAAAGCCTGGCATCGTTGTTCAGACTAGTTAGAATTTTGAAACCAAAATATTAGTTCAGAAAGCCATAATTATTTCACTCCAATTCTCAAGACAGGTTTAAAGGTGTGTTGGTATGTGACAGGCATAGGTATTCCTGGTGTTAATATAGTTTGCCACTGTTTCACAATTCAAAGGTTTCTTTTTGTGTTTAGTTTTAACTTTACAGATGTACTTCCTAAAAGTCTGGTTCAGAATATTTCTTATTAGATGCGATATGTTCCTATTCTATAAGCATTTCATTTTGATATTGTTCATTTTGATAGATATTTAGGGGGGAAATGTTGATGGCTTAGATTGCTGTTGTTTTTAAATTGTTTACCTTAGTTTTGTAAGACGCATTGTCCTTTTACTGTATAATGTTTATAGGTAGCTAGTTTACTGTAATCACGCGTTTTTGTTTTGCTTTGTACATGAGCTGCCTTGGGAGGCCCTAAAAGGTGGCATGGAAACGTTTTTAATACATTTTATCTGGAAACAGCCAAAATAGATTATTTACCAAAGCAGCTCACATTGATTAAAAGGGAACATACAGTGCTTAAAATAACATGTTTAAAAATGAAAAGTCACGTAAAGAAGAAACAATGAAGCATTTCACTCCTTTGAACAAAAATTCTCCATTTTGGTCCTTGGCTTTCCAAGCTTTGTAGTGTGATGGCACACATGGCAATAAGTTCAACAAGGCTGCTGAGAACTAGACAGTATTCACACTCTTGGAAGGGAGCATTTATTAGTTTAGGAATTCCAAGGAACAAGAGGAGTTTATTTATTTGCAGCTGCTCCAAACTGCAAGAACAGATTTTCGTGTTATGTGCACTACTTCCAGATAAGTATGCATAGTAAGGTAAAGGTAAAGGGACCCCTGACCATTAGGTCCAGTCGTGTCCGACTCGGGGGTTGCGGTGCTCATCTCGCGTTACTGGCCAAGGGAGCCGGCGTACAGCTTCCAGGTCATGTGGCCAGCATGACTAAGCCGCTTCTGGTGAACCAGAGCAGCGCACGGAAACGCCATTTACCTTCCCGCCAGAGCGGTACCTATTTATCTACTTGCACTTTTGACGTGCTTTCGAACTGCTATGTGGGCAGGAGCTGGGACCGAGCAACGGGAGCTCACCCCATCGCGGAGATTCAAACCGCCAACCTTCTGATCAGCAAGCCTTAGGCTCTGTGGTTTAACCCACAGCGCCACCCGCGTCCCTTAGTATGCATAGTATTGAGCAGCAAATTCAAATGTGCTCTCCTGCATAGGATTGTAGCCTTTATGTGTCGAAAACAAAAGTGGCATAGCAAGTGTACACTCCTTTAAAAAAGTAGGCACAAAATGCTTACATTTGGGGTCCCTACTTGTTACTTGGAAACCACTTTTTTCATGCTCTGCTTTTTTTTTTAACATGGATTTGTTTCCCTATTCTTGCATTGTATTATCTCACAATATTAACTTTGAACGATAAAAATCATGGCAAGCCAGCAGCCATTTCATTTCCCCCCTTAATCTTGGTGAAAAACAGAAATGAAAAGGGTTTAGCAATATTCCGCATTCAACTTGAACGTTACATTTTCCCATGAAGCACCGTTTGCACGAACCTGTTTAAAATGCAATCTGACAGAATGTGGCCACCAAAAACCATACCAAGTCATAAACACCATAGGCCAGAGTCCTGTCTGTGGATACAGTGAGTGATGTATCCACACACAGAACAGTTGGTGTGGGAACCAGCCAGAGTAGTGGCAACCCTGGACTTAATTGGGATTGGGTCCTGTGCTTTGTATCTTGTTCATAGATGACCTACAGTGAGCAGTGAGGTAGCCAAGTTTGCTGATGATACTAAATTGCTCAAAGCTGTTAGAACAAAAAGAATAAAAGAATTGTAAAGTTGGAAGGGACCCTTAGGATAATCTAGTCCAGCCCCCTGAGACAGCGAAGAGCTTGAAAAGGACCTCTCCAAACTGAGTGGAATGGGTGTTTCCCCATTTTTCCACTCCTACCTGCTGAATTACTTAATAGCAGTTCATTCATAATTAAACATTTTCTCCTGATCTTCCCAGTGCCTTACTCAGATATTCTTACTGGTAGTATCAAAACAGAATTTAGCATTCTGGTGCATAGAGTCAGTGCTGTAGAATGGGTGGCTAATGGCACAGGTGAATTTCCAAAAGGAGACCACAACATTAAAATAATCCAAGAAAAAAAAAAGGAAAAGTATGCCATATCCTTTTAAAGTTATTTTTTTCTGAAAAATACAGTATATATAATCAAATATTCTTTTTTAAAATGTTCTAGTTATTCACTGCTAGTGTATTAGAGTCAGTCCACCTCATGAGAAGAGAAGACTCCCTAGAAAAGACCCTGATGTTGGGAAAGATAGAGGGCACATGGAGAAGGGGATGACAGAGGATGAGATGGTTAGACAGTGTTCTCGAAGCAACTAGCATGAGTTTGGCCAAACTGCGGGAGGCAGTGAAAGATAGGCCTGCCTGGCGTGCTCTGGTCCATGGGGTCACGAAGAGTCAGACACGACTGAACAACAACAATGCTTTCTGTTGAAATTGCCACACCATGGTGCAAACGGATATAGATTCTGTGCTGCAAGCTTTTTAATGTTCCTGGAAATTCTCAGAAGATAAGGTGGAGCAAGGAGGAGGAGAGATGTGTTGCTGACTCACTCACTGTGTGTAAGATGTCACACTGTGAGGGTAGTCATTGGCAGTCTGATGAATGAACCACCCAGACTAAATGCTTACCTGACGTTGGTGGGTGTATTTTCAGCAGCCTCTGAATAAAGGGAGCAGATTTGGTAATGGAATTCTTCCTAATTTCCCCTCCCTGTAAGGAGGGAAAGGGATGTTGTGCGCTTCACATCAGTTTTGTGCTTCTCCTGTGCAGTGCATCCAAATGCACATATGTAAAAGTTGGATTTATGAGATTATAAAACGGCGATGAGAAGCTTTTGCTGGAACAAGCTGGAACACAGCCTATTTGCTTATTCAGTAGTAACTGCACTGCTTTTGACTGCATGCAGTTTTCTAATTGTTGTTGGTCTCCATGTAAACTGAAATACGATGGCATATTTGAAAATAGTAGGAAAAACAGTTTATAAAAAAAACAAAAACCAATAACTGGGAGCAGAGTGGGGTGGGGGATCTCAGCAGATGCAATAAGTAGAAAGCAAGCTTCCAGTTAGTGGTGGGCTGTTTGGAGGCACTTGCCCCATGACTGGAGATGTACTGTGCTTGTGGCAGTGAAATTTTGAACCTGATTGGCTGTGCTGCTGTGAAGGGGCGGAGTCTTTTTTCTGGACGTTCCACGCTGAGGGAAAAAACAATAAGGGAAGAGCGAGTTCAACGCTTTTCATTTCACACTGGGATTAAAACCTTCCACAACTATAACGATGAAGACTCCTAAAGTCCAGGTTTCAAATGAAAAGGCAGAGGTGCAAGTTTATCCCTGGGTGGGTGCATGAGATGTAGACTGCTGCCTCTCTCTTGCTGCTGACTGCCATTTTTATTTCCCCGCAAAGACCTGGAATGTATATTGTATTGAATAGATAATAGAAAACCTATAAATCTTCCAAGTACTGTACTACATATGACTTTGCTCTGGATTTGTTTCCTTCAGCCTTTTTTCCCTTCCTTTTTAAATGAAAAATATAAACATACTGAGGTTTGACTTTTTATACAGGGCTAACAGGGATATTTTTTTAAAAAAATTGTATGATATATTTAGCAAGGCATGAGTGTTAGATGCTATTTGGAGTCATGTTTTGCCATTTTTAAAGCAGTGCTATGTCTCAGAAAACTTTGATGAATAAATTTGGGTGGAATTCCATCCAGAGGTTACAAATCTACAAGATACAACTGATGACTGGAAACACTTTGTGGATTAAGTGAGGGAGACATGCACACCTGTCACAACTACCTTGAAGCTGCTGTGACCTTTGACATGTTGGATACATAATATCACTGTTGCAGATTTACTTATTAGCACTATGAAACAGATAATTTGTGACATGCAAATGATTTATGTTGACTTTGATGTCTGAAACATACACAAAGTTGAGATCTTATTTCATATTTGTGGGCAAAGCCTGTATTACTTTCATTGCTAATGTATTATTTTTTATTATTGCTTTTTAGTAGCCAAGGATGTCAATATTTTCTTTGATGAATTAGAAGGCATAGCCAGCCCTTCCAAGGACGATGAATCTTTGCTTCACCATGGTAATTTGACCAGTACTTCAGAGGATACTAGCAGATTGGAGGCAGTGGGAGAGGTAAGAAGCTTATATGTCTAATTTATTTGTGGGTTTCCATTGCTGAAATTCAGGTCGTCTCTAATTTTACAAAGGTTTGCTGGGCATATAGTTTAAAATGACTTCGCAGACCCACCCAGTCATAAAGTTAACACTAAAATCAAAGTTATCCATGATTTCATTAATCTGCAGACAATGGAAGAGAGGTTCCAGACATTCGGCACACCTTATTTTTGACTATTTGAAATAAAGCAAGCAGATTTATCTATCTCTTACATCTAACATACATTGTGCATGAAGGTGCAAACATCAATTTTATTCAAATGGACTTGTAGAAAACAATTTTAAGTAAATTATGCTCATTTGGCATATAGATTTGTCAGCCGTCTCTCCGCCAGACTCCCTGTTTGCCGCTCCTGGCATCCCCAAGCCCTCTCCTCGCCCAGCTGGCTCCTTCCCTTCCTCCCCACTGGAGGTGTGGCTGCTTTTCGCGCTGGAAGAGGTACTGCTGCTCAGTTGGTGTTGGGGCTCCCTGTATCCCAACAGTCCCTCGGGTCCGGTGGCAGTTCCCTGACAGACATAGTCTGGGTATACTTAGCCATGAAGCTCACTATGCAATCATAGGCCAATTACTCTCTCACAGCCTACCTCATAAGATTGTTGTAGATGAGAACTATGCATGCCATTCTTGTGGAAGGGCATATTATGAATATTATATTTATTCTATCCTGCCTTTCCATCCAGCACAGTAGGTGGCTAGCAAACAAAATTAAAAACATAACAATACTAATAATTAAAAAGTAATAACATTCAGGTAACAGAAAAAATAAATTTAAGTTGCTATTTATTCCAAAATCTTTGGTATCTAAATGTCAATGGGTCACATGAGTCTCCTGAGGCAGGGAGTTCCACAGTTGAGTTTTGCAACTGATGGGACCCTGTCGTGCATACCTACCTGCTGAGCTTCTGCCAGTGATGAGATCTGGCAGGCTGGTTCATATGGGAGATTCTGATGTGGTGTGATTCATCTAGCTGTATGGTGCAAGGTTAATCTGGTAAATTTAGTGATTATCATGCACATATGTAATGATTTTATATATCAGACCTTTATGTTGAAATCCTTTTATTTGCGTGAATATTGTTAAATCAAATATAATGAATGGAACAAATGATCTGATTTTTCTTCGCAGGGAGTACCAGAAAAAAATAAAACCAGTGGACTGTATTTTAGGGATGGAAAATGTCGGATTGACTACCTCTTGGTGTACAGAAAATCCAACCCACAGAATGAGAAAAGAGAAGTTTTTGAAAGAAATATAAGAGCAGAAGGACTTCAAATGGAGAAAGAGGTAAGAAGGATTCCCTAAGGAACATTTTCAAAATTCAAATCTGCTTGTAAACTCTATGCAAACAAGGATATTCCCACACAATTAATGATTTAACGCATTTGATCCATGACCCCTTTTCATTTTTTTTGTAACCAGCTTGGCATGTCAGCTCTAAACATTTCAGTTGCCAGACCTGCTCCCACTATTCCTGACAATTGGCCAGGTTTGCTGGGGCTAATGGGACTTGTGATCCAAAACATCTGGAAGAAATCAGGTTGGGGGTGGCTGACTTAGGAGGACACAGTGGAGTTGTAAGAAACTTGCAAAGCCTTAAGCACTTTGCACAGGTCATTCTTCATGAACCTGCCACAATATATTTCTCACTCTATTTGCTTAGCTATATACTTTCTTAAAGTATATATGACAAACTCAGCATGTAAAAATTACCCCATTGTTTCATACTGTGAACACTCATGAATTCTACTGCTTGCTGCCAAAGACTGTATTTTGATGGTTTTTCTTTAGCTGCATAGCCCATAATTCTAATATACATTTATTGCATAGAATCAAATGGAAAGTTATACAATATTGTTTCTCAGTTTTTACAACCCAGAGTCTTCACTACTGAAATACGCATTGTTAAACAATTCCACTTGAAGACTATTGGAACAGGCTTTTGTGTCTGCAGGTTATAATGAAATTATACACTGCTATGCAGTATTGACTGCAATGATAGAAGAAGGTTAAAACCATTACTGTTTCTGAAGCTAGGGTGCATTTTTTTTATTGCAATGGTCCTTTCTCAAGCTAATGTTCTTCTACTGTGCAACATATACATCTCAAACAATACTCCTCACATTTCATTATTCTTTTCATCTTATTGTCTCACTGATATCCAGCTTTATTTCTCATTCATTCCATTTGATTTGGTGTGTGACTTCTTTTGTAGTTCGGCATCGCACAACGTTTCTAAACTTCAGGGTGATCAAAATGAGGTTTTGTTGTTTTAATGTGGATTTTAAGCACAGGTGTGGATCTCAGCATAACACTGTTATCTGTGTGTAAGTAAGTCTGTCAGCTAGAAGAAGAAGAAAAAGGGGGTTTCCACTGGATAGGAACCTTTGAGCTCTTTTAGGGTGTCAGGTCCTCTTTCTCTAATACACTAATAGATCTGATTTTTATTTATTTATTTATTTATTCATTCATTTAATTAGATATTTGTAGACTGAACTTTTCATTAAAATACAGCAAGGCAGCATTCAATATACAGAATTACAGTAACTTTGCTAAGAGCAACAGTTATAAGCATCAAAGCATATTAAAGACAGGCACATGATAATGCCTTCAGAGCTAATGTTAAAAGATGTCCAGGTTCAGATAGGTATACTTGTCCAAATGACCAGTATCCAAACCATTTAGCATAGTATAGTCTTCAAACTTTTGCAATCTGAGACTCACCTTTAACCCAAACGTGTTTGGGTACTCATTTCTTACTCGCTTTTTTAAAAAACCATATTTTTAGATGTTGGTAATACTGTTGTTACACCCCACCTTAGATCATGCTGTTTCATAAGCCAAAGCCAGCTGTTTGAACTGTGCCCAGAAATGTAATATGATCTGATTGTCTAACAGCCCCAACAAGGAGTCTAGTGGAGAATTTCTCAGGCAGGCATGTTCTGTACCAGCTCTAGTTTCCTCCTTGCTCAGCACTGCTACAATATTTTGAAGAAACTCAGGGATGTAAGGGCACTATTGAAGTGCAGGAGCTGAACACAGGAGTCCCAAAAGTCACACTCCCAAGCAAGAGTCCAAAAAGTTAACCAGCTGTAGCAATCCATTTTGCACACATGCAGATACACACAGAGAGAACATAGCAAAATAACCTCTGCGTTAGGATGAGCTGGCAGTCATAGAATAGTGCAAGTAAATAAATAGGTACCGCTGTGGCAGGAAGGTAAACAGTGTTTCCATGCTCCCTGGCACTCGTCACGGTCCTCTGTTGCGCCAGAAGCGGTTTAGTCATGACCTGGAAAGCTGTCTGCTGGCTCCCTCGGCCTGAAAAGTGAGATGAGCACCGCACCGCATAGTCGCCTTTGACTGGACTTAATCATCCCTGGGTCCTTTACCCTTTTACCTTACCACAGAATAATGTTTGGTCTCATTCTCTACTGGGTGTGGGAAACCTTTAGCACTGTAGATGCTTCTGAACTACAACTTGCATCATCCCTGGCCCTTGACCATGCTTTCTGGAGCTGATGGGAGTTGTAGTTCTGCAACATCTGGAGGGCAGATGCTCTATGCTGCAAACATAGTAAACTTAGAAGTTTTGTTATTGCCTCATTCACTTGCAAGGTCTATCCTGGCACTTTGGCAGATGATGGCATGACTCCTGCTCTGGGAAAAAAAGTCCTCAAGCTGCACGCTTACACTTTACCTCTCTACTATGCTACTGAGAATGCTTCAGGACAGGGCTGGTTCTGCCACAGCCATGCCACTATTTCCCGGGGTAGCTGCTTTGATTATAGCTGGAGTGAATTATTGGGAAAGGAAGTGTTTTTAGCCATATCCTTTTTTCATAATGTTTTGGCTTACAAATAAAAAGATGATTTGCAAAAATGTAGCCTGGGGAAAAAGATCAATATGAAATATGACTTAGACAAACTGGGAAGAGTCCAGAGAATTAAGTGCACATAAAAGCATTTTTTCAGATAGGCACTTACTGATCGGCTTTTAAAAGGTGATCATATGAGCACCACCTACATATAGAGTGGTCATTTGTTTAAACCTTTCCAGATAAATGGGCCCCAAAATAATGTAGAATCTCATTCATGGGGGAGGAAGGGAAAGGAGAATGTTAGCTGCTTTGAGACTCCTTCGGGTAGTGATAAAGCGGGATATCAAATCCAAACTCTTCTTCTTCTTCTCTTCATGTGGAAGCATCTTACTAACCCTAAGTAACATTCCGGCATACATTTCCCTATGATCCCCTTGAAGTCTATTGAAATTGATCCCTTTCCGTAGAATAGGTGCAGTGAAGTGGCATGGTAAACTATGACTCAGGGAATCTCTGTTTCAAATCTCACCTATGCCACAAACTCACTAGAAAAGTTACTCTCGCCTAACATAAGTATTTCCGTAATGGAGATGATAATAATACCGATGTGCCTTTTAGGATTGTTCATATTATAGCTAGTTAAGACATGTGAAGTACTACACATGACAATAAAAGAAAATTGGTGAGTAGGTGGTATATGACACCTGTTAGAATACAGAGAAATTAATAAGGACTACTCATCAAGATGCTGGAAATGCAGAAAGAATTAGAGGATTTCTGTCACATGTGGTGGGAATGAAATATGGCAAAAGTAAAGAAAGGAAGAAGATTATAATTAAAATATTAGGGTATGAAATTCCTTGCCACAGACATAGTTCTTGTTGAACTATGGAAAGGAATCAGTAAGACCACAATATAAAGAATTAATTAATATATGATAACAGCTGCTAGGATTGCATGTGCTAAGAAGAGGAGCCAGCCATGAATACTGTCTGTAACTGATATGAAAAACTGGTATGAAAAACTATGGAAATATGCTACTATGGCAACATTGACTGTTTTAAGGAGTAAGCAAGGTCAAAGACCAGATTTATTTATGAATAATTGGATAGATTCTATTCAGTGTGGTAGATGTAGAAAATATGTTTCTAAAATGTATTATGGTTTTTTGCTCTCTTGAATTGTTAAACTGCCGTTTGTTATATAAACTGCAAGTTGGTTAAAGGACATTTTATCTCAGTATATATTTGATTTCCCTAATAAGACCCAATGGTTCAACAGAATTTTTTACGTACTTTTGATTTTTCTTCCTATGTTATGCTGAAAACTATAATAATGTTTAACCAAAAGGGGAAAAAAGAAAAAGTGAAGTACTTTGAACACTTGAAGGCACTATGGCAGTGTTAAGTGTTGTTATTATTTTAATTCGGTGAGATTAAAACACACTTAAATGATTTGTAGATTGCATCCGTTGTTTGTTGAGCAGGATGAATTAGATTACTTGCTATAAATATTGTTCATGCTTCTAATATGGGGAGCTACCTTATACCAAGACAGATAATTGGTCCACCTAGGTCAGGACCATCTGTCTTGACTGGCAGTGGATTTCCAATGATTTCAGGTGGAAGCCTATTCTGTTGTTGTTCAGTCATTCAGTCGTGTCCGACTCTTTGTGACCCCATGGACCAGAGCACGCCAGGCACCCCTATCCTCCACTGCCTCCCGCAGTTTGGCCAAACTCATGCCAGTCGCTTCGAGAACACTGTCCAACCATCTCATCCTCTGTCGTCCCCTTCTCCTTGTGCCCTCCATCTTCCCCAACATCAGGGTCTTTTCCAGGGAGTCTTCTCTTCTCATGAGGTGGCCAAAGTATTGGAGCCTCAACTTCAGCCCTTCCAGTGAGCACTCAGGGCTGCTTTCTTTAAGGATGGATATGTTTGATCTTTTTGCAGTCCATAGGACTCTCAAGAGTCTCCTCCAGCACCATAATTCAAAAGCATCAATTCTTCGGTGATCAGCCTTCTTTATGGTCCAGCTCTCACTTCCATACATTACTACTGGGAAAACCATAGCTTTAACTATACGGACCTTTGTCGGCAAGGTGATGTCTCTGCTTTTTAAGATGCTGTCTAGGTTTGTCATTGCTTTCCTCCCAAGAAGCAGGCGTCTTTTAATTTCGTGACTGCTGTCACCATCTGCAGTGATCATGGAGCCCAAGAAAGTAAAATCTCTCACTGCCTCCATTTCTTCCCCTTCTATTTGCCAGGAGGTGATGGGACCCGTGGCCATGATCTGAGTTTTTTTATGTTGAGCTTCAGACCATATTTTGCGCTCTCCTCTTTCACCCTCATTAAAAGGTTCTTTAATTCCTCCTCACTTTCTGCCATCAAGGTTGTGTCATCAGCATATCTGAGGTTGTTGATATTTCTTCCGGCAATCTTAATTCCGGCTTGGGATTCATCCAGTCCAGCCTTTCAAAATGATGAAATTGCATATAAGTTAAATAAGCAGGGAGACAATATACAGCCTTGTCATACCCCTTTCCCAATTTCGAACCAAGACTAGAATAGGAAGCCTACTCTAGTCTTGCTCAAAGATGCCAGGGATAGATTAGAGCCTATAGAATAGGGCCTATTACAGATGCATGCCTGTGGCCTGTTTAGCAGGGTTTTTAGCCCACTTAGCATTTTCTTTCTAAACATTTTACTTCTGCTAACCTTGACATTCTGCCCAAGTCTTGTGTGCGGATGGTATTCTTTTGGCTAGATAGGGATTAGGCACTCAAAAAATAAATTCGCTATTAGTAGAACTCAGATCGTGCAGATGAATTGCTCAAAGAGAAATTTTACATTGCCAGGACAAATTCTCAGAATGTATTTAAAAGCTAGAAACATAAAAGAGAATTTCACCTTATCATGAATAGCAGAGAGCAAATAGTTTCAAATGAAATTTATTTCAGCTGAAAAATGAATAGATATGCCTGGAAGGATTTGAACAGTGTGTGATTTTTTAAATAAATATGAGATCTGGGATGTTACGGAAAAAATCCCAGGTGTGGAACTGCCCAGCCACCTGGCCCTTAGGGATAGGCCCACTGGTTTCTGCGGAGTTAAATAAAAGAAGTCCAGCCACTGGAGCAAGGACAAGACAGGGTTTATTGCGCAATAGGTTACAGTCAAACTGCCCCCCCAGAGCAGCGTTACAAGAACTTTTTAAAACTCCTATCATATCCCAGAATACAGTTTGAAAACATCATTACTACATCATCACTACATCACGAAAGGGAAGGGTTATAAATGATTTACATATAGGAAAAACAGGAAAGACAAGATTAGCATATGGGGGAAACAGAGCAATATCAGGGAGATAGCCCTGAGAAGTGTGAATGGGTGTTGGCAAGGATACCTTGAGCACTTATCTGGGAGAGAACAATGGGATTCTGGTTGAGGGATATTAGCCTGAAGCACCCAGAGATTACCTGCTGAGGCATTTCCCTGTGTACGTGGTCTCTCGCCTACTGGATCATGGCAGAGATGGGTCCCCTTAAGGGCATCACTCCATACCCCAAATGAGTTTACTCAGGAGGAGACTTTGCTTAGGTGACCCCCCCCATAATTTCCGTATCATTCCCCCCTTCGGAGATAGATTTGCATCAGGTTCTGAAAGAACCGCAAATCCTTTCTCCGCACTGAACTACAGTTCAGAGATAGACATATTTCCCACCCCCCTTTCGTCCTGCATGTTATATTTTGTTGTTCAGTCGTTCAGTCGTGTCCGACTCTTCGTGACCCCATGGACCAGAGCACGCAAGGCACGCCTATCCTTCACTGCCTCTCGCAGTTTGGCCAGACTCATGTTTGTAGCATGTTATATACACTAAATATTATCATGGCATCCAACCTCCCAGGTGTGGGTGTATGTAACCTGAAAGGGACTTGCATGTCACGCCTCTTAAGGCTCTTTGGAAATGTATCAGTGTACCTAGCGAGACATAGGATATTACGTAAAAATAACATATGCTACATTTTGTTACTAAATTACTATTCTAGCACTTTGGGAGAATCATTTCCAATAGTGGTTTATGCTTATTTACCAGAAAGGTCCGCCTGTGACTGAAAATGCAGTTTGTTTTTGTTTTTTTTTCTCTTTTTTTGTGTGTGTTGTGTTCCCAGGTGTCAAAGCTAGCTGTCCTCTGGTCTCTTGATGCCACAGCAACACCCATCAACATGCATCCCTGGTGTAAGGGCTTGCATTGACTTGACCTAAAGCCTTTTTACCCCATGTGGTTAGGTGTGACACTCCCTGGAGAGAAATGCCGCACCCTGACCAACTGTGGGGCCTCTGTGGCTTTGGTCCTGCTCTCAAAGGGGTGGGCCTGCGCTCTTGCTATTTAAGGGGACAAAAGCCAATGGCACCTTGGATACACTTTGTCCAATTCAAACAAAGTCCAATTAGAATTTACATATGCCCCTGGTTCTCACTTTCCAAACCAAACTGTGAAAAACCATTCTAAAAAGGCAGTGGTCCAAATTAATAATTTAACCTATAGGGAACCATTCCTGCTAAATCAAAGCATAAACACCTTCATGTATCTGGGGTTCTATTTTGATCTTGAAGTTTCTTCTTGATAAAATGACCTAAAACAATCTAAAATGTGTAGGGAAGGTTGGAATACCATGTGAGACAAGGAATGTGGTCATAAATCTGTCTAACCTAAATATTGGACTACGAAATAGCCTGATCTTTTAGGAAACATAAAATGCATGAGAATCCTCCATTGGGGTGTAAGCAATATGCACCAAGACACCATACAGTAAACATGAAAACAATTAAACACAAAAATTGGGTTCCCCCCTTTGTGGAAATAATATATATACTGTCAAACATAGTTCAAGGTTTTTTGCATAATGTCACACAACATACAACGTAACAATTATATATCAATTCCATATCTTGAAGCAATAGTGATCTTGAGACAATTCTGGGGTACTGAGTCTTGAAGTCAAAAGGAGAGAAAATGTCCTTACAGTTCAGCTCCCCCCCACCCCCAGTCAGTCCATATCCTTTTGGAGTGAGATAGATGTGGCCACTTCTGATGATGTTCAACTGCTGAAGAGTTGGACTGTAGGTTCATTGTCCAGTTTTCATAAACACTTCCTTTGAAGGAATAGCCTGTAATGGGGCTAAAAGACAGTTAGGAGGGAAGGGGCAAAAGAGCCAAAGGGAAAGTCTCCTTGGGTCTCTGCAAAAATAAAATCTTAATACATTAAGCATTTTATTCATTTCAATATTGTCATCACTTTTCTAGGTAATTACTGTTATTACCTGCTAAGTTTGTTTGGATTTTTTCAAAAGGTAAAAATATTAGAAGGAAACAAAATTAAAAATTAGATCCACATTTAAACAATGTGCTATCTGATAAAAGATAACTTTGTGATGGAAAAAACTTATAGATGGTACCTGACCCCCATCCAAGTTAGTCAAAATAAATAAATAAATTTCAGCCATAAGTTTAGGAGATGCAACAAATGACATGTCCCCCAAAAATGACCTATGAGGAACCAAAATTAAATGTTAAAACACACAATTCCTAACAATGGTTCCCAAATGGAAAAAAAATGTTTGTTTATGTGACAACATCAGCTAGAATGTTAAAGCAAAAATACTGGAAAAATGGGTTAACACCAACAAAAGAATACTTGGTTGTGCTTAGATCAATTTCATAGACATAATGGAAAACTAACTTAATAAATGAAAAGCAGATTATTTGTAACCTAAAATATAGGGAAGTAGGGATTTAAACTTGTTTCGCATAACAGGGGAAAATGACTGTAAGGGAAGGAAATAAATTACTGTTTGTATCTCCTCACAGGATTAACATAAAAGCAAGATAAGTATCAGAAGGTACCTCCTGAGTACCCACTAGACTGGAAAAGACAATAGCCTGCGTTTGCATAGTCTAAAGGAAGCATTTGCCCAGTGATTGTCCCTGGGGTACTTTGACCAAAGGTGCAAATCTGTGGCAGGATGAAGAGAAGACAGCAATTCTCCATGAATTTCTTAGGTGCCCCCCCCCTTCAGAGATGGGGATTTGCAATTAAGGTTCTGAAAGAACTGCAAATCCTTTCTTCTCACCCTAGATCTCACCTCAGTATCCTGTTGAAAGGAAAAATTATTTCATGTGTTGTTCCTAAGATGCATAAAAAATGTTATATACAAGCTACTGAAGAGAGCACTCTCATATTTACCTGTGGAAAGAATTTGGCATGTTAGAATTTTAAAGCCCAAATACTTAATTCTATTCTTGTTCTTCAGGTGGCCTCTGCAGCAATCTCCCTGCAGGGCTAAGCTTTGTCAGTAGCCTCTGTGCATGTACAGAGTTCATGATTTAGAAACCTATTGTACCATTTGAAAGAATTGTATCCATTGGCTAAATTACCTTGAATAAAGGAAGGTAAGCGTGAAGAGTAGATTTTTAAAGAACAGGGTGGGATTTTTAAACAGAAACCTAGCAATTCACACCCCTAACCAAACAGCAATGAAATTGGTCAAATTAAATTTCGGTTTGGTCAGTTTAAATCCATTTTTCTAGGGTTTCGTCCTAAGACATTTTCTGACACATTTCCTGTTTCTCACTGCTTAGGAAATGGGCTTATAAATCTTAAACTTTAAATAATTAGAACTTCAGCATTCAGACAAACCTAGCTAAGTTTGGTCAAATTAAATTCCTAATAATGAAGTCTCCGCACTAATTAATCATGTTTACGGTATCAAATAAACATCTCATACCCCAGGCAAAATAAATTGGGAGCTATGCCTCCTTTATCTACAGGTTTCGGGGTACAGATCTCTATTAAATGTGGGCTATCATTATTTTGTGTGCGCCCCCTCTGGTCATTTAGCAGAATACCTGCTCCCTTATATATGAGTAAAAATGGCCAGAGAGTCAGAATTCATAAAATTCAAATATTCTCAGTGATTTTAGCCAAGGCAGACTAAATTCTCTGCCCCCCTCATGTATGGGAAAATGGCTCTTACAGGGAAGGTCAATTTTGTATGTGTGTGCTTAAACTTTAAAACTTAAATAATAGGTGAAATGGTAAAACTTAGATAATCACTCCTTTAAAAAAAACAAAACACAACACTCTCAACACTCTCCTCTTAACTCGGAAAGCTGGGCTGAATTTCAACCCACCACCACACCAGGATATAAAAATTACCCTCCAATGCTTGCAGACACATGGCCTTCCACATAGCTATAAAGTGTTGAAAGAAGGACCCTGAGGTCATCCAGTCCAACCCCCTAAATTACAGGGTTCACAAGTTTTGTACTACCTCGTTGTTGTTGTTGTTGTTGTTGTTGTTTTTTTTTTTTTTAAGTCTTAAGGCTGATGAAAATCAGACACTGCAGTTTATCTTGTAAAACTTAAGACTTCTGCAGCAGGAAAATTGTGTATTGCACCCTCTTGTACTCTTTGGAGGGGGGGGGAATGGCCTTCTACAGTCTCTTTAAAACAACAAATCTTTACACACCACATCCACCCATTCCAATATTTGCCATGTTTTTGGGTTGATCAAGCCCTCACACATTTTTTTTTTTTTTAAACTGTGCACCCTTAAGAAGCTATGGCCAATTTCTAAGGCTGACAAACTCAAAAGGAGAACCTGGGCAAACTCCGATTTGGGGACCAGAAAGAGACAGAAACTGAAGGGGCATTTTCCAAGAAAAGGGCTAGTTAATCCTGGCTGATCTTACAGACTGATATTGGGAGCCTTACAATAACCCTTCTGTCCAACCAAATCAAAGTTAAAACTGGACTCAGATAGACAATTGCTGGCTATGGAAGCTTCTACCCTTAATAACACTTTTCCTAGAAGGAACACCATATTCTCATAGGCATGTAGTCATAACAATTCCTCAGAACAACAGCAACCACATTTCTCTCTCAAAGGGGAACCTACCTAAGGCTTAATGAAATTACAGGCGCTGCAGTTTAGCTTGCGAGAGCAGTTATACTCAACTTGGCTGTCTGCAGCAGAAACATTAGGCTAAATTCACAGCACATTCCAAAGTAGACTAGAACACGACAGTAGACTAGCTCTCTCTAAACTCAAGTTGCAACTAAACATTTCTCATTAGGTACAGATTTCTTTCCTGTTTAGTTGCAAAGGGAAGGGGGGCAATCCCCCTCTCAGAACACACTCAAACCCCTTCAGGGGATTTTCCTACCACTTGGAGGGACACTTTTGGAGCCTCTCTTGAATAATAAATATTTGCACACCTCAGTATCATATTTAATAAAATATTAAGTTATTATTTATATCCCACCCATCTGGCTGAGTTTCCCCAGCCACTCTGGGCGGCTCCTAACCAAGGATTAAAACATATCATGTTTAAGTTGATCAGGTCCAAATAGCTTCTTTAAACTAAAATTTGAAGCAAGCTTGCAGTTTTAAACAATGCGCACTTTAGAAAGGGCAGTCTGATGGCCAGTTTTAAAACACAACTCTCTTAAGATCTCTAACATACATGCTCTCAGACTGGATTTTTGTAATTGTTTCTGGTTTTCTCAGGCCCTTTTAAATCACTGAATTACATAAGGAAAACAAAATGACAGAGACACAACAGACTCACATACACACAACAGACAACATGTAACATGTAAACATAGATTTCCATCCTTTAGTTGGTTATTGTAAGGAGTTGGCTCACTTCCCTTTTGTTTCATTAAGCGAAGTTAGTAGGAAGGTCCCAAATTTCTAATTGGTGGGGGTCTTCCTTCCATCAAGTGCTTTCTCATGGAATTTAGGCGATCCATGTTAAAGGATCCCTCCGGTGGCCAGCGGAGTTCTGATGGTACATTTGCAGTAAATGATGGCCAGGAGTTCCTACAGAAGTTTTGCAACTTCTGCCTGGATAATAGCTCATGGTCTGGAATTTCCTTCCAGTGATCCAAAACAAACTCGAGGGGAGAGTCTGGTTCCGGCTGGGTGACAGAAGGCTTCCGAGAAGCCTTCTTCCCAGTAGGAGCCTGACCAAGCTTCGAAGCTTTGGCACCCATCGTTCCTTTGGGAGTTTAAGAGGAACCTGGGGTTTAAAGAGAGGCCGGGAAAGATATCTTAATGCAGACAGGGGTAAGAAAATGGGGTCTTAACACAGAGCAAACACGCGACGTTCCAATTCAACTAGTCCTGGTCCCTTGCGTTCTCTAGATCGGCTAGAGGGGCGGCTGACCAAGAGGATCTACACTAAAACTACCTCTTCCTTTCCTTTTTCTGGAGCTCCTTTTCCTCTTCCTTTCTCTTCCGTTTCTTCTCAACTATTCCTATTTTCCCAAACCATTTCCACCCATTACAGAATTTCCCCACCTGGCAACCTCCTACCTATCGTTTAACAGCTAAAGGAAGGGAGCCCTACTGGACGCCTGCCACTGCAGTGCCAGATCAGGCAGCCCTTTATTCGATAGAGTGAAACGGTCCGGAAAAACCTCCCTTGCGTTCGTTAGACCTGCTAACGGGGCAGCTGAGGTTGGGGATAGTGCAGAAAGTCCTTTGCCCCTTGCGTTCGTTAGGATCTTTCACCTACTCGGGGCGGCTGGCAAAGTAGAAAAAGAGCCCAGTCCCTTGCGTTCGTTAGGCCAGCTAACGGGGCGGCTGACCAGGTATTGGAGAAAAAAGAGATAGAGCTCAGGACTCCCCTTCCGAGTTGAGCAGCGGTCTATGGGACAGACCGAGAGAAAGGCAAGAAGAACGATAGGCAAGAAAGTAGAGAATACGGTTGCCAGGTTAACCACCCCCCTACCCCCAAATCACCAGTGCACTGGATTTATACTCACGCGTCTTCCACTGCGATCCCCTGGATCGTTGAAGACGAAGCCGGCTGAATCTTGTCTTTGCTCCCTGGCTGGCTCCTTAGAGACTTGCAAATTACCGCCCTTGAAGATGGCCGGGGGTCCAAAAGATCTTCCCAGGCAAATGGCCTGGTGCCGGCTGAAGATTTCAGGGCCCCCAGTCAGCAACATGGGAGAACCGCAAGTCCCGGCTTTCGGCACCAACTGTTACGGAAAAAATCCCAGGTGTGGAACTGCCCAGCCACCTGGCCCTTAGGGATAGGCCCACTGGTTTCTGCGGAGTTAAATAAAAGAAGTCCAGCCACTGGAGCAAGGACAAGACAGGGTTTATTGCGCAATAGGTTACAGTCAAACTGCCCCCCCAGAGCAGCGTTACAAGAACTTTTTAAAACTCCTATCATATCCCAGAATACAGTTTGAAAACATCATTACTACATCATCACTACATCACGAAAGGGAAGGGTTATAAATGATTTACATATAGGAAAAACAGGAAAGACAAGATTAGCATATGGGGGAAACAGAGCAATATCAGGGAGATAGCCCTGAGAAGTGTGAATGGGTGTTGGCAAGGATACCTTGAGCACTTATCTGGGAGAGAACAATGGGATTCTGGTTGAGGGATATTAGCCTGAAGCACCCAGAGATTACCTGCTGAGGCATTTCCCTGTGTACGTGGTCTCTCGCCTACTGGATCATGGCAGAGATGGGTCCCCTTAAGGGCATCACTCCATACCCCAAATGAGTTTACTCAGGAGGAGACTTTGCTTAGGTGACCCCCCCCATAATTTCCGTATCAGGGATATGTTGCTTATTTTGTGCTTATATGTTCCAGCCATTCTTTCAAAAGTCTTTTGAAAATCCATTCTTTTTCACGTAAGCTTTAGACTTAAAAAAAACTGATCAAGAGCTGTACAGTTATGGCTGCAGCTTACATGCATTTAACATGTGCGATTTCAATTTTACATGGTTGGTTGAAATCACACAAATTTAATGCACAAAAGGCAGAAGCTTGAAAGCTCTTTTGGGGCAGGGTTTTCCTGGTGTGGAATGAGCTTTTAAGCTCTCAGACTTGCTTACTGGACTCCAAGAAGCTCTTGCATGGGCTCTGGGAGGCTCTCGTGATAACTCAGATGGCCCTGCGAGGTCTCATGAGAGTCTCCCAGAGCCTGGTAAGCAATGCAGAGAGCTGATAAGCTTAAGTGGGAAGACCTATTTGGTGTGCTTGCCCTGAAAGGTAAGATTGCTCTTGCGAGGGTAGTTCCAAGAGGTGGTTTGAATATACACGTTTTTGCATATACATGCCATTCCCACAACGTAACCCCAGTGCAAGATGCAATTGCATCTTATGTGTAAGTGGGGACAGAATTGGATTTTTAAAACAGAGCCTGAGACAGGAAACATCCCAAGATACATAATTAATTTTGACACAAGAATTTTTTTTGCCCCAGCCAGTACTAATGTATTGCGATCAAAAAAATGCATTGGCTTAAAAAAAACAACAGATTCAGGAAAGCAGACCTGAGTGTTTTTTCTTAAGACACAACACACATGGCTTTGTTTTGGGATATTTTACTATCCTGAGATTAATTGGTGTTCATCTTGAAGTAGGATAATATTCCCCAAAACAATTTGTGTTATGTTTTTCAAGGGTCTGGGTTACTGAGGAACACAGTTTCTCCTCTCATTCTTTGTATTGAGCCATTTCTCATAGTTTTAGTAATAGCTTTATCTCATGTTAATGTGATGAATGGAAGGAGAAATTACAGATGTAACAAGTGCACATCCTTGAGTGATTCCTGAGAACAGTCCACCAAAGGGAAGAGAGAGGCTATATATAATAGCTAAGGATAATAATAATAATAATAATAATAATAATAATAATAATATACCTTTACATATGATTACACTGAAGAAAATGATTTTGAAAAGGTTTGCTCACTGTATTTTGGCACATTAAACCCACTTCCTTGCTTTTGTAACAAGCTACTTAATCCTCTTGTTAACCCTACAGAAGCCAAGGCAGTTATGATGATGATGATGATAATAATTATTATTTATAGCCCTCCCATCTGGGCTGCTCCCAACAGAATATTAAACAGAATTAAACTTCAAACATTAAAAACTTCTTCTAAAAGTCAGGTAGTTGTTTATTTCCTTGACATCTGGTGGGAGGGCGTTCCACAGGATGGGTGCCACCACCGAGAAGGCCCTCTGCCTGGTTCCCTGTAACCTCACATCTTGCAGTGAGGGAACTGCCAGAAGGCCTTTAGTGCCAGACCTCAATGTCTGGGCTGAACGCTGGGGTGGATGTGGATGTGTCCCATTTCATTGCACTTCACACACCAGATGGCAGAATTATTGTTAATGTTTTAGCCATAGCATACTTAATGCAGCATTGAAATGATTGTTGGAAAGAGTGAGTTGATTTTCTGAATCTAAGTTTTGTTTGCAAAGCTGGCAGTTAGAAAAAATATATATTGTAAACTCAGCAAATGTGAAATGGGTCATTGGGAAGGTCACTGATGCCACTCTTAGCATTTCTTGTGTTGCTTTTCTTATATAATTCTCATATCACTGACTTCTAGTTAGCACTTTTTTTTTTTTGCTCACATTGGACACAATTAAAAAACATTTTAGAGAAAGGAGGCAGCCACTAAGAAACTGGCTAAATCATCCTATTTATGTTTTACATACTTCTTCACATTTGTTTAATAACATGCAGCTTGTTAAACTCCTCTACAAAATTCCTTCTGTTCAGATAATGGTGTCTCTGGCATTGACTTCAAACGGTCAGTGTGATTTCACCCTGCATGTTTAGATACTTTAAACTATTAGATACTCATCCAAATTTGAAAGGCATATCCCTCCTCATTCTGTTTTGGAGTTTTGGTGATAGTGACACTCCAGACAGAAGGCAGAAAGCTTGTTCCCAAATAGATACAAGGGATGGATGAACACCCCTCTGCTTGCCATTGGGGATTATGAGCATTCCTTGTGCACAGTTCAGAGACTTCAAAGGACTTTTCAAGTGCTCCAGAAAAAGAAAGAAAGAAGAAGCTGCAGACAAATCCTCCATCATTATCCTGAGCACATAAACGTCTGGCAGGTTAATTCTTTATTGACAAAGCACCAACTTATAGTAGCTTCAGAGGTACACTAAACATGCACACACACACTTCTAGTGGCTAGGTAGCTGATAGGCTTGTGCTTCAAGCTGGACTGTTGGAGCAGTGGGTGGCCACACCTACACCCAAACTTAAGTACCCTCACTGATGGTGCAAGCGCAAACAACCTGTGATTTCTCCTTCTCTCCTTCTCCTTCTCCTGCTGTGCCTGACTCTTAAGTCCTTCCTGATCCTGGAGGACAGTAGGGTGTCTCTGCATTAGCTCCTGGAGCTTCCTCCTTCTAGTCCCTGCCCTGCCTCCTGCACCTCTTCCCCCTTCTCCAATTGCTCAGATTCCTCCCTATCCTCCAGCTCTGGCCCCTGCCTTGTAGGAGGCACAAAACCGCATAAATCGCCAACCCTGGATCAGCCTCTGGCCCCACAACCTCTTCCACCCACTCCTCAGAGCCTTGCCTATCCCTGACATCAGTTTTGCACACACCACTGTGACATTGATTCTCCCTTGACTTTAATTTTGTTGTCGTTCAGTCGTGTCCGACTCTTCGTGACCCCATGGACCAGAGCACGCCAGGCACGCCTATCCTTCACTGCCTCCCGCAGTTTGGCCAAACTCATGTTAGTAGCTTCGAGAACACTGTCCAACCATCTCATCTCATTAATAGGCATACGTAAAAGGCTATATCTGGTGTGAGTGAGCAACAGCTTATTCAAATGAAGAAGCTTGTCAAAAATGAAAGAGCTGGTAGAAATGACATGAAAAGGGAACTCAAGTGGGTCAAATATATCTAGAATACTTGGTTATTCAAAACTAAAATAATAAAAGCTTAACTAGAATATATACTGTAGGTCAAGAAAGGTACCATCAAGTCCAAGGTTATGCCAGCTTGGTTAAGAAGCAGATTCAGAAAAGTTGTTAGAGGCAACAAGGCTTCTTTCAGAAAGTGGAAGTGTTGCCCAAATGAGGATGCTGAGAAGGAACACAAACTTTGGGGAAAGCAATGCAACCAGAGAGTATGAACTAGAGGAGCATATTGTTAAAAAAACCAAACATTTAAAAGCAACCATTTGAAAAATCTTTAAATACATCAGAAGCAGGAAACCAGCTGGGGAGGTGATTGGACTGTTGGGATAGCAAGAATGTTAAAGGTGTTGCAAATCAGGAAAAGGAGATGATAGAAAAGCGAAATGAATGACTTATGTCTCATTTTTCTTTGGAAGATGTAGCCATGCATGACTAAATTGGCTTTTTAGGAAGGGATTCTGAGTAACTTAGGTAAACAGTGGTAAAAAGAAATAAGTCACTCAAGAATTTTTAAAAGCTCAAATGTGAAATTGCTGATTGTCCAACAATATGGTCTCCATACTAGAGCTGGGAATCAGCCAATGCAATTCCTTTCTCTAAAATGGGATCCTGAGAATTAGAGGCTAGTAAATTGATGGAATCGAAAGCACATCAAAGTGCAAGCAGATAAATAGGTACCACTCCAGTGGGAAGGTAAACGGCATTTCCGTGGGCTGCTCTGGTTTGCCAGAAGTGGCTTAGTCATGCTGGCCACATGACCTGGAAGCTGTCTGCGGACAAATGCCGGCTCCCTCAGCCTATAGAGCGAGATGAGCGCCGCAACCCCAGAGTCGTCCGCGACTGGACCTAACGGTCAGGGGTACCTTTACCTTTACCTTTAAATTGGTGGAAAGCATGTTTAACCATATAGGAAAAGCATATACATAAAACATATAGAAAAAGAATAAACATGGTTTCTGCAATGGTAAGTCCTGTCTCACTGACCTTTTAGTGTTATTTCAGAGTTGGAACAAGCATCTGGATAGGAATTATCCAGTAGACATTATATATTTGGACTTTGAAAAAGATTTTGACTAAGTCTCTCACCAAATGGTCCTTGGGAAACTTGGGTGTCTGATCCTTACAATTCTAACATTGTGGGAGAAGAAAACAAGAATGAATTGCCATTACACATGATAAGGCATGTTCCATGTTATTTCACAGAGCTGTTCTAGTTTGTGTTAAACCAGGGTGGTTAACGATCAAAAATGCAATTGTTAACAAATATAACAATAAAATATTATAAATATACACAACAACCATACAGTTACGAGTTATGGGAGACAGACCATCCCATAACCTCTATATTCAGTGAAGGGTTATAATTTGAGCAAACTCATAAATTCATGAATTCAGCAGGGGTGGAAATAATACCAGCCAACTTCCTCATGAGGCCACCCTGGCAACGGTTCGCTGAGGGAGAAACAAAATGGTAAACCATCAGCAAAACATCAGACTTTGGAGGTAGGGTTACTGTTGGCCTGGTGTAAGCAACAGGGGAAAATTGCCTTTTGCAATGGGCTTGAGAAGCAGATGTTTCCAGGAGGGGGTGAAGTCCTCCCAGACATTTGTTCTTTAAATACATTGCTGCACTACCTACCTTTGAGATTCTCATCTTGTGAAGTGGCAGGTAATCCATGAGGGCTTAACTTTTAGAAGACATACAAAGATCAGTCACCCTGGGCAAAGGTTTATTCTAGTTTGAAATGCAAATCAATTAACAGAGTAAATGTAAGTGGTCCCTTATGGGATTTAATAAAGTCCTTGTTTGATATACAATGATATACAAACTAATGAATACCTATTGAGCAGGTGAGGGTTCACTGGCAGCTATCCTTTTCATAGACTGTACCACTTCACAATGACTTGTGGGCCAAAAATGAGGCATTAGAATGCAGTTGTCTGTGATCTTTCATAAGTTCCACTCTTCCTTGAATCTTCTGAGGAAGGCCATTTCTTCCCACCCAACCAAAAGAGGCCACAATGCCACCCTTCAAATGAAGGGACCCCAAAAGAAAAGTCTTTGCCTGGTGCTTAAAAATAAAGATGGCACCAGGCATGCCTCCCTGGGCAGAACATCCCACAAGTGGGGTGCCACTACAAAATCAAACCCTGTGGAACCTCACATAGAGTCTCCATGGGGCTGAACAGTACTAAGTACCACCCTCTCAAAATGATGACCACAAAGCAGTGCCACAAACTTGCAACTCAGATAGCTGTTCCAGAAGAATACCATGGTTGATGGTACCAAAAGCAACTGAGAGACCAATGGGTCTTCTGGATCTTTTTTTTAAATATAGAATAGCAGCAGACACCTGCCCAGCTTGATAAACTGCTTTTGAAATTATCATGTATGGAGTTGCTATGGTTGGAGGGAGGGGAGTCAGAAGTGTGCCTCCCTTGAGGATGTGAGACTAAAAGCCCCTCTATCTCTGGAAAGTGAAAGCCATCCCAATGCCAACTATAGCTTTTGTAGTTCAACATGTCCCTGCTGGGAACATGCTTTACCTAATTACATCAGCGTCTACAGCTCCCTGCAGCACGATGAACTATTTTAACATCCATTTCCAGAGGCACGAATCTATTGCACTAATTATATTCCTGTATACTTCAAACCCTTCTAAATGGTATTTTTCCTCCATGAATTAAGATGTCTTTGAAAACAAAGATAGAAGCAACCATAAAATGCCCTAAAGTGGTTGCCTACTTTGTCCTATAAATTTAAAATTTCTGCTTTAGGTAAATTCTGTGCTATGGTGCCAAGATGCCTCACTGTGAGGAGAAGCAGTAAAAGAGTTGAGGCATATAATTTTTTAAAAAAATTGCTCTGTATCCACCACCAAGATGCATATGTGATTTTCCATATATGTGTACCTGCCAAAGAGATGTGTGTGCACTTGTCAGTATTCTCTGGCATTGCTTATCCATTAGGCATATTGGACAACTGAATCTTCTTGCAACCTGTGGACTTGCAAACAGTGTCTGGTGCTGTTAAAACTGATTGTGTCCTCTTGCAGATAAGAGCATGCCCGTTGTTTTTTTTCATGCTGTATTCAGGCTTTTGTGGAATAATGGATCCTTAATTGTTTCTACATTTTTGAAGGACCTAAAATTAGCTTGCTAGCCCACTAGATAGTGTTTGGATTTTTATGTTGGGGTGGCAGTCAATTAACAAACTTTTTGTTTATGACCTGTCTGATAAGTATATGTAAGGTAAAGGTAAAGGGACCCCTGACCATTAGGTCCAGTCGCAGACAACTCTGGGGTTGCAGCGCTCATCTCGCTTTATTGGCTGGGCCATGTGGCCAGCATGACTAAGTCGCTTCTGACGAACCAGAGCAGCGCACGGAAATGCCGTTTACCTTCCTGCTGGAGCGGTACCTATTTATCTACTTGCACTTCATGCTTTCGAACTGCTAGGTTGACAGGAGCTGGGACCGAGCAACGGGAGCTCACCCCGTTGCAGGGATTCGAACCGCCGACCTTCTGATCGGCAAACCCTAGGCTCTGTGGTTTAACCCACAGTGCCACCCATGTCCCTATAAGTATGCGTAGATACACTCAAATTTGTCATCTGAGATTTTAAAGAACTCAGGCTTGAACACTATTGCAAGGATAGGAAACGGAGAACATCATAGAAATGCATGTGCAGTTTGCAGCACTGAAGTGACCTCCCTGTGGTGCAGGCCTGGCCTGGGCAGTGTCTATGGAGGTCCTGGGCTGCCCAGATATCAAGACCCCACTCTTGGCTTCTCTGATGTGGTCCAAAGGAAAGCAGAGCAATACATCTGGCACCAGCTTGGCTTGCAGGAGTTGCCAGAAGGAGACATACCATGTATGGTATGTGCAGTGCCATATATATCAACTTCTTTGTAGAAGTCTGCACTTGTGGATTATCAGAAGGTGAATGGCACCAAATATTTTACAGTTGGTCCCAAGTTGCGACATCTGTAGTTCTACAACAATATGTTTCTATACCATAGGGATTTTCTAAGCATTGCATCTGGGGGTGACGCAGATGGAAAAAGTAAATTGAGAAAGCTAAATGTAAAGAACCCTATAATGTAGTTCCTTCTGAAGCCATGGTCCTGCGAGCTACATAATGTACCTACAAGCAAGCAAAGACATGTGCACTTCCATGTGTATGTGGCGAACCTGCAAATTGTTAGAGGGACTGAGCCTCTAGAGAAGAAATAAATGTGTACCCATCAGAATCTCATTTTGTTTAACTTTTCTGTTGCAGTAATCAAATCTGCTTGCAATGAAATGTGACTTTTCCCAAAGGTAGAAGTTTTTAAGGCCAAATAAATATGACTGTTGTATTTTTGCATAGGAAGAGAACAAATAAGCACATGGGTGGGTGAGGCAGAATGTTCTGTGCAACTTTCACAACAGTCACTTGACAGTTTGCTAGCAATTGTACTATACTAAAACAAGTCATTGTTTGATGCTTTTGAATTATGGTGCTGGAGGAGACTCTTGAGAGTCCCATGGACTGCAAGAAGATCAAACCTATCCATTCTCAAAGAAATCAGCCCTGAGTGCTCACTAGAAGGACAGATCCTGAAGTTGAGGCTCCAGTACTTTGGCCACCTCATGAGAAGAGAAGACTCCCTAGAAAAGACCCTGATGTTGGGAAAGATGGAGGGCACAAGGAGAAGGGGACGACAGAGGATGAGATGGGTGGACAGTGTTCTCGAAGCTACTAACATGAGTTTGGCCAAACTGCGAGAGGCAGTGAAGGATAGGCGTGCCTGGCGTGCTCTGGTCCATGGGGTCACGAAGAGTCGGACACGACTGAACGACTGAACAACAACAAAAACAAGTCATGTGATTTATTTATTTTTGTTCTCAGGAGCCATAGCAAATATATCTTAATTTGTTTTGCTTTGATATTTTATGCACTTCTCATGTTCTAAAAGATGAATGTCATGGTTTCTAAAATGAACATTCTTTGAAGAACTGACTAAATGTTGTCTGTTTTGATCCTCGTGTCTTTAAAGAAGCTTTGTTACAGCAAGTCACTATTATGGCAGTGCTCAAAGCCCCAAAGATGTTAATTTCATGAAGCAAAACTATTTTGTTTTTTACTTGGATGCATAATGATATGCTGGCAACCCAGGCTCTGAATTTAAAACCTCACATTATACAACTAAAGAATCAAAATTATCCCAGTATAATGCAGAAGGCATTGCATACATTTACACAATTTGCAACCTTTGTCAGTCCAATTTATTTAGGGTTTTCTTACAGAATTTAGCGGGGAGGAGATTCAGTTTTTATAAAGGACTGACTGGGTGAACCAGGGTGGCTAGATGCAAAACAGGAAGTGGAACATGTAGCAGATGCATTAGAATTTCACTTGTTACTGAAATTCCCTCTGCTACACAGCAGGCACAGAAGCCCTCTCTTCTTTTTTACCTGCCCACACTAGTGAAAAGCCACATAGCAGAGTGCAGCCACACGCTGGCAGCAGTGAGGTTGATGGTTGTAGCTTTATAGAGACAACACGAAATGGAATGGGATGCTTCTGGGCTTCTAGGTCATGTGGCCGCTATGATTAAGAAGTTCCATTACACTTAACTGGATGGAACCAATGACTCTTGGGCTCTTTTTCTTCTATTGCTGCAGTCTGTAATTTCTAAAAGGAAGACTTGGATAAGGTGGGAAAATGGAAATACTTTTTCTTTCTCAGGAGTGAGATGCAAGGACATGGGGAATCTCCATAGGAGATTTCAGGAGTCTTAGCTTTTCGCAAAAGTGGAAAAATAGATTCAGTGAGCTCAAAGGATGATGAGGTAACATGGGTGTTGAGGCAGACAGAAATTGGGGTAGCTTACCAAATGGAAATATTCACTCAGTTAGTATCTGAACCTCGCACAGACTTTCCTTGATACATTAGCAGATATTGCAAATATGTTCTCAGTTTTTTCTCCACAGTTTTGTGTACTAACAATTTGTTGGTTTTTTTTTTTTAAGTCGTACTTAAAGCTGAATTATTTATTTCAGCTATTAGATTTCTCGGCTTGCTTAACAGTTAGATCCTATGCATGCTTTCTCAGAAGCTCCACTGTGTTCCATGGGACTTACTCCTGTGGATTGCAAACCATTTATTCAGATTACAGACTTAAAATGTCTCCGCTTCAAACTTCAAAATAATACTTTACCAATAAGATAACTCCACATATTGGTAGGATAACTTGTAAAACCAATTTGTAAAATATATTTGGAAAATGCGTCATTCTTTTTAGCAAGTGATCACCCCACACCCCAACAGTTGTTTTCTAAGCCTGAATATTTTCAGGTCTTATAAGCAAGCCAAGACTATTTTCCTCTTCTTGACTGCATAATTTAACTGCTGCAGTGGGAGTGTCATTTGAGTGTGACAAAACTTTTATTTTTATTTTTGTTATGCTAAGAGAAAGTATGATGAAATATACTTTTGATAAAAACCTTCCCTTGGTATAATTTGTTTTAGTCTTATAAGGAACAGGGGGGAGGAATTCCTATCTGAAGTTCATAAATCTATTGTGAGCACTACAGTTTTAACTGGCGCAGAGCTGAAATTTTATGTGGTTTGATTTTTTTTTTATCTGAAAAGTTGACTTTTGAAGAGTGCAAAAATCTCATTGTTGCAGTGGTGAGAAGAATGTGGTTCTTTCTTGTGTGATGTGGGGAGTTGTTTGTTATAAGCACATAGGGATTGGCCAGGTTGTCTTCTTCCAAGGGCACAGGCACGGGTGTGTGTGTGTGTGTGTGTGTGTGTGTGCAAAAAATGGGCCTCTCCACGCCTATACAAGGGTGCAAAGGAGCCTAGGTACACTTCCGGTTATAAGTAATAGACTCTTATCTTTGAAGATCGTTTGTAAGCTTATATGCAGAGTGCAGCACCCTATCTCTTGACTTGGCTGCTACCTACTTTTCACCTGTGCTCCATCATGATCACCAGAATATGCTGAGAGCACTTGCCTATTTGTAGCCTTGATAAATCAAATGTGAATGAAGGAGTGTGCTCAGTGACCTGTTTCCACCTATGGAATACTCTGCTTTTGGCAGATCTAATGCCTAAAATACTTTGGCAGATCTAATGCCAATTTACTTGAACAACGAGACCTGAAAATACATTGAAGTTGTTTATACAACAATTACATTGAAGAAAGTACAACTGTGTTCTTGAAAGAGTTAACCAGAGATAGTACCTACTGCTACATTCCTACACGCCTGATGTTGGTGTCAGGGGCGGCAATGATGGCATCTGATGTCCTCTTTCCTTGCCTCTATCAGTGGATGGAGAGAGTAGTTCCACGCAAGCCAACATCAGCTACTGCCTGTGCTTCTCCTGCTGATGGTATCCAGGGAAAAGACTCTGAAATTTGGTGTTTTGGGGTGAGGAAGGGTGCTGGAAGTTTGGGATTCAATGAATCCAGGAGCTGAGGGAGGCAGGAAGCTATCCTCCCCACCTACTGCTGTTTACCTCGTTAGTTACTTCACCCAATTTTCTTTCATTTGAATTAGACATTCATTTATGAAGAAATATATTAGTTAGTTCTTAAGAAAGTTACAGAGGTTCTTCATAACTTTCTTTATTCACTTTAAGCTGCTTGACCTTTAAAATGTTAAAGACAGCAAGGCACTTGAGCAAGCTTGTAAAATATATTTATCTGGATTCCTTTCTGCTGAAGATATTGTTGCTGGCTGGATTTTAGAATCCTTTGATCCTTCGTAGTGTACATGGTGAACAAGAACATAGTGTTACAATGAGATGATCTTATTCTACACATCTTGAAGAAATAATGCCACTTCTCCCCTGCATTGTGAGGGCAATGCATTTACTTGTCTTCATATTCATATAAGGAAAACAGTTGCATCAAATTTATACTATGTTTGTTTGTTTGTTTGTTTGTTTGTTTGTTTGTTTGTTTAATTTATATACCACCCTTCATCAGAAGATCTCAAGGCAGTTCACATGATAAAAATACAGGATAACAACACAAATAGTTAAAACAAAAACAAAACAACACACACACACACACACACACACACACATTTAAAAGGCTGTAGAACGTTCAAAGGCCTGGTTGAAGAGGAACGTTTTTACTTGACACCTAAAGATGTGTAATGAAGGCGCCAGATGAACTTCCCTGGGGAGAGCATTCCACAAACAGGGTGCCACCACAGAAAAGGCCCGTTCTCATGTTGCCACCCCCCAGACCCCTCATAGAGGAGGCACACAAGGAAGGGCCTCAGATGATGATCACAGAGCCTGATTCGGTTCATATGGAAAGAGGCGGGTTTTGAGGTATTGCAGTCCCAAGCTGTTTAAGGGTTTATGGGTCAAAACTAGCACTTTGAATTAGGCCCAGAAGCTAATTTTCAGCCAGTGCAGTCAGGCCCAGATCATTGTAATATGCTCATACCATCTTGCCGAATTCTGCACCAACTGAAGTTTCCAAACCATCTTCAGAGCCAGCCCTATGTATAACACATTGCAGTAATCTAACCTAGAGTTTACCAAAGCATAGATAACAGAAGATTGAGCAGCTTTTATTGTTTATTGTCTTCTGTGATACAGTCACTTTTATAAACTCATTCAGTGTCATGCAGACATAGAAATTCTCACATTAAGAAAGGCTTCAATTTAGATGCGCAACAATAGAAAAAGGTGATTTGCCTATTAGCAAAGGGAGCAATAGCCCCTCCCCCATTTTCAAGGTACCTGTCATTATAAACATTCAAACAACTTCAACAGCAACTGAATATATGAGACTGCAGAACGCATGAATCTGTGGTATTTTTCTCTGACTGGTGGCAGCATCTGAGATCCTTGCCAGGCACAGAACCTCAGATCTTACGCACAGATTTTGTGTACTCTTCCAGTGCACAGCGGCCACTACCAATTTCTTGCAGATCCAGTATTCTCTTGACAATAGCAAATAGCATGACTAAGAATCATGAGAACATTTCATTGAGGAATGCTTCCCTGCCCCACCCATTTTATTACAGCCCTCATATGAACTCATACTGCCACTGTGCCACTTTTAAGCATTATGCTCAGTAATTGCAAGAAATACAGTTTTTCCGCTTCTTTTTCATGACATTTTTATTTTACTCTTTTATCAGTGATGCCAACAAAGGCTTTTTCCATACTACCAATTCACGTCAAGCAGTCCTCATTTGTTGGCTTTGTTGTGTGTGATGTCCTGAAAAATCGTGTGCTGTACTTTCTTGTATGAATAACATCATACATTCCTGTCATGTCTAATCAGCAGTAAGTCCTCTTGAATTCAGTGGAGCTTACGATCAGGTAAGTGAGGTTGTGATTGCAGCCTATGCCCTTATCTCTACCTGAATGTATTTTAATTTAGGAACACTCTAAGTGTGTGTGTGTGTGTGTGTGTGTTTGTGTGTGTGTGTGTGTGTGTGTGTGTGCCCCTGTGCGTGCGTGATCTTTATTATTTCTGTGACCAAGTCTTCATTTAACCCATTTTCTGTTGCAGTCATCTTTATCAAACAGCGATATCATCTTTGTGAAGCTGCATGCCCCTTGGGAAGTACTGGGAAAATATGCAGAACTTATGAATGTAAGAATGCCTTTCAGGTAGGTCTAGTTATATCTTTGGGCTTGTCATTCTGTTTTTTTAAAGCTAATGTAAACAATGAAAGTGAGATGCATATGATTGTTATTTTCTTCTTAATGGGCTACAATTTTGATTCAGTTTCGATTTTAAATTTAGGTGGTATATAGCAGTGCCACTATTTTCATGGGGGTGTTCTGTCCTTAGGCCCTTTAACCCCTTCAATGCTGGAGCCCCCTGCATACTCGTGCCCTGCTGTTTTTTAAATGGACATTTCTTTGAAAACAATGGAAAGTCGAGAAGATCCAGGTACGTACGGCAGCACAGAAAAGTGCATGCCTGTTGAACGTATCTGGCATATCCAACACCTGTAGCCTGCCAGTGTGTATGCTGCCTTGCTAGAGGGGGAAATCAATCACCTTAATACTTAAGCATCTACTACAAAGAAAACGTTTTAGAATGAAGAAGATAAATACATTTCTTGACTTTTGCAAAAAAACAAACAAACAAAAAAAAACAGAGCTAAAATATTGTATAATGCTAATGGCCAAATTGACTTCAAAATGTCATTTAAGAAAATTTTGGTACATTTGGCTATATAAAAAGGTAAAGGGACCCCCTGACCGTTAGGTCTAGTCACGGACGACTCTGGGGTTGTGGCGCTCATCTCGCTCTATAGGCCGAGGGAGCCGTCGTTTGTCCGCAGACAGCTTCCGGGTCATGTGGCCAGCATGACTAAGCCGCTTCTGGCAAACCAGAGCAGTGCACGGAAATGCCATTCACCTTCCCACCGGAGCAGTACCTATTTATCTACTTGCACTTTGACGTGCTTTCAAACTGCTAGGTGGGCAGTAGATTTGGCTATATATGAACTTTAAATTTATATAAACATGCATTTTAATGTAATTTTAAATCTTACACCTGCTTTATATTAGATTGCTTAGAGAAAAATAAAGTTAAAATAATGTTTGTTTGGCTTAGACTAATTAACATATTTAAACAGCCTAACTCCTCTTTCACCTATATAGATTTACATTAGTGTAAGTCTGTAGAATGAAGTGGTGTTCTTAATTTGCAGAGTGTATACACTGAAAGACAAATATGAGTTCAGAATTTGCTGAGCAATTACAATCTGTGACCAGCTTTCCCAGATTCTAAGCAACTCTTGACGTCTCTATATATATATATATATATATATATATATATATATATATATATATATATATATATATATATTCCAGTAGCACCTTAGAGACCAAGAACAAACTTAGTTGGTCTCTAAGGTGCTACTGGAAGGAATTCTTTTTATTTTTTATTTTGTTTTGACTATGGCAGACCAACATGGCTACCTACCTGTAACTGATCCTTCAAGAGCTGTTATGAAAGTCTGCTCTTTTAGCTATTAACTCCCTCGCCAGAGCTTAACAAGTTGGAGAGATCAAAGCTATTTCAGTGTGGATTCAGTTTTCAAGATAAGGCACACTCTTCCCAAGTCTTCTTTATCCATATTTTAAATCTCAAAAGGAAAGCTAAAATTTCTCAAACTTTAGTATGATTATAAACACAATGCAGCTTGTCCAGGTGAGTGCAGTTTGCCACTTTCCAGGCTGTGCAAAGAAAATTGAAAATTTTGAGCCCCTCCTGTGACATCACAAAGGCTCCTCCTATGGATGAGTTATGGCCATGAACTCTGTCCTGCCACACTGCATCTTTTCTCTTGCAAAGGGTTCTCCAAACAAAAACGCCCAGGTGCTTTCTGTTTGCTTTGAGGGTCTTATTGTGGTCACAGGTTTCATTATTGAAAGCATGGTGGGCACTCAATTTTGGGTAACATCTCATGGCACCTATAGCCAGGGCTCTTTAAACAGCCATTATGAACTTTCTCTGCCAATACATTTTCTTTATTACTGGTGCTGCTGCATTTTGTAAATTAAATACATCATTGCATATTAAGCAAATAAGAATGGCCTTGCTGGATTTGACCAATGACTATCGGATCCAGCATTCTGTTTGCAACAATGACTAGCCAGATAATTCTGGGCGAGATATCAAAAGGATACAAAAGTAATGGCTATACCCTACTGCTCCCTCACCCCACCAACTCTGCTACTTGAAAGTATACCAGTTCTGAACATGGAGGTTCTGCTTAGTTACCATGGGGCAATACCCTTAATGAGTTTGCCTAATCTTCTTAAAGAGATAAAAGTCACCTTGTATAGATGACCAAATGTGGGGATAACCATTGCATGGAGTGGATATATGGGAGTGTTCTCATTGATCTTCCTTCCAGCTTTTGCACATTGTTAGGCTCTTCTGCATAGAGCCTATGAAACTACATTCCATGTAGAAGGGCTGGTAGTCATATGAAGTTTCGGCAGGACCAATGGTTACGATCCCAGCTCTCACCCCCAGAATTGATTATCTCTGCATTTGGAAACCATACATATTATGGTAGGGAATTACATATTTTATGAATAAGTACTTCCTTTCATTGACAAATGACCAGAACTATTGAAAAGCAGAAGCACTTCACTCCCTACACCAGTGGAGGGAAACCTGTGCCCTCTCCCCAGATGTTGTTGGATTGCAACTCTCAACATCTTTGCCTTACGTACTATTTGTACAATATTGTTAAAGCAAGGTGGATATCAGGAAAGAGGCATTTTCAAATCAAATGTGCATTCTAGCCAATATAGCTTCACATTCACACAGATAAAAACAAATGCAAAAACTAACTTATATTTCATTTGACTAATACCAGGGTGGGCAGACAGTAGAACTGGATCTACTGGTATGGCCAGGGTAGATCAGCAAGGATTTCTGACTCCTAAGAGCAGCAACAAAATGCCCACCTTCCTAGCTCTGAATTGTAACTGCTGAAATAAAGATAGTTCAGAGTAACCAGGAATGGATTTTTGTGTAGAAGGACCATGAGCTCTGTTTACTTCTGGCACTCAAGACTAATTCCTGGGTTCATATTTATCAAATCTAAGTATATGCCCTTTAAACCATGCTCCACTTGGTGTATCTTGGAGGTTCTGGTAAAAATTGAAGTAGATCCCACAAGCCTGGTCTGCCCACTCTTTTATCTAAGGGGAAAGCACTTACTAAACACATAACTAATGCTTCTGTACCACATGCATGCCACCTCTTAGAGAAGAACTGCATCACTGTCACTAACACTAGCACCACCTAGAGATGTGCTGCATGTGAAGTTATGGCAATTGCCCAGTGCCAGGGTTTGCCTAGCCTGAGTATTAATTACTGTATGTTCCCCAGTTTGAAGCACATGCGGTTTATCAAATGCTGTCTTTAACCATTCAGATATTGATGTTGAAATCACTGCGTTGAATTTATTTATATTTGCATTTGCCTCCCAAAAAGCTGCCATCAGTTTCCAGGATCCTTTTGAAAGAAAAAAGACCCCTCTCTTCATGCATGAACATAAACGGAAGAAAGAAGAGTAAGGGGAACAAAAAAAAGTGTTTCCTCAAGTTCCATCATACCTGACACTTTTGTGGGTTTCTGTGATGGTTCTGTCTGTTAATCTCTCTCTTTAGTTTCTTCCTCCACCTCTTACAGGCTTCTATCTTCAATCTCCTTTCCTTCCTTGCTAGTTCATACTGTAACTGACGATGGGTTTTCTTCTCGACTGGCTTCATTTTTGCTGTTCTTCCAGGAGAAAAATCTATTACCTGCATCGCCGGTACAAGTTCCTGAACAGGTTAGTGATGTTTTTCCTTCATCAGAAGAGGCTAGATGGCCATGGTTGATGTAAAAGTTCAACCACAGAAGGGGAAGGGGAATCAAAATTACCAACTGTTGTTTCTGCAAATACAGTAGTTACAATTATTATTTTTTGTGGATAGTTGAATTATTGTTGGCTTCAAGGCATTACTGTCATCTCATGGTTTGTTTTAACACGTATGTTCCACTTGAAAGGCTCTTGGAAAGGACCAAAGACAGCATTTGTGCAATTGGAAAATTGAATTGAACAGATGTTTTGTTAGAGTAAAAAACCTTCCGATCGGCAAGCCCTAGGCTCAGTGGTTTAGACCACAGCGCCACCAGCGTCTTACTTCCCTGCATACAAATAAAAACAAATACTCATTAAAACAGCCATTTTTGCCTAACCTCCCTACAAAGAAATCAGAATGAATAATAAATAAACAGGTCAAAGCCGTTTATTTTCAGCTTAGGACAGTACATAAGGCAGCCACAGGTTGCAAGGATCTATGGTTACATGAGAAGTTACATTAGCTAAGCACAAGCTAAAACACTGAACTAAAAAGTAACATGCACAACACAATGCCCAAACTAAATAAGAAATCCACTGTGCATGCCAAAAGCTGTGGGTGCCCATAGTTCTTTGAATCCCAGCCATTGCATTTCTGTTTTACAATTACCAGTAATAATGGAAATAGCTAGTTGGGCTTGGTTGTCACATTACTTGAACCCTATAAATGGCTCACAGTTTGATCATAGTCCCTGACCTAGTTTAGATCATGCATGTGGAAGCTTCTTTGGAGCCTTATTCATCCTACTACATTATTCACCCTTTGATTACATGGATATCATAAAGCAAAACTATATTTCGTTTATTTGCTCCAGGTAAAGTAGGGTTGCCATATTTCAAAAAGTGAAAATCTAGACACAAAATGAGCTTTTAATATATTTTTAAGGAAATTTGCCCAAAACGACACTGCTGACGTGGGTTGTAGTATGCATAGTGCTATCTTTGTCATGCAGCGGAACTTGCTTCAGCCAGCCCCATGCTAAATGAAGGCACCTATAGTGTTTGAATGAAATATATAATAAGCTCAGGTCAGACTCCTTGCCTAGCACTGCTTACTCTGATGGGCAATAGCTACCCAGGATCTGAGTCAGAGGGTTTTTTGCTAATGTAGGCAAATTGGTTTGTATGTACATGTGGGAGTGCACAATTCTCCCTTTGTACCTACTTCTCCTTAAATTATTCAGTGAATGTTTTAGCTGAATATGCTTCAGCACATGAATATTGATTGGCACTTCATGATAGGCTACAACACTTGCAATCCCTGTTCATTGGCCATGTCTGCTGTGGTTGATGGACGTTGCAGGCCATGTTGACTAGGCCTGTCATAAGGTGTAGGACAGGCATAGGCAAACTCGGCCCTCCAGATGTTTGGGGACTACAACTCCCATCATCCTGACCACTGGTCCTGTTAGCTAGGGATGATGGGAGTTGTAGTCCCAAAACATCTGGAGGGCCGAGTTTGCCTATGCCTGGTGTAGGAGCTCTCCGCCCAGAGTGCGACATTACCAAGCTGAATGTTTTCCCACTCCTACTCTACATGAAAAGTGCCATCAGCAGGGAATTGTCATTGCAAAGCTGAAGTACTGGGGGGGGGGGGTTCCTACATGAGGATGCTGTTTTCAGCGACATCTCCATATCATGTAGTGAATATTTTTATTTATTCACGTTCTTACTTATGTGTTCAGTTTCTTACCAGACTCACCTTCAACAAGAGGGGTTGCCTCATGTGGCTTCAGACCATGCCCTTACCAGGGCATTTTACCAGGAAGTTAAGATGGTATTTTTAGCATCTTCTTCCCAGAACAATAGGAGATGTATGTGGCAAAGAATTTACCAGTGAATTGGTATTCTATGAATCATATGGGAGCAGTGGTGCTTTTTGCCCTATTATATCACAGCTATTTGCTTCCTGGCACCAACACCATTTCCTGTAGAGATCTTATTGACACTAGGAACAGTGTCCCACAAAAGAACCAATATCAACAGTGCATACTGGGTTATGTTGACTATATGACTCAATGAGCTTGTGCAGTCTCAGTTCCGGCCAAACTAGACGTTACTCAGGAGATTAGTGGTGGTTGGGGTGGGTGATGCATGACCTACCGTACCTACCTGTTTCCCCCCGTGTCCCATATCTATTGCCCTTTAAAAGGACGAGGAAGCCTTTACTTGGATGCAAACAAAATATCAAACTAGAAAACACCTATGGCTGCTTTTCATTTAAAATAGATATATCAGGAAACTATTTCCATACTTGCTATTTGCATATTGCCTTAAACACAAGCTGAAGATGCAGATGGCTTGTGCCAGATTCGGAATCCCTAAAGAAATCTCCATGTGGATACAATGCCTGTTTGTTTCTGTTGCCATTATGTTGTCAGTCTTTGACTTCTGTTTGTTTCCACCTGTTGAAAAGGAGATTATTAAGTCTAAGAACCGGCAGTGCTTCCAGCTCTTGTGGTGTATAATTTGTCTTCAGAGAGTCCATAAATTCTGCAGCGTATCAGGACAGTGTCGCTGAAACAAATTGACAGAGCAGCTTTTTAAAGGAGCACCCTCTGTGAGACATGAGTGGGTGGCAATTGGAAGCAAAATGATTAATTTCTCTAAAGTTATGCTGCCAGAGTTTTCTACCGTGGTTTCTGAAATCCTCATGCTTAAGCATCCTTAGTATAGTTTTGGTAATTAAGGTGTAAATTTAGATTAAACCAGCTGAAAATGAAATTGGCAAGAGCTTATTTGGTTTTCACTGATATTCGCTGCGTTGTAGCAAGTGCTTCTGTTCTGTCAGGAAGGACATTAGAGACAGGAGCGGCAGGAAATACTGTTCTGTTGGCATCCTGCTTGTTCATCATAAGTCCCCTGGGTAGTATTTTGTGTGAAAGCAGACCTTCCTTCCAGGGCTAATAAAGGTTTAGGCTTAAGTTGTGTTCCTTGGAGAAAACAATTCTCATGGTCCAAGTTCTCTATTTCAATTCCCAGGAGTCAGTTACCGCTTCCTTGCCGCAATCCCCAAAGCCCTGAGCCTCCGATTTGAATTCTAGGGTGGTAAGGAGAGAGACATTTCACAGGTGTCCCTGCCTTTGGTCCAGCACACAAGGGGAACCTCTTATTCCCTTCCCCTCCCTTCTCAATGTGTTAGGCAAAGCAAATAAGTGGTTTACGGCCTTGAGACGGTGGGTCCACAGAATCCTTTTTGCTATCTGTAGTGAATCAAACAGGACTAAGCTAGTCTGATAGTGAGCACTCTGATTTTGTAGATCACATACAATTAAAATTAATTGGTTCTACTGTAGTTCTTACAAGTCTGTTCTAGAAACTGTTTTAAAGCATTTTCACCCTTCTTTTCAACCACATGTAGTCCCAGAACAGCATACAGATCAATTAAAAAACACAACACGACAAGCACTTTATACAAGTACTTTCTGAAAAATCCTTGTATGTAACTTCCCCATAAACTTCCCCATAAACTTGTGTTGTCCATACGAGTATGATTGTATGTATAAAGAAAGTACCCTCCTCGGTTTTAACATTTAGCTTTATGTTCCCTTTTGTCTTGCCTTTCGTGTGCTACAGAATCGAGAAACAATTAAGCAGGTTTCGAGGATGGTTACCTAGAAAGCCAATGAGGTTGGACAAGGAAAGGCTGCCAGACCTGGAGGAGAATGACTGCTACACTGCCCCATTCAGTCAGCAAAGGATCCATCAGTGAGTGTTGTAAGGAAGACAAATTTTGAGATGAACTAATACTGCTACAGTTTACCTTGGGGATAGCAGCATATTATTAAGGATGGACCCTTACTGAACTGCTTCAAATTTTGCTCAAATGCTGCAGTTGCAGCCCTTTCCATCATTTCCTCTGGCTAACCGGTTGAGGCACAGCCTTGTGGTAGGGGGACTCATAGATAGACCCATTTGAACTTGGGTTGAGGCAGGCAGTTCACCTCTCGGCCCAGCTGCAGGAATTCCTGAATGGCTGGCTGCATGTGTGCTCTGCTGCCAGGTAGGACGGCCGAACACGAGGGGCCTGTCATCATGACCCATAATGACCTTGCAATAAAGGCCAAAATCTACTGTTGTCTATCTGGAGACCTTCCTGTAAGTCAAAGAGTTGTTGCGTGAACTTTTATGAAAGGGTAACATTACATTTGGCCTCAAGCTAAAGTTTTCAACCTGGAAAGTTTCCAACAGAGAATGTATCAAAAGAAAATAATTGGCTGGCTGGCTTTCAGCTGCAGTCCTGTTAGTTCAGGGCTATTCTTTAGATGACAGTTTGGTGCATTGCCTTTATTCTGCCTTGTTAAGCCATTGCAAGAACATTTTTAAATAGTAGTAACAAGGAAAGGTGCAACGTTTTTGCTTCATTTTTAAAATCGGGTGCAATTAAAATAAATCTCCTGTCATTCAAAATACATTATTTGACTTTTGGATGTTTCGCTGTATCACTTGCATAAACATTGTTTATGTTGCACCAGGCATTTGAGAGTCTTCCATGGCACCCAGGAAGTGAGGTTGTACACTAATCCCAAGATTTTTGGTAGGATTCATAATTTTCATGTTGGCTACTGTCATGTCTGAGTCGGTGATCACAAGTGTTAAGACCTATTCCGGGCATGTTTTCTTAAAAAAAATAATAAAAATCCTGCTGCATTCAATTATGTTTCCTCCTAAATAAGTGTACCTGGAACTTATGTAGCGGAGGGACCATCATTCAGTGACAGATCACGTAGTTTGTATGCAGAAAGTCCCAGGTTCAGTCCCTAGCATCTCCACAGGTAGCAACAGATGATAGGACAGCTCTCTCTGCCAGAGTTGATGCCAGTCTGAGTAGGCAATGCTGGGCAAAATTGAAAGGTAGCTTGACCTGGTATAATGCATCTCATTAAATTCCATTAATTGTTGCATTTGACCACAGCCTTGGACAGGCAGAGATCCAGTTCAGTCTACCAACTTGTGAAGTCTGCTTTACTGAAGCTTATTTACTTCTATTGAGATTGAACTCCACAGGACCGGCCCACCCATGAGGCAACATGAGGCAGCTGCACCAGGCAGCAGGATTCATAGTGTGTATACATTTATCCCCCAGCCCTTGTTTCTTATCTAGCTCTCACCCTTTTCCCCCTGGTGCGGCATATTGTGGTTTGCCTCAGGTGCCAGAATGTCTTGGGCTGGCCCTGTTAACACAAGCTCATGTTATTTTTATTTTTAATTCTTTCATATACAGTGTCCTTCAAATAACCCAACTTAGCAGAAATTTCATATTGTGGTTCAATTAATTCTTCTCTTAAATTCTACTGCTGATTTTCCAGAGATGTCAGTGACACCTCCTTGTATTGTCATGAGCAGTAACTATCTTGCTTGTGCTTGTTTTCAAAAATAGCTTCATCATCCACAACAAAGACACGTTCTTCAACAACGCTACAAGAAGTAGAATTGTTCATCATATTTTACAGAGAGTGAAATACGAAGAAGGAAAAAATAAAATTGGTAAGTGTGGGACAGCAACAGATTTTAGCCTCTCCAAGTAAGTAGGGTGGTAGCTTTAAACATCCATATGCATCCCAATGCTTTAAAGTGGAACCTCGGGTTGCGGACGTAATCCGTGATGGAGGCACGTCCGCAACCTGCAGCATTCGAATCCTGAAGTGCCGTGTCTGCGCAGGTGCCGGCGCGATCTGGCGCTTCTGCACATACGTGAGCGCCAAACCCAGAAGTAACCCATTCCTGTACTTCCGGGTTTCCCATCCCACAGTCCGCAACCCGAAAACACATAACCTGAAGCATCCGTAACATGAGGTATGACTGTAATGGGGAGGGAAATCACAACCTCACATCTTTGGTCAATCCATCTAAAAAGTGATGAGGGTACTCAGGATGGGGAAGAGATTTAATTACATTTGAAAATGAATCTATTAAACTTGTAGTTTCTGAAACAACATGAGAACCATAAAACAGCCATCCTCTGAAATTTGCACTTACCCAAATTTTGCGGTGCTGTTTTCCAAACCAGGTTTACAATATTGCATATATTGGGTAAAGTGTATGAATATATTCACAAAAATAACAAGCAGAAATGTGTTATTTTAGGAGAAATTGCTCACCAAAATGTGTACATTAGTCAAAACTTCATACAAAAATAGTGTTTATTCGGAGAAATTTGAACTAAAATGCAGATTTTCATGAGGATTTAAAATATAAAATAAATCCTCAATCTGCTGTAGAAATGTGGACTGAATTTAAGTTTGGAAACTGAAAGGAATGAAATTCACAGAACCTTTCTACTCCTAAATGTTGGTTCAATTCCCACTGCAGCACTCGGATATGACACAAGGAGGAGGTAAATGGCACCCTCTCCACTCCTCAGAGGCAAAGAGGCAAAGGCATGACTGACAGGGCACCACAACAGCACTAGGACTTCTTGTCATCTGGACTTTTAAACTATTTTCCATAATAGTCAATTATTGTTTTATAACTTTATATTTATATAAGTTTTTTAAAAAAATGAAATTGTAGTATACAAATATTGTATTGTATCAGGTATTGCATAAGTGATTGCAATTGCTGCTGAAGATCCTCATACTGCAGTTTTAACTGCTGTTGCTGTGGTGCAGAGAACATGCTGGAGCACTCTGCAAAATCCCAAACAATGCCAGAGTTTATCTGGAGATAGACTGTGGCAGTTGCTGTTTGTTTTGTTCAGTGCAATCCATACTGCTGCGGAATGTGGGAGGTGGCTGGCAGGCCACTTCAGGGGCCAAGTTCAGGCTGTGGGCATGCAGTTCCCTACCCTTATCTTAAGAGATGCCATGGCTGGCACTCATATTATTTTTTGATAAGATTACTAGACAGATACCAGAACTTCCCAGGCACTGGATAGGATAGGATAGGATAGGATAGGATAGGATAGGATAGGATAGGATAGGATAGGATATATAGGATACCTGAAAACTATGCTAGCAAAATTAAGAGCAATTCACAAGGAGCTCAGAGAAATGTGGGTGTTCAAAAGTGCTTGTACCACTCTGCAACAGTTACCACACCTTTATAAAGTGTTATAAAGAATTTGCTGTTCCTTTTCCAGCATTCAGCTGTTACAGTATTATTTCTATTGCATTACTGTCATTCCAACCCTGCATGCTATATATTGAATATTTTTGGTTTTTTTAGGTCTGAATCGATTGCTTACTAATGGCTCCTATGAAGCTGCATTTCCTCTTCATGAGGTATTTTTTTCCTATTATTTTTCTTACCAAACCCAATATAGTCTCTAGATGACTTTTACTATAATTATCATCAGTAATATTAATCCTGTTTTTTGCTAGATTGGGTACAAGTATTTTGTAGAAATACTTGCCTTTGAGACTCAAGGCATTTCCACACCATCGTTCTATTGTACAATAGAGTCTGACAAATCTCCAAGAAGAGCTTTGTTAAAATACTTCAGAGAACAGTTCGTATCAGGGATAGGCAATGTTGTTCTCCCAAGATGGTGTTGGACTCCAGCTGCCATCAACCCTGACCACTAGCCAGTCACATCTGGAGAGCACCACATTTTGTGAAGTTGATAGATTCAAGAGGCCATGTGTGACTTGAGAGGTCAAAAGAGATGTTATATTCCTTCTAGAGGAATCTTCCTCAGAGGAGGGCCAGGTACACCCTGAAGGGAACCATAGAGAACAAGAATTGGGCCAGGCAGCAGCAAGGCCAAATTAGAACCACCAGGCCTTATGGCATCCCACCTGATAGAAAGCCAGAGTTAGAAGCTGAGCCACGTCCAAGCCCAAGAGAAGCACCAACTCAGCAAAGTGCAGAACCAGTGGAGTGCTCATTTGAAAGCCAAGACTTCCTTGAGAGTAACATGGCGAACCAGAGCAGCGCACGGAAACGCTGTTTACCTTCCCGCCGGAGCGGTACCTATTTATGTACTTGCACTTTTACATGCTTGCGAACTGCTAGTTTGGCAGGAAGAAATATATAATGCTACCTTAATGCTAAGATCTTATATGGAAGCCCAGAAAAATAAAAACTTTCATTAGAAAAGAAACTGCAAACGTTAGGTTTGCTTCCTTTGAGTGCTCTTATCTTCCTTCAAAAGTTTCTGGGAGTTTGTAGACCCCAGGTTAGGAATTGGAATCTGAATAGCAATATGCTGTTTATTTGTGGAAAAATAATACTAAATGAATGTGTGTGTATTTGCTTACATGGACAGTATGTTTATTGTAATGAATACTTCTTCACTAATTTCTCCTTTACTACCTTTATTTTAGGGTGGTTACAGAAGTAAAAAATCCATAAGAACTCATGGGGCAGAAAACCACAGGCATCTACTTTATGAGTGCTGGGCTTCATGGGGAGCTTGGTATAAATACCAGCCTTTGGATCTTGTACGGTAAAACCTTTTAAAAACCAGTTCTTCATTTTTTAATAGTTTGGTGTGTTTGGATAAATTGAATCAGCTTGTTAAGTGGCAGAGAAGGGATGATATTCACTGGTGGAGCACATAAATTGTGTGAAAAACCTCCCAGGATCAATCCCTGACACCTCCGGATAGGGCTGAGAGGGTACCACTTTTGGAAGCCCTGAGTAACTACTACAGTATGTGTTGAATCATAGATTTGTGCTAAGTATTACACTTTTCCTATAGTTACAACAACTAGATTTCTGGCACTTTTAAAACCCACATTGGCATCCCAGATGGCATCTTGCCCACTTATGGACTTGCCCACTTATGGACTGCAGTATGAAGTAACAAAGTGTCCACCCAATATCCTATTAAAAGTTGTGGCTTACATCCCAACTAAAAGATGGGCATGCCAGCATATAAGTGCTGAAGGTGAACTATGGCCAACCTCCCTTCCAGCCCTTCATCACCGATGCTACATCTGCATTGCAGACGGATAGACCACCACCAATGCTTAAGAGTAAAGTGTGGCTGAAGATACCGTAACTGAGAATGGTTTGAAAGTCTGCAAATGATATAGTACAGCAATAACACGTTTTCTAAAATATAGCAACTGCTAGGAGATTTGCTTTCTCTGTGTTTGTTTTTAAAACTGATTTCCTAATAGAAAAAAAATGTAAATATTTTGCAGGAAATGCTGGGTTGATAAAAAGTATATTTGTGAATATATGAAGTTATTTTAGAGAATAATTTTAAATGAAGAATAACAACAACAATAGGATATTGCTCTTGGGCTGCATTCCCCCCCCCCTGCAAACAGATCTGGTATCAGTACCAGGCATATTGGGGCATTTGCCAGGATCATAGTGCCCCATCAGGGCCCACTGCTTACATGTGCCCCGGACACCCTCACCCCAAAACAAAAACCTACTGCAGTGCTCCAGGCTGTATTGGGCAGCTGCTCCCAGCCATCATATTAATTTCTCATAAGGCCACAGAGCAGCAATATATTGGGGCATTGTGAAAAAATTAAGTGGCAGCTAAACCCACCCACCCAGGATGTTCAGAACATGGTCTAGGCACCACTGCCCCCTGCCAGGGCATACTAATAGAGGGGCTCCTTTCAAACCTGGTGCTTGTCCTGTCTGGAAAATACAACAAAGCACAACATGATTTGATTCCTAAATCACTGTTGAAGTTCTCTTCCCTTTGAAGCACCTTATTCCAAGGGTGCTTTTTTAAATACCTAACCTAGAACTCTCACAAGTGTCCTCTTGGGGCATACAGAATTTGGCAGCCTAATAACGGTGGGCACACTGACCATTTTCCAAATGCATCACTCTATTATAGTCAAAGCTAAGAGTTAATGTCAGGGAACAGTCAGCGCCCAGTGGGGTGGTGCAGGGGCTGTCAAGGGATGGAGAGCCCCAGCACTGCGGGGATAGCAGGGGGACTTCCAGCGGGAGCGACAGGAAGGAAAGCAGCCCAGCAGAGAGAGGGCTGGGGGATGCTTCAGAGACCCAATACCCCCTCAGTGGATCCAGCCAAGAGGGAGCAACAACAGTTCCGTCGCCCCAATTACGCAGGGCTGTGAAACGTAAGGAGGGAAGGAGGAGACTAGGGGTGCCCAAGTTCTTATGTTGGGGGCGCTCCAGAAAAGCGCCACTTCCGGGATCTGAAAGTGACTAAGCTGGTCATGGACTTTGGAGCTCTGCATTGTACATATCTGCACAATAAAACCTGTAAATATAAGGACCTGAGTCAAGCCTCTTTACTCATGAGGAACCACAGCAGGACCCTTACAGTTAACTTCAGAGTTCTGCCTTAGTAGATGACTAAGATTCCGCGTCACTTGGGAGTAATTTTTGAAAATCATTTGTAGCTGCAAATATACATTGTTCTATGACACTAATTAGTCTCTGGGTTGCTGCGGTCCATCTTTTTGTTTTCTGTTTACTTAGCTTTCTTCATGTCACAATATTGATTCTTTTTCTCCATTAGTCTAGAAAAACAGAGATATGTGCTTATAGTGACTAAGTTGCTTCAGAAGCAAGCAAATTGCTCTAGTAGTGGCATTTGTTTCTGGTCATCTGTGCCACTACCCAAGGTAAATATCCATCAGACTTGAGCATCATGGTTAAATCTTCATATCTCCTGGTATTCAGAGTTCAAGAGACATGTGACCATGGCACATACTCAAGATCACTCAACACAGCACACTTGAAATCCTCTCTTTAATTTGCTTTAGTTTCAATGCAAGTTTGCCCGGGGCTTTAAGTTTTTTCTGTGGAAAGAAGAAGCTGAGATTTTCATGAAATACCAAGATTCAAGATTCCCTGCAGCCCCAATAAAAGTATGAAGGCAATATGTACACAAACCACCTATTGTGAATCAAGATGTATTTTTGCAGAGTTCCTGTGGCCCCTTGTGGGAGTTCTTGTATGATACCCACTACCCAGTCCATGATCTCACAGGCACTATTCAGAGATACCAAGGTTTTAAAGCAGGTTACTGCAGGTTACTGCAGGAAAAGCTCCAAAACAAAAAAAAAATACCCAGAAGAGTATAAAAACTCATAGCTCTTTCAATTGGCTGCATTCCCTCACTTGAAATTGCACATGTTATTGTCTGCAGCAGAGCAGTCGTTCCTAAATGTTAGCCTATCAGTAGCTCACCTATATCCTCATGAATGAGTTGCCTGCCTGCTGGCAGCACTATCAACTTGGCAATTAAGACATTTCCAGAGCAGACGACATCTGTTGGTGTCTGGATAATTTTGTGCATATTGATGTCAGGCCAGGGATGATGTGCCGGGTTTGTAAGAAGTCTACTGATTAGCCAAGGTAGTAGTTATGAAGTGTTAATGTTCTCAGTTTCTGAGCTGGTTTTCTTTGACAGATACTGCATCATATGATAACTGAGCTCTGTCCATGGTGCTTGATCTTTGAAAGCCCTTTGGTACACACAGATTACTATGTGAAGACATGCAAACTGTGTGCAGTTGGTGGGGTGTAGTGGGGAGCCTGAACAGCTTAACCGAACAACTGCGAAAAGTCTTGGCAGATATGTACTGACTCTATGCAGGCTTTAAGTTAAATGCACATAGGTTGGGCGTGGGGTCTGCTGCTGTGGTTCTCCCCATCCCTAGTTCATGCATACTTTGCACCAGGGGTGGGGAACTTCAGGGACCCTCCAAGTCTCTGTCCTGCCCGCTCTCTCAGGCCACACTCCAGCTCCCCAGACTGGACCCCTTTACTCCTTGCTCATCTTCCTCAGTTGCTTTAGCCAGAATAGAATGTATCTTTGAACTGTGATGATGTCTCTTGCTTGTTTGATTAGAGGGTGGAGAAGTGCTGAGGGTGGTGCTGAGGGAGTTGGAAACCTCTGGCTTCTGCATGCCTGGAATGTAGCCTATTGTACAAATATGAGAATCACATTTGTTTCTCTGCTTGCTTTTGCCTCTGGCTAGCACATCACTGGCATGTGACACCCCCCCCCCTCCCAAAGGTTACCTTTTACAGAACGCAGCCCTGGGGGAAAAAAGGTCCCCCACCCCTGCTCTTCACAGTGTGAATTGATGCCTACGCTCAGGGCTAGTATCAGTTTCTGGAATTCTCAAGCAGCATGAGAACCCACTGTCAGGGCCCACTGTTGACAAATACCCAGGGACCATCATTAAATAAATAAATAAATCCAGCCCAGCACTCCAAACGTCAGAGAGCTGAATCTAGCTATCATGCTTCAGACTGAGTGTCACTATGTCAGGGCATTGTGGGAAATGTAAATGGCAGGTAGATCCAGCCGCCTGGGCTGGTCAGAGAACTGGTAGTGTCTGCTGCCAGGTAACTACTGATGCAGGACACGCACCAGACAGCACTTTCCCCCAGAGCCTCTTCAAGCATACAGTACATCCTGAATAGGCTTATGTGGGCAACATGGTTATGCAACCCCTTAGTGCTTATGTGTTAGGCATCAATCTGATGGAACAGGTAGGAATGAGGCAGAGTTGCCAAAGCAGGTCTCATGGGAAGTGAAAATGATCCCATGAAGTTCACTCATTCTCTATTGATTGTTCTTCTGGCTTTGGGTGGCTAAAGGTGCATTTCAGCATCTCTCAGTAATAATACTCAACAGTCATATCTGACAGGGCTGGGAGAGTAAAGAGATGGAACTATTGATCTGATCATCCTCAGTACAGTCCAAGCTCTCGTCTGAATTACTGTCCTGCCAGTGGTGTCGTCAGTTTTTTAAATGGTAGCATGATGTGAATGACACTGTTTAGCTGTGTCAATGTTCACATAAAGTATGACAATAAAACCATTGCTGGCTGTGCTCTTTTAAAACTACAAGTGAAGAGGCCCTGTGGATTCCATTCATACACAGAGAGCAATTTGGTACACCTGCTTCTCGTCCTTTTGCAATGCATAAATTAAAGCTGGCATCATTTGGGGTGTTGGAAGCAGCTGCTCATTGGTATCAGAAGTCACAATGTATGCACTGCTTCTTGCAGCTGCAGGACTGGGCAGGGATTTCAATTACTGAAGGAAACAAGAGAGCAAAAAAAAAAGCACCTATCCTAGGGAGTGGAGAACAGCAGTACTGTATAAATAAATCTTAGCTGAGTGTTCTGCTTCTACTTTGCTTTACAGTTTTAAATTATAGACTTGGATTCAAGTAGGCCATGTAAATCCCATAGACTTTAAGTTTTCCTTTGCACTGGAGTGAACCCAGATTGCTATTCAGTATGTCAGCCAAACAATTAGGCCAGAAGTTTCTCTCACGCAGCAAAGACAGATCTGCAGCTGTTGCCAGTGTTGTTTTTACACTGCCAACCTGCTGTCCTTGTCACAAAAGACCACATTACAGTTACAAGTTTATCAGTTCAGTCGGAAGACCCAAGGGACCTTCTGATCGACAGAGGAATAAAAAAACAAATTGACTGCATTTGGCAAGTAAAGCCGGAACTTCAAGGAAGATCATTGGAACATGCCAACCTGCCCCACAAAGACATTGTACAGTGCAAAATACTAGGTGTGGAGTTAATGCAAGTAGATAGGTTGGTTGGGCTGTAACTTAGAGAGCTGATGATCCATCCATTCAAAGCCCAACAATTGCCTCTTGTTTTTAATATAAGTAAAATGTCATTTTCTGACTCTCTGAATAATATACTTTTATGTTAAGAACCAGTGTTCAATCCTATTAAAGATGTCTTCATAACTTAGTTGCCTTGTGTTTTTGACAGACGGTACTTTGGTGAGAAAATTGGCTTGTACTTTGCCTGGTTAGGCTGGTATACAGGAATGCTCTTCCCAGCTGCCTTCGTTGGACTCTTTGTCTTTTTGTATGGAGTAGCCACATTGGACCACTGCCAAGTCAGGTGAAGTGAAAACAAAACATGGCTACTAGTGTATTTGATATAAGCGAGCATTGCATGGAGGTCTTTAGTGATTAAATATTATAAAAATAGCTGAAATAAATGTATTCAATTCAATAAATAAATGTATTCAGTTGCTATTTAACATTCCCACACACCAGTATTGTTCTGATCTTTTGTTTTACCCCCTCCCTTGGCAGCTCTTAAACAACAACTACTACCACTACTACTAGCTTTTTCTGAAGTAAAAAAAGGCTTATTTTAGATTTGTTTTGTTTTTCTCCTGCTCACTACTCCACTGTCCAAATTATGAAAGCACTCTGAAGCGTGTTAGTTATAAACTGAGCTATTAATCATGATCTCTTCTCTTTTCCAGTAAAGAAGTCTGCCAAGCTACAGAGATTATAATGTGCCCTATATGTGATAAATACTGCCCCTTCATGAGGTTGTCCGACAGCTGTGTTTATGCCAAGGTAAAAATAATAATAGAGGTGTGGCATCTCTTAGGGTCCTTTGCATTTGTATCAACAAGTCCACAAGTTTTCCCATTTTTTCTCTATCACTGGTGCTGATGAAAGCTTGGCCAAATTGATAATAGATATCATACATGCCAAGGCCCCAGGGCAGAAGTCAAATGGCTGAATCTACAGTGCTGCAGATAATGGCAAGTGCACTATAGTATACAGCTCAGGTTCTGTAAAAAAAAAATTTTTTTTAAAATTAAAAACGCATTTGACTTTTGTTCCAGCAACAGTGTTTTATTTAGTACCATGAAAAACATTGTTTGCCTTTTTAAAACTTCCAAATGCTTTAAATTTAACTTTGGTGCAAATGAGTGCAACTCCTTCAAGGGTTATGCTTCTGCTTAGGGAATTAAAGTATTACTAATAGAAGCAGGACCAACTATGGTATTGTTACATTAAAAATACTATTTAATTTACACTCCACCTTTTCTCCAAGGATCTCAAGGTGGCACACATGGTTCTCCCCTCCCTCATTTATTCCTCACGACAACCCTGTGAAGTACGTTAGGTTGAGAGGCAGTGACTGGCCCAAGGTCGGTGAGCTTCCTGACTGAGTGGGGTTTTCAACTCTGATCTCTCAGATGCTTTCCCAACACTCTAATCACTACAACATACTGGCTGTTGTGCACCTCAGCCTCTGAGCACTGAGGAACTTTGATGTGACATTCCATACCTCAGGTCTGGTTTCCTAGTTTAGAAGCTTAACCTTTTTTGGGTCACAGACCCCTTTGACAATCTGATGAAAGCTATGGACCACTTGAACTTATTTTTTATGTGTTTTTCTGTTTCATGGACCCCTTGAAGCTCATCCATAGATACCCCCTAAGGGGTCTGTGAACCACAGGTTTAAAAAACCCCGCTTTGGAATGAAGGTCACTACAAACTCTGGTGTCTCTATATGGTTTTATGTACACATATATACAGTGTAAGCATAAGAAGGAAGGGCTAACAACATAACCCTCCAATAGATAGTGGTTCTCCTTAGGTTTACAAGCAGAATAAGGCCTCTCTGTGCTCCCAGGTTTTGCTACAAGGTTAGACTGGCTATTATTCTTTCACAATCACCCCCATCCAGGAGAGGGTAGGGGGAGGTAAGCCCCAAATCCCCCATGGCACTCTCCTTCAGAATTATGTTCCCCCTTCCTTCCTGATGTCCCACCCCATGACAGCCCCAGTTTCCTCTGGGTCATCCAACGCCACCTTCAGCTGTCTGTGACGGTCTCAGCTCAACTGGGATAGGCCCAAATCCATCCAGATGGCTTGAATTTGGCTTGGATCTAGCCTTACCCTTTATGTTCAATGGTGCAATTCTGCAATTTTCCTCTGTGAGCTTTATACGTTCTAAAATAAATCACGGAAGCATGCCTTTTTTCTGCAGTCATGCAACTCTTCATATGATAGCAGGAAATGTAGCCAATCTGCATGAGGGTCTGATGAGGTCTTTTTGTGCAGCTGACACTTGTGTCTTGAGCTTTTAATTCACATATATCTTCTCAGTGTAATTAATTGCTTGCCTGTGTGTCAGGATCTTATGTTTTTTCCCCTCAGGAGAACAGTTCATGCAGACTTCCCTTTGATAGCTTAATGGCTGCATGATTTCAGAAAGGCTCGTACAAAGAGGAATATATTACTGTAGGCTACCAACAGGCTGACATGCGGAAATAGTGGTCTGGTTGTAAAACATACCCAAGGGTTGGCTTACTACTAATAGCCAAATCATAAGCATATTGGAAACTTCTCCTAATAAATGTTTGTCATCCTAATCGAAACAAAATAGGAAACAAAATAGGAAATTCTTTCCAGTAGCACCTTAGAGACCAACTGAGTTTGTTCTTGGTATGAGCTTTCGTGTGCATGCACACTTCTTCAGATACATGCACACGAAAGCTCATACCAAGTGTGCATGCACACGAAAGCTCATACCAAGAACAAACTCAGTTGGTCTCTAATGTGCTACTGGAAAGAATTTCCTATTTTGTTTCCTATTTTGTTTTGACTATGGCAGACCAACACGGCTACCCACCTGTAACTGTCATCCTAATATTATGCCTAACCCTTTGCAGTTTAAGCAAATTTCCTGAGTAAGATATATCCCTTCTTTTTAACACAAGAGAAAACAAGAGTTTTGAATAGAATATTCAAAATGAATGGCTGAACATGATTGTCTTTTCACAGGTAACACATCTTTTTGACAATGGAGCTACTGTGTTTTTTGCTGTTTTCATGGCAGTGTGGGGTAAGTTCTGCTCTAAAGGTAGGTTATGTCAGTACTTTTTTGTTTTTAAAAATCTTACTCTAAATAGTCAATGATTTTAATGGTGCTTTGGGCTCATTTCCCTACCCCACCCCACACACATTTGTAGGTCACGCTTCATGCAATAGATTGTCAGAGACTACTGATATCTTGAACTCAATATTAAATTAACAACAACAACATGTTTCAATGTGGCCTTTGGCACTCAATCAGTTGTCTGCCAGCATAGCCCACAATCATGTTAATGTAGAGGATTTATGTTCTAGAAAAGTAGCAAATGTTCATGTTTTCTGAAAGAATAAAGCTCTTGCTGTCTGATACCCTGCTGAGATGAAAGGCTCTGCAGAATTTGAGGCCTTTGTGGCCAAACACAGTCAAATCCTTGCTCAAGCGATAACGTCCAGGCGCAACATTTATTTCAGGAACAATATTAGATCTGCAGAAATTAGACAGTGTGCTTTGCAGGGAAGGGGGCCAAAGCTCAACGGTGGAACACATGCTTTGCATGGGAAAGGTCCCAAGTTCACTTCCTGGTATCTCCAGCTATGACTGAAAAGCAGTCTTGTCTGAAAGCCTCAAGAGCCATGGCCAGTCAGCAGAGACAACCCTGAGCTAGATAGATGTAGAGTCTGACTCAGTATAAGACAGCTTCCTATGTTCCAATGTCATTAACCCAAAAAGAGTTAGAGCTGGAACATTAATGAGCTCTGAAGGGAACTCTTAATTGAGCAAAAGTTTAGAGAAGGCTGAGGGACTTACATAGTCACTTCCTCAACTGCAGGACTAGGGAGCCTGTGGCCTTTCTGGTACTACAACTCCCATTGGCCCCAATCAGCATAAGTGATGGTCAGAGTTGATGGGAGTTGCAGTTCAGTAATGCCTAGATGACCACATGTTACCTAGCGCTGCTCCATCTGGTCCTCTGCAGGATCGTTGTCGGAAGCTGGGTGATGGCTTGCAGCTGTGTTTTCTCCCCCATCCTGGGTAGATTAGACTCTCCCCCCCCCCCATAGTTCCCTGCTAATAGCGCTGCCTGGCTGCCAAATGAGCACTCCTCTAGAAAGTTTGGGCTTCTCATCTGTTCCTGAGGATTGGGAGTGGTGGGAGAGAATTGGGGGTCAAGGCAGGGATCAGGATGGGCAATGCATCTCTTTGGGCTGCTTTTGTACTGGTGTGGGTTCCTCCTTATCTTCAGTGTGAGTGGGTTGCTGTGTGGGGCCCGCAAAACATCTCTGGCTCAGCTGGAATCCTGATATTCCAGATACAGAATTCAGGTAATAGATTTTTAATGATATGTTTGATTGAAAATATCTTAATGTAGTAGTGTGTTAATCTTTAGAATCAAGGGGTGTACTTCCAAACTGTAAAGGGGGAGTACGCAGCCATCACAGAATTTCTCATTTGGTCGCCTGTTGCAGTTAAAAAATTGTTTATTTTTTCTTATTTTTAACACTGAGAAATAAGTTGACTGCTTAAGCATTATTCACATAGGACAGGTGGTTTTACAAAAGTAGTACATTTTGCTCCTCAAAAGAAAATATGTCTGTTTGCATGATAAAATAAAATGTACCTTTATTCAACTGCAATGAGATGATAAATTAATTAATTAATTAATGTGATATTGTGTTAATATTTCTTTCTGTTTCTCTACTATAGCAACTGTTTTCCTGGAGTTTTGGAAAAGAAGACGAGCAGTAATTGCCTACGACTGGGACTTGATAGACTGGGAAGAAGAGGAGGTTTGTATGTCTATTTTGCTGCTGCCTCACCAGCGAGAGTAGGAAGAATATTTAGTTAGGTTGGCTTCAAAATACAGATTCAGCTTTAGAGAAAGTGAGTTATCCCAGCATGATGTTTGATTCCCTGCCTTCCTTTTCCGGAGCCTTTCTAGGCCACGGCATTTTACATTAGCTGAGTCACTGACACAGCAGGTGGATGAAATCAGCCAAGCAACAATTCCTAAAATAAAATTGATTGGCAGCTGTACTGGCAAAGCAAGGCAACTTTGTGAAGTCTTAGACCTATTTCTCCTTGAGGTGGCAAGCCTGTATGCTGGATATAAGGATATCAGCTTGCCAAGCCATGGTTTAGCAAGCCAGGAGAGGACATCAGGCTTGTGCAGTTGTCCTTCCCTCACCTCATTTGCATACTGCCTTTGGCTCCTCCACCCTGTTGTATTTAAACCAGAATTCCCTGTAATATCCAAAATTGTGAACTCTGCTTCAATGTCAGTTTACCAATCAATACTGGTTAGTAAACTTACATTAAACCAGAGTTCCCTGCTTCGGATGTAACCAGGAAGTCTAGTTTAAACAGACCAGGACTAAAGCAGTTTATATGCAAAGGGGAGATGGAGAAATGTGGGCCTGGTACTCATTTGCAGCTTGCTAAATCACTGTAAGGCTGTTCCAGTATTCGAATAAAGGTGGAGGGTTTGCATGGCTGAGTGCTTCTCCATGCAGATAATGTTTACATGAAAAACTGGCATATCTAGTAGATAGGGGCTATTTTCTTGCCATCTATGAAATGGTGACTTACAGGAGACTTGTTGTGAGCCTACAATATGTCAGTAGGCTGATTTGTGGAGGGCACAAAGACCTAATCTAGATCAGGGATACTTTACTCAGTAAATACAACACTCCTTGCCAGAAACAGAACAGCTGTTTCATTTTCTGCTGAGGTATATAATGGAATTAAGTTTATTGAAGCTTCTGTTAATTGCTAGCATCTGCTGTCAATTCTCTCATTTTACTCGGCAGAGCATATTACATAATTTGCTGGTGTGATCTTGTGAATCTTTTTCTTCACACATCTTTTAATAGCTTTGTTCATAGGAATAAATAAGTTAATTTACCAAAGAGCTTAATTTTGAGCTGTGAATTGTGACATTCCTGTTTTCCTCATTGGCAACAGCCCAATCCAGAATTTATTCAGGGTCACACAGACCAAAGTTAGTCTGTTTAGTATGTTGCTTGTATCTTTCTAGCTTGTGTAATTCCACCTGGAGGCAGAACATGGGAAGAGACAGAAACAAAGGTGATCCCTTGCTAAGTAATATTTTTTATCCTTGGGAAGGAATTCCAGTGCTATAGAAAACCCTTAGTTTCTGGCAGCAGCAGATGTAGGTGAAACTCGGAAAATTAGAATATCGTGGAAAAGTCCATTTATGTAAGCAATTGTTTTCATTAGTTACTGGAGTTTAATATATGAGATAGACTCATGACATGCAAAGCGAGATATGCCAAGCCTTTGTTTATTATAATTTGTTGAAATTGTTAATTTGGGGTTCTTATCAGCTGTATGCCATAATCATCACAATTATAACAAATAAAGGCTTGACATATCTCGCTTTGCATGCATGTCATATATTAGTTTCACCTTTTAAGTTGAATTACTGAAATGAACCTTTCCACGATATTCTAATTTTTCGAGTTTCACCTGTATATCTCAACTGCTTTTCATGTTAAATTAAATCATGTGGGAGGCAGTGAAAGATAGGCGTGCCTGGCGTGCTCTGGTCCATGTGGTCACGAAGAGTCGGACACGACTGAATGACTGAACAACAACAACAATATTGACAGAATTCTGATAACCTGGGGCTTCCTCTACTGGACTTTGTCTAATTCTATGTTTTAATTTTTTCATATGTTCTTTAGGAAGAAATACGGCCGCAGTTTGAGGCCAAGTACTCGAAGAAAGAACGAATGAATCCCATATCTGGAAAACCGGAGCCTTATCAAGCATTTGCAGATAAATGCAGCAGAATTATTGTTTCTGCATCTGGAATATTTTTTATGGTTTGAAAAATATAATTCCTTTTGAATAGTCTGAAAACTAGACTTTCTCATCTCTGTTAGCAAAATGGGGGGGAGTTCATAGATTAGTTTCATATTATTAAGCTGTTCCTGCTGTTTAAAATGGTTTGTGTCACGGCTTGACACGGTTGTTTTATAAGCAACCATTGTATAAAGGTATTTTAGCATGCTGTTCCTGAAACTTTTACCTGCCAGAAAGTTCTGCTAACTGGAAAACTTAGGAAAGATATTCAGAAAAAGCAGTACTCATGAGACTTTGCCACTTTAGTATAAAGAGAGGAGATCTCACATTCAAATTACTCCACCACATATTCCTGCCTACCTTATGTGCAGGACACATTAGGTTATTTTAGAGCATGATGCATTTAGTGCTGGATTACCAAATAGGCCAAAGAGGCACTGGCCTATGGGCCCCATGCCTTTTAGGGGCCCCACAACAACAGATCAAAATAATTTGATCTTGAAAGAAAATGTGTCTAATTTGTTGAAGAGGCAGTCCACTTGTGTTCCCAGATTTTAAAACAGTTGCCTGGGCAATTCTCATGATGAAGACAAGCCCATTTTCCTTCCCTTGAATATATTCATGCATAGGAAAACCATCATGTCTGGAGTGGCTGTATTAAGGATTTGTGTGTAACATAAATTTAATTTTTCTTTTTCAGGACTGTGAGTAAGCCAACCTTAGTTTTAGTTGTGTTACTGAAGAGGATTGGCTTGGAGATTATTGATAAACAATTCGCTATTTCAATTTTAATACTTGAACACAATTTTCTGAAGTGTGTTTTTACGTATTATTAAATAGCTGAACTACATTTTGCAAAGGCATTTCAGCATTAAAAGAGCACAAAACAGAGCATTTTCTTGCATGGAAGTAGATGGGTGTTTTAAGCTGCCATGTAATAGTAATTGTAACCACAGTCATTAATGGGTTTTCTAAAGTTTACAAGATGAAGTGCTTCTCTAAGGGGTAAAGGTCAGAGAGCTTGCTTGCTTTGTTCTGTGTACTAGGAAATGAAGCTCAGCAAACCACTCTGTCCTCGCTTTTGTTGCTTCATCTCCCATATTGACAGTAATAATGCTTTCCATTTAAGTAAGTACTTCATCATCTGAAGGTCCCAAAGCACTTTGCAAACATTATACACTTGAGCCTACTCAATGGACTAGAGACCATTTCTATATCAGTGGTATTCACTTAGTTCTTCGAAGATCTCATTTGAGACCTGAGTTCTTTTTGTATCATTGAGCATTAGTGTTAATTGACTCCTCTGAGAAGAAGCGGACATCATGGTGTCATCCTAAGAGGTTTGGGTGTGCTCAGCATAAGGCCTCACTTCAGCAGAACAGCTGAGCATGAGTCTAAATTGGCCTTAATCAGAAAAGCAATTAAGCAACTGTTAGTTTAATTGCTTTGCTGAAACAAAGCCTAGTTGAACCCTTCAAATAAAAAGTGTGAAACTGTCAACATTCTGAAAGGACTTCACAAAGCTTAAGTAACTTTGCTGGGGAGAGGAGGAGAAAAATGAAGTTCCCATCTAGAGAAATGCAAATATGTCACTGCAATCCTTTATAGATGTCTACTCAGAAGGCAGCCCCATTGAGTTCAGTGGGGACTTTCTTCCAGGTAAGTTTGTATAGGATTGCAGCTTGAATAATGGCATATTTTGCATTGTTTCAAGTTCCTTCCAAGGCATAGGCTCTACCCAGTATTTTGAAAACGGAGTGGAAAAGTGGACACATGTTATTTATTTAGTTCAAAAAATATATACACACTTTTTCATTATAAAATAAATAGGAAGTGCCTTACAGACACTTCTTTTTAAAAACAACAGCAAACAAACATATAGTTCATTAAAGGGGAAAAAAACACCCAGGTGTAATACATTTGAAACAATGGCTAACTGAGCAGTCAGCAAAGCTAAAAACAAACAAACAAACAAAAACAAACGCCGGGCAGATTGGGAGGTTTATCCTTGGCATCTCGAAGAAGATAGCAGCTAAGCCTCCTTGGGGAGGGTCTTCCATGTCAGGGACACCACAGTCTAGAAAGCCCTCTAAGTGTGATTAAGATAATGGTGGTGCTGGTGGTTAATTGTAATAATTTGGGACTGTTGTACGGAGAATAAATATGGCTAGATTTAATTGGCTTTTTGCAGACTTGGTATTTTGGACACAGGACAAGAAGGTGACATTCTATTAAGATGTGGAAGCAATCCAACATGCAAGAAGAACAAGTAGCTTTCAGAATTGTCCCATAGCCCACACACATCATACACCACCAGTGTCTCAATCTTCTTGAGAAAATCAGAATACATTTCTGGGTCTTCCTGGAATGTTTGGATTTAGTCTTTAATTCTTGACAATGGCAGGAGGAAATTTATTATTAGTGGATTGATTTTCCGTCTGTTCTATCTGTTCTTCCCCTGCCCCTTTAGATCTGTGTGGTGATTGCTGCTGTTTTTGGCATTGTTATTTACCGTGTCGTGACTGTCAGCACTTTTGCTGCCTTTAAATGGGCTTTAATCAGGAATAACTCTCAGGTTGCAACTACCGGGACTGCTGTATGCATCAACTTTTGCATCATCATGCTACTGAATGTTGTAAGTAGAGATAATATTTGAGTACATTTCAAACAGTTTTGTACTTAAAAAACCCCAATAAGAATGCATTTCAACTTTTTTTTAATGGTCAAATTCAGCTCTAGCCTATGCAGAAAACATGTTAGTTGAAAGGACTTTCAGTAAAATTCTAAATAAATAATGTAGCAACTACGAGTTTAGGAGCAATGAAGAGATTAATGTGCAAGAGAATACAATTGGTGTTAATTTATTCTTGTATGCATTTGTCTTGGCAAGATTAGATGTCTTGATTAAAGGACATTCAAGCAAATATCTCCTAAGACAACTGCAGAGCTTTCATTGAAATTGTCACTGTCTTTATCTCAGAGAAACAATTGCTTATTAGGCTGCAGCCCTCCACACGCTTCCTGGAGAGTAAGCCCCATTGGACGCAGCATTGAATTGTGGTGCACATATCAGTATTGCTTTCCATACATTTGAAAATAAGTGAACCCCCAAATATTGTGGTGGTGGTGTGACAAAATTCAGTGGTGGAGAAAGAGGTACAAGGATTTTAAAAGTTCAACTAGCATTTGAAAGATCTAGGAGAAATATCCAATACAGAACATATGCTTCAATCTAGCAAGGGACCTTAGCGGTGTGGAAGGAAGTCTGCTTTCATAAACCTTTCCAAGGCTAGATGGCCCCATAGCTCAAGGAACTCTTTTGAAAACCTGAAACCTTATCAAAAGCTGACATCCTTAGCAAATAATGCTTCCCCACCCAACGACTGATTGATACAATTTTAGCTTTTAAATTATTTGTTTATTATTTAATTAATTTATACCCTGCTTTCTAAGGCAAAATGCTCTTCCAAGGCAGCTCTGGGTGTGTTCTCCTGGTTCAGAGACATAGACGCAGTGTAAGTGCCAAGAGACATTTGTCCAGCAGGGTGTTTGAAATAGTTCTAGCCAGAACCCAAGTTCATTTTTAAATAAAAAGTACTTCTCACATAATAGTCATTGTACCAATAAGGGAGGAGCGAGGGTTGTAGGTCAAATAACATGATGTTCTTTAAAAAAAAATGCAATTTATGTTATTACATTACAATCTATTTAGATGTTGTTTCTTGTTTTGTTGCAGTTGTATGAAAAGGTTGCTCTTTTTCTTACAAATTTAGGTAAGTAATAATAACAATGAAGCAACATATTGGATAAGATTTAAATCCATTCTTCGTGAATGAAGGTTTATATCGGACTGTGCAAGTTCACCTATATGTGCACTCTCTACCTCCAATAGATACTATGCACATTTTTATGTAATACTCATTTTATATTTTTTCAATTACACAACTGAAAATTTAAGCTCAGGTTACAACTCTGTGCCTCAGAAGGGTATGTACCAACCTTTGTGTGTGCAGTTAGTACACAAATGCACCCCTTGGCTTGTACTAATTAGCTTTTCGTTGCTTTTTTTGTATGAAAGATAGCATCTCCTTAAATAAGTGCTGTTTAAGAGGAGGGATCATAGTTTAATGTCAGAGCACATGCTTTGCATGTAGAAGGTTCCAGCACTGTTGGCCCTACCATTAGACACATTTAGGCAACTGCCCCAGTTGACAGACATTGAATGGTTGGAGTATAGAGCTGTGCCAGTCCAGTAGACTTCTGCCCATGGTAGAGATGGAATGTTGGCTTTTACCGTGGTGTAGTGGTTAAGAACGGTAGACTCGTAATCTGGGGAACCGGGTTCGCGTCTCCGCTCCTCCACATGCAGCTGCTGGGTGACCTTGGGCTAGTCACACTTCTCTGAAGTCTCTCAGCCCCACTCACCTCACAGAGTGTTTGTTGTGGGGGAGGAAGGGAAAGGAGAATGTTAGCCGCTTTGAGACTCCTTCGGGTAGTGAAAAGCGGGATATCAAATCCAAACTCTTCTTCTTCTTCTTCTTCTTATAGTTAGTTCCTGGGAAGCCAAAAAGTCTCGAACCAGCCCTGGGTTCCAGATTGAGTTCCTGGCATATCTCATAGGATCTCATGTATTAATTTTGTATTTCACACACTAATCCTGTTGATACAGCCAGTATGTATACTGAATACCAGGGGTGTAGAAGGGGAAAACCATATTGTACAACACACTCCCTCACCTACCTATGCAGAGTTGACTGTCAGAATAGATCCCAGAACAGATACAAAGAGTTTAAGAGCCATGATCCTGGGACAGAAAGCCACTCAAGCCTTTTGCTGTAGCAAAATGACTCCACAGGAATTTTCCACTCCAGTATTCTATAAGGCAAATATGATGTTTCATTATTTCTCAAGCTTGATTCCCCGCCCCCCACTTCACCCAGGGTCTCTGTGGCATGCATATTCTATGCCTGAGTGGGCGTTTGAATTGTTGGTTCACATGCTTATGTCCTAATTGGAGTGTTGGTCTCCCAGTTACCCTAACGAACATTAAGAAGCAAAGTCCTCTCCAAACTGACTGTCGGTTTGGAATTTATAATCCAGTGTCTTAGAGCACATTCTGTCAATTTAATTATAGTATACGGCAGAAGTGAATCCAGTGTACAAGACTTCTATAAAGATGGAAATGCCAGGCAGTATTTCTGTTTGGCAACTTGAAACAGAACAAAATGTGTATCCTCTGGCAAATTTACGATCCAGTCATTTTCATCTGTCGCAAATTTTTAAAAAACCAGATAGAGGATCCCAGAGTAGAATTTTTAAGCATCCCTTGCTTTTGCTTGCATACTGATTGCGTTGTCTGGTTCTTAAATTAAACGTGGAATCCTGTGCCTCACACTTTGAAACCCATTAAAGTCAGTGGGGCTTATGTCTGAGTAGCCATTTATCAGAGCGAAAGAAGAGTTCTGCTGAATCAGAAAGACCAAAGGCCTGTTTTGTGCAGTTCTATTCTGTTTTTCAAGTGGTGAACCAGTAGCATCTCTAAGAAGCATGCAAGCAGGACCATAGCCCTCTCTTTGTACTGCTCTCAGGCAACTGGAGTCAGGCATACTGCATCTGAACGAGGATTGGGCTGCAAGATCAGCAGTCATGTTTGCAAATACAGTGAAAGCTCTGCAGAGTTTTTAATAAATAAATCTTATCAGCCAATTACCGTAAATCTGACTACGTGTCTTAAAAATCTCCTCTCCCTTTTCCACAGAGCAACCTCGGACTGAATCTGAGTGGGAGAACAGCTTCACTTTGAAAATGTTCCTTTTTCAGTTTGTCAATCTGAACAGCTCTACTTTTTATATAGCATTCTTTCTTGGAAGGTAAGGTTAATAATGTGCATTGTGCCTGCCTGGGAAGCTGTAGAAAACTATCAAGGGAGGTGGAGTGGAAAAATGCTATTGCTGTTAACTGCTAAAGCAGAGGTAGTCAACAATGATACCTTCCAGATGTTGTTGGACTTAAAAGCTCACATCATTTCATACCATTAGCCAAGTTGGCTGGGACTGTTGGCAATGAGGGTCCCACAATATCTGCAGGGCACCACATTGGTGACTCCTGTGTTAAATATACCATAAATAATATCTGTGCCTAGAGTATAATATTTTACAGAAATCCTATCAAATTCTGCTGCTGTCCAGGTTAATTTAAAAAGTGGTTAAAATTTAAAGGGTTATCTTCATACTCAGAGTAAACACATTGAACCTAATTTTACCCAGCCTTTCATACCAATTGATGATCCCAGGATGGATTACAATATAAAATATAATGCTAAAGTTCCAGAAAGGAACTGTGGGTAAACATTTGCTCAGAGTGGTAACCTCTCTATGCTGACTATCAATAATGACTTTATCATATATTCAAACATAATTTAATTTAAATGCATATTTAGAAATGCTATTTAAATGCATATTTAATGTCATTTCCCTTAGAAAAATATAGCTGGAATGATTGTGTTTGGTCTTTTCCTGTTGTGATCAGAAATCTAACACAAAAGGGATGATGATTTCTCTTATGTTGAAGATTTACAGGTCACCCTGGTGCCTACTTGAGGCTGATAAACAGATGGAGACTAGAAGAGGTAAGTGGCATATTGAGGCATATTGTACAGTGCTGCAACTGGTACAAACTAGGGTCAAATACTGTCCTATGGCAGCTAAATGATTCACTGGAAAATAGGAATGTCTAGAATACATGTGACTGAATATAATGTATTACATAATTTTATAATTAAAAAATGGAAATGAAATGTTATATAAAATAAATAAAAACTAGTGTATCATTGAGCGAGGAATTTAAGAGCTAATAGACAAATCACTTGTTGCTTCTTCTCAACTAAACCTTATGAATATTTTGAGGGTTTTAAAAAACCCCTCTCTGAACAACAACAGCAATTTAAAGGATGACATCATGGCTTTTGCTAGAAGTGGGACCCTACTACATTTTGTTCTCCTTCCTTTCTAGAACCAGTTAAAATGTTCAGTTGCTGGGGTGCTCCGGTCCTCTCACATGACTCTACCATATCACTTGTCGCAAGGGGAGACACTCCTTTGAAAAGTGCCAACACGTTTAAAGTCATGTCCCTCATCAAAACTTAACACCTCAAAAAGAAGTGGCAGTGGGCGCTTAGATTGTAAAGAGGTCGTTGAGGTGCTATAAGCAGACAACAGGTGGTTTTTTTTGGTTTTTTATTTTATTTTTTGGCTTGCTTTTACTTACCCACTTTTCCAAGGAAAGGGGTAGATATGGATTCAGTACTGGTGGGCGTTTTTATTCTGATGATGTTGCGTGGACACTGGAAAACGTGCATGCACTAATACCACCAAAGAAATACCCAATCCACATGTTATGAACCTCACACAGAGATTCAGGGCTCCAGGTTGTGGGGTCCCTTGGTAGTGGGCCTCTTGTGTAGTGCACCCCCATGTTTATTTCATGGGTCGTTGGTAGCATCCTGCAGAAGCAGGAGGACACTGGCTTATCAGAGCAGTGGAAGAGGGGGCCTAGGGGAGTGGGATCAGCAGCAGTGTACCCTTGGGGGCTTCCAGATGGTGGGAGACCACTATAAGCAACTGTAGCAGATGTTGCCATTTATCTGAGGTGCTTTGTTGTAAAATTGGGGGTGACTGGTATGTTCTCATGAGAAGTAAGGTGATAATGATGAAAGGGGTACCAACTTGAATAAAATACTATGGAGGCACAGGTAGGCCCTGCCCTGCATAATCGATCACATGATGCAGTGCACACACAGCATTTGAATAGGAATGCCCATCAACTTCAGGGGCAGCTCAGCCCCCTCAATTATTTTATTGCCCCCATGGCCCCTAGAGTTGGCTTCTATGAATGGTTGTGTGGAAGAACTGTAACTGTTCAGCAACTGAATATTTGAACTGGCCATTAGATACAGCACAGATATGGTCACATCCACACCAGACAATATAAAGCACATGGCTTCCTCCAAAGAATCCTGAGAACAGTAGTTTACTCCTCACAGAGCCACAATTTCCAGGGCCCTTAATGGACACTGGGGGTTCTTTGGGAGAAGCCACACACTTTAAATATATGGTGTGGATGTGATATGTGCATACGCATGTGAAATCCCTTTCAGCCCAACCTTCCATATGTGACATTCAGTGTCGGCTGGATGGACATGGCTTGACCACAATGGCCACATGGGCCAAATGACAAGGCCTGCTGTGCCTAATTAGGCCTGTGGACTGGAGGTTCCCTGTGGCTGTTACAGGAATTACTTCTGAGTAAACATGTATAGGATTACATTGTCACTGAACCTTGAACTTGCAACATGATTTGTAATATAAATTTAATATGCAAGCTGTTTTTATTCTTTGACGGCCCATTATTTGCCCCCTTGCCCCCTCCCCCTACAGTGCCACCCTAGTGGATGCCTTATAGATCTCTGTCTGCAAATGGGTATTATAATGGTGCTAAAGCAGACTTGGAACAACTTCATGGAACTAGGCTACCCGTAAGTAACTGTGGGATTTTATTTTATTTTTAAAAATCCTTGTTTTTAACTGTTGCTTGCTTGCAGATTGTATGGGGTGCTAAACCATGATTGGCAAGTGTCTTTTATGTGATGCACCTTGTTCATTCGTGTGTTTGTCTGACAGCCATTCTACTTAGGATAATGACAATGTAGCAGGACTATTCTGTGGAAGATTTGACCTTACAAAAGGAGTATCTAAAAGAGAAGCTTGCCCGTGCATTGGTGGCTAGATGGGTTTGCCCTGTTATCTATGGTTTTGCAAGAAGATTATTTATATAGTACTATAAAATTCATTCTCCCCTCCCCCTCAAAAACAGAGATAGGAGGGAAAGTGCTCTGAGAAGAGCAGATAGAACCCATTCACCTGTGTTTTACACAATAAAATGAAATACGTTGTAATCAATTGATTAAAACATACACATGTTGAAACATAATGGTATAAATAATACCCAACATAAAAATGACAAATAATTAAATAGCTCAAAACTCCTTATATAGAAAATGGATTGAAATATTTTACATCAATAAATCAATACTGGTGATTTTAGAAGTAGTGTATAGGACCTAGTAGTGCTTCAGTTAAAATCCTGTTGAAATAGGTAAGCTGGTTTAAACATCTGTGCTTTAGAAACCATGTTTTTGGCTTGGAGACTGACAGCCCAGTCTTAGCCCTTTATACTTAAGAAAGATGTCTCACTGATTTCAGTGGGATTTATTTCCAAGTAAGGGCAGCTATGTATGTTGCACAGAGTAACTTATAAATCTTTTATGGCTTCCTGTATAATGTCCTGAGTTGTACCTATTGCATCAGCACTTGGTTCACTTGTTAGCAGACAACATGTACTGTAGTTATTAACTTCCCTACTTATCTCTGCCTCCTAAGCATACTGAACATTCAGTCCTCACAAATACACCCTTTTTTAAAGGAACTCCACACATTTGAACACACTTCCACTTCTGATTAGTTCAAACAATAAGCTCTGTCCTTTGCAACAGGAGTTACATAAACCAATCAATCAGACTAAAACGTGTAAAAACAAAATAAAAAATAAAGAAATCCTTCCAGTAGCACCTTAGAGACCAACTAAGTTTGTTCTTGGTATGAGCTTTCGTGTGCATGCACACTTCTTCAAATACACAAAAGCTCATACATGCACACGGAAGCTCATACCAAGAACAAACTTAGTTGGTCTCTAAGGTGCTACTGGAAGGATTTCTTTATTTTTTATTTTGTTTTGACTATGGCAGACCAACACGACTACCTACCTGTAACTAAAATGTGTATGTATTCTCTTTTTTCCTTCTATATTATCTGGAGGTAACAACATTGGTTTGTGGTCCACAAAGGCTATTAATCTACAAAATCAGCTGTGCATTCCAAAAACATGTCTATGTCATGAATTGCTTGGTGTGTTAATTTGTAACATTTCCTACATGAATAAGTGTTCTAACTAACTTTGCTGTTCAATCTCCTTTAATACAATAAACAGAGACAAAGGACAAAATTGCATTTGGACTGGTCTGACTCCAACCCCACCTTTTTTTTAATGGATATTGTGGAACCTGAAGGTTGACACATAACAGACTTTGTGCCTGATATTTATGTGTTACTCGTGGCACCTGAATGCCTGCAGACCTTCCAGCATATTTCATCCTCTCCTTATATAACCTTATTGATCCAAATAGTGTGCAGATACCCCAAACAGCAGGATATCTGATATATGGACTAACAGGAGTAGGGTGGACCCACTAACTCCTGTTCTGCAAACACAAGTATGGCATGGTGGAGGAGAGGCAGATGATAATGTTGAAATCAGTCGGTTAGAAAAAATGCCATTTCCCCCCCACATATGCAGGTTAATTCAGAACTGGTGGACCAGAAGAAGATTGCGGCAGGAGCACGGTTCACTGCGAAAAGCAAGCTTCCCACAGTGGGAGAAAGACTACAACCTTCAGCCTATGAATGCCTATGGACTCTTTGATGAATATCTAGAAATGAGTATGGAAAACTATGTGAAATTGCTTCATCGCGGTCATTTATACAGTAGTCCCTCGGTTTATGAACTTAATCCATTTCGGAAGTCCGTTTTTAATCTGAAACCGTTCTTAAACCAAGGCGCACTTTCCCTAATGAGGCCTCCTGCCGCCGGTGCCCTTCCACCATTCGGATTCCATTCTTAGACCGAGGTAAAGTTCGCAAACTGGGACACTACTTCCAGTTTTGCGGAGTTCTTATACCGAATAGTTCGTAAACATGGCTGTTCTTAAACCGAGGTACCACTGTATAGCATGCTTCATTCCACTGCTCCCAAACAACAAGAATGTAAATGCAGAGCATTACTGCATTTAGTCTATCAAATTATTATTGCCTTAGACTAGGACACATATGGCTTAGGACAGCCTTCCCTAACCAGGTGCCCTTTATATGTTGTGGAATACAGCTCCCATCCTACCTGACCATCGTCCATACTGACTGGGACTGGTGGGAGTTGTAGTCCAAAATATATGGAGAGAATTGAGTTGCAGTAGATTACCTTAGGACAATCTTCCAATTCTGGGAATGGTGATTTGTTCACTTCCATATGGAGTCAACAATATGGCACAAGGTGCTGCAGTGGAGTAAAACAATTCTTGTTTTAATTAGGTATCTCCCACACGCAAGGCCTTGCAATATGTTTTTGAATCTAGCTTGAAATTTTGAGTCACAAGTTGGAGTGCAAGCTGGCAGGGGTATTTAAACACTTAAATCAACTACTTGAAACAGTAGGCATGACACCACAGTCACTAACCTGTGGCCTTCCAGACTTTGTTGGACTACAAGTCCCATTGTCGCTGACCATTGGTCATGCTGGCTGGGGCTGTTGGGGGTTAGAATCTAACAACATTTGGAGGGCTTCTGGTTAGCCATCCCTTGTACTTCACCTTAAGTCATGGGTTAAAAAATAAGCAAGTTTACCATACAGTAAAGCATAGTGGGAACCCAGGTCTTCCATTCGTCTCTCATGTTCATTAAAGCTCAGGAACAAATATGCCAAAAATGTTGATAACAAGGGACAAGTTAATATGGATCAATGGTGCAGATATACCCAAAGTCAGCACTCTTAATTTGGGGGTTGTTTTCCAGTGTATGGCTGAGTGTGTCCCTCATTCTCACCCTTTCACAGTTCTTCAGTTTGGATTCACAACCATCTTTGTGGCAGCTTTTCCACTTGCTCCACTTCTGGCCTTACTTAACAATATTATTGAAATCCGGCTAGATGCATACAAATTTGTTACACAGTGGAGGCGGCCATTAGCTTCAAGAGCCAAAGATATAGGTAAGCTGTTTACCATCATGAATGTAAAGTGTCTGCTCAATGCCACAATCTGCTCATACATTCAGTTTTCCTCTATGTTGGACTGCTGCCCCTAAGGTTGCCCCAGAATCTGCATCTAGTGCAAAATGCTGAGACTTGACTGCTCTTTAGGGTAGACTATCACCATCATGTTACACCACTGCTGCAAGATCTTTTGTGGTGGTGGAGAGATTGCCCACAATTGCTGAGTTTTTTTCGGGGGGGGGGTGTTGCCCAGACTTGTTTAACTTTTGGGTGGGGGAGTTGCCAAAAATAGCTCACCCGCAGGACCAAAACAGCCAATCACATACACAGTGTCAAACCAACCAATCGTTAGCAAGCGATAATCACCCACCCTAATACTACAGCAGAAAATATCCAGCGGACCTTGTCGAACCCACCAATCACCAACAAAAGCGCCGCTGACAATTTCCTGTCGCGGCAGCCACCAGTCACCAGTCCCACCTCTTCACTATCCATGTTTTAAGCATAATTTTTAAATAAAAGACCTCATCTTATACACGGGAAAATATGGTAGCTACAATGCTAAGTTCATGATACTGGTGTTACAAAGCCCTATACAGAATGGCCATTTTGTGTTTTGCCACAAACCATTTTGCTATGGGCTGCCCATTATATTCTCCCCAAATTCAGAATGTTCCCTCTAGTCCGAAAAGGCTGGCGACCCCTGGTGTTGATAATACTGAGTTAGATGGATCACTGATCTGATTTGGTATAAATCGGCTTCCTATGTACCTAACAAGTAGTAAATATTTTTATTTATTTTATTTCTTTGGAGAGTTTTATGATTAAGTGGCCTATAAACCTTTTAAAAGAATTTTTAAAAAGCTTTCAGTGGGTATTTAAAAAAATATATAGCAAGATTGCCAGCTTAATGTCAATAGGCAGAGAGTTTCAAAGCATAGCTGCCGCCGCACTAAAACACAGATGCCTTGCAAATGTAGAACCAACAGTATATGGCACTTGTACTAATAAGTTGCAACTGTATTTGCTACTTCTGCTGTTCCTAGAACTAACACAACATTTTCTTTATTACACAGGAATCTGGTATGGAATTCTGGAAGGCATAGGAATTCTTTCAGTTATCACAAATGCATTTGTTATTGCTGTAACTTCAGATTTCATCCCTCGGCTTGTTTACGCTTACAAATATGGACCATGCGCAGGTCAAGGGGAGGCTGGACAAAAGTAAGTTTTAATTATAGAAACATGAAGTAAGGTCATCCCAGGCCCAATCTACATGAGCATTTTTTGTGATGCTGTTGCTTCTTGCTTGCTCAGGAGGCACATAGTACATGCCCCCAACCTGTAGTAATAATAGCACCACTTCTCAGGCTATTTTTTATATATATACAGGTATATACCATTTTTGTAACCACCTTTCTACTTATTGCATTACTCTTTAGCTGTGGATTTCCAGTCAAACCCACTGTGTGCTGCTCTTCTTGTTATAAGTGGGAGAGACTTTGATCCTACAGAACTTGCTTGGCGTCCTTCTTCTTCATCATCTTCTCTCTCTATCCCATCAGCTGGGTGGGCATGGAGCTGTGGAAAAAAGTTTTTTCTATTTCAAAAGTTTACCCTTCATTGTATTGGCATTATGTGCTGGGAACTGTGTTCCTGTTGGATGCCTTAACACCTTAACCTAGTGAGCTAAGCCATCTTCCACAAAGGGTAACTTCCATTAAGCATTCAGATGCATTAAATTTTCATTTTCTCATGCACAGGAATGAATTTGTTGATGTTATATTTTTGCTATATTTTGGGCGTCATTGTAGTTTTGTCATAGTGGCAGAAAATGAATAGTTAAAGTTACAACTTGTGATTGACGGCACTACTAACTCATTAGCCTGTCAAGGATTTGGCACTTTGGTACATGTTGGAGAGGAAACAAATGCTCTGTTTCCATAATGAGTTGAGTCTGATTTCTGAGTTGTCAGGCTTCCTAAGGTTGTGTATCGCTGCAGGGCATTCAAAGGTTTGCTTTTTCCTGTCTCTTTTCTTTTGCCAGCATGACAAAATGGAGAGAGAGAAATTTAGAAATGTACTGTGTAAGGGTTTTCAGCCTGTTCTGTTCATGCCAGCTTGCCTTTAAAGTGGGAATACGCAGGTCTTCTCGGAACTGACTCAGGACCAAGATAGGACAAAGTATAATTTACTGTGGCATTCTTTTGCTGAAAGAAATATAAAATATAAATATTTCAGTACTTCAATAGAGTTTTTATTCCCCAAAGTCAGTGGTTGCACTTTGCTTGCAAAACTGTTGCAAGTGTTAGTAATACTGATCCATAAGTGATCATCAGTCTCACTTGGCTAGAATGTTGATTTTATTAACTCTTGTTTCTAAGATGTTTGGCTCACAGGAGGAAGTGTTCCCTGCCCTCGCCCCCATCAACATGCCATGTTTGCAGATTTATCTGAGCAAGTCATGCTTTTCACAAGGGAGTGGGGGAAAGTTTGCAGTGGGGGCAGGGTATTGGCTAAATGCTATCCATTCCTGATTAAAAAGTAGAAAATTGAAATGAGCTGGAGGTAGGTAATCGTTTTATTTCTCCAGCTTGAGATTTTTCAAGTCTTCATGAATACAGTCGTATCTTGGATAGCAAATGCCTTGGCTCCCGAACAAATCGGCTCCCTAACAATCAAAACCCGGAAGTGAGTGTTCTGGTTTTCGAACAATTTCCAGAAGCTGAACATCCGGCATGGCTTCTGTGGCTTCCGATTGGCTGCAAGACCTTCCTGCAGCCAATCGGAAGCCACACCTTGGTTTTCAAACGGTTTTGGGAGTCGAACAGACTCCCAGAATGCATTCTGTTTGGGAACCAAGGTACAACTGTACAAGCTTGAAGGGAGTTGAAACGAAAGGTTGTTCTTAAGCCGTAGCCGAACTAGGAGAGCTCAAAAGGGGGCAAAATTGTTCATGTGCACCCTCAATGTACTGACCTTTCCTGTATCCAGGCCTGTGCAGTTGCGGGGGGGGGGGAGGCAGCTGAGTACAAGCCATAGCTGTCAACCCTCCTTTTTTTTGGCCTTCCCCTCTGGGGAGGCTGTCGACCTTCCCCCTATTCCAGCTATTGCTGGAATAAGGGAACTTCCTGCAAAAAAGGGAAAGGTTGACAGCTATGGTACAAGCTCTGCACAGGCCGGCCTGTACCACCACCCCAAACACACACACACACGAGACAGAGAGGGGGGAGAGAGAGAGAGAGAGAGAGAGAGAGAGAGAGAGAGAGAGAGAGAGAAGTGTGTCTCTGCAGTACCATTTTGAAAGCAATGGTGGAAGTCACATCTCCATGGTTGGGGGTACTGCCAGAAAGGCATACTCGTAGGTAACCACTGATAGCCTTATCCTACGGATCTGTCTAATCCTTTTTTTAAGCCATCCAAGTTGGTGACCATCACTACATCTTGTGGTGAGTGAATTTTAACCATGTGCTGTGTAAAGAAACCATTCCTTCTGTCTACCTAGAGCTTCATTGTATGGCCCAAGGTTCAAAAACTATGGGAGAAGAGAGAAAAACACGCTTGTTCATAATACAGTGGTACCTCTGGTTACAAACTTAATTTGCTCCGGAGGTACATTCTTAACCTGAGGTACCACTTTAGCTAATGGGGCCTCCCACTGCCGCCATGCTGCTGCTGCACGATTTCTGTTGTCATCCTGAGGTAAAGTTCTTAACCCAAGGTACTACTTCCTGGTTAGTGGAGTTTGTAACCTATAGTGTTTGTAACCCGAGGTGTTTGTAACCTGAGGTACCACTGTACGAGAAAACACTGAGTGAGTTGGGTTGGAGGAGTGCAAAACAGTATCAGTGTAATAGCCACTTAGGCTGCAAATCTCAGTGCAAAAGATTTAAGCACGGTAGGTGTGGGGAACATTCCTCCCCACCCCGAGTAGCCCATGTTCACAATCAAGCATTCAGCACAGCCTTGCTTGTTATAAATAGCTTTCCACAATCAATGTTTAGGTTATCCAAATATCTGTTGCTGAGATTTACAGTATTCTACTGAGAACCACAGGAGGAAAAAAGCTGATCTCAACTTTGAAGACTTATTTTCCAAACAATAGTTAATCTGATTTTTAAAGAAGAAAATCCCACAATCTATGGAAAACTATACATTAGAAGAGATACCCAGGTGTACAGGGATCCCAGCTGGAGTGACTACACAATCTTTTCAGACCTGAATGAATTAATGGGCTGAGGGAAATTATATTGCTTTTCACAGTTTTGGGGTGAGAAACAATGTTTATATTAAATCATTTCCATAGAAGATAAAATTTATTTTACAGTTATTTATCAACTGGAAGCTTAGCTACCACCAATAGAAGATGATGAGATACAGGTCTTCCCATGGACATGGGTTATCATGAGTTTTGTATCATGGGTTTTGAAACAAGCCTAAAGTTAAAAGACTGGATGTACTAAATGGAGAAATTCTTGTTTCCCAGGTGTATGGTTGGCTACGTTAATGCAAGTTTATCAGTTTTTCTAGTGTACGATTTTGAACATCGTTCAGAACCATCATCAAATGGAAGCGAGTTCTCCGGCACACCGTTAAAATATTGCAGGTAAAGAAATAGACTACTGCCATGTGAATAATAATCTCTGTTCTATTGGTATTATTAGTATCAGTATAGCTAGTGAATCGTACTAGTGAATCGTAGGAGCTAGAAACACCAGCAGACGTTGGACTGAGGTGGGGCATTGGCATTTGTTGACCCGCTGGCAGTGTAGCTGCTGCTGCTTGCTTGCTTCGAGGGAGAGTGAGAAGGGTAGGGCAGCGAAATCAGTACTGTGCAAACACACCAGTACTGGGAGTGCCATATCAGCTCCACTGGTGCACAGCAGCAGCCTCGCCCCCCCCCTTGCCCTCCACTCCACTTTCCCTCCAGGTAAGCAGCAGGAACCCACCGACCAGGGGGTCAGGCAAGTGCTACCACCCCACTGCACCATTCACAGCTGCCCAGGAGCTTGAGCTATGAATCAGGAAGTCTACAATTACACTCTTCTTCCATGAATTCCTGAGTTGGCCATAGATCTGTCCCACCAATGTATTCTCCATATTCTGGCTTTAAATTTTGAAGGCAGGGAAGATAATTGTAACCCCTATAATTACTCAGCCTTGTGAAAATACAGCACAGTACTAACAGCAACTGTGTCTTCCGACATTAAACCCAGAAAGCAATGGAGGAGGTGAGGAAGCAGAATCTGGGGGGGGGGGGAGGAATTGAAAGAGCAGAAAGTGGCCATTTATCTTGCTCAGTTATTATATGCAAAGTTGAAAGATTCTATAAGATTTTTTTTATCATATTGCTATTTGTTACTGCTTTTCTGCACTTCAGTAGTTGACTAGACAAAGATATTGGAAAACGGGGTTGTTTGTGTTCCTGTAGATTAAACATAGTTTATTTTGCACTGTTGCTAAGTTTCCTTACTCGGATATGTAGTAGGAAGACATGGTTTCAACAGACACTGCAACCTAACAAATCTATGGTGATATACAGTACTCAGAACAGGATCCTGGGTCCAGAAGCAGTTCTGCTTCCAGATCCCCATTGTCTATCTGCTTCTTTTCTCTCCCTCAATTGGTGGTATAGAACCAGAGCCAGAAGTAGAGTGAAGAAGACAGCTGTAGCCCTAGAGGAGCCTCATGCATAAGTTGAACTCCTTCAGATGTGCAGGGTTGGCACTTCTTTGCCTGTCTATTGAAGTCTTATTTCTTATATAAGAAAATAAGAATAGCCTGGCTGGATGAAGCCAAAGGCCCACCTAGTCCAACATTTTGTTTTCACGTTGCCTGCTCAGATGCCAATGCCAACAGACCTAGGGCAGAATGCTCTTGCATTTTCGGCCTGGCATTCCTTGCACTGAGATGGACAAGGCTAACTTCCTGTTTTGTTTTGTTCTTAGGTACAGAGACTATCGTGACCCCCCTCATGCTCCAGTGCCCTATGGCTATACGCTACAGTTTTGGCATGTCTTAGCTGCACGGTTGGCTTTTATTATTGTATTTGAGGTAAGTTTTAGGACTAAAACAAATTTTGCAAGCTTCCTAACTTTATGCTGGGTTTTGAAATCAATTTTCATTCTATAGATGAGGGAAAAAGAATGATCTCCTGGTTGATTCTGTGCAACAGATCTCAGCACAGCATAGGATTTATTGCATGTAGCATGCTGGTCAGTTTCAGGGTCAAATCCCAGTTTTTGAATTTGTGAGGTAACCTAAATGTTGCATTTTTTTAAAACACCCTTTTCTTACTATCAGAGAAAAGGGAAGGAAAATCAAATAGTGATTATCCTCTTTTTCTTAGCATTCTGGATACAGTGGTACCACTGGTTACGTACTTAATTCGTATTTCTGGGTTAGGGGAGTCTGTAACCTGAAGCGTCTGTAACCTGAGGTACCACTGTATTCAGTTTAGAATTAGTATTATGTGCTAAGGCAGAAACTTGTTAAAATGTTTGTAGTCAGTGTATTGTATAATTCTCGGTAAAAGAATAATTAGTAATTACTGTCATTTTCCATTTAATCAAATATTGTACTTCCATTTCCCCACATTGTTAGTATGCTGTTTATGACTAGTTTTGTCAAATAAGCTGTTGCAACGTAATTAGTTTTATTGTGAATTAAATGAAAACTCCAGCAATCCAAAACATGGGAGCATGACTGAATAATTAAAAATTTAAGACTATTTAAACCAGCAAAGTCCACCGCGGTGTGAATATTTTCAGATAAACTAGGATTGCCTCTTAATATTTATTTATAACTGAATTTAAGAGAATTAACATAACTTGAAGAACTATTGATAAACCATAAGGACCATTAACTGTCAAAGATTTGGAAATTGCTTCTTAAATATGATACTTAATCAGAACAAGTAAAAGAATTCAAGTGGGGGCGAGACATACGACTATCTGTGGGGAGACACACAAGTTTGCTTTGAATATAAATATAGGAGAAAGCTGCTATGAAACAGACGCTATGTAACAGCAAAATTATCCAAATAGATGCTTGAAATGCTGGGGAGGGGAGGAATTGGGAATTGCGTGGACAGGCAGAGTCCCCCAAGCCCCAGGCGACCCCTGAGCGAAATAATGACACAAGACAACGTGCTATGGGATTAAAATTGGCCACAACTTTATTAAGATTCAGATGTAGGGAGACCTTGGCTCAGGCATTGGGCGTTTATCCTTCCCAGCCCCCAGCCGGGGATCTAGGAAACTTCAGGGTTATCCAGAATGTGTGGGGATTGGGCCGGCTCTGGAGAACATATGTTCAAGCAGAGAGCCCCCCCCCCCCGTTCGCTGTCGCTGGAGGGGGAGGGCAATGACAACCTCTCGGCATATGGTCAATGCCTCCCCCCTAGACCCCTTTAACGGGGAACCCTGGTATTGCAGGCGCACTGGGGGCGTGGGGTCACCACCCCACGCCCCATTTAGGAAGATGACTAAAGGATTCCGCCCAAGGCCTGAAACCGCCAAAGTTGTGACGTTTTGCTATGGGAAAGGTGAAACCTGCCAATGCAGGGAAATTCCTTTCTGGCCCTTCAACAGCGGCCTTGACATAGCAGCACCTGCGTACCTGTGGAGAAGAGGTTAACCTGCAAAATTAAGAGTTAATTGAGGGAGTGAAGGGTGGGAGAAGCTCTGGAGCCCGACTGCCGTTTCCCAGGTAAGCTACACCTTCTATTGTGTGGGCTGGGTCATCCCTCCCCTTACCTGGCCAATCCCCCTGGCAATGCTTCCCCCAGGTGGGATTGGACGCTGGCTGAGGTAGGCGGAGACCACAGGTATCCAGCCTGAGGAAGGCGACGCCAACCTGAACTGGCAGGAGTCGTTCTGGGATCCAAGGGGGCCGCGCATGACCACGCAAAAGTCATTCCCCATTTAATGTGGGGAACGGTCATTACTGTTGCATTTGGTGAGAATGTCATTTTGAAGAGATACTATAAAAACAACCTTAAATAGTAAAAATTGTGGGATATTTTTATTTATTTTACTTATTTCATAAAATTATTCTGCTTGATTGTAGGAAAAAAACCCTCAAAGTGGATATGAGACACTATTAGCCCAAGAGTTTTTCTTATTAAATTATTTAGGCAGTTTACTGAAATCTTCCAGCTTGCCTCCATTAAGAGGCAGTTTTGCTATGCCTCAGGCAAAGTGGTCACCAGTGTTATTTTTCTAGATAAATAGGTGCTGGAACTCACCACGAACGCATCCCTTGTTTTCTTCTAATGGCAATGACGTCCACCTGAGAGGTGCCGGAGCTGAGTTCCCACTGAAAAAAGCCCTGGTTGGTCACCAAGGTGTAGCCCTGGATTTGAATACGGTCAGCAGCTCTGCCACCGTAGCCCAAGAGGCAACCAGGGTCCTTACAGCCTGTTTGCTCATCCCCAGTCTCTTTTTCCTCTGTTGCCAAAGGTCTGGATTACCACATCTGAACCTGAGATCATGGTTAAACTTTCTGCTCAGTCCTCACGGAGTGGCCCCAATGAAGAGCCCCCCGTTTGGGAGCCAAAAATTCCTTTGGCAGTGTCCCAGGGCTCTTCCACCTGCTTCCCACAGTCAGGTGCCTCCGTTAAGAGGGCTCTGGCAGCGTCCCATATCCCTAATGCCTCCTTCCTAAAGCCCAGCACTTCACCTTACCCTGCTTTGGGAAGGTGGCCCGAGGGCTGTGGGTCATCGTCAGAGCCCTCCCACTCCCTTACCAAAGCCTGCTAAGTGAGGAATACCTGCTGGGTGCACTGGTGGGGGGGAATATAAATAAACTAAGAGCGAAGAACAGTGGCTCCCCATTTATTTATTTCCCCCAGCCCATGTAAGGTTGTGATCACAAGTTGCAGGCTTACTGTACGAAACAGTACAGGTTGTGCTTTTTATCAGTTTTTATCATTCTTATGCTCAACAGAATTGTTGGAAGTAAAAATGGAAATATGAAAAAAGTATGGGGATGTGTTATAGCTTAGCAAATGGGCCAGTTCCAATTGTTTCCAGGTAATGTTGACAATACTGAGCTCGGGTGGACTGGTGGTCACACTTGGCAGTTTCCTGTGTTCCTAAGAGATGGGACAAAACGTGAATGCGTAAATAGAGATGCAATTGCAAAGACTGCATTTGTACAGACTTTTCTTAACTGGGTGTATTTTCCCCCCTGGTAAATGTTTATTGAACACACTGAGCAAAACGGTATACAATTTAAGCTTTCTTTTTGACAAGCCTTCTCGAAAGCAGGGAGACATTTGCCTAGATATCCAGAAGAAAACTCCCTCGCAGCTAGACAGCCTATTTATTTAAAGGTATTCCACATCTTGTTGAACTTTTATGCTTAATTTACAAATGTTAGAAACCTGTTTGTTGTTTTCTACAGCACCTGGTGTTTTGTATAAAACACTTGATTTCCTATTTAATCCCAGATCTTCCTAAAGATCTGAGGGATCGTATGAGAAGGGAAAAGTACCTGATCCAGGAAATGATGTATGAAGCAGAACTGGAGCGTCTACAGAAGGAACGGAAGGAAAGGAAGAAAAATGGGAAATCTTATCACAACGAGTGGCCGTAACTAAGCTGGGTGAGCATTTCTAAATGATACATCAGTTCAACACTGTGAAACAAATTGCCCAGATAATTTGAGAAACTCTCTAATCTTTAATACAATCAAGAGTTTAGATAACTATTTTCTGGGCAAAGGAGCTTAAACATAACAAGTCTGAAAATATAGCTAGCCTATCCTATTACTTGAGCTGGATAACCTCTGGCTCGCAGTGTGTTACCAGTCAACCACTGGGTTTACAAATTGTGTTGCGTATTTTTTACCATTCTAGTAACAATGCTCAACATAACCATACCAAGCCTAATAGTGTAACTATAGGAGGCAAGGTGAGAAATAAGAGAGTTAAAGCCTACTATTATAGCTCAGGTAACCAACAATACAAATCGTGTTGCATTATGTTATGCAAGGTCCATCCTGTGGTACTTCTAGCATCAGTTTACTCCTTTTGTATGGTTTCCTGGTGATTAAAAACTCTCAGAGTGGTATGTAGGCTTTGTTCAATAAAACACAGGAATAGATTGTAAGGTAAGTTTTCTGAAAACATCTTTGCATTGGCTTAATAAAATGCCATTTATTTTTGTTTGTTCTTTTTATTATTATGTACTTTTGTGTTCTGAACCACCCTGCGATCTACAGATGAAGAAGGGTGGTATATAAATTGAATAAATATAAAAAATTGTTCTATTGGCCCAACTAAAATTACCTTTCACTGTATTATTGTGTGTTTTTGAGCTTACATCATAAATCTTAAGTCTGAAGGAGCAGCATAATGTGTTGCTGCCACAGTTCACAGTGAGACATATTGTTTGATAATGGGTCCTCTTTCTAAGCAACAAGTTTCCCCTTTTGTCCTTCATCAGATTAAAATACATGCAATCCAATTACAGCCCCCCAAAGACAAAAATTGCAGCCTTGAATCCAGTTAGATTCACATTTGCTTAATCTCACAACTTGTGCGTGCATAATGCAATATCCTTGCTATTTGGTTGAATACATGAATTGTGACTGCTCTTTTCCTGACCAGATACTATTTTTTGTTGTCGCTGCTGCTGCTTACATTTGCAGGTAGGATACCTATATTCCATTTGCTTACTACAATTCCACGAGAACACTACCTTCAAGAGAATGAACAAAAGATGCAACCTCAATGCATGCCACAATCTGACATAGCAAACAGGACAGAACATGTCAAGGAGTTTTACTGTGAAATCATCTTGCAGTCTGCATATGATTGCTATTCATATGCCATTCTAAACAAGCATGCAACTCGTTTTTAAAATCAAGAAACTTATATACCATGGACTATTTTTCAGCCTGTTTGCTACTCTTTTGCATTATGTTCCTTGTCACTTTTTCAACACTTCCAATAGTAAATAGACATTTAAAAAATCTGGGTACTTTAGCAATGGTTATTATAACATCTCCTATTAAAGTACCATGTATATCAGACACACTGATTACATATCTGGTAGCTCTTTGTTTTCATTTTTTTGAGGGAAGATATTATATACCATACATATATATAATATATATAAAGTATATAGAGATTGTTTATTGTAAATAGCAAAACAAAAAAGCCCTATGGTTAAGAATGTCAAATTTTCACACTTAAAAGATACCATCAACATAAAGCCATGTTTAATGCTTCAATAATGTGATAAGCTTTAAAAATAAATTATGGATAAAATTCTTGCTTTTTGTGTCTTCAAAAATTATTTTACAAATCTAAGTTATTGGATATTTAATATCACATGTGTCTTTTTAAATTTGGTCATGTGATGGATCAGGTCACCTTTGAGACTGTTTGCTCCCATATAGGCCTGCTTGAGAATTAAGATCGCCGAAGACCTTCCTCTTGGTGCAATTTCAAGATATTTGGTGAGTGAGCACGAGTTACGGGAGCCTTGCAGTGCTGCCACAGTTCTGGAATACTCTGTCAAAATCTTCCTGGTTTTTCTCTTGCAGTGAAAATCACAGAGGGAAGTGTGTTCCAGACTACAGGGGCAACCATGTAAAATGCAACCTTGCAGGTCGCATGACCCTATAGCAAAATGTAAGATATGGTACCACCAATAGGGTTTCCTTTGAAGATCTAAGTCAGACATAGGCAAACTCGGCCCTCCGGGTGTTTTGGGACTATAACTCCCATCATCCCTAGCTAACAGGACCAATTGTCAGGGATGATGGGAGTTGTAGTCCCAAAACACCCGGAGGGCCGAGTATTCCTATGCCTGATCTTAGTGGTTCCAACAGTCATGTATATGGGGAGACTATATTTCAAGGAAACAAGCTGTGGACACCCTGAGGTGGAGGAGTGGGAGGCTGGTTAGTAACAGTGTAGTCATTACTGAGCAATACTTGGCCTCTGCTCCTAAGAATCCACTGCTGCCCAGACTGTCAGGATTGTTCAAGAGCTGTCTGACTAGTGAGGGAGAGCTGTGGAGATGGAGTGGCTGACTCCTGCTAGCTACAAAGGCCTGGGAGACACTCTGCTCTGGTACTGCCTGAATTGCTTCAGCTTTGAAAGCAAAGCAGGGAGCCTAGAAGCACCATAAAAGATGTCAAAATAGATTACCCCAACAAAGGTGATGTTGAAAGTCATGTGTACAATGCATATCTTAGGCAATGCAATCCATCCAGATTATAATAGGATACCCCTCTGGAGATGAATCCACTAATCAAGTCTTAATTTGATTAAAGCAGCCAAAATAGTTGCATAATGTCAACTGGTCTCATAAATTTACCTGCTGCATGTTTGGGAGTACTGGCAGGACTATACTAGGATGTAAGAAAAAGCAAGGCTGCCAAGGAAGGATGCCTTCCTTGATATAATCCATTTTGGAATTTGCTTTGAAGCTGATCCAGAAAGGTACAGAAACTGGGCTTCAAGTCCACTAGTTTGTTTCATTTCCTCCTATTACAGTGCTCGGTTCCACTTCCTACTGAAATCATTCTTGCCGATATTCAACAGAGGTTACCTGAGCCTCCAGTGACAAAGATGGCTTTAGGAACACCCCAAGCTATGTACCTGTTTCTTTAAAGAGTGTGTGATTGTCTCCAACATTGGTACACTCCCTGGTTCCCAGTCCTGGAAACTGCTCAACTGCAAGGTATCAATGTTATCAGTATCTATTTCTTTGGTCTACAAGGCACCAGCTCAAAAAGTCATTGACTCTGCTGATTCCAGTAAAAGAGAAATAAAGCTGGACGTCAGATGGCAGGGAGAGGCGCACAATGCCCTCTGAATGCTAATGACCCTGCCCAGCAGCAATCAACAGACAAATACAAAACAGTGAACTACATCCCTACTAGAGCCCAAGCTCTCTATTTCCTATCTTAGTTTCCTGAAATAAGTACCTTCCTAATATTATTAGTGCACTCCTAAGCTTGTTTACCTAGGAATACATTCCATTAGGTTCAATGGGGCTTCCTAATAAGCAAGTGTATTTAGTTTTGCAGTCAAGTGTCCAAGTATTATATAGTAAAAATAAGATATGAAGCCCTTCCTAATAGCTGATCTCTTCCTGTTTCATGGAGCCTAAGTGTGATTTTTTGCAACCAGTTCAAGTCGTGTTTTTGGGAGGGCAGGGGTCCAACTGCTATTTGTCAGGGCCAAACAAGACATTACATGGGAAACGCAGTGGTTAAGAGTGTGAGACTAATTTTGATTCACAGTTTTTACTGAATTGTTGCTTTGCCACATATTCATGTTCACACAAAAAACGAGCAAGTTTGCTTGAACTCTGGTTACCAAACTGACTGTTTCAACATTGATTTATTGGGAGGGGGACCCAGAGTTTCCATAAATAAAATACATAAATAAAATAAAACTAAATAAAACTAAACACAGCTGGACTTTGTACTGCATGCTCATTTTTATTTTTCACGTGAGATGCTTTTCAAGTAGGCTGCTCTTCCCTTCCAAAAGTTGGGTGCTCTTACTTTCCAAAAGCAGGTTGTTCTTCCCTTCCAAATGTTGGGTGCTTTCTCTTTCTCTGTTATCTTCCAAAGGTAGGGTATCTTGTACAGAACCCATTGTAGACTGTAATTGGCCACAAACCACTGGCTGCATTGGCTGCACTGTTGGACGAAGCCTATTGGACAGCTGTACCTATAATTGTAACAGTCAGAATTTCATCCATATATATATATGTATGAAAATTCTAGTTCTCTTGCAAAGTCCAGTGCCAACTACCCTTAAGAGCACTAGTTTCAATGGGATTAGGTGTAAAAGCTGTGGTTGAAATGCATGATCTTGCTCCAGTAAATGCAGTGTGTGTGAAAATAAGAGCCTGCTGGACTGGGCCTGCTCTCACAACAGCCAATCAGATGCCTATGGAAAGCACATAAGCAGGATTTCAGTGGAATAGCAATTTCCCCTCCTGCAATTTCCAGCAGATGGTATTCAGAAACATAACCTCAAACTGTGGAGGTAGAACATGTACATCAGGATTAGTAGCCACTGGTGGTCTTAGCCATGAAATTGTATTGATCCTCTCTTAAATCCACTGAGGTTGGTAGTCATCACTGCCTCTTATGGGAGAGAATTCTATAGTTCTATAGTTTATGCATTGAATGAAGAAAACCTTTCTTTGGTCTATCCTGAATCTTTAAACATATAGCTTAATTGAGGCCAATGAAGTTCTAGAGTTATGAGAGAAGAAACTTTTTTTTATACATCTTTATCATGTCACCTCTTATTTGCCTTTTCTCTAACCCCCCCCCCCCCAAATTCTGCAACCTTTTGTCATAGGGGAGTCATTCCACTTTTCTTGATCATTTCAGTTGCCTCTTCTGAAGCTCTTCCAACTCTACAATATCCTTTCTGACGTGAGGCAACCACAACGGTACACATTATTCCAAATGCAGTTGCACCCTTAGATTTATATACTAGAATTATGATTTGGGCAGTTTCATTTTCTTTTCTAATGCTCCCTAGCATGGAATTTGCGTTTTTCACAGCTGCTGCACACTGGTTCAACATCTTCATTGAGCTATTACCTCAAGGTCTCATTCTTGGTCAAATGGAGACCCAAGTTTGGGGAACACTGCTCTAGACCATTTATGAACAAGTTAAAAAACTCAGGTCCCAACACCAGTCCTTAGAGGACTCTGCTTTCTACATCCCTCCATTGGAATAACTGTCCATATATGCCTACTCTCTGCTTCCTTTTACTTGAACCAGTTTCTGATTCACAAGAGGACCTCTCTTCTTATTGCACAATGGCTAAATGTACTGAGGAATCTCTGGTTGGATTACTTTCTGAACTAGATCTTGCACATGTTCAAAACCCTTAATCCTACACATTTGACACCTGCTGTTGAATCATATGTACCCAGGCCTTGGAGAAGGGCAAGGAAGTCCCACCAAGAGTGATGAGGTGAAAGGAAGATCTTTAGTTGGAACTGGTACTCCACATGAACTTTTGTGCTCCTAGTGCATGCATGCTTGCATAGAATGTCTGAGATTGGGTTGTGAATTTAAATAAGCATACAGCATAGTTAAGATGGATAGACCCTGGGGTTGTCCACACTTCCGCTGGTCCCATGCTTTCTGAAGTGTTTTGCCTTTGCTGCTTTTCCCTGGAAAACCTTTGGAAACAAATGGCAATTAATGGAAAACTTGATTGCCATCCACTCTGATTCAGCACTAAATTGCGGGTTTTCCTTGGAGAAGTGGTGAAGCAAGGATAAGCTCACTATCTGCCTATGAAATACATATGACTTAAAACCTTACTTACCCATTTATCTTTCCAATACCTGAAGTTGTCCATTATGTCCTCTCTGCCATACAGAAGTTTGCTTTCCACATGTTGCTCTAATCCCCCTAGAAGATAGTTTGATTAACAACAACATGATCTCTGTCAATACTTTTTATTAAGACCGGTGCAGTTCAGGTACTGATATAACCTGACCATGTACACTTCCTAGCCCAGGTGTGGGGAACCTTTGGTCTTCCAGACATTGCTGAACTTCAGTATCCTTCAGCCTGAGCAAGCATGGCCAAGGATGGTGGGCGTTGTTGGCAAAGCGGCAGCAGTGCAGGTGGCTTCCCAGCCACTCACCCAGAATGCATTGCTCCAAGGAAATACCTTCACCTTAGTCCTTTCTCAGGACATAGGGAGGATGGTAGCTGGCTGATGGTTCTGTATCAGCAAAAAGAAAAGAGGCTGCCACCAGTGCAGAGGAGAGGAGGTGGTAGAGAGAAAATGCTATTCCTAGACCGCGGATGAAACAGAGGGCAGGGATGTGGCAAATTCTACTTTGGGCTGACGCTGCAGAAGGCACAGGAGACTGGGTGCTCAGTTCCCAGCTGCTTTGAGCAGATCTGGCTCCACAGTGTTCCAAAGAGCAATCTGTGACCAATTTTGATACTGCTCCCTCAGGGAATGAGGTTAGGGATGCAGCTACCACAAAGCTTTGTGTGGCATCTCTCTCAATGGAGCACACACACATGCAAAGAGAGCAAAGTGGTCTGCTTCTAAAATGCTTTCCCAATCCTAGTCTTTTTCAGGAGCCAGAAGAGGGAGAAAAATGCTGGTGAGAGAGGCCGAGAAAGGGTTGTTCATTTTGTTTTCCTCTTCAGAGAAACAAGATCTGAGGAGAGAAAGAAAAGAGGCATTCTTCCCTCCCCCAGAGACAAAGATCTGAGCAGGGATGTAGGACAGAAGAAATGGCAGCAGAATTAATGGAGACAATGAGAAAGAAAGGTAGAGGCCTGAGTAGAAGAATGCGGATGAGAGCAGTGTTCAAGTAGTCTGCTTCCAAGTGGAGAAACAAACTGAAGCCTCAGCTAAGAACTTTCTTTGAAGATACAGAGTTCCCTGCCTCTTAGTAATAGAAGAAGAAACTCACTTAGAGACCCCCCCCCCCAACACACAAGAGAGAATGTTTGGATGCACCTACTGATGTGGATGGCCATCTGGGACTTCTAGATTCTGCATATAATTAGTTGTGCATGACTATACTTCTTTCAGGGCCAATCATTTCTATAGAAAAGGGCCAATATAAATTGAGCACTTATTGTTTGTTAGTATGGACATAGCTGCTCAATGAAGACCTACATTTATAGGGGAAACGATAGACAGACTAAGGAAGCTTGTGTTATACCTTAAAAACATACAGCAACAAATCAGAAAGAACTGCAGGCACAAATTTTGATGCTTATGTCAAAAACAGAAAAAGGTACCTGTTACTACACTCATAACTGATCCCACAGTAAATGTGATCAAAGTTCCTAATGGACTGAAGTATAGATATGACAGTGAAAACCACCAGTAATCTTTTTTGGCAGGTCTGGAACTGAACAAAAAAAATAATAATATTAATTTCCTAGAATTATGCACTAATACTATCCACAAACACACTGGGAGGAATTCAACATTGTGCTAAGATTATTGTTCTGCCAGGGCAAGCATTTTGGCTTGCCAGCTAGAATGGTCTCCCTTTCCTGCCCTCATTGTGCTGTTCCAGGGGCTCTCCTGATTGTCCCCCTGAGCTAGTTTGTACAATGCAGGTAGAGGAGAGGGAGGAAAACCCACTGCTCAAGCCGGTGTCCTGTTGGGACTCATTAGTTGAATCCTACCCACTATAATTTAAACTGCTAAAGGCTGTACAAACCTACCTGAGAGTAAGTCCCATTGAATTCAATAGGACTTAGTTCTGAGGAGACATACACAGAATTGCAGTTAGTATGCAATCCTAAAGACATAGGGCAGATTATGAAATAGTTTTCTGTTCCGTGGGTAGGTAACCAACACACCTCTTTGATGTTCAGGCATACAGATTGCTGTATTAATGATACTTTGTTTACTTTTTAAGAAACTGAATGATAAGTAAATCATCCATCATTAAAGTTACCAGATTTGCCTTACTGTATATATTTCAATATATATAGAAGCATGTACACAATAATGTTTGTGCCAAAAAGAATCCTAAGAGGACCAACAATAACATAATAAAGGTCAATAAAAAAATGAAGTTAAAAGAATGTACCAAAACATACTATACTATAAAAAGCCAAAGAATATGAAACATTCAATGGTATCAAACTTGTCACTGACTTCTTGTACGTACCTTGCAGAAATTGTAGGATGGAGAGTAGTAGTTAACTGTGTAATGTTGTAATTTGTACAGTTTCTAACTGAAAGGGGCAATGGCAATGTTCTGTGTGGAGGGGCAGGGTGCCTCCGAGACCCAAATGCAATCCACAAAACAATAATAAACCCACAAAGTAGACCTGAAAATGCACCCTAAGAAACAGAAAGTTATATACAATGAAAGCTAAACAATAACAAAAAAGAAAAATCATGTAAAAACCAAAAGGCCCTGGGTCCAATTCTTTAAAGGAAATTAATACCACCTACCCAATATTAAACAAGTCTTATATGCTGATTTTAGGTCACCAATTTTTAAAAGTCCTTGCCCTCAACCCAGCGCTCTGTTGCAGCTCGCCATTTGTTACAATGGAGAAAGCAGACACACAAGCAACTGCAGAGAAATTTTTTGTGCCTATCTCTGTGTATATGGGACTCTGCATTAGGAAGCCTACCTGTAACTTAGCAACATCATATTGAAAATAAATTCTATTATCCAAAGTTAATAGACCACAAGCTATTTGCTTTTCTCCAAAAAAAAATTCTTGGAGAACTCTGTTCAAGAATATCTAAGAGTTCAAATTGGCTTATTTTTCAAGTTCCCAGTTGTACAATGCACTCAACTTTTATACTGAAATTAAAGTACTGTTGGTAACTACAGTGCTTTCAGAACATGTGTGTTTTCACTTGGGGTTATTTGCGTTACTTCAACCTGGGATCTACGCTGTTCTTAAAATTGATCGTAAAGGCCTTTAAGATGTAATAAACGAAAGGACTGCTCCTTGTGTAGAGTTATCAGTACAGTTTATTTGAAGTTTTCTACAATGAAAAATGTTTTTTAGATTAAATTCATTGTATCACTTTGCCTTTTAGATTTCAGGGTGGTTGAGATATAACCAAACCATTGTAGTCAGGACTCTAGGCTAACACTTTCCCCTTCACTAATGTATATGTGGTTTCTGCATCTTTATCCTAGAAGAAGGGAGCCATAGTTTGCTGCTTCCAATGAAATGGCAAATTATGGATTGCATCCAACCAGCACCACACACAAGACGTTGAGAGAAAGTGGGTGAGTGCTGGGCTCCCAATTGCTTGTTGACAGAATGCTAAACCATATTGAAATTAATGAAAAGTGGGAGTCCTTGGAAAGTTCAGGAAATCAAATAGAAAGGTTGCAAGGACTCGGGCCAGGACGGCAATAAACAGTGGTTTCCTCTATTTGTTGTTTAAAGTATGAAACAAATTCCAGTTGCAATGGTTTTTAACTCCAGGACAAGGCCCTGTTTCGTTTATTCTTCATCGATGTAATGATAGTATTGAAGAACCTGTGTTTTGAAAGGATTAGCCTCAGACAAAATAAACTTTTTTTCAAAGTCAATCATGAATATATTCGCTATGGAAGGTGCACAGGCCAAGCCCATTGCTACCCCTTTCACTTGCAAATAAAATTGGTCAAGATGTCTAAAGTAATTATGATCCAGTATGATGTCAAGTACATCAAATAGAAAATGTGTGGGAGGCTCCTTTGCATCTAAAAGATCTTGTATAATCAATCTGACTTCTGGTAAAGGTACGTTTGTGTAGAGAGGTTCTACGTCCAAAGTTACATGATTGACTTTGAAAAAAGTTTATTTTGTCTGAGGCTAATCCTTTCAAAACACAGGTTCTTCAATACTGTCGTTGCATCGATGATCTCTTTATCATCATAGAACATCGACGCACTGCTCTAGACTTTCTCCAATGGATCAACACACAGGATCCCCATATTCATCTCTCAGATCATATACATGAGGAACATGTTCATTTTTTGGATACCACCATCTTTAGAGACAACCACCATCAACTAAAAATACGGTGTTTTCACAAACCCACAGATCGTAACTCTCTGTTACACGCACACTCATTCCATCCGCCTCACTTACTAAAAAATCTGCCATATGGTCAATTCCTACGGCTAAAGAGAAACTCTTCATCCCACCAGGACTATAATACTTCGGCAAGAAAATTGTTTACCTCCTTAATCCAACGTGGATATTCACAGAAAATGTTAACTGCAGCATTACGAAGAGTGGACAAGATCAACAGACAGGATTTATCCAAATCACGCATGAACAAGGAGAATACCAACCATATTACATCCACTCTACAGTACACACCTCGCACATCTTCGATAAAAGCCATCATCTATAAACATTGGTCTTTACTGTCCAACATTCCGGGATGTGAAAAACCACCACTCTTTGGCCTCAGAAGAACACAGTCTTTTAAAGACTCTCTGGTGAAATCTGATATGCTCCCAAAAACCTTACCTAGACAAGATTTCCCTGTAGGCCATTTCAGATACAGAGGATGTAATGTCTGTAAATATTCCTTACAGGTGAAGTAGTTCTCTAATGACCAATCCAAATTTAAATTTACCATCAGGCACTTTAGTAACTGCAACACTAAAAATTGCATATATGCGTGGATTTGCCCATGCCAAAAAATGTACATAGGCAAATGTTCCAGACCTGTTAAACTGAGAATAGGTGAACATTGCTCGAGGATTCGCAACCAGATTATGGAGGCACCATTGGTCGAACATTAAACTCACTATAAACACACAGAGGATGACTTCTTATTTTTTGTAATCTGGAAGCTACCACTAGCCCGCTTTCACCAGAAGAACATGCTGGATTGTGAAATGGAGTGTTCCACAATCTGTAGCGTATACCAGGGTCCGGCACGCTATCACTGCGTTGCTTTGCTTTTAATGCCTGGCAACTCCTGGCTATTAGAGTTCAAAGCCACAGCAGAAGCTTGTGTGTAACTGCCAAGGCAGCCCAGTAATAACTCACTGAAGCGTTGTCTTCTTAACGAGCTAACTTTATTTACAAAAACAATAAATCTTCTCCCGGAGTGCTCAGTTCCATGACTGCTCCGGTCGGTGAAAACGAAACCAAAAAATACAGCACACACAGACAAAGACAAAAGCCCGTATGTGAACTGCCCACAGTGACCAGCGCGTCACAGCAGAGCACTTAACCCTTCAGGCTCTGATACTCCACAGAACAACGATAGACTTCTCCTCCAGCAAGAATCCAAGTTCATACATCTCTTCAACATGCTACATCCGTGGGGGTTAAATAATAGTCTTGACTTTATAGCATTTTTATAATTTATATTATGCTTGTATACAGTCTGCATTTAAATTAGTACACTGTCTCTTTAAACTACCTTAGCTGAATTGAGTGTCTGTAGATGTAGTACTGTCTCTTTAACTGTGCAGTAGAACTCACCTTAACTTACATTTATAAGTTGCAAACAGAGCTAGCTAGTCAGACACACTCGGTACACTTTGACAATAAAACTAAGAAACGACAGGTAAGACTTCCGGTGGAGCTGCGGCCATCGTGAGGAGCGCGGAGAAACCCTTCTGGGGTCCCCGAGCGTAATTAGGAGGAAAGGGGGTCGAGCAAAGGCTGTGCGGACCCAACTACTTCAAGGGGGGCTACCTTGAAGTTCAGTGCACCCGGCGGTGTCATTTGCTGTGCTCCCAAAGCCAGGGTTTTTTGGAAAAAAGGACTTTGGAGAAGGGAGCGGAGGGCAGACACAAGACGGGGACATCGTACCCTCCTAACGACGCGAAGCCTCGAGCTCCAGATGAAAAGCAGCCCGCTTCCAAAACAGTAAGATCGGAGAAGTAAAGAGTTTGGTGGGTGTTTGGAAACCCGCAGTTATAGTTTGGCATTCGGCAATTTGGTGATCGGGACAAATGTAAGAGGCGTAAAGAGGGAGTCCGTCTCTACATTAGCGTGAAAATGGCGCTCGGAAAAACTGCGCAAGATGAACTAAAGACAACGTTCCTGTGAAAGTGAGAAAAGACTCTAAAAAAACTCCTCGGTAAGTTACCATCGGAGCCGGGGGGTTGTGAAGATCAAAACGGACAGTGACATTTAAAATTTTAAGTTATAAAAGGCTGCGGAGATCTCGTAGAGGGGGAGGAGAAGAACGAAAGTTTCCTTCTCGCTTAGTCGTCTGTTTGGTATCGGGCTTTTAAACAAAGGCTAAAGCGGAGGAGACAAGAGGGGCCCCGATTTGGTTGAGAGACAACGAGGGGCGGACTGGTCTGTAGAGACTGTGAGAGAGCATGTTGAGAACCCCCTGAAATAGCGTATTGAGGAAAAAATCTGTCTATAAAGTTTTTCTTTGCTGGAAAGAAAACCCCCTATACAAAAGTACTAGACGGACGAGCGGAGGACTTAGGAGGGGAGGCATCAGCCTCGTGGATTACAAACATCGGCTGAGGATTATCAGAAAAGACTGGCGGACTTTGAAAAGACTGGCGGACTTTGAAAAATATAAAACTAGCAGCTAACCTCCGGGCGACCTGAAAGACCGAGTGAGAACGGGGGCGGAAAGAATCGGAGGCTGAGAGAAGTTAAGAAGCTAAGGAGCTGCGTGGACAAAGGGCCGGCTTTTTGGGGGGGGATCTTTCTTTGCAGGTTTGGATCATCGCTTTCTTTCATTTTAAAAAAAACGAACTGTGACTGGTAAGAACTCCTGGACTGCTAGGTTGGATTTGGGACTCGGACTTTGATTGATAAAACCTCGGAATTAGAGCGCGGAGACTGTATTTTGGAAACATAATATCGAAAAGGGAAGCCTGGTTGAAACAAAGAAAGCGAAAGTAGCGGAGGGTTTGTGAGAACAAAGAAACTGAAAGTAACGGTGTGGGAGGGCTTACCCTACTGTATATTGTATAGCGTAGAGAAGCGCCATCTATTGGGGGGAAAAGTGGTTGCACTAAAAAGTAAAAGAACGGAGTTGTGCAAAAGAAAGCCCCCTGGTGGGGAAAAGAATAAGTACAGGAATAATAAATAATAGATATAAATAGCAGGATGAAAGGGCATAAAGGAAGTGCAACCCCAACTGAAAGAAGGACTTCGAAACAGGAGGAAGGAAAAGAGTGGGAGGGGCTATTAACAGAGATTAAAAAGGAAATAAGGCAAAGTGAATTGAACATTGAAAAAAGGTTGGAAGATTTAAAAGAGTCAATGGATCAGAAATTTGATAAGGTGGTAGGAGAGTTAACAGAACAAGTGAAAGAGTTATCAACGAAGTCCAAAACAATAGAAAGCACAGTTAAGAGAATACAAAAAGAGGTAAATCAATCAAAGAAAGAGACAGAGAAGGTAAAAGAGGAAGTGGTGGATGTGAATAAGGTACAGGAGGAAATGTTGGATAAGTTAGCTTTGCTCGAACTCAGACAAAAACAATTGAATCTTAAATTCCGGGGAATTCCTGTGGAAGCAAATGAGAACATCAGGCAAAGGCTGGTGACAGAATTAGCAAGATGGCTGGATGTAAAACAAGAAAATTTGGAATACTCTATTCTAAATGCTTTTAGAATAGGAGTGAAATCGGTTAAGGCCAGAGCAAAGAAACTACCAGGAGATTGCCTGGTGATGTTTAATTCATTGGATATAAGAAATGAAATTTTGAGATTAAGTCACACCCAGAAATTAATAATTGGCGGAAGGGAAATCTTTATCTATAAAGAAATCCCAACGAGATTTTTACAAAAAAGAGATCCATACCGCCTGTTAGCAGGAATTCTAAACAAAAAAGGAATAAGCTTCAGGTGGGAATTCCCGGAAGGATTGACTTTTTATTTTAAAAATAAAAGGTTCAAGATAAGAAATGAGCAGGAGCTGAAGAAATTTACGAGAAGATACCCGAAAGAGCTAGGATTAGAGGGAGAAAAGAAGGAAAAGAAGAAAAGCAAGGAGGAATTGGAGATACCGGAAGAAGGAGCAGTGGGAGGAGAAGAAAAAGAGGAAGAGGAACAAGAACAGGAAGAAGGAGAAGAAGAAGAGGAAAGTGACCAGGAGGAGAAGGAAGAAGAAGAAAGCGAGGAACAAGCAAAGGAAGACAGTGTAAATACTTAAGTAGTTTTAACGAGAAATTTTCTCAAGGACATGACTCTAAGAATTGAGTCATGGAATGTAAACGGTTTAAACAATAAATACAAAAGAAATAAAGTAGAACACGTTTTGATTAAGAAAAATTTGGACATTGTATGTTTGCAAGAAACTCATATTTCAAAAAAACATAAGAGAGTTTTGATAAATAAGAGGTTAGGCTTGGACTTTGTAACGGCAGATCAAAAGAAAAAACGTGGGGTGGTATTTTATGTAAAACAAAAACTGGAACCTAAGCTGATTTTTAAGGACGAAGAGGGAAGAGTGGTGATGGTACAAATTATCTGGCAAGGCGAAAAAATCCTGCTGGTGGGAATATACGCACCAAACAATAAAAAATCAAAATTTTATAAAAAATTAGAGGATAGCCTGACGGAATATTTGGACCAAAGAATTATTCTTTTGGGAGACCTAAATGGTGTAGTGGCCCCAATATTGGATAGAACAATAAGGAGACTAGGTTCCAATGAAGGCAAATTACCAAAGTCATTTTTTACATTAGTAGAAAACTTAAGTTTAAGAGATGCCTGGAGGGAGAAACACCCAAATATAAAACAATATACATACTATTCGGAGCCTAACCAGAGTTCAAGTAGAATTGATTACATCTGGGTATCAAATGCTGTAATGCTAAGAGTAAATAAGGTTGAAATCCAACCAAGAACTATGTCTGACCATAATGCTATATATATGGAGATGAAAGGAGAAGGTGTCAGGAGAAGATGGAAAATGGATGAGAGTCTGTTCTATGACCAAAAGGTGGTGGATAGAGCAAAAAGAGCAATAGCAGAATATTTTGAATTAAATGCTAATAAAGGAACGGATTCAAATGTGGTGTGGGACGCCAGTAAGGCGGTAATGAGGGGCTTTTTGACATCGCAAAATATCATTAGAAAGAAGGAGAGAGAAAAGAAAAAGAAGGAAATTATAAAAGAGCTGGAGGATAAGGAAAAACAACTGGTAAAGAAACCGAAAGATCAAGAATTAAAGCAAGATATAAAAATGTTACAAATTCAATTTGATGCGTTAATAAATCAAGAATTAGAGTGGAAATTAAAATGGATGAAACAAAAGAACTTTGAGTACGCTAATAAGACTGGGAAATTATTAGCGTGGCAGTTAAAAAGGAGATTAAATCAGAATATTATAAATAAAATCAAATGGAAAGATAAATTGACCGAAAACCCAAAAGAAATTAAACAAGCATTTCAAGAATTCTACGGTGAACTTTACAAAAGGGGAATAGAGGAAGAAGAGGAAATGGATTTATATTTAGAAGATAATAAACCAAAGAAAATATCAAAAGAAGACCAAGAGCAATTAGATGCAGAAATAACGGAGGAAGAATTGAAGGAAGCAATTAAAAAATTAAAAATTGGAAAAGCTCCGGGCCCCGATGGCCTAACGGCAAAATATTATAAAGATCTAGCACCACACTTGATACCTGCTATGCTGGAAGTAATGAATAAGACTCTAATGAATGGACGAATCCCAGATTCATGGAAGGAGGCATTTATTACGGTGATCCCAAAACAAGATACCGATTTGACAAATGTTAAAAACTACCGGCCAATTTCGTTGTTAAATCTTGATTATAAATTATTTACGGATATCTTAGCTCAAAGATTAAAGAAAACATTAAATAAGCTGATACACAACGACCAAACTGGCTTTCTACCCGGACGCCAAATGAAAAATAATATAAGAATAATAGTGGACATGATTGAATATTTGGACCTAAAAATAGATAAAAAGGCGACCCTGATTTTTATTGATGCAGAAAAGGCGTTCGACAACGTCTCTTGGCAATTTATGTTAAAGATATTAGGAAAGATGGAATTTGGGGAAAAGTTTATAAATGGAATTAAAGCCATCTATTCGGACCAATCAGCAAAATTAATTATTAATAGTGCATTAACAGAGGATGTCAAGATAACAAAGGGGACAAGACAAGGTTGTCCCATATCCCCACTCATATTTATTTTGGTTTTAGAGATCCTGGCAAACAAAATAAGAGGAGAAAAAGATATCAAAGGAATAAAAATCGGGAAGAGAGAATTTAAACTAAAGGCGTTTGCCGACGACCTTGTGATTACATTGGAGGACCCACAAAGGAGTATGGAGAAATTGTTGAAGGTGATAGAAGAATTTGGGAGATTGGCTGGTCTTAAGATAAATAAAGGGAAAACCAAAATGCTAACAAAGAACTTGAGCAAGGAGGAGATCGAAGAGTTGCAAGAAATATATGGCATTATGGCAACTAAGAAGATTAAGTATTTGGGAATTTGGCTCACTCCAAAAAACATAAATCTGTTTGGAGATAATTATGTCCCGATATGGAGAGAAATCAAAAAAGATTTAGAAACATGGAACAGATTAAAGTTGTCCTTTTGGGGAAGGATAGCAAGTATAAAAATGAATATTCTACCAAGAATATTATTTCTCTTCCAAATGCTACCCGTGGTTAAAGGGACAAGCCAAATCAGGGAATGGCAAAAAACATTATCAAAATTTGTCTGGCAGGGAAAACCGCCCAGGATAAAACATAAACTATTGGTGGACAAAAAGGAGAGAGGCGGTTTTGGACTGCCTGATTTGAAAATATATTATGAGGCGTCATGCTTGATTTGGATTAGGGAGTGGATGTTACTAAAAAATAAAGAAATTTTGGATCTGGAGGGATTTAACAACAGATACGGGTGGCACTCATATTTGTGGCAAAATAAAGTAAAAGTTCACAAAGAATTTTTAACTCATGTGTTTAGAAAGCCACTATATGAGGTGTGGGAGAGGTATAAAAGCTTATTAGAAAGGAAAACTCCCAGATGGCTATCCCCAACGGAAATTTTGACGTTAAAAAAAATCAACACCGAAGACAACTGGATAACATATGAAGAACTGCTAGTAGATACAGAGAAAGGATGGAAAATTAGACCTTTTCAGCAAGTGGCAGATAAATTTACAGGTTGGATTCAATACTTTCAAGTAAATAATTTATTTAATGAAGAGAAAAGAAAGGGAAATTTCGACAAAAAGAAATCTAAATTTCAGGTGGAAATACTGGAGGGAGGCGAGAAACTGTTATCCAAAATGTATAACTATCTGGTGGAGTGGTACACAAAAGACGAGGAAATAAAAGAAGTTATGATTAAATGGGCTATAGATGTAGGACATAACATCCAGATGGAAGCGTGGGAGAAATTATGGAACCACCATTTAAAATTCACTGCTTGTACGTTATTAAAAGAAAACATCATGAAAATGATGTATCGCTGGTATTTAACTCCAGTGAAATTAGCAAAAATGTACAGGAAAAATAATAAGAGGTGTTGGAAGTGTGATAAAAAAGATGGAGAATTCTACCATATGTGGTGGGCATGTGGAAAAGTTAAAACATTTTGGGAGACTATATATAATGAGCTAAAAAAAATATTCCAATACACATTTCCAAAAAAACCGGAAGCTTTCTTGCTGGGGATGGTGGGAAATGAAATCAAAAAGAGAGATCAAAGATTTTTCCTATACGCAACCACCGCAGCAAGAATCCTGCTAGCCCAGAATTGGAAAACATCAAATTTACCAAAGGTAGAAGAGTGGAGAAGGAAGCTATTGGAATACTTAGAAATGGCTAAATTAACAAGTAGAATAAGAAATCAGAGAGATCAGCAGATAGATGTGGATTGGTGTAAATTCCTAGAATATTTAAAAGACAATAGAAATGTGTAATTCACTTACAGGTGTGACGAAAACTCTTGCAAAACAGCAGAAGGGAAAAAGGAAAATTTAGAAGAAATATTTTGACGGATTTAATCAGATAAAATTAAAGAAAAGCGAATGAATGAGGTATCTTGGAAAACTAATGTAGAGGTGGAGGGAAGTCAAAAAACTCGGCAGAGTTTAAGCTAGTCAGCAAACCATATAAGATGACAAAAGTGTATATATTTTTTGTTCATTTATGTGTTTAGTTTTGTTGTTGTTTATTTGTTTTTAAGATGCAAAACAATAAAGAAACTGTTAAAAAAAAAAAAAGAAACGACAGGTAAGCTGTCTCTGTTTGCTATATGAATTACTATGTTTTATGCATTTTCATATAGACATGATAAAACATAGATAAATTTTCTCTAGATGTTGAAATGCTTGTTACACAATTGTCTTGATATAAATGACTAAATAGATAATAATGTCAGAAGATATAAGTTTAATTTGAGGTTCTTTATTGTTCCAGCTGATGAAGAATAAACGAAACAGGGCCTTGTCCTGGAGTTAAAAATCATTGCAACTGGAATTTGTTTCATACTTTAAACAACAAATAGAGAAAACCACTGTTTATTGCCGTCCTAGAATGCTAAACCATGGCATAGCATTAAGTCTTGTCTGAACAAAGAGTCTGCTTCACTGTGTGTGTGAAAATGCTTGGTAATGATGCAAGGAACTCTCTGAAATGCTAAAATATGAAAGGTGATCACCACTCCATACCCCGCTCCATTTAGGGAGAGTAGGATGAAAAACAAGTACTTACTTTAGAATTTGCGAAAGGCATGAGGATGCCCAAAGAAAATATCCCCAAAAGAGGGCCACCAACTATTCCAAAAAGACTGAATGAAGCCTGAGGAAGGGAGGAAAAATCACAAACTCTGGTAAGTACAGGAAGCATTACTTATTGTTTTTCTCCAGAACAGAAATTTACCTAAGTAAAATACACATTTTCTGCTAGGGATGCAGGAGGAAATTTTTCAATGTATAATGTAGCAATACTTGTATACCGCAGGCCGAAACATTTCATGAGTACTTACTGAGGGAGAATCCTCTGAACAAACTGAGGCCAATAAAATGTTTCATAAATTTGTGAACAGACACCAATATTGTTGGATGGATTTAACCAGAGAGAAGCAGTGCCCTGTTAACCATTACCATAGCTCTGTGAACCTAATGAGAAAGAGTAATGGTGCATAATGTTGCACACCACCCCAATTTCTAAGCGGTGCGAGATTTCAGAGGTTCCAGGCACATACTCAGGCTTTGGTTTCCTTGGAATGAGGGGCAGTGGAACCTGTTGTGTCTTTATGATATATGGTTTATTTCTAATTATACACAACCTGTGCCTACAATGGAGGGGTTCATAGCATTTTCATCCCAGAAGGTCTTGCTTCTCTCATAGCCACAGCCTTGGATCAAACAGAAATTAAGCATGGCTCTCACTCTTTGCTTCCAGCTCTCACACACCACTCTGGCTACTGTCCTTCTCACTACCAGCCAGGTAAGGCCCATTTGGCCTTTGGCACAAAGCAGCATCCTTTCCTATACTAAAGACCCATACGTAAGGCCATTACCAAGGAGCTAACCTGGCTACTTCAACAATGTAATACCTCAAACTCTCAACAAAACATTTTAATGCAAATTCCATTTTAGAAAGGAGACTTTCTAGTGTCTGCTTCATTTGTTGAAACCCAGGTTGATCCAGATCACACTGAAACAAAGGCAAAGCAATATCCCCTGGAGGGTGTGCCACTAAACCACAAAGATTATTGTGAACACCACTAGAGCATCTATGGGGTATCTGCAGGGGTCAGGCATGATTGGTCCTTGTCAAGGATGGACACAGTTTGGTGTAGGAAAAGTTGGACCCACTGAGTAATTGAGAATTAATTTCCTAAGATCTTCATTGGGTGTCATGGAAAGTATTGGTGGACACATTGTCACCCCTGGGCATTGCACTGGCGACCCCCAATGGTGTTCATCTCTACAGCAACTGTAGGAATGGCCCCTATGTCTGCACATCTTGTGATCCTCGTAATATAGTTTATGAGGTGAATGGTAATGATTCGAGTTGCTTCAACCCCTTTGGGGTAGGTCCATGAGCATCATATACCTTTACCTTTCTTTGCCATCAGGGATCTCAACCCTGACACAAATTAAAGTCTTTGCTTCTTGTCGGAATGGGCATAGATGGCGAGGGACCTTCAGAGAATCTCCTATCCTAAGCCTTTCCCCCCTCCAAATTGTACTTTTGAGCCATCAAAGTGGTAGCAAAGACTTATCTCCGAGTCATTTCAAGTACAATGGGGCATGTCCTGCAAAGGTGGGTTAGCTGCCCCTTCTTCCCATCTGCCTGGCAGCACTACCTATGTTTGTGTTGAATGTTTTGTTTTATGTAGTGGGACCAGGACAACCTGATCCAATTAAAGATCTGTGCACTTCTCTCACCACTCCCACAGCATGGAATCAGAAAGGACCAAGAATACACTTCAATCTGAAATAATAACTTCTTAGGGAGGTAAACTAGCACCCTGCTGTCTAGACAGATTGCTGGTAAACTTGGGAAAAGTCAATAGTTTCAGGACCTTTCTCCCAACTAAATGGGAGCAGATATACTGAAGGATATTGAAAGCATTCCTGCCTCCCTCAGGTTATATGTGATTTTTGCTTTGGGAATCATTCCAGGACAAAGGGAAGTTCAATGGTTTTGTTTCAAATTGAATCAGCATCAAGTATATATGTTTAAAAGCTTGTTTTAGGTCTGTTTGAACAAGTGGAATGGCATCCCACACCATTCCAACAAACTTCATGCACTGGTGCAAGTACTTAAAAACGCACACCAATAGACAGCATAGTATAGGAATACCGGGGACAATCTATTTGAAAAAGAGTCAATCAAATTTCTTAGTATACTGTATTTAAATTGATTACTTTTTCAGTGACAGTTTCACTCAACATAGCCAGGTTAGAGATTCATTTCCCAAGCCACATAATTACTAAAGCAAACTAGGGTTGGTCTCCTTTCACCCTGCTTTAGAGCTCACCTGACTGCAGAGGGTCTTATCAGGCAAATTGGGGCAGTTCAAGCAATTTGCGACTTTCTAGGAGAGGAATTGCTCCTTCCTTTTTCTTCCCTTTCATTTACTTTTTGAAAACCAGTAACTCTGCTGGTACCTTTGGCAGCTCAGGATGAGAGCTTGTGTCACCACCATTTTTCTTCCCAGAGCGCCTTTGGGAAGACAGATTATGGTAGTCACTGAAGCTGCCAGCAGAGCACTAAATTATGAAAATTAACCTTTTGGAAGTGCACACAACAATACAGCAACTTATTTTAAGAAGGTTGAGACTTAAAATAGTAGTTAAATGACACCTACCTGTAAAAAACTAGACATAACAGATGCCACTCCAGCCATGGAAAGGCACATTGAACCATACAGCACCTCTAGTTGGATAAATGTATAAAACGTTTATAGGACAACTTAATTATGCAACTGACTGAAAAGTTTCTCTGTTTGCTAATTATAAAATCACATGTGGTTATTAGGATTTACTATGAGGAATGCTCAAAGCAATAAACTGTCATTTCCCCCCCCCCCCTTAGTAGAGGACTAATATGAAAATAATTTTCCAAGAGCCTTAAATGATAGATATTAGTTTAAACATAGTACAATTAGAATATGAAATTTCTGTTACACCCTATTTGCATGGCTAAAAAAAGCTCACTATGCATGATTATTATTATTATTATTATTATTATTATTATTATTATTATTATTATTATTTATACCCCGCCCATCTGGCCGGGTCTCCCCAGCCACTCTAGGGATACTCTGTTTAGTTGAGTATCATTTATGACTAGAGTAAGAAACTCCCTGGTGCAACCTTCCTAATAAATTTGAAATTGCCATGATACTCTTGGCCTAAAATCAGTTATGGCCTAAAGCCAGAATGGTTCAGCAGCTAGAGATGGACTTGGATTTGGGAAACCTAGCTCAAATCCCAGCTCTGCCAGAGGAAAATGGTGGCCTCCCAGTTGTTATTGGACTTACACCTGTTCTAACCTTACCCCATATCTTTTCTAGAATAACTCAGTTTTATTTTATTATTAGCGAGGAGGAGGATACAGGGTTGTTTTTTTAAGAAAGAAGATGTCACATGTAAACTTACTAGTTCCAACGGAAATCCATGCCAAGTTTGTTTCAGAGACTTTGAAATTAGGTTTAACAAGATCTTCTACAGTTACAACAGCTAACGCATTGATGCTGGAAGACATTGTACTAAGAAGTGTAAAATTAAAATATTTTGCATCTTTACTGACAAATATTTAAAATATTTAAATAGTTCAAAAATATTAAAAACTGAATCAAAGGAATTAAAACTAATTTGAGGAGCTGCAGAAACAGAGTTTTAATACAGATGACTTACTCACAAAGCAGCAAGGAGTTTTCGCCACAAATTTGTTTAGTCATTAATAATAATACCCGGCTGGAGTATTCTGGGCGGCTCCCAACAGATTAAAAACTGAATAAAACACCAAATATTTAAAAAATTCCTAAACAGGGCTGCCCTCAGATGTCTTCTAAAAGTCAGGTAGTTGTTTATTTCTTTGACATCTGATGGAAGGGCGTTCCACAGGGCGGGTGCCATCACCAAGAAGGCCCTCTGCCTGGTTCCCTGTAACCTCACATCTTGCAGTGAGGGAACTGCCAGAAGGCCCTCGGAGCTGGACCTCAGTGTATTGACAAAACCATGGTGAGATTTCCCCACCCACCCCCTTCTACCACTATTCTAATGCTAGTTAAAAGTTTAGAGTCAGTAAGTGGAATGACTTTCCTACATTAACCACTTGGTAATTTTATCATCTGTATTAGCATTCCATGGAAAATGACAAAGTGTGGGAAACATTTTTGCCAAGCTATAGAGCTAGTATCTGCGCTATAGTGCCACTGGCACCGCAGCTCCTATGAGGTTAGCCACAGCTCCTACCTCCTGCAGTTCCAAGTTCCCCACTTATAAGTTGGAACTTATAACAAGTTGCAACTCATATTTTCTTTTTAAAATTAAGACTGTGCACACATTGCCGATGTAATATGCAGTTGTGTTTCAAGTTTAATTTGCCTATCACTGTACACATCAGCACTATGAGATGTGTACTGAAGTTACCCACTGTACCAGAGGGCAGAGTGATGTCTTTACCTGACGGAATTGCCTGGTTAATATCCCCACCCTGTCTCTAAAATTGCAGGTGAAAAGGAAGCCTTCTCAGATGTACACACTTAGGATTCAACACAGCTTGAATAAGGACACAGTGCTTAAGTTACATTGAAGCTTGAGAGAAAACATACCAAAATACTGTATTTCACCAGAAACTACAGAATTGCTCTGGTTCCTGGGTAATGTCCACAGATTAAAAAAATAAATGGTGGGAGTACACTGGATCAGAATAAATGGTAACAGGCCCAGCATGCACTTGTTCTTAAAGTTAGCAACACATGGGGAAGGGAAGGTTTAAGGCATCCTTGCAAGTGTAAATTCCTAAATGTTAGCTTCTGCAACATAGCAATTAGCATTTAAAGCAAAGAGTCCCTTTGCTTCCAATGGGAGTTTTTTCCTAATGCTAATTGCTGAAGCAAAAGGGCAATTTTTATGGACTTTAAGTCTGTAGGGGCTTAAATCTCCTTCTTTCACATCCTATTACCCTTGATAATATCTGCATGTTCCCCATGTTTTAACATCATACAATTTCTAATAAAGTTAACAACACCTGTGGTGTTAACTAGCCTTTGAAGCATTCCTAGCATCCTGCTGATTTCCCTTCTTTTCTTGTGAAACATTATGGTTGTGATAAATCAGAGTAACCTATCATGAAGCTTCCTCATGATACAACAACAGATGACTGAGGGCCAAACTGTGCATTATATTATGTTAATGTACAGTTTGGTGTTGCATTTTAGTTATCTATTTATTTCATTAAATTTATACACCGCTTGATTGTTTAAAAAACCCAACAACCTCAAAGTAGTTTACAAAGAAGATAAAACAATAGCAATATTTTAAAAAAATTGCAACAATAATTTAAACTTTCAAGAAGTTAAAATAGCAATAGATTCAAAACAGATTAAAACTCGCTTCAACAACTATGCATTTTTAACTTAAAAGTAGTAGTTTTAACTTCTAATTTTGCCTGTGCCACTCACAGCGATATTTTAATGTTAAAACAACAGCAACAGCAAAAATACACCATGTGCTTAACATAGCTTGTCATTTATCCCGAGAGACACAGTTTTAGCGTACAAAGATGGGCTAGAACTAATCAGTTACTTTCCAGAATCTAGATCTAGGATGGCCATTTGCAAATTTACCTTAATGTTCCACTGAAGGTCCCAGCCACAAAAAGTCCTGGAAGTCCTGGAAAGTCTCCCAAAATATCCATCACAAAATATGGCATGATCTAAAAAAAATCCCCCCAAAATTTAGGTTTTAACTTTTTGCTGTCATTTAAATATATAACCTGTGTCTGAATAATATAACTTTAAACTTTTTAGTCATGTCATACTATGTTCCATTTAAACTGTAGCTCTCCAACAGAGGCCATGGCTGTGAAGAGAAATATGCTTTGATCTTCCGATGTGTGAGGCATCTTGGCATATTGGGTACTCGCTACAGCTGGTATGCACAGGGCTTGGTCCCAGTGCTTATGTCATGAGTGAGCTTATGTTGGGATGTGGAGTGTGAGCTTGTGGGTGGAGATGGCTTGGCACTGGAAAATCTCTGTGGGGCTGGCCTACAGACCACCCGTGAATACTGACTTGATTTCTTTGTGGGCCGAGAAGCCCATTTTCCAAGGGATGTCATCACCCACAGCTGAAAGAAGTGAGGAAGAGATAAAGAGCAGGTGAGCAGCTGCCTCCTATGCCAAACGGGCAAGTAAAGAATCTGAAACATGCTAGCCAGAGCCACAGAAAAGAAAAATGTGCAAGAGAACCTCCAGGTTGCAGACCAAAGCTGCAAACCTATGACTCTGCTAAACTGCCTTAACCCATAACTGCTCCACTATTTCAACAGAGGGCATGGGAAAGCTAAATGTTCATGTTAACTCTGGCTGTTAAACTGAATCCAATGAGTTTGACTCAAAAGACGTCGGCAGACGCCTTTTGTGCCAATTTTTAAATACCGGTACCCGCTGAAAACTTTTCCATGCTGCAATTAAGCATGTGTCCTTCTACAATGGTTAATTGAGATCTGTCTTTAACTGTTTTGAACTTTTATGGTTTTATTGTACAGTGGTACCTCGGGTTAAGTACTTAATTCATTCCAGAGGTCTGTTCTTAACCTGAAGCATACTTAACCTGAAGCCCCACTTTAGCTAATGGGACCTCCTGCTGCCGCTGCGCCGTCTGAGCACGATTTCTGTTCTTAAGCGGAGTTGTTAACCCGAGGTACCACTGTATTTGTTTTTATTGCTGTAAACTGTATTTCTTTATGATGCAGCAGTATACAAATATTTTTATAAATAATTAATGTATCATTCCTATATTGTTATAAGTTCGGATATTGTTTAAGTTCAAAATAAAGATTTATTTTCAAATATGTGGCTTCAGTTTATTTTCATACACTACACTTTTTTGTTGCAGAAAAAATAAAACTATACACCTGCATAAATATAAAATTCTAATGGTTAAAAAGAAAAATATTTCCTGATTTCATTATATCTGTCCATTATTTCAAGTAAAATAGCACTTTCCTTTGTTCCTATCTGTCGTAATATGTTAATAATGTTATCTTTCCAAAAGCCCTAGTCAAAACTCAAATAGTTCAATGGGAGATACACACAGAGTAGATCAAATTCATATTTAAGTATTTCACTCAGTAGTAAACTAAACCTGATCTGGTTCTGACACAAAGCCGGCAGTCCATGGGTCACAATCCTTGTATATAGAGTACATTGCAAATCCACATCCAATTGCAACACTCAGAATTAAGTAGAGTCCCACAAGGTTTATATACAGAGATCTGTTTTAAAAAAAAAGTTAGAAAAGAAAGCTAACAAAGCTTTGTTCTTGCTGAAATTATTTTAAAATAGAGTACTGCCACATTAATGCAACAAGGTACTCAGACTCCAAGAGCAGCAAAAGATTGTAAGAACACATATCTAGATACATCATGCCTCATAAACAGCCATTGGATGCAAGGGGAATCCTGTGAATTAATGCAAGGAGTTTTTAATTTCAGGGTATAGCACCAAGCTTTTGGACAGCTTTGGTCTACTCATGAAACTCTCTTTCTGCTGTGAAAGATGTTCCTGCATTGGCAACACTACAAATTATTGCTAAGCACAGATCTGGCATTGCTACAGGTGTCACATACTAGTCATTTCATTGTTCGAATACATCAAACTTTTTTAGTTCCTATACTTCGGAACTCCCTGTCTATTTACATCAGGCAGGTGCCTTTGCTGTACTCTTTGGCGCCTGCTTATAGCATATTTTAATCTCTTTTACTGTTGAGTTATTAAAAAATGTATTGTCCTTAACTATCTTATTGATAATTATAATATTTCTAGAGGTTTTACTGCAATCAAGTGGTATATAAATTTTGTTATATAAAAAATAAGCAAAATATTGATATCTAGTGTTAATTTATCATATTAGCAAAATAGAAATTTAAGTAACTTATTTTCACTAACATGTTTTTTTGGTAAATATGTAACAAGAAATATGCCCTTTAAAAAGAACAGATTATCCAAAATGGCAATGTACTCAGCAATTGCTCCAATTCTGCATGGGTGATCCAATTTTTTAAAATTAGTTTCTATCTACAAATCACATTCTCTGTGAAGTTAATGCACAAAAAAGATGTTGCATGGGGAACCCATTAGTTGAAACACGTAAGCCATCCTTACAGGCAAGAGCATGTCAGCCTCCTACTGCTGCACTTCAGAATGTATGTGAATTGGAATAAGAGATATACAACACTACGTGGACTTACTTTTTTGCCTCACGTTGCGATTTGCAGGCAAGGTATCGTTGAACTTGACAGTGATTGGTTCCATATATGGTAAGCCAAGTGAAAGTACCACCAACAACTACTGTCCAGACTGTATGCCTTCGCAGAGGGTTTGGGTCAAAGCTAAGAGACAAAATACATGTATTTTAAAAGTATAGGTTTTGACATAAAAATAAATCTGAGGAGTTTGGTGAAAGAAAGGGGGGATTTTAGAACTTTTCAAAAAAGAATCCTCTTCATCCCAGTCTATGTTCTGGGTGACACCCATAGTAGCAAACTATAATTATTATTATTATTATTATTATGCCACCAATCTGACTGGATTACCCCAGCTACTCTGGGAAGCTTCCAACAAATTAAAACACAGTAAGACATCAAATATTAAAAACTTCCCTATACAGAGCTGCCTTCCGATGTCTTCCTAAAGGTGGATGGCAGTATTGCTGGTTAACAGGATATGACACCCATAGAACATGCCACCCGACTGACACTAGGAGATATTTATTCAAGGAGTTTCAGATTGGTAGTAGTAAACTTCCTTTTATCTATGTTTGTATATGCCAAAGGATAAATGGACATAAATCTGATATCAGGAATCATAAGACAGAGAAACCAGTAGAACACTTCAATCTCCCAGGACATTCTATAAAAGATCTCAAAGTAGCTGTCTTAATACAAAGGAATTTCAGAAATAGACTGGAAAGAGAAGTGGCTGAATTGCAACTAATCACCAAACTTAAAACCATGGAGAAACCTGGTCTGAACAAAGACATTGGATTCTTATCTCATTATACACGACAAAGCTATCTTTAGCCATCTCACCCCTTGCCTTTCCCTGTCAGACCCTGTAAAAATTGCAGTCGTTAACAGGTTTTCCACACCTATCAGCTGATCACCCATTCCCACCACCCTTCTGAGTAATACCCCTCTCCACTCCCTCACTATATTTAAGGGTCTGGTGACTTCCGTTACAGTGTATCTGAAGAAGTGTGCATGCACACGAAAGCTCATACCAAGAACAAACTTAGCTGGTCTCTAAGATGCTACTGGAAGGAATTTTTTATTTTATTTTGTTTTGACTATGGCAGACCAACACGGCTACCTACCTGTAACTGTATACCTCTCGTGTTCACTTTATGTGAAACTATCAACTCATTGAGTTGTATCCAACTAAGAGCTCATCCAGACTTCCTTTTGCACTTCATTTTCCAAAAGGAGGTCTGCACTTTTCAGGTCCGAGTGGTTTTTGTTTTGTCCCGGCACCTTCCCCAGAAACGCTTACTGTTTATCACTGAAGTGGAACAAACTGCAATCTGCAGAAAATCCAGTTGTGACTTCTTCTAACTCAACAGCAATGCTGGGGGGGGGGGGACAGGAGTAAGCATACCCCTAAACATTTTGTGAATCTAAGTTTTGCCTCATTTAGTATTTCAATATGAGTAGGAAAAAGAGAGTACCCCTAAACATTTTTTTTAGGGGAAAAAGGCACTGTTCAACAGTAAACAGTGTGTTTCCTTGTGGGAAGTGCTAGGACCAAAAAAAAACTGCTTGCAGATGGACTTGAAAAGTGCAAACCCGTGCCTGGAAAGTGCAGTGCAAAAGGAAATCTGGAGAAGCGCTCAGCTGACACTCAGCTGTTTGAAGTTTTTTCAGATGAGTTGGTCATTGGTATGATTATTTTTTACTGTTTATGATATTTTAAGTTTTACTGTACTTGCATTTTTTAATAAAATGTTTATATTTTTAATAAATGGAAGTGTCTATCATTTTTTTATATAAATGAATAAATAAATCAGACTTGGAGTACATCCAATTTAAGTTAGTTAAAGTCCATTGATTTCAATGGGTTTAATCTGAGTATGACTCAGCCGGATACAACTGCCTATAGTTTATCCATGTTCATGAGATTTTATCAAGGATGCTACTTCTAACATCGTTGACTCATTGCTATCTAAACACCAAAACTTTTAAGAATGTCTGAGGTATTACACTACAGCCTAACCAAAAAGACACTTACTCCCAGTTCGTTATTCTTCCTCCTTGGACAGCATCATCCATAATAGGACCAATTCCTCCTTTAATAATCAGAGCCCGTATAAGCACTGCCAGAAGCGCACATATCATCAGCGTAAACTGGAAAACATCTGTCCAAACTATTGCTTTTAGGCCACCCTATTTGGAAAGAGCAGATACAGTATGCAGTAAAGAGCTTTAGTTCTACCTATGGTTCTGTAGAATTGCTGCAATTTTTATGCACCAGTTCCTGTGTCCTTGCTCAGTTAAATAATCTCACTAATTTTAACAGCACTGACTTTAAATTTAAACGAGAATTTAAATTTATCTTTAAATTTTAAAGAGTTTCTAGCTACAGCAGTGAAGCTGCAGGCAATCTCCTAGGCCAGAGGTTTTCAATCTTTGAGTCCACGGCTCCCTTGACCAACTACATTATTTCTGCAGCTCCCCGTGGGGAAATGTGCTCCAAGCCTCAGAAACCCTGTTATGCCACCCCTTGCCTACACAGCTGGCAGCCCCTCACCCCTTTTCAAACACTCCCTTGTGGAGAGTTCCCTCAGCCTCCTCTCTTCTCCCCTCTCCTTGGAAGTCACCTGGGCAGCAGCCATCACCACCCCAGGTCTCTGAGCCGCCCCCGCCCCTGCCCCAAAGAGAGGTACCTCATGCTGCACCCCCGGGGGGTCTGGGAAGAGGATGCCCCCAGCCTTAGTAGCCCGACAGAGACTGGCCAATGTGAGGCCACCATCTTATTCACCCTGGAAGGCAGCAGTGGAAGCAGTGGGTGCTGCTGGGCCTGCATGGTGGAAAGGCTCCCCTTTGGCACTGGATTCTCACCTCCCAGGCAGGCAGGCATTGCACACAGCAAGCACAAGAAAAGCTAACACAACCCCTGCCTGCCCAGCCGGCCTCCCATTTGTCTGTCCGTTCCCAACAGCAAGGGCTGGCGGGCTGGCTGGCTGGGCTCCCTCACCCACTTGCTTGCATACTCCAAGGCCACCTCAGCTCCAGGAAACCAGCATCACTTGGCCAGCCCCAGAGGCACCATTCGCCTGGGAGCTTGTAGCCAGGGCTACTGCAACAAACAGCTGTGCAAGCCTTTGGGAGGCAGAGGCCTTGCAAGAGGGCATCAGAGGGAAGGAAAGAGGGACAGAGGCCAGTGTTCCCCATGGCACCCCTGACCATCCTTCAAGGCACCTCAGGGTGCCGTGGCACACTGACTGAAAACCACGGTCTTAGGCCATCTTGCCTAAAATGCCTTGCTCAAGAGGACTCCCAACGCTTGGCAGAGAGAGACAGAAAATTTAAGGATGTCATGGATCATTACAGTTGTCTAAAACCAGTATAAGTATAGATAAGCCCACAAAAGTTCATGGGCTCCTACATTTTTCCCCCCTAGCCAGCTAAGAGGATGTGATATCAGGCTATGGTCTGGAAGTATTTGAGACCACCTTGCTGAAGCTGAGGAGGCTTGGGTTTGGTCAGTACCTGGATGAGATTCTCCCTGGGAAGCATATAGATGGCCTCAACTCTGTGGCCAGTATTGATAAGAGCCTCTTAGCAGACCAGTCAGTCAACCAATCAATAAGAGTGTTCTAGCAGACAGAGAGATGTAGAAATCACCGGAATAGAATTCCTTGTTATGGTTCCCAGGGTTCTATATGCAGTTATTCTTTATTTTTTACCACATAAAAACTTAAATAGAACATTTGTTTATTAAAACAAGTTCTTAACATACCACTGTGCAATAGAAAGTACAGATTACTGTTGTTGAAATAATAGACTCCCACAACTCAACTCCTGTAACTGAAAAAGGGGAGAAAGATACATAACACAATTTCATTAAATTAAATAATGCAAAGATAACAAAAAACTAATGCATATGAAAAATCATCACATTTATGAATGTTAAGCTTGCTATTGACAAGGAATGTAAATACTTATTCAACAGTGAGCAACAGGTAAAGGTAAAGGTAAAGGTAAAGGGACCCCTGACCGTTAGGTCTAGTCGCGGATGACTCTGGGGTTGCGGCGCTCATCTCGCTTTACTGGCCGAGGGAGCCGGCATACAGCTTCCGAGTCATGTGGCCAGCATGACTAAGCCGCTTCTGGCGAACGAGAGCAACACACGGAAACACCATTTACCTTCCTGCCGGAGCAGTACCCATTTATCTACTTGCACTTTGACATGGTTTCAAACTGCTAGGTTGGCAGGAACAGGGACCGAGCAATGGGAGCTCACCCCGTCGCAGGGATTATCAAGGTATACTTGAGCAAGAAAGCAAGCTGGCTCCTTTTTCCATATGACAGACCTTCAGATATTTGAAGATGAATATCATATCACCACTCAGTTTTCTCTTCTCCAGGCTAAACATACCTAACTCCCTCTACTGTTGCTCATATGGTTTGATTTCCAGACCCTTGATCATTTTGGTCGCCCTCCTCTGCACACAGTACTCTAAGTGAGGTCCAACCAAGGCAGAATAGAGGGGTGCTATTACGTCCCTTGATCTAGACACTATACTTCTGCAGCCTAGAATAGCATTTGCTTTTTTTGCTGCTGCATCACACTGTTGATTCATGTTAAGCTTGTGGTCCACTAAGACCCCCTAGATCTTATTCACATGTACTGCTATCAAGCCAGTTGTTCACCCTTCCTGTATTTGTGCACCTGATTACTCCAGCCCAAGTGTAGAACCTTACATTTTTTCCTACTGAAATTCATTTTGTTGGTTTCCATTCAGTTCTCCAATTGGTTAAGGTCATCTTGAATCCAATTCTATATTCTCAGGTATTAGCTACCCCTCCCAGGTTGGTGTTGCCTGCAAATTTGATGAGCATCCACTCTATTCCTTCATCAAAGTAATTTCTAAAGATGCTGACCAACACCAGACCCAGGACAAAATCCTACAGCACCCCACTTTTTTACAAGATGATGAGAAACTACTGGTTGTTTGGGTTCAGTCAGTCAGCCAGATACAAATCCATCTAACGGTAACAATGTCTAGCCCACATTTTACCAACCTTTCCACAATAACCTCCAGCTCTTCGTTGAAGGCCCTTCTCTGGGTTGCCCCTCCTTAAAGAGCAGGTGGGCCACAAGGGGAAAGTCTCTTTTTGGTAGTAGCACCTGAATTGTGGAATGCTATTCTCAGTAATATCGCCTGCCACCTTAATTCTTCTCCTTTCTCTCTTGCCTCATTTTACAAAAGGTTTAAAACCCTTTTAAGGCTGAATACTTTATCCACTGATCTAGGAGTAAGCCCCATTTTACAGTGGGACTTACTTCTGAGTAAATAAGTACAGGATTCCTCTGTAAATTATTTAAAATTTTAATTAACAGCCAAATCAAAATAGTTATTCACTCAATAACAACACATGAATTTTCTGTGTGTATTTGGTAATAATGTATGTTGACTTTGGTGTCATACTATTCACACACAGCAGGGCAAACATAATTTCACTCATGTTTTTCGTTTAACACCTACAGAAGTCAGCCTACGTCTTGCAATAACACATTAAAGATAACAGGTCAAACTTTTACTTAATTTTTAAACACGTGTTTAACAATATTTCCACATTACCTTTATTCAAGGCGTGTGATGGAGAAAATAGAACCATTCCAGTGTATATTATCTGAGGAGGTGGAAGAAATAAACATCCATGTGAAATATATGGTCTCTCTCAGAATCATTTGTCCTATGCCAGCTTACACTGATTTAAATATAAAATAGCAACTGTTAATAGATCAGTTCATTGAAAAGAGTTACCGGTAGGTAAATTTAAAACTTCACAGACTCTCATTCAGACAGAACTGAAGCAAATTACAAAGGTAAACTATGAGGGTAGCTAGAGAGCAGAAAATATTTTAAAATGAAGTAAATAATAAACCTAAACAGCAGAGTCTAGAATCTCAAAAGGTGAAACCACTTCTCATGGTTCATCTGTTGATTCACCTACAAAACTAAATGAGGACCTGGTATTAGTAGTGGCACAGAGATTTTTTTTTTTTTTAATAAAAAGCCATTGAAGGAATAAGCCCCTAATATATGACCCACTTAAAGCCCTGCCCAGACTTTTTCTAGAATTCCATTTATTTATTCATAAAATGACTGTCATTGCTGCTTGAAGCCAATGGAAAGTAGTCCACCCATTATATCTACCGGTATGTATTGCTATATTAGCTTTACAGTATAGTAAAAAATTGTTGTAACACCGTGGTATTAAATTTGGCTCTGTTCAAATACAAACAAATCATCAGACATTTCTTAGCATACTAACTATATGCCTGTCATTTCAGCTGCATCAACTAACGTGAGACCCCCAAAGAGACATCTCATAATTAATGCACTTTTAATGCAGACACTTGAGATTCTTTAATACAGTATGTATATACATACAGTAAGCAGTGAGCCCAGTACAGCGAGCCTCTGTAGAATACCAATGTGCTTTACCTATTTCTCTTCTAGCAATTATTAGCTTTGTGCCTATACTCCCTCGTAAGCAGCGTATTGTATAACTATATTGTGAAGGGTTTGAAGAAATCTATATTCTGGTACAATCCTCTACAGCCCAACAGTCCTAATAGATCAGCCCATGGTATTCAGTTTAGGTAAAAAGAGAAACCAAAGTATATTATGGCACTCGTAGGATATTAGGACATAAATGAATGCATTATTCCCTGTCCCACTTCCATTTATTTCTAACAAAGAAGGGAACATAACTGAAGTTTGCATCTTCTCTGAAAAATGTGGTCCTTGGGAAAGGGATAAATAGAGAACTAATTTAAATCTAAAGCAAAGCCAAGCAATCTCTACCACACTGCATAAAGATGTCAAACAGTAGCCAGATACGTCATTCCAATTGATAAATAATCAACACTAAGGTCAAAGAAACTAGTCAGGAGTAAGAGCAGCTCTGGAAGTGACATTTATATTTAATATTATGTAACGAAACATTATGGTCCAAATATAATTTACAATAGAATAATACAAAAGATCATCATCCTGCACTGTACTTGCCGTTATTATCATAAACATCACTGTTCCAAGCAGGCGTATATATTTATTGTATCGAAGCTGCAAGTACTGCAAAAGAGACAAATTATTTTATACAAAACATGTATATTTATATGAACCTACTTAATATGTAGAAATAGTATTGACACCATTCCTTTAAAATGAAATTAAGTACGTATCTCAGAGAATTAACTGGGTAAATATCAGAGTTTGTCAATGCAACTTTGTGCAATTACTGAGATGACTCCTTTGTAGCTATTAGAAACTGTGGGGAATGAGGGCAATTTAGGTCAGGAAAAGGAAATGAGAGGAAAGGAATAAACATCATCTTCCCAGAGTATCACCTCTCTGTATAAACCTATGTCCAGCTTCCAATTACTTGTTGTTTTTAAGTGGGAGACCCTAATTAATAGATCTCCTGAATCATTTTTAGTATGTCTGTGTTTGCTGTTGCCTGATAAGTATGCTTATGTTCTTCTTGCATATATGACTATGAGAAAAGAAGGGAGAATGCAAGTTGCAGCCTGTTGAATATTTTCTTCCCCATCCCCGCATAAGTGAAAACATTTGAGTATCTCTAGGCTGAGGGCTTCAAACAGTTAAATTGCATTCTGCTCGTGCCTGAATGTAGAAGTTAGTGTTGTACTAGAACTTTAGAGACCTGGGTTCCTAATCCACTTCAGAAGGATTATCTAATACAGGGGTTCCCAAACTGGGGTTCATGGACCACCATTCAGGTGGTCCAAGGCTTGTCTGTAAAAATAGTTACAGATAACACAGCATCTAGCACAGTGTATTAAAACTGCTATGGAAGACAGAAGCAACAAGCAGTAGCAGTAAACCCAGATATAATTTGTAAACCACTGATCCTGGAAAACTGGAAACAAGGTACTCTACTCAAAGTTCCTTGGAGGAAAAAGTAGGATACAGAGATAGCAAATAAACACAGGAATAAAGTAATAATCAGTGTTTTAATATTAATAATTGAATCACTGAATTGTAGTCTAAAAGGAGCCTATGGGTCATCTAGTCCAAATATAAGAGCGCTTATATTTCACCATCTGTAATTCTAGTTCCATTTTATTTTCTTTACTGAGATTTTAAAAGCTTAGAATCAAAGATTTAACCGTAATATGCTCTTCCTTTACTTAAATTGTCTTTTTTAACAAACAAAAAATTCTAAATTATTGGAAATAAAAATCCAACACCATGGAAAAGGAATGTCACCATTAGCACATGAAATTTTCCTTAAATATGTAAAAAAAAATTAAGAAAAGATAACATATGCATTGTGAGCCATTTGCCTGTATTTATTTGCATTACTTTTTCTATCCAATATTCTAATCTGTGTTTTTACATTTTTATCTGTAAGCTGCCTTGGGTCCTGGTCTGGGGAAAATGCAGGCTCAATTGAAAGGTGCTCCTTTCCACCCAGGCCCACAGGTAACATTAATGGGGGGAAATGGGCCACAGCTACAAGAATGCCTCTTGCAGGGAACCAATAGTCTTCAGCCCTAGGAACAGGTTTGGAAAGGCCATGGCAACCTCCTACCTACCTCATAGGTGCTGCCGATATCCAGCCTGTAGTAGATGGGTAGAAACACTTCGGCGCTGATCACCACCATGATGAAATAGGCAACGCCGATGAGTCCCACGGTGAGCCCAAAGCGGTAGATCTCAGCCGGGGTCTCCAGCATGGTCAACGCAGACATGAAGCTAGCTGTGAGGGAGAATGCCACAGGCCAACAATTCAGGCTGTGGCTGGCCATCAAATAGTCACTGTGAGTTTGCTGGGCTTCGCCCATGGCGAAAAAGATGCCAATGAAAACGGAACCCAACAGCATGGCCGCAAAGACCAGCTGGTCGATATCCGTGAAGCGGTCGGCAGGGTCTAAAATGGATTCAAAGCCAGAAGTTGACATGAGGCCCAAATCGAAGGCAGCAAATACAGACAAGAGGAAGATGGTAGGAAGGAGGAAGGGTCTTGCTACCCCGGGAAACAATCACAAAGGAGGCGCTTCTAGGGCCGCATAACCTCATGGATGCCACCAGCCGGGTGCCAAGTCTTCGCCCACATGCCCATTGCCCCCTTTGTCCTGCTGTTCTCTCCTCAGTCTAAGCTTATTCTATCCTGCTCCTAAATCTTTTCTTAAAGCTAAGCCCAACTCTGTGTGGAGAGGCCGTGGGTTTTTTGGAGTTCCTTCATCTTTAATTTAAAAAAGAAAAACAGCCTGTCTTAATTTTGAGGGAAATGGAGGTGGTGCAACCCTGATAACTGTTAGGTATGAAATTATTTATTTTTGGGGGGGAGGCTTGTAGAAAACAGAACGGACTCTCAAAGTGGAGAACTTCAGTGGTGAAATAGTGAAGAAGAAGTGAAGCAGCAACTAAGAAAACAGCTGCTGCTGACAATGTCTTTGGGAGGAGTGGGGGGGTAGGCCTGAATAAACAAGTTTTTGCTACAAACAGAAAGACTGGAGAAATGGGAACCCCAATACTTGGAGAGGTAAAGAAGAATGGCTACAGTTCTAGAGGGAATGAAAGGGGAACCCCAAGGTCAAAAGGGTAAAGAAAAAACAGAGAAGGAGCTCCTTTCCCTAGAGGGGCCGGGAAGGGAGTTACAGACAAAATGGCTGCCGGCAGTAAAAGCCTTGAGTCAGAACCTTTGATTAGGAAGGGAGGGGGATGCAGAGGGGTTTTTTTCCCTTAAAGGGACATTCACTAATAAAAGCGAGGTGGGTAGTTCACAGAGAGGGGAAAGGGATAGAGCTCTCCCATAAACCTGAGTCATCCATTTGTGTTGTAGAGGAACACACAGGTGAGGGGGAAATCCTTCCTTGCACCTTTCAACAGAGACAATGAAGGTCTTCTTTTATATTTTTGTATGTTAGAGGAAAATCAAACCCTTTGCTGTTCAGTAGAGTAACAGAGGAGTGAAATATTCAACATCAGGGAGAGATTCTCAAACTACCTGTTTGGAGGAGGAGCATTTTATGTTTGGTTTATCTTGTAGCCAAAAATTATATACAGCAGAATATTGATGGAACTTATTGATGTAGATTACAAAATTGAATTTAGAAAGTCAAACCGCTGCATTAGCAGCACCAAAGTGACCTTCCACAGGGCACAAGCCTCAGCACTGTGTATGGGGGTCCCGGGCTGCCCAGATGACCCATCTCTCAGCCTCGCTGATTCAGTCCAAAGGAAAGCAGAGCAGTACGTCTGGCACCAGCTTGGCTGCAGGAGTTGCCGAAAGGAAGCATCTTACAAGCTCCACACCAGATTTGTGTAGTGTTTACTCCTTTGACTTTTCTTCTCCCAAAGACGACAGTGGAGGTTTAGGACCAAAGCACTACCTTCCCAGTTTGAAGAGTACCATCTGACCCATACTTCCCCCTACAGCACATGCAGAAACCACCTTCTTGACTATTGGACCAACTATTGGCCTCGTCCACTCAATCCTCCAGAGTCTGTCTTCTCATACAAGGGAAGTCACTAACTCCCTGAGGGTTTGAGACCAATCGGCTGCCCTTACCTAGTTTAGCCAGCCAGTCAAAGCTGTTCCTAGGGGCAGCCACTGTTGCATGCTGACAGCTTCTAGGAACCACAGGTGAGAGCTGAATGCAGGGGTGGGGGGCAAAGGTGAATTAACTACCCCAGACGAAGCGTGATGTGTCCACACACTAAGATCAAATGTGAGCTGCGGGTGCTGAGACCGCCTGGCTGGCAAGGGGGCATCACACTCTCCTCCCCGGTCAGGAAACGGATCCAAGCCTGCCTGCAAGATTGACCAATGGCAGGCAGGCTTGGAGGCAGGATCTCCCTGACAGAGCATGAAGGCTTCCCTCAGTGTGGTGTAGTGGTTAAGAGCGGTAGACTAGTAATCTGGTGAACCGAGTTCGCGTCTCCGCTCCTCCACATGCAGCTGCTGGGTGACCTTGGGCTAGTCACACTTCTTTGAAGTCTCTTAGCCTCACTCACCTCACAGAATGTTTGTTGTGGGGGAGGAAGGGAAAGGAGATGGTTAGCCGCTTTGAGACTCCTTCGGGTAGTGATAAAGCGGGATATCAAATCCAAACTCCTCCTCCTCCTCCTCTTCTTCAGATCCGCTCCCAGAATATTTAAACCAGCCTGCCTTAGCCCTGGCACCTGGTCTTTTCCTTGTCGGATCTCCCACCCATGCCTCCTGTTGTGCTATGTATTTCTGACTTTGCTGTGGTCACCGTATTCAAGTCCGGGCAGAAATTTGTCCACCAGGCTAATTGGCCCCAGTTTGGTGGTTTTGCCTACCTTGCAGCAATTGTCACAACTTGGTGGTTTAGGCATTGGGTAAACCAGTCTTGGGCAGAGGAGTGGTTGTAGTCTCTTGCCTACCCCTCCAAAGGTAAGAGCTGCTTCTGTCCATATGCCTTGATGGGGGCCACAGCATTCTGTGGTGGTGATCACTGCAGGGGTCCCCCGATTTGATGAAAGTCATAGGAATCCTTCACTGCTGGGTTGACCCTAGTTCACTTCTGGCAGATGGGCCAGAAGTCAGTGGTTGCCCAATGCCTATGCCAAACCTCTACCATCTGTAGTCAATTAAGTTGTGGTCTTATTTGATCCTATTTAAGTTGTGTTGTGTCTTTTATCCCTATGGACCTGAAGGAGCGTCTCCACCCCCATTGTTCAGCCCAAACACTGAGACGTCCTTCTGGTGGTTCCCTCATGTGGGAATATACTTTTCAGGTGCACTTGCACCTGTGGTTATTTGTGTTTGATTGTGTTTGATTATGCTTAATTTTACTGTATCCTTCCACCTGGAAGGAAAAGTGATAGCAGGATCCGGCAGGCGATTCGCTGCGGGGATCCTTCCGCAGAGTTTATTGGCTCCAAACTTTGAACTTGGAAATGGTCAGTTAATCTGCTTCCCGCCCAATTTAGGGCAGCAACAGTGTTGTGATTGGTTTGTGTATCGATTATGACGTTGGTTGTTCACTCAATAAAAAGCTGCCGCTCCCTGTTTGTGGTGTGGAGAACGCGCGGAGAAGCCCAGAGAGAGCGTTGCGTGACAAGCCTAGGCAAAGTGAAAGCGAAACCATCCATCCACGCAGGGCAGCTAAAGACGTTACCCTCCAGACTGCAGTCTTCGTAGTTTTATTTTCATTTTGCTTTTAAAACCTTTTATTTGGCCATTCAGTTTTTGGCCACCTTTAGCTTTATTTTCCTCTTCGGAGTTTTTGGACCAGACAGACGCTTGCAACCTTCTACAACGAGGCAACCTTCACGAACTCACAGAACTCGAAAACCTTCAGATTGCAGCCAGCAGTTCTTCTTCATTCACGGCGCGGTGTTAGCAGGCTCCGGAATTACCGGCCGTCCCGTTTGCAGGCTGCCTACCCTTGCAACTGGCATCCCATGTGAGGTCAACTCCGTCCTGCATACGGGAGGCGCCAGCAAAAGAATCCCCACACCCTCACTGCGAGAAGCGAAGTTACAGGGAAGCAGGCAGAGGGCCTTCTCGGTAGTGGCGCCTGCCCTGTGGAACACCCTCTCATCAGATGTCAAGGAAATAAACAACTATCCAACTTTTAGAAGACATCTGAAGGCAGCCCTGTTTAAGGAACTTTTTAATGTTTGAAGTTTTATTCTGTTTTAAATATTCTGTTGAAAGCTGCCCAGAGTGGCTGGGAAACCCCAACCCAGCCAGATAGGTGGGATAGAAATAGATTATTTATATTATTGTTGTTGTTGTTGTTGTCGTTTTGTTGTTGTTGTCGGGGAGGTGGGGAGTGCAGAGCCTGGGCATTCAATTGAATTATTGTGGAGTAAACAAATATCAACTGATTCTGAAAGTATTGGGGAATCATCAAAATATATCCCTTATGTTAGATTGTTAGAAGGTATTTTAGTCATGGTGAAGAAGGAAGAAGAGCAAATAGCATTAAGGGGAAATTGTTTTGGTTCATGGAAAGGTGCTGACCTCTTTGGTTTTATTTCTTAAAACTGGAGTAACATGACATAATTACAGCAGGGAGAAAAAAGAACAGAACACAGAAAGTTCATTTTAAACACTGAGCAAGGGGCTAAGCAGCAGTGACATTTCCTTTGGATAGTATGAAAAGTGTCTGTTTAAATGTAAGTACAAATCACCCATAGCACCCTTACACCATATACATTGCCACTCACACCATAGGAACAAGCTTGTAAACCAATCCATGAGAAAAGAGTTTAGAGTCAGGTAACTCAGACCAAGTGAGTTCAAAAGGGTCTGCAGGAGAGCATAGGACATCTAAAATGTGTGCAGCCCTAACTCAGGGGAAATAGTTTAATGAACAACATTCAATAGGCTACTGTTTGGGAAAGACAAGGAAGTTCTTCCAGATGTGCCTCATGACAGGGACCAGAGGAAGCATTATGTAGTCCAGTTCAATATTTTGGGGGTGATCATTAAAAAAGATGCTAAGATATATTTGAGAAAAGTTTTTCTAAGGGATACCTCACTGTGTCCAAAGGAGAGCACAGTAGCCACATCATACAACATCTTTGCCTAAAGACACATGTATCTGTGGATCTACACTCATTGTAAAAACGCTGTTAAAATAAAAGTCTATGCAAAAAAAGAGTTCTCAATGCAATTTCCCACTGAGCGCGCTATGGTGTCACATTTTTATAACACATTTTTAACGTTATAACTGACCAGGGTAGATTTGCCCCTGGAGTTCCCAAACTTTTTGGTCCTGGGGCTGCAGAAAATTCTACCATTTATATTATTTAATATAAACACTCCATGAAAATTTATTTCTGTAATAAGATAGTCAAAATATAAATTTGATAAAGGCTCTTTTTAGTTATTCTTTAGTTATTCTTTTTTATACAATTATGTTTTGCATTTTCTGGTAGGTGAGTTTGAATCTCATTGTTCAATATGTTAAAAAATTCAATCAAAATGTTATATTGGTCTGCAGAAAACCCCTTTGCTGGTTCCAAAAACATAAAGAAAGGAAAATTCCTGTATGTCTACATGCAAGTTTGGGGCAAGTATTCTCTGGTGAGAAAATCCCAGCAGAGATTTAAAGCCACAAAACATGGAGCAAAGTGTGGAAATATAGCCCATTAGACCTTTAAAATATGCCCTTTAAAGTGAGTTCCTTAGAAAGTTTCTTTCCAAAGTTACTGTCACGGTCCGGTTCACGGGCGGTCAAAGTCCCAGCTGAGGTCGTCGGGACCGGGGACAAGACAGCGGGGTGGGAGCAGGAACGGGAGTCAGGAAGGTCAGACTGCCGGGAGTCAAGAAGCCAAAGATCCAAGGGTCAGGAACCAGGAGCCAAGGGTCCGAGGATCAGGAAGCAAGGAGTCAAGAAGCCAAGGGTCCGAGGATCAGGAAGCAAGGAGTCAAGAAGTCAAAGATCCAAGGGTCAGGAACCAGGAGTCAAGAAGCCAAGGGTCCGAGAATCAGGAAGCAAGGAGTCAAGAAGCCAAGGGTCCGAGGATCAGGAAGCAAGGAGTCAGGAAGCCAAAGATCCAAGGGTCAGGAACCAGGAGTCAAGAAGCCAAGGGTCCGAGAATCAGGAAGCAAGGAGTCAAGAAGCCAAGGGTCAGAGGATCAGGAAGCAAGGAATCAAGAAGCCAAAGATCCAAGGGTCAGGAACCAGGAGTCAAGAAGCCAAGGGTCCGAGAATCAGGAAGCAAGGAGTCAAGAAGCCAAGGGTCCGAGGATCAGGAAGGAAGGAATCAAGAAGCCAAAGATCCAAGGGTCAGGAACCAGGAGTCAAGAAGCCAAGGGTCCGAGAATCAGGAAGCAAGGAGTCAAGAAGCCAAGGGTCCGAGAATCAGGAAGCAAGGAGTCAAGAAGCCAAGGGTCCAAGGATCAGGAAGCAAGGAGTCAAGAAGCCAAGGGTCCAAGGGTCAGGAACCAGGAGTCAAGGAGCCAAGGGTCCAAGGATCAGGAAGCAAGGAGTCAAGAAGCCAAGGGTCCAAGGGTCAGGAACCAGGAGTCAAGGAGCCAAGGGTCCAAGGATCAGGAAGCAAGGAGTCAAGAAACCAAACGCAGCAAGGCAGGAAGTGTGTTGCTGTGGCAAACAGCCGAAGGGCAATGCTGACCTTATATCCCTTCCCAGCTCTTGCCACCAGGTGCTATGTGTTACCAATCGGCCTCACCTGTGCGGCCGCACCTTGCCTCTTCAGAACAAACTTAGGAGAGCCTCAGTCCTACGAAGCCCTACTAGTCACAGGGCCTGGCTCCTGCACGCACTCCCTCTTCACCCAGCTTAGGCAAAGACTACACATTTGGTAAGTTAAAAATCATTGCACAGGCAGGAAAGCAGACAAAGTAGTGAAAGTTCCTAAATTATTGGTATAGGAACTTTTTAAAAAAATCCTTTCAACCAGCACTCTTAAGAGAAAAACTAAAAGTACTGTGCTCAAATGAGCATTGCATTTGCCCCTCCATATCATGGTCCATTCCACCAAGGCCACAATCACAGTAGTAGTTTTTTCAACCAACACTCCATTACAATAAATGTGTAGGGCAACAACCTAAGCCACTCCTCTAACCCTTACCAGACTCTAAGATTGATAAATATGCCTCAGCCAATGTGGATTTTGGGAGAAGGTCTTACAGCAGGTGCTCATAGTATCAGAGTTGGAAAGTACACCAAGGGTCAACTAGTCCAACCCCCTGCAATGCAGGACTCCTGACCACAGCCATCCCTGGGTGGACTTGAACCACCAACCTTCTGGTTAACTGTCAGACACACTGACCTGTTGTGCCAGAGAGTCTTAAACTATGACACCTGCTAATATGGGCCACATAAACCATTTAGGTTAGCTTCAACAAGTCACATTGTTGCCTGGGGTCCACCAACTAAAGGACATACTGGTAATATTGGTTAGTTACCAAAAATGCCCCCAACCTACTCATTTTTCTTTCTATTTTGAGTTACATACACCCCTGTAGGGAATAAAACTCTTTAAATAGCTCATCTGGGCGGCAACTTGATAACCCAATGGAGGCAATGTGGGTCTTTTTCACTGCCATCATTGTTACTGATAAATGCAGTTGTGCTTTCTAAACACTAAGCAGGTCAGCTTCACACATGGTGTTGTGTGCCTTCCACTCTAGCTGTTATCTTGTCTGCTTTGTTGCTGAGAGGTCTGAAGACAATCAAGGAGCTCTGCAGTGTCAAATCATGCACTCTGGGGTGATTGTGTTACTTACCCTTCCCCATCTTGATATTCAGAATGAGGTGAGGGCTTCAGGAGAATCACCAACTTTAGCTACTGGAAAATTCCCCAGAACACTCAGAAATCTATCAGGTCCCAGAAGTCTCCCAAGGGAAGACCATCCGAATTGGTTCCCCATCTCTACTGTCTGTGTGTATGTTGGGAGAACAGATGCTGTGAGCCCAAACTTTGCAGCTTGTGGTCTGACCATGACAAAGGGATCAATTCCATTCCTCCAATAACCACCACTCAACACTCACCCTGAAATGACAGACTAAATCTGGTGTGTGTCCTGCCCTTTGTGTTGCTCCATTGACAACTTGGGGCAATCCCATGGTTGTCATGGAGGTCATAAAGTCTCAATCCAGATCACACAATCCAACCTTAGCATCAATGTTGAAGTCACCCAGAACCACCATCCTGGGGTTCTCCAGCACCAGACTGGAGACACTACCTCTGACAACTCAGAAGGGGAGCCACTGAGTAACTGTGGGCTTTAAACCAACAGCATCTGCAGTCTGTCCTGCTGACCCAACAACTGTATTAACCCAAGCAGAGGGAAACTGTTTACAGTGTTTATTGACCTAAAAGGGACTTTTCATGCTCTTTCATGGAAGATTGTTCCTTATATGTGATTTGTATATTCAAACAAATCTTCAAGGTGACCACAATATTGTCCACAGTCAAACTACTGTCCCTGTTACTATATGGTATCCCTATACTGTAGATTGAGATGTCTAATTCTGCACCAGCCATTTTTCTTACATTATTTTCTAGGGGTATGCAAACATGTGTCTAGAAATTGGTGTAGTATTTGTGTGAAACCAGTGTAGGTCCAAATACTAAAATATGTGTTACGTCTTCATTTTTCTTCATTAATATCTATGCTAACATATTAATATTTTAATATATGGTCCTATATAATTTTATATAAAAAATACTTCAAGGGCTGTTTTATATGAATCACTTCTAATGCTAGAGCAACAATAAACTTTCAGGGTTCTGACCCAACATTTATATGATGTTGAAAGACAAGATCTATTCTCTCTGGCTAATAAAACTTGTCCCCCCATAGTTATGCTACTTCACCTTATGCTATTTCTGTAAAGACTATACAAGCTCATAAGAGCATTCATACCTCCAGTATTCAATTTTTTTTACCAATAGCTATACTCCAGGGCAGTTTTGTTTGTTTGTCAGAGCATCAAGATACTGTAAAAGATTGGTAATGCATTGTTTATCAGATCAAGTTTCATATATCACAGACAAGATGGCTATTTTTCTTCCTAATTGCCATGCACATAAGAGATCAACTGATTGCCTGTATTAGTTTAATTAGAGAAATTGTATCTTTTGTGTCCTGTTACTCTTATTCCGTGTTTTAACCTAAACAGGTCTTATGGCCATAATGAAGTGTTCATTGTAATCCCTTGGTATAAACAAAATGTAGAAGAGCTATCTTGTACTCAGGATTTCCAACCAGTCAAACAGAACTATAATTAAAGTTCTTCAATGAGTGAGGCAGTTATCTATATATTGCACTTTAAATTTTGATTTATACTCAATTTTAATCAGATTGTTACTTTATCATAGGCTCTCGTTTACCCAAAACTGAGTCAGTTTGCTTACACTTTGGTTAACAAACCAACTACTGCTTCAATACAGATTTATTGAAAAAAACAAAAACACCAAAATTTCCATTTTTAAATACAATGAATAAAATGAAACATTGCTGGACTTTGTACTCCACTGTGTTAATTGTTGTGCACCTCTATTTTCCCCCTTCCGTGTCATCCGTGGTACCTTCTACAGCACCTTCAGAAACCTCTGGATTAACTTTTGGATGAAGTCTTTCAAACAGCTCTACCTGAAAATGTAATGATCATAAATTCACATGTATAAGAAAAATCCTAGTTTTCTCTTTATAACCATAGTCCAATGCAGAGTCAACTGCACTTAAGACCACCAATTTCTATGGTCTTAAGTGTAAAATCTGAGGCCAACATGTAAAACCTTGCTTGACTCCACTCCAGTAAATGGTGTGTGTATGTAAAAATAAGACTTCTTAGATTACACTCTAGATTAGATCTTGCACATGCAAAAGCACTGTGTAGGCAAAAACTGTACATACAGCTCTTGTGTGTGTGCATTTGGCACCTGCTGTTAGATCCTATCTACTCATGCCATGAAGTAGAGCAAGATTAAAGGGTGACGAGCAAACAGGAATATATTTTGATGGAGCCGGTACTTCACATGAGGATTTTTTTTGGCAGAGGCCAATATGTTTCATGCTTCTAGTACATGCATGCTTCACAAAACGTCTGAGATTAGGTTCTGAATACATACAGGATATCTATACAGGTGGACACTATCTGCCTATGAAATACATATGAGAAAGACTTACAAAAGGATACTTACCCACTTAGATTTCCAAAACACAAAGTTTTCTATAAAGTCTTCTTTGCCAAAGAGAAGTCTGCTTTCCACGGTTTGCCGAAATCCTCCTAGAAGATAGTTGGATTAACAACAGGATCTCACACAAGGCAATTCAGTTCCAGCACAGATATGACCCACATGCTAACTCCCCTCTGGAGAGAAAGTTTCCTCTCAGAACCAAAAAACAAAGATGGAATTTAGAAATTGCTCTATAGCTGCTCAGCAATCCGAGGATTATTTCCAAAGATATCTCCTTGCTATATGTCAGATATGCTAAACTTGTTTCCAAGTAAAGGACCCCTGGACGGTTAAGTCCAATCAAAGGAGGCTATGGGGCGTGGTGCTCATCTCGCTTTTCAGGCTGAGGAAGCCAGCGTTTGTCCACAGCCGCTTCTGGCACAATGAGACACCATGACAGGAGCCAGAGCGCACAGGAACGCAGTTTACCTGCCCACCACAGTAGTACCTATTTATCTACTTGCACTAGTGTGGTTTTGAACTGCTAGGTTTCCAGGACTAACATGCTAGAACAGTGTTGCTCAAAGAGTGAGCTGGAATCAACCAGTGGGCCTGGAACTTCTTTCAGGTGGGCTTCAGTGCCGCAGCCTGCCCACTGATTCCTCACTCCCTTGCCCTACCTTGCCCCATCATTCTTTCTACTATGTCATACTAGTAACATGGACTCAGCTATACAGCTGCAAATACTGTAAAACGTTTTAAGTGTGTTTTAAGTGCAATATACAATATGACATGAGATGGCGATGGTAAGCCTTATAGAAAGTTCATTGTTTGTTTTTCCTTTCTTCCTAGTTTTATTTTCCCCCATACCATATTTGTATACCTCATGGAAGTTGCTCACCTCCCAGGCTTTAGAATCCAGCTTTGAAAATCTGCTTTTAACTAAGCAATTCTCTGCTTTTAACTTAGCAATTCTAAAGAAGTTCGAGATAGAATCAGAAGCAGTTCATTTGTTGACTTCTGAGGTGGACATTCAGGTGTGTCTTTTATGTTTTCTCAATTTCTTATTGATAATTATTGGGTTTTGTCACTGTGCTGCATGATGGGGGAGTAGTTGCTCCCTCACAACCAAGTATATCTTAAGAAATCTTCTTAGTCCTTTGGAGCTAGAGGGAGGAGCTGCTCCCCCTTCCCCTGGGTAAGGAATGGTAAGAAACAACATTCCATTTTCTTGGATCGACATGCCTCTTTTTTGGCCTAAATGATGTCAAAGCACAAATGATGGCATTAGTAGAGGAACGGTCATAGAAGCTTCCATAATGGTGAGGAGGTGACACTTGACATCAGATCTACCTCTCCAAAGATGAGAGCTCTCTCTCCAGAAAGGGACACACAGTACACTCCTAGGAACTAAATCATCTATTCAGATATACCGGTAATCTCCATTCCAATGGGTAACTTCTTAACAGTCCTGTTTTCAAAATAATCAAAATATTTTGACTACACTTGGGTCAGGATAAATTTTGAACAGATCACACATTATCGTGGATGCAGCTTCCTGGATACTACTTTACATGCATGTTTTGCTTCATTAAAGATATATAGCAATACAAATTCAAATGAGCTTCAGACTGTGGATTTCTATGCTTTAACCAAAGCTTAATCAAAACTAGGAAAAAAATATTACCTGTCATTGCACTTACGATGGCTCCCACTAAGAATGTGACCATAGTTCCTATTAGACTAAAGTACAGATAGGACAGCGAGTACCAATACTCATGAAGTAAAGATCTGAAAAGGGGGGGAGAAACATTTCCTTCAAAAATTATGCTGTATTGATATCCAAAAATTAGCTTAAGCGTACTGTAATTTAAACTGACAAAGGCTGCAATCCTATATACACTTACTGGAGAGTAAGCCCCACTGAACTCAGTAGGGCTTATTTCTGCATAGACATATATAGGATTGGTCAGCATGTAGTCCTAAAGAGATAGTACAGATTCTGGCACAATGCTTTAATTTTCTGTTCTATGGGTAAGTAACAAACACACCTTTGAGTGGAAGGGAAGGCTATAAATTTAATAAATAATAACTAAAATAATAAATAACCCAAACTTGGCATCATCTAATGAAACTGATTAGCAAAAGCCTGTGGACAGACAAAAAAAAACCACCCTCAAGTAAATTTGGTTAAACTCTAGTTATTTTTAAGATAATCTTAAAGCATTAATATGCTGGTGGACAAAGGGACATTATTCTGCAAATAAGCCCTCATTGTTTAATTAGAATATAGTCCCACATTCAGTATATCATTTCATTTCACATTTAATGCCTATGCCATGCTTTTGCTTTCCCAAAGGAAGTCCAAAGAGGCCAACAAGAGCTTGATAAAACACTCCGTGTAAAAAAAAATACGGGGTAACAAAAATAAATCAAATATAAAACATCATTCAACCATATATAACATATAATTGAAGTCTTGTGCATACCTTTGAGCAGGTGTAGTACGCACAATAGTAGTTAATGTTGTGGTGAGAGTAACATTGTATTTCCGACAACCTGCTGTTGAAAGGTGTAACGGCATTGTTTTTTCACGAGAGGGAGGGTACTTGAGAGCCCCAAGCCCAACCCATAATGTAATAAGAAATCCACAAACGAGACCTGAAAATGCACCCTGAGAAGTAGAAAATTGCACACAATGTAATCTCAACATGAACAATAGGGACAAATCCTTTCAAAACAAGGTCCTGACTTCAATGTTTAAAATCACCTAATCAAATATAGCATTCCTGGAGACTAGTGTTTGGACACCTGTTTTTTAAACTCATTCTGCTACAGTCACTCAGGATATCTAGAATTTTGTTATCTCTTTGTCATGACCGTAACACATATGTAGCCAGAACATGTAAGGGTAGTTGAAATAAGACGTTAACTCTGTTTCCTCTTTTGAATGCTTCATTTCATTCTTCATCTCAATATCTCCATCAGCATTTTGATCAGGGGGTGACAGCATTCATTCCACTTTTTTCATTCTGGGGTGGTTAAGACATAACCTCAAACCATTATTCATGAAGTGCAACCATTTCCTGTCTCCTATCCTCATTAATGCCAAACCATACCTTGCTGGATAAGACAAAATGGCAAGCAATGGTTTGTCTCAAAGTAGGGTAGGCAGCAAGGGACCATTACAAACAAGAAGACAAGAGGAGGAGAGTGAATGAGCACTGGACTCCTGAATGCCTGTTGACAGAATGCCAAACCATAGCTTTGCATCATGTGTGAACAAATCATGTGTGTGTGTAAAGTTACTAAATAATGAAGGCACTATAAATACTCTGTGGACTGCTAAAATAATAAAGTATAAAATGAGATCTCTTATACCATTGCATATTAACAAGCAGAAGACAAAAGAATTACTTACTGAAGCATTTGCAAAAGGTAAAAGGACGCCCATAGAAAATATCCCCAAAAGAGGTCCACCAAGTATTCCAAAAATACTGAGCGCAGCCTGAAGGATGGAACAAAATCAAGGTTGTTAGTAAATACAGGGACTGGCAAAAACAAAAAGTAAACTAGCAAAAAGTATAAATGCTGTTTTTCTTTCACCCTGCTTTGAAGTTCATTTGACTATGGAGGGGCTTTTTAGGAGAGGCCCCTCAAAAAGATACTGCTCCAAGAAATTTGCCATTTCAGGTGAAAGCGAAGCTTGACACATCAGCAGTGACACTCTCCCCCCCCCCCCTTTTCACTGTTTTAAAACCAGCAGTTCTGCTGACAGTTTTGGCAGTGCAGGAGCTTAGCTCATGCCACTGCCTTTCTTCCTTCCTCTGAGAGTCAGAACTCAACCCCTTAGCCACTGAACTTGCCAGCAGAGCACTTAATGAGGAACATATAATTTCCTGGAAATATTCACAAAATCTAAGCAAATTCTTCTAAAAACTAGAAGTCTGAGAATAATTGTTAAATGCTTACCTGTAACAAACCACCCATCTTGGATGCCACGCCAGCCATGGCAAGGCACACTGCACCAAAAAACAGGTCTAAAAGAATAAATTTATGCCAAGTTTATATGGTTTATTCATATATGTAACAGACTGAAAAGTTTAAGACTTATTTAAGACTTTCTGCCTTCTAATAAAAAAACAAATGCAGCGGGTATATTAGAGTTTGCCATTAGGAATTACCAAACCAACAAAATGCCTTGATTTTACTCCCTTGGCGGAAGTGAACATGATTTTCTAAAAAACAAACCAGCAGACAATGTTAGATACTGGTTTAATTATACAATTTTCATGCAGAAAAATGGAAATCCTATTGTCAGGGAACTGTCCCCGATGCAGCGCAAGGTGGTGGAAGGGCTACAGAGAGCCCTAGTCCCACCTTGCCAGCAGCTCCTCCTCTGGTAGTGAAAGGAGCAGTGAGAAGTCCAGCAAGGAGGGGGAGAGTTCACAGGGGAAAGGGAGGCTCTGGGGATGCAAGAGAGACCCAGCACTCCCGCAGTCCCGAGGGAGATACAGGGGGGACGCAATTTCCATCGCCCCAAAGATGTCGTGGGGTGAAAAGAAAGGATAGAAGGCGGGGGTTTTGTATACTGAAACTCTTTTGTTGGGGTCAGAACTGGAAGGGCCCAGTCCCGGATTCTGACACTGTTTGATACGGACATGAACTTTTTAGCTCTGCACTGTACATAGTTTGCACAATAAAATCTTTAAAGGAAACAGCAGAGTCCTGGCTGCTTACTCATGAGCAACTAACTGAGAACCTTACACCTATGTTATATCCTATGTTATCATGGCTGATAATAATCTACTGTACATTGGGTATGGCTAATTTACAGCCTAATTATGGCCCGGCATTTTGGCTGCTTTATTGGCAATTTTAGGTAGACTCTTTCTTTCTGAGCATCAGCTGCAGTGGAAATATACAAGGTATAATCCTATATAGCAATGAGACAGCTGCATTTACAAACAGTTTTATTATGTCTAAGCCTCACTCAGATTTTTTAATGTATCTTAACTTCTACAGTTAATGAGAAAAAAATAGTATTTTTATTTAAAAACATAAAATATCACATACAAACTTACTCATTCCTATGGAAATCCGTGACAAGTTTGTGTCAGACGCCTTAAAATAAGGTTTAACGAGGTCTTCAATTGTTACAGCAGCTAATGCATTGATGCTGGATGACACTGTACTAAATAATATAAAATTAAAATTTTCTGAGGTTTGCATTTGTGTTGCGGTTGCACAAATATTTTAAAACTGAGACAATTTTGGGAGCAGGGGTGGGGAGGAACAAAACGAGCCACAACAGAAACATTGTCCCAATACAATTCACAAAGTGGTAATAGCTTCTCATCATATTCTCAGTCTGACATCTGTATTTACAAAAGCTTGAAAAGTTTTTCCTGCCACTGATTCTGATGTGTGCTAAAAGTGGTAAGACTTTCCTACATTAACCACAAGTAACATTGAACGGGGAAGGTACTCATGCCAAGCCACAGAGCTAATATACCCAAAGACACCACAGTGCCAGTCCGCTCACCCATCTTGTTGCACCGGTGTTGCGGGACGGCAGAGGCTTCACTGGGGCCCCGACAAAGGAACTGGAACAGCGGTGCCCTTCCTGGTAGGCGGTGGGAGCTTAAGCCCCCTCCGCCTATCAGGAACTGGATCCTAGCCTGCACCCAGCTTTGGTGAATGGGGATGCAGGCTGGGGACTCGGGTTGTGCCAGGGGGTGGAGCCAACAAAGCAAGTAGGCTTCCCTTGGATCCGTCCCTTGCCCATTTAAGCAGCCTGCACTTGGGGCACTACCTGTTTGTTCCTTCGCCAGGCTTTCCCCCCTGCCCACCCACCCTCAGTTTAAGCTGATAGTCAATGACTTTGCTGTGGCTACGGTGGTCACTGTTCTTTAAGAGGCCGGGTAGAAAATTGCCCACCGGACTAATTGGCACTGACCCGGTGGTTTTGCCTACCTCACAGCAATCATCACAACTGGTTGGGCATTGGGACAATCCTTTGTTTTGGATGGAGGGGAGGTTGTAGTCTCCGCCTGCCCCTCCAAATGCTGGGGTATCCCGTTAAAGGGATCCGGGGCTGTGGCCATGTCTGCGGGGCCAGGTGGGGCCAGGGCCGAAGGCACTCCCCCAAACGGCGGTCCCTGAGGGGGTCACTGTATTGGATGTAAGTCTTAGGAACCCCCATCTGGATTGACCATGCGTCACTTCCAGAGGGCAGACAGAAGTATTTTGATTGCCCCATGCCCAAGCCAAGCCTCTTTCAATAAAGTATTCAATAAAGTTGTGGGCTGTTTTGACCAAAAACCAGTCTCATTGGTCTCTTATTTGCATGGGTCGGGGTATGAGGAGCCCAACGCCTGGTCCTGCAATACACTGTTGCTGCCTCCTGCAAGCCTGGACTCCAGCTTCCCTTCCCCATGGGGGGAAATGGCATGGGCAGAGGCACTGTGCGCCTTTTAAAAACTAAATTATCAAATTATCAGGCAGGGGAGAGGAGGACACAATTGCTATCAAGATAACTGAATTAGGGAGGTTTAAACCTTGCCTCCCTCCCCAGGTGGAAATTCCATTATATTTATCCTCCCCACCCCCACCCATAGCAGCTAGCATGGAGGAGCTCCCTTTGTGCCAGTGGGAGGATGCTTTTAAATGCAATTGTGCCTGGAGAGAGAAGGATTGAACCACATGCTGTGAACTTGATAGCAATTGCCCCTCCCATCTGATATTTAGATTTTTAAAAACAACAAAGCAATTCCCTATTGTGTTATAAAAGCCTTTCTAACCAAGAGCACACTGTTTGTTCCCTGTATTTTCCTGTGGCACATTATGGTTATGATAAATCAGTTTAACCCATCCGTGAGCTACTGCATGACAGGAGTACATATGATCGAGGGTCACACTGCATGTTACATCATGATACTATCCAATTTTGCCATTCAATGAAGCTGAATGTTGAAAGATGCAGGACAGACAAAAGTGAAACTATGAAATTCACTACCACCTGATGTAGCGAAGGCCATCAACTTGGATGACTTTAACAGGGAACCAGACCAACTGAGGATATGACTGTTTATGGCTACTGACCTTGACAGCTACGTTCTACTTCCACCATTGGAGGCAGTACTGGAAACCACAGGAGAGGCGAGTGCTGTTGCACTCAGGTCCTGCCTGCATGTTTCCCATTAGATATGTGTCTGGCTACTTTAAGTCAGGATGCTGGACTAGAGGGATCTTTGGCTCGTCTTGCATTAATGAACATTTTGCTGTTTTAGCTTCAAATAGCAACTATGAGGAAGGTCAATCAGTGCTGAGCTTTCCTTCGGTGCCAAATGGCAGGTTTTAATCAGGTCTGCAGTATTGGGGGAAAGGGTTAAACTCACTTCCTATGGTTCCACTTGAGCTCGCTTCACAACTGCTAGTGAATATATTTTTTAAATGCAATATCAAACCGTATGTTCAACATAATGCTTAGTTTGGCCCAAGAGACATTGATTTATCATATTAAAAATGGGCTGAAAGTTGCCAGTAACACTCTAGAATCTAGATCTAGGATCGCTTAAAAATGACCTGGATGTCCCATTGAAACTCACCTTAATGTCCCACTGTAGGTCCCAGCCACAAAAAGTCCTGGAATTCCTGGAAAGTCACCCAAAATCTCCAACACCAAATACGGCATGAGCTAAAAAAAAAAAAAAATCACCATTGAGAAATAGTAAACTTTTTTGCTTTAAAGTTTAGAGCCTCAATCATGGTTTGAAATAAAAATCTAACTATAAATTATTTAGGTTTGTGCATGTCCTTGTAACACTGAACACACACACATGTTCCATTGATTATTAAATATAGCACACTAGGTTGGGAGAAGTGCCCTTTGTTTGCTGAGAACAATTTGTTACTCCAGCTAAGTTCCATGTAAATCCTTTGAGAGAGGTGGTGGCTTCAGGGCAAAATGTACACTGGCTACAAAACAGAGGGCACCTTGGCATTTTGGGTGCTTCCTACCCAAACACTACTGTGGCTGAGATTCATGGGGTGTGGTACTATGTGCTTACATTCCAAGCATATATTGTCTGCCGTAACATGGAGGGCTGACACACAGCTGGAGTTGCCCAGGCATTGAAAAAGCTTTGTGGGGCTGGCATACAGAACACTTGAAAGGCTTCCTACCGGTAGTTTTCTCTGTGGGCTTAGAAGCCCATTTAACAAGGGGTGTGGTCACTTCCAGCTGAAAGAAGTGAGGGAGGCAAGACCGCAGGGTGAATTCAAAGCACTAAAGATAAAGAAGGGACCAGAGGAGTTTGGGGGGGGGGAAGAAATGCAGGTGAACTGGGAGGAAAGGTACAAGGAGAAACAGGTATGAGCTCAAAGCAGAGTAATAAGGAGAAGCGAGAGACATATTTGAACTGGAGGAAGAGGCAGCAGAAGGAAAAGTTACAGGGGGGAAATCTGATCACATATCCCTGCTTTAGACAAATAGGAGAGACCAGGTCTATGAGTAAATGCCTCACAAGCCAAATAGGCAAGTAATTGAACTGAACCAACCTAGCTGCATAAACATATATTTCTTTCTACAGAAGATGCATATTTGAAATTCCTGCTCTGTTTGGGAATGAGAGGGTTCCTTGCTTCATGATTTTATTATATCTGTTTATTATTTCAAGTAAAGTGGCAGTTTTCCTTGTCCCTGATGATCATAACTTGCTAATTATGTTATCTTTCCAAAAGGCCTTCTTAAAACTTAGTTACATGGAAGATAAATATGAATCTGATCTATTCTGTGTGTAACTCTTTCACCTGACAGTAATACTAAACCTGATCTGGTGCTGACACAAAGCCCGAAGTCCATGGATCACAATCCTTGTATATAGAGTACATTGAGAGTCCACTGAATACTGCAGAACTAAGAGTTACAAAGAGTCCCAAAAGATTTAAATAAAGAGAGCTGTAAGAAAATGTTAGAAAAGTAGGTTAAAGAAGCATTGTTCTTGCTGAAATTATATGAAAACAGAGGTTCACTGGGGTCCCATTCAACTCTATGATACTATGAACACAGCTGCAAATACATCATGCCTAAGGTACAAGGTGATCCCTACAAATTAATGCAAAGTGCTTTTAATTAATCACAGCGCACACCACCAAATCTTTGGACAACTTTGCTGTCCAGTAGGACTACCTTTGAAATTCTCTTCCTGATTTAGAAGATATTTCATGGATTGGCAAGACTACAGTTTATTGCTAAACCAAACACTGGTATCTAATTTCACTTTATCATTTTGCAAAGTAGAAACTTACATAACTTTAAGAGGCTTTTAGCAAGTATGCAACTTAGTGCACCTTAATAGATTCAGCAAAGCAGATTCAGCAAAATGGCAAAGTACTCAATCACTTCCCATAACTGGAAACCAGCTTCTGTTTGCAAATCAGAAAGAGCTGATCAATAGTGGACCAGATTCCCACAAGAGGTGGTAGACTCTCCTTCCTTGGAGATTTTTAAGTAGAGGTTGGGTGACCATCTGTCATGGATACTTTAGCTAGGATTCCTGTATTGCAGGGGATTGAACTAGATTGGCCCTTGGATTTCTTCCAACTCTAAGGTTCTATGATCACATTTCTGGGTGAAGTCCATGCAAAAAAAAAAATGTTGCATGGAAAATATATCACATATCCAGCACCCATAAGTTGAAACACAGATCAAACAATCCTCACAGGCAGGAGCACTTGAGGAATCCGCTAGTGCACCAGAGAATATTTGGACTGGAAGAATGGATTTACAATATGTAGTCTTACAGTTTTGCATGAAGTCTTGATTTGCAAGCAAGGTATCGTTGAACCTGAGACTGATTTACTCCATATATGCCAAGCCAAGTGAAACTGCCGCCAACGACAACTGTCCACACAGTATGCCTTCGAAGAGGGCTTAGGTTAAAGCTAAGAGAAAAAGGCATATAAATGTAATGTGCAAATTCTGACATGGGAAAAAATGAAGAATTCAGTGGAGGAAAGGGGGAATGTTAGAACTTTGAATGAAATTCCTCTACTTCAGGCACCCCCAAACTAAGGCCCAGGGGCCAGATATGGCCCCCAAGCCTCATTTATCCGACCCCCAGCGCCCCCCACCACCCGCTGCCGCCGCCCACTCTTACTGGTGCGGCATGGCTGCCCACTTTCGGGTCACCGAGCGCCGAAAATAGCTTGTGCGCATATGCAAACGTCATTTCTGGCGCACTTCCAGGTCGGAGGAGGTGCATGCGCACAAGCTATTTCCAGTGCTCGGCGACCCGAAAGTGCGCCAGAAATCGTGTGTGTGCACGCATATGGGCGCGTGCTCCGACCCACCGTGCAGTCGGCACTGGGGGCACCGGCCTGAGGCCAGGTAAGTTTGGGGACCCCTGCTCTACTTGGTAGCCTGTGCTCTACTGATATCAGAGCTCTGAAATCAATATAGCCAGAATGGGGTGGGTTTGCTGTGGGAGGGCCATAGCCTTCCCAGTCCATTGACATGATTGCAAACAAGGAGAGATTTATGCCAACCCAGGAGCTGCCAAAAATCAATTCCTTTCCCCCCCTGCCATTAGGAACAATGGGAAGGACATACCGTAGGTTCCCCCCCCCCCTCAAAAGTGGAAATAGGATAGAAGATTCCAAATATTCACCTCCACCTTCACTCCTGCTCTATCAGCAAGAGCAGGAGCATGAGGCAGGATGAACGGTCTTCAGTTCCCCCATCACCCATCCAATAGGACTGAAGTCTTAAGCAAGTATGCATTTCACATTTATAAGCTTTACTATTAATTTGCTGTTCTAATACCACTCAGAGATAGATATTTTATCAAGGAAGTTACTTTCTCTTGAGTTGTCCACCCACTGAAATATAAATTCCCAAACTTTTTAAAACCTTTAAGAATGTCCTGCGTAACATACTAAGGAAACACTTACTCCCAGAATCTTAGTCTTCCTCCATTACGAGCATCATCTATAATAGCATCAAATCCTCCTTTAATTACTAAAGTCCGAAAAATCACTGCTAGAAACCCACTTATCATCAGTATAAACTGGAAAACATCCGTCCAAACCACTGCTTTTAGGCCACCCTATATAGGAAAAGCAGATGCAGTATATGTTTAAAAAGGTCAGTTCTATCTGTATAGCTATATGCACATATATTTGCAAATAGATGTTCTATTATGCTGCATTATGTTACTGTTATTTATTGTTTGTAAGCCACTTTGGGATTCATTTGAATACAATCAATCAATATGCAAACATCTTGGGTGTCCTTGCTCAATAAATCTTAATTGTTCTCTTTTAAAGTTGTTAAGCTTAAGCATGTTTAAATGTTTAAGCTTAAGCTTAAACATTTATTTGCCCTCAGAAAAGGAAGTTTTAAGAAGTGCTGAACTTTTCTTGTATTTCAGCTGAAAATCAAACAATCTCAGCCATTGGGGTTTTTAATTTCAATTTGAACAAAAGAATATGAAAAGAAACATATTCTAAATTATACGTAAGATTCCTTTCTGACAGCATAGAACTAATATAGGATGAGAGGGCAAGACAAATTTTCCATCTTAACGCTAAAAGACTGAAAAAATGATCCTGTTTTTACCCAGTTACACAATGTGTTTCTTAACTTTTTAAACCAGATCCAGGAAGTAGATTTCCTTCTCTTTCCTTCAGTTAAATCTAGGAAATGGAATATATGTACACAGGATTCTTACAAACAGGTGTTTATTGTGGGATCCTCGTGCATGGAAGTTTCCTAAAGCATCCACACAACATTGTTGGCATCAAAATGTCAGTCTGTATTCCTCCCCCATTTAATCCAGATTTACCCCTGCCATGGAATTTTTTTGAAGTTAAACAACAACAACCCAACCCTGTCACCAACAACCCATTTGCAATATTAAGCATCCTTCTAGAAACATCCAGAGATTCACATATTAAACATCTATGTACCGTAACTGATGCCATGATATACCCACACTACATTGCTGTGACAGGGAACTAGAGCTGTTAAACAGAAAATTCACAGCATCTCACCAAACAAAGCTTTTATGTGTTTTTTTTTCTGGAAAACATGAACTTTACAATATTATAAAACCAGTATGTGTTTGTAGCATAGCCTTGTAGATAAGCCTAGAATACTTACTAGCCTCCAATGTTATTTTAGTAGCCTGCTAAGAAAATTTAGTCTCATGATGTGGTGTAAAGGCACATGAAGCCACAACCTTGCTGAAAATTTGGACCTGGTCAGCACTTGGATGGGGGAGACCTCCTGGAAATCACCTGCATGCTCTTATCTCTGTCACCAGCACTGACAAGAAGGTAAAAAATGTGTCTTCTCGCAAGAACACTGGTAGAAGGGGGATGGAGCAAATCCCTGCAAGGAATTCATTGTTGCCTATGGCCTCTAGGCAAGGTTAAATGCAAGGCTGTTATAACATAAATACATAGATAATGAAAAATAGAATCCTATACCAAATCCGAAAGTTGGGATCGATTTGTTTCTTTATAAAGGTTACTGGAACACCCAGGGACCACAATGTTTATTAAAGTGAACTGCTCACATACCAGAGTGCAATAGAAAGTGCAGACTATTCCTGTTGAAATAACAGACCCCCACAACTGAAATCCTGTAACTGAAAGAGAGGGGAAACACATAAATATTCTTTGAAACATTTCTAGGGATATGTGAGAAAACATTTATTTATTTATTTATTTATTTATTTATGCAAAGAAGACAAAACAATAAGTGCACATACAAATCTTCATGACATTTACAAATTTAAAGTTTGCTATAAACAAGAAATGTAAATACTACTGTACTTGGATGGTGAGTAGCAAACATACTTGAACTGTGGAATGACATACCTGCCAGACCTTAAGATCATCATTAGGAGGCTCTTCTCCAGGTTTCCCCTAAATAGGTGATGCAGGTGACCATAAGGAAAAAGTCCTATTAGGTGATGACATTCAGCCCAGTGCTGGTAGTTGACCAGGCCAGGTATTCAGTCAAGAGTCCTATTAGCTCAGAAGGATCTCTTACTGGCAGCCGTGATGCTTTTTCTCACCAGGACCTCAGGCAACACTTTAGCAGAGGGAGAATGGCTGTGCCATTTTTTAGTAGAAGTCAAATTTGACTCTCATTTGCAGTGTCTGCCTGTCACTATGCCCTGCTCCATGTGTTTTTCCTTTGGGGGGGGGGGAGTGTGGCTGCATTTGGGCGGGTGTCTCCTCAAATCTGACCCTGGTGGGATTATAGAATGCCCTCATCAGTGAGACTCTCCTTAATTCTTCTCCCTTCTCTCACATTACAAAAGGACTAAAAACTGCAATGCTGTACACACCGACCTGGAAGTAAATCCCATTGAACAGTGGGACCTGGAGCCAGGAGTCCCATGGGACCTGACAGAGCCTCCAACCCTCAACCCTACTATCCAGGGGAACATCTCACCAGGCCTTCCTCCAAGGAATGTCCTGGAAAGACCCTTGGAGTTGGTCTCCAGCAGCAGAGGGACCAGAGGGGGAGACTCTCCACACTCAAAAGCATCTGCGCCAGGGAGTTCAGGCTGAGGTAGTTGGTCAGCAAAGGCTGATCAGCTACCTCATCCTGGGAGCCCAGTGTTGCCATGCTACTCAAGAAGACAGGGCTCCTTGGGAATAACTGCACTTCTCAAAAGAAAAATGGTTCTTGGAGAGTAGGGTGGGGCTCCTGCATCTGGTTGTGGACAGGGTCTGTGAAGCCAGGTTTTATAAACCTGCAGTTAAGGTCTGTTACTTGCTGAAACAACATATGCCTTTCAGCTAATTATTTCTGCAACCTGAGTTCTGGCTGATCTTTTGGTGGATGACCTCTTCCTCACAGCTGTGCCTTTGGATTATGTTTGACTCAGGACTCTACCCTTGTGCTTGACCCCTGCTTCACTTTGACTTTGCTTAAGGCTATTGTGCTTTGGGCCCGAGTCTGCAATGTGAGCTGTTGTATAGTTTTGTTCCAAACAACCTCAGAGCCTGAGACCTAACCCAGCTGGAGTAGGATAATGCCTCTGCAAATGATTAAAAGAATTTAATGAATAGCCAAACTATAAGAGTTATTATTTCAACTACCACGTATACAGTACAGTGGTACCTCAGGTTAAGAACTTAATTTGTTTTGGAGGTCTGCTCTTAACCTGAAACTGTTCTTAACCTGAGGTACCACTTTAGCTAATGGGGCCTCCTGCTGCTGCCACGCCGCCGCCACACGATTTCTGTTCTCATCCTGAAGCAAAGTTCTTAACCCGAGGTACTATTTCTGGGTTAGCGGAGTCTGTAACCTGAAGCATCTATAACCTGACGTACCACTGTATTTGAAACATTACATAAGGTGTATTGATTTCATTGTCTTATTATTCACATGCTACAGGGTAAGCAAATTTGACTCAGGCTTTTCACAAAGGTACTGGAGATTTCACACAAGTGAACCACCTAAGTCAACATTAGTTTTTTTGTCCTTTGTTAATGGTTTTACACGATGTGTTCACATTACCTTGACTCAAAGCCAGGGATGGAGAATATATAACAATTCCAGTGTATAATATCTGAGAATATGAATAAAAACACATGTTAGATGTTCTTTCTCATAATTATTTGTTCTACACCAGGGATGCCCTCCCTGCAAGCAACAAACACAAAAGCATCCAGTCCTGTTAAACAGCCCACACAGTGCTTAGGCAAGGGGGGGGGAGCTGAAGAACACAACTTATCATAGAACACAAACAACAACATATACATACCATACATACTAACATTACTATTGTGGCTGAAACACTACCACCTCACAGTCCTTTGAGAAAAACCACCAGTTTGATTTAAGTACAGTGAAACAAACTGAGCAACATAAGCAGTATGTAAAAACAACAACAACCTGAAATTTCAAAATAATTGTCAGTATACTGTGAAAAGTACATAATGATTACATGTTTTAAGTGAGCGTTTTGCCAAAAAAAAACTCAGGTATCACCGAAATAAGCGTGCAAACAAAATGAGCGAGTCCAATTCTTATTTGTTCATGCAACACAAGACATTTTTGGCTCACACAGACTTTTGCTCCGTCTCTATACTATTTATTTATGTATTATATTTATAGGTAACCAATGTAGTAAAAAAAACACATAGCAAGAATAACATACAAAAATTAGGTGAAATTGCTTACAAAAATGTATATATTAGGGAAAATTCACACAAAAATGCAGTGCATAGTTAAACTATGGAACTTGCTCCTACAGGAGACAGTGGTGGCCGCTAAATTTCAATGACTTTTAAAGACAGCTAGACAAATTCATGGAGAATCAGGCTATCACCTACCAATATTCACGATGGCTGTGTTCTACCTCCACTCTCAGAGGCAGTATGTCTCTGAATACCAGCTGCTGTGAAGAGCCAGTATGCAGAGTGCTGTTAAACTGAGGTCCTGCTTGCAGACTTCTCATAGGCACCTGACTGGTCACTGTGAGAAAAGGACTAGATGCCCCATTTGCCTTATCCATCAGGCTCCTCTTTTGTTCTTAGTATGGGTAGTCAATAAAATTTTCTGCTTTACTTACCGTTAAAAGCATAAACATCAGTGTTCCAAGCAGACGCATTCTTTTATTGTATCGAAGCTCCAAGTACTGCAAAAGAGACAAATTGCTTTTAGATACAAAACATACGAATTCATATGAATCTAGTTAATATGTAGGCCTAGAATTAGGACTGACATGATTTCTTTTGAGAGGGGGGGGCTAAAGACTGCAGTTCTATGCACAGCTGCTCAGGAGTGAGATCTCAGTGAACTCCCTGAAACTTACTTCTGAGTAACTATCTATCTGAACAGTCTTCATCAGTGACATTCTATGCAAAGTTCCAGTTACAGGTGGGTAGCCGTGTTGGTCTGCCATAGTCAAAACAAAATCGAAAATTCTTTCTAGTAGCACCTTAGAGACCAACTGAGTTTGTTCCTGGTATGAGCTTTCGTGTGCATGCACACTTCTTCAGATACCTATCTGAAGAAGTGTGCATGCACACGAAAGCTCATACCAGGAACAAACTCAGTTGGTCTCTAAGGTGCTACTAGAAAGAATTTTCGATTCTATGCAAAGTTACTGAGAGACCTTCTCTATAGCTAAACACAGCTCCTGGGAATGGAGGCACTACAGATCATGGAAAAGGAGTGAGAGGAGATGGTTAAACACCCTCTGAGATCTGCAAAGTAGTAGTGTGCTATTAAGCTGCTGTTGTATTTAGAGCCCTACCCATTCTTTCCCCTCCTTGAGCAAAATGTACTCCCTGCTGCCCATCAGCCAATTGGCAGTTGGAAACACATCTTGCTCTAGTGCAGGAAAACCAGGAGCTCATTTTAAGCTCCTGATAGTTCGTTTGATGCCCCACCCTTATGCACCCCCATGCCTTAGGTGTAGGGTGGGTGGACATGGCTTCCCCAGATGAGGCCTGGAGGACCAAATTTGTGACGCACAGCGTAAATTAATAATGCAGTACGATTAAAGTAGCTTCAGAGCATACACAGTTTCCATTGAGCACAGGCTTCACAAAGCACAGGCTCCACCACACAGACACACACTCTCTAGGCTCCACACTGAGTCTGCCTGCAAGCAGATACAATATTTATACAGAGAATGAAGTCATCCTCAATATGAGTCACAGTGATTCAGCATGCTAAATGATTCTGCAGCTTTTCATCATTTCACAACGTTTCTAGACTTCGTTACTGCTTCCTTTACTGCTTCTGCTCTCAAATACCTTTGTCACATGACAATTTGGTCTAAAGGATGGAGGTTCCCTGTCCCTGTTCTAGTTAAGTGAGTTTCAAAGATGACCCTGGAGTGGCTTCATAGCTAGAGAAAATGACTGCTTTTTATATAAGAAAATGGTGCTAGAAAAACAACAGATGGAATTGAGGAAAAGAAAGGCATAGCATTTCCATACTACCAACTCTGAGGGTTTAACACATGTTCCTCTCCCCATGCTCAGTTCATCATCAGATGCTCTACTTTGAAGCTGTGACTCCTAGTAGGCAGCTACCGGGAGCAGAGCTCTGTGAAATACTGTACTTTGCCTGTGGGAATACGTTTTAGCGTTTCTCCTGCGCGACAGCCGCTGCGCAGAAGAAGATCCAGCCAAAGTTGGAGTCGGGATCCCTCTGCGCCTCCAAAAGCGCGCCAGGAAGCCTCCTGCTAACGGCTGTAAGGCTGTTTCCCACCCGGAAGGGTCTGTTAATGCTAAGTTGTAATTGGTTGATGCTGAGTTGATGATGCTGTACAATTTCTCAATAAATAGCCCCTGCCTCAGTTTGAGGCGACGGAGAGCTCGCTCGCATTCAGTGAGTGTACTACAAGCTCTGACTGCAGTCTGATTTATTTTGGCCTCCTTCTGCTACTTCGGCCACCTTTTGCTTTTCTTGCTGCCTATCGCTATCCTCTTCAGCCCTTCTACAAATCCTAAAACTCCTCACGACCTTCAGCAACCTTCATAACCAGCCAGAGCAGGTTCTCCCAACAACTGGTTATCCCGACATTTGCCCATTGAGATTTGCCAGATCTAATTCTTAGTTGTTTTAGGTGACTAGTAACTTGCTGGATAGTCCCCCGGTTTATTTTTAGAGGCCTTAGGGGTATATTTACTACGGGTATCGTATGTTGTTAGGCTAACCTGGGGGGTTAGGTTTATACAGTCTGTGGAGCATATGCTAAAAGACCATAGTAAAGTCAGCTTACCTCATAGGTGCTGACAATGTGCAGCCGGTAGTAGACAGGTAGGAACACTTCGGCAGATATCAGCACCATGATGGTATAGGCGAAACAGAAGAGACCAAAAGCGATCCCAAAGCGATAGATCTCAGCTGGGGTCCCCAGCACTGTCACTGCTGACATAAAGCTGGCTGTGAGGGACAAGGCGACTGGCCAACAAGTTAGACTGCGGCCAGCCATCACGTAGTCATTTTGAGATTTGTATACTCCCTTGGCGGCAAAGAAAATGCCAATTATTGCAGAGAAGACCAACATGGCTGAAAAGACAACATAATCAAAGAAACCAAAGCGTTCAGCTAGTACTTCGGGGTCAAGAAGCGGTGGGGGGGAAGGTGTCGCCATGGGGCTCAAATGGGGGGCAGCAGATAGGCAGACTGGGTTGGAGCAAGAAGCATCTGCGCTGTGGCTCTCGTTACCGTGGTAACAACGGTGCATTGGGTTCCTTAAAGCCACAAACCTCTTCTAGGCCCAACGGCCGTTCTGTTTGCCATGAACTAACCTCATGCTTTCCAAGAGGGCCTACCTCACAGTAGCCCCCTAGCCCAACCTTAAATCTAAATCTAAGCCTAACACTATGGGAAAGGTGGTGCTTGTTTAGAGCTCCCTGCTCATCAATAACAAACAAAAAACCCACCAGAACTTGAACGGAGATGGAATTACCACAACTTGGATATTTATGGTAAATAAGCAAAACTTTAGTATATCTTTAAAAAAAAAAAAAACAGAAAGGGCCCCCAAACTGGGCAGGTTCCCTGGCAATGGGGGGGTTAAGAGAAAGGGGAAAGCTTAAGAAAGTGGGTCACTAGATAGAGTGATAAAGTAAGCGGAAATGATCAAGCTTCTGGAGAGAGTAAAAGGGACCACACAATTCAAACAGGTAAAATAAAACTTCCTAGGGAGAGACAGGGAAGGAGGCTGCAGGCAAAATGGCTGCCGGTGGTGAAAAGCCATGAGTCAGCAACCTTTGATAAAGAAAAGATGGGAAACGGAGGGCTAACAATACAGGAAGAAGGTTCTTTAAACACTCTAAAAGCTTTACTAGAAAGTGAAGAAATAGGCCAAGAAGAACACTTCAGAGCAGATAAAAACAAACAGCAAAAGCTACAGTATCAAAATGGGGATTAAAATTGAAGCAGCAAACAACAGGTCTTTCAAAGTAAGTTATGTTGCAGTGGAACATTTTAAGAAAGCTACAGAAACTAAAATAGCTGCTTCAAAAAGTATTAGAGTCAGAAGCTTTCTCTAATAGCTTCCCCAATTTTGAACTATAGAGCCGAAATAAATAATCAAGGTAAGACAAAAGCAAGAAAGGGGGTTGTAAAAATTAGTACAAGCAACTCCTAGCAAAAACAAAGGCCAAGAAACACAGCAAATGAGAGCCTTTTCCAAGAATGATCAGTCAGTTAGAAACCTTGAGGAAGAGAAAAATAAGAGAGGGGAAAGACCACTGACCATAAAAAAAGATTTTCAAAAAGTAAAACTAGGAAAAGTTTTTTTTTTTCCTCAGGGGCAGTGTCTATTATAAGCAAGTAGTCGGGAAAGGGATTGCTTCCCTCATAAACCTGACCAATCTGTGTTGTAGAGGAGCATGTGGCTGAGAGAAAAGTCCATGTAAACAGAGAGACAAATGAAGGTCTTTTATTAAATTTTGCAAAATCTAACCACAACGGAAGGGCAAAATATTCAGCATTCTGGAGAGTTTCAAATGAAGCTCAAATATTCACTTTGAATGAGAAACACATCATATTTGACATAGAGTGTAGCCAAAATTACACAGTGTAAAATATAAAATACAATTATTAATGTCAAAGACAAGGAAAATATAAATATAAATAAGATTTAGGAACAGTAGATCTTATTGTGAGGTCAGACAATGCGGAGGAGGACAAATAAATGAAGGTTATAAAAAGGGATTTTAATGAATAAGGCTTATTTTCTTAAGATGAAGAAGTAGAATTAGACTTCTTTTTAGAAGCATTTAATGCTAATGTTGCAACAGCAAAATATGTAATGGCAGCACTGATAAGAGGGCAGTTTTCACCTATGCAGGGGGGACATCTGAAGAATATCAAATTGTGTGGGTTATGGCAGAAAGGTTGAAAGTACAAGGCAAAGAGGGAAGAAGTAGTTTAGCAAGACAGCAGAGTGAATGTAATAGGATGCAAAAGAGAAAAGGAGGGAAGAGCATACAAAAGACAACAAAATCTGGAGTGCAGCACATTGTGGAAGATGCTACCGTAACACTTGGTTATTGAAGCTTACTCCCAAATAAATGTGCACAAGACTGCAACTTGAAGTAGGTAAGTGAAATGGTCAGGCATATCCACAAGTCAGTTCTCATTGCATATTGAGTTACATTTCAATTTCCAAAATTTGCTTCTTAGTACTTCCACTTTTTTCAGTTACATATTTATTACTTCCTTCAAGATGGTGTGAAGTTCAGGTAGGATTTGTCTGAAGTCCTGGATAGGGTGGGCAAATAAAATGTCTCACAGTAGTAATGACTATTTGGGGGGGATCATTAGTTAAATTTTATTCTCCATTCATAAGCATAAATGTCAAGTAGCTGCCAACTTCAACGAAGAGTCCAATATGATTTTCATATATGAACACCGTTGACTTTTTCTTTACTATCTGTGAAATCCATTTCAATATGATTGAAAGCTGGATTGTCAGTTCCTTCATCTGTCACTGGGAATGGTTTCCAATTTAAAACTTTGATTTTCTCATCCTGGGGAAAAAAAGTATTTTAGTTTGAGGAGTACAGCTTTCGTTATAAATATATAATGATTTATGTCCTTCCTATGCTTCCAGGGTGTTTTACAAAAACATAATAAAATGCAGCAACCAAAATAAAATATAATAAATTACACGATGTTAAAATAACAATACATTTTAAATCCTGAGAAAATAGAAGGATATTTGTCATCACCCATTATGGATGAAAGTTGCTGTAAGGCTGCCCTTCCCTTCCCATTGCTTTAGAAAGACTGGTACAAATAACATAAAATAGGGTTGCCATATTACTAAAAGTTAAATTTAGGACACAAACATTGAACTTTTTTTAGGCAAACAACCTATTTTCCTAAATTCCACCCAGACACTATTTTTGCCTGGCATAAAAAGAAATTACTTCTATTGTTCAGGCCAACAGTTGTGAGAAAAGATGACATAATTGCATAGTAATAGAATCTTTGCATGAGCTTTAAGATATATGACCGCTAGAGAGAGCTATTTCTATGTTTTAATTCTGTTGGTGAATTAGACAAGGAAGCCTAATAGAGTTATTCGGAACAAAAAGCATTGCACAATACTGCTGTTAGCAAAACTTGTTTGGCAGGTTCTACCTTCCCAAGGGGTTATGTTACAGATCATTCTTTAGCAGCTTTGGTCCCTTATGTAATTCCGATATACCATTTTACACTAAAGCAAGAATATTCTCATAAGAAAGATATTTCTGTACAAGACTGCCACAGCTGGTTTTTTTTTTAAATAATATACATATTTAGACTCATGGGAGCATCTCATGTTGCCTGCACCATTGTTAAAACTAAGAATGGTTTGAGCCTGATCAGTGTCTTTGATGGAAAAACACTAGAGCCCCATGCAACACCTGTTTATGATTACAGTAAATAAATATATTTGAAGAATCTTCAGTATTTTTACCAACTAAACGTTTGATAAACTCACTAGATAAGGTATAAATTCCTTGCATGTGGTTTGATATCCCTTCCAAATTCTATATAATCATAGCAATAAACTCCTTACATAATCTTCTATATGACATACACATTTTGGTGGTTTTTTGTTTTTATTTATTTTCACCTACACAGGAAAATTATGACCATATATCAGCTCATCCTTTGCATTTCTTTCTTATGTTTTTGTGGTGGGCCACATGACTATTTCCTGCATTGCTACTGTCTAATAATATACTATGTACAGTGGTACCTGTACCTCTAGTTGCGGACTTAATCTGTTTTGGGGTGCTGTTCACACCCTGAAAAGTCCGCAACTAGAGCGCCTCTTCTGCGCATGTGTGCAGCGCGATCAAGTGCTTCTGCGCATGTGCAAAGCATGCAGATCACTTCTGTGCTTGCGTGGGCGGCGAACCCTGAAGTAAACACTTCCGGGTTTGCCGCATTCGTAACCTGGAAGTCCGTAAGAAGAGTGGAACGCAACACGAGTACAAGTGTTCACTTCATGGACACATGACAAAGCAAAAATGGTCTTCTCCTGTTTCTCCTGATGTCTAGCAGTAATGTTTGGTTCACTGTGCTGCTGACAACTTGCTCACTACATGATTACAGCTAACACAGGAATATTTTTACAAATATTTTTACAAATTTTTACAAATATAAACACAGAAAGACATGAACTCCACACTTCAAGGTCTTCCAAAGTTTCACAAAAAATATCTACTGGATAAACCATGGCTACATTCCTGGGAGGGCATCAAGTCTCCCTCTCTGATGGCAGGAAAATATTATCTGTTTTTTCAGGACTCCTCTATATGGCTGTGGGAAAAGTCTGTAGCCAATGCAAAAAGAGGTCATCTTGGGGTCATGCCAAGACACTGTGGATCTGCAAGGTCCAATGCCCTTCCATTCCCTTGACATGTCCTTAGAAGTGGGGGACAAACTGATGCAATTTTTTTTCTTCCCATTAATGAATAGAAGCAATAGGAGGGAAAATGCAGCTTCATGGTCAGGGCTCCCCTGACACCTGAGGCACACCCCAAAATGGCTGTCTTCTACCCATGAGGGGAGAAGAAATGAGGGAAGATCTACATCAAGAACAAGTGGGGGAGAAAGATAAACATCTGGAATCAACTGCCCCAGTGGATACTGCTTGTAGATTTTCTGCTTGCCCTATGGGTGGTCTTGCCTTGTAGTGCACATACTTAGCATGCAAAATGTTCCAAGTTGAATTTTTGTTGCCTTCAGATATGGCTGGGAAACAATTCTGAGCTAGATGAACCAGCCTCAGACTTGGCATAAGACAGCTCCCTATATTTCTAAATATGCACACTTTCCACTCAGTCACAGTGAGTGCAGCTGGGCACAGGAAAGGCTGGTTTGCCTTTGGTTATCCCCCTCTCCCACCTTTGGATTACTCTGCATGTAAATAAAGATATCACATGAAAATCAATACATATAATGTTGAAATATCCAAATTACATCATGTATCTGATACAGAAGACGCCTGCTTATGAACATTCACGGCACTGTATGTTTGCTGATCTATATAAGACTGTCAGTGGGAACTTTAGTAAAATGTTGCAATGTTAAGTCCTCCTGGTTCTGGGTTCGAGCTAGGTAACCAGCCATGGTTACTTCATTCTGTTCCATTCCATTCCCCTTCCCACCACATGCTTTTAGTGAAGTTCATTCATTCATGACGGCTACCATCTGGGAACAATGACACCCTCAAGAAGATCCCCAAATATCCCTCCCCACTTACCAGGATAAAATGTAGATCCTAATAAACATGGATCCTTTACCGCCCAAGAAGAATGAAATAGAAAACTAAACTTACTTGTTTAGGTTTCAAAAATGAGAAATTAGACAAAAAATCCTCTTTGGTGAGCATGAATTTCCGATCCACAGTCTGCCGTAACCCTCCTGAAAAATATCCAATTAGTAGTTGTTATTATTATTACTTTAATTTATTACCCATACTTCACCCTAAGCTCCCAGTGCAGGTTACAACAATTTAAAATGCAACATTAAAAATAATTTACAAAAGATACAATCACAAAAATAGAGTGGTCCTGAAAATCTCAGCCAGTATAAAGAGGCCCATCCAAAACACAGAGATTATTACAAATAATGTTTATGTGGGGGAGAACCATATATGCTGCCTTGAGCTCCTTGGAGGAAAGCTAGGATAGAAATAAAATAAATAAATTATAAATAAAATTAATTTATTCTTGAAAAATATCTATACCTTGGATTTCTGTTTAAAATAGGGGCATCCAATGTGATTTACATGAATAAAACAGTAACTTTAAAAGTTAAAAACACTAACAGGTAGCAAAAAACAGCAACATAACAGATTAGGCAAGAAGCAAATCAAGAGTAATGGCTAGCTGAAACAAGGATTGTCAGAGAATTATAATGAAAACAAACAGGAGTGGAAATTGCCAGTGTTCGCTTATGCAGAAAATAAATAAATCCATCAAAAAGTATCAGTATGTGCTGCTGTTGTTTCTTTTAGTCCACAAAAGACTTGTAATTACATATTTTTCCTCTATTTGCATTGCTTTTCCATTGCACTGAAATTAATGGAGTGGAATAATGAAATGACAATGTAACTTACGTAATTTACATAAATTTACATAATTTACCCAATTTCACCGTATCGGACAATGAAACAAATAATGTAGTTTTGGGTGAAAGATGAACTGCAGAACAACAGAAACAGTGTTGCATGTGACAAATACAGAGCAAATGGAAAAATGAGGCCGCCTTCCATCCCTAGCTGAATCAGAAAGGTCTGTCATCTGCCAGCCTGCTTGGTTGCTATGCTACCTGCAGAGAAATGAAATATCCTTCTGTGCCACGATGGAAACTCATCAAGCTGACAAAAGAGTGCTGAGGCCACTTGGTAGAAGGCCTTCTTTTTAGCTAACTGAAGGAGCTGTATATATAGTGATGTGAGAGTTTAGTTTCTTTTAGAAAATAATCTTTACTTCAATAAAATCAAAACTGATTAACATACCTGTTGAAAGGCTGACAACTATTCCCACAGCAACTGTGACCAGGGTTCCAATTGTGCTAAAGTACAGATAAGATAAGGAATACCAATAATCTGCAAGGGCAGGTCTGCAGGGGGAAACAGATAGATATATTATTTTTCTACAATGTAAATCTGAAAATGGAAACTAATACATATTCCTTATTTAATTTAAATATTGTAGTTAAGAGGTTTTCAAACAATGATAAATAATACAAATTAAACATCAACAATATCCAATAATCAAAACTGAACATCCAGAGAAAGACTTCAGTCAAAACCTAGCAATTGAATACATTTTTGATCCAACACGCTTTATCCAACTGGATAAATGGGTCTTTACTATGAGTGTCCACTTGTTAGGGTTTTAGTCTTGTTTTAAATGTATTTGTTGTATTTGCGTTTTTAAGTGTTTTTAATTATCTTACTCTTTTTAATTATTATTGATGATGATGATGATAAGCATTCTTAAGGTTTACATACATGAGATACATGCAGTAGTAACATATGAAAACAAAAGCTCAGCATTTTCTGCGTGCAAACAGAAAAAAACTTCTAATGTGATTCCACTTTGATCAGATGCTATTGGGCAAAGAACAGTAACATTTGTCAGCAACAAATAACATTTGACAGATCTACTATTTACCTCTCATTAGCTTGAGTTTCTAAGGAGCTATTCCAGTAGTTTTCTGTGCCTAGGGTGCTTATGTTGCAGCCTACAGTTGAAAGATTTAATGGCATGGCAGTACTGGGAAGTGGCGGGTAAATCTGAGCTCCAATTCCAACCCAAAGGGAAGCTGTAAATCCCCCAATGAGACCTACAAATGCACCCTATAAAACAGAAAGATCAATATTATTCCAACTTTAAAGAAAAGGGAAAGATGATGGAAATAAAAGCAACCTGCATTATCCCCCATGCTCCATTGTTATTTCAAAACACAGGAAAGAAATCCACTTAGGGTTAAACTACACATTCTGTTAGTCACACATTTAGGGCTGTAGACACCTAAGACAAAGACAATCCTTCATAGGTGATACAAGTTTTTCAGGCTAAACGCTGCTGTTGCTGATAGTAGTAGTAGTAGTAGTAATACCTTTATTGTCAATGTACAACCTCTGTACAATGAAATTAACCGAGCCTCCCACCCCAAACACTCAATCTCATTGCACTCTGTGTGCTTGTCGCACAACACACCAACCCCGAATGTCAGTTGCACTATATTATTAGCCTGATATTCTTAGCCTGACATTTGTCAAGCTTATGTGTTCCCTTTGTTCTGGCTTGCTTGATTGCTTGCTCATGTGTGTGTGTGTTTATAATTTAAATTCATTTTGCATTTCACCATAGGGACATTTTGGGATCAAAAGGTTTGCATAGAAAATAAATACATATATTCATCTATACAAGCATATATACAACAGGAATACAGGAAGAACACTTACCACAGGATTTGCAAAAGGACAAAGGATGCCCAAAGAAAACAGTCCCAGAAGAGGTCCACCAACCATACCAAATATACTGAGAGCTGCCTGAGGAAAGAGTAAAACTAGAAAGATCAGTCCTCAAAAACAGTGCTGCTGAACATTAAGAAAATGAAAACCAATGTTTAGCTTCCTTGTAATCAATTTCTAGACATTCTGATTATATACTACCGCTGACCTACGCAGGTGATAGTAACAGGCTAAGCATTGCTTCAAGAAGGCATAGCTGAGAATCGGAAGTGACAGGTGGTGCTTAACTTTCCTTAGCCACCATTGGTGCCAGAGAATCGGAAGTGACAGGTGATGCTTAACTTTCCTTAGCCACCATTGGTGCCAAAAGCCATTTAAGGGTCATGTGATTTAGAGCAAGGAAATGACACGTAGGGAAAGGGTTCTTGCCAAGTGCCCCTTTGCCTCTTTCTTCTTTCTATCAAGCCCTCTTGAAAGTTTTTGTTTACCTTTTTTTAAAAAAATGAATGAATGAAATAAACTAAAGATGAAAACATACTCAAGAGTGTTACAGTAGATTGAAAGTAAACTAAGGTTGAACATTATCATTAAACTTACTGTTCCAAAACATTGCAAAAAATACCTATTTTATACAAATCTGTTTGGCTGGCTATGTGCATTCTTTTGTAATAAATTAGCTTAATCATAGTAACTATGGACCATTTTTTCTAAATCCATTCAAATATAATAGGAGATTCAAAAGGGATTTTTAAAAGCCAATCTACTACTGTTATATTTTGGCCTTTTATCGTAATGTCCCACTGATTTCAGTATCCACATTTTACAGCATTCATGGATTTTGATACATTGGCCCACCAGTATGAAATGAAAAGTAGAGTGCTCTAGACTGAATATAAGTTTGCAATCTTAAAACAAGTTAGCTGCAGTCCTCCAGTTTCTTATACAGGTATTACTTGATCTAGTTTAAGGCTATTGCCAAAGTAAGCAGTTTGGAGTATAAAGAATAAAACTTAATCCATTGGTTTGTCCTGTTCTTCCAGTCAATTAACGTGAACTGAGGAATTATTAATTGCCTACCTGTAACAAACCTCCTAGAAGAGATGCCAAGGCAGCCATCGCAATACACACTCCACCATAAAATAGACCTAGACGAGTGATACATACAGAAATGTCAAATGGCACCTATGGAATTCTGCACCTACAATCCACGAACCGTGGGGGGGACCAGGGGAATTCACCATATGATGTTAACAAAAAGGTATGATTGGATAAGAGATACAGTGGTACCTCTGGTTAAGTACTTAATTCGTTCCGAAGGTCCATTCTTAACCTGAAACTGTTCTTAACCTGAAGCACCACTTTAGCTAATGGGGCTTCACACTGCCGCTGCGCCGCCAGAGCACGATTTCTGTTCTTATCCTGAAACAAAGTTCTTAACCTGAAGCATTATTTCTGGGTTAGCAGCGTTTGTAACCTTAAGCGTATGTAACCTGAAGCATATGTAATCCGAGGTACTTGTTTTGTATGTTTGTTTGTTTTCCTATAAAATGAATAAAAAGTTTTTTTTTTAAATACAATCCACGAACCATGAATTTAGTTTGCACCCATTAAAAACTATGAAAGTGTTGCACAAGATTTATAGAACGCTCGTTGCAGGTTTTGCCCTGTTGTTTTGTTTCGCTGGCTCTTGATAACAAATCAACGATTGATAACAAAACAGCTAGGATTATATCTAGGAATAATCACAATCCACAAAATATCATGTTCTTATTTGCTTTGGGAAAGAATCACATAAAAACATTTCAAAACCTACAAAGCAACACCACTGGAAATTAAGTGTTGAAATACTAGTCCTTACAAAGTAAATTAGAGTATTAGTAGTTAAGTTCACAACATGAATCATTTACATTCCTCATCTAATCCTCTAAGGAGATTGGTGTGTATGGATGAGTTCACTGTCCTCAAATGATTTATAAATGCTTGATATTTTCATGATTCACTATCCACCATCCGCACAGCTATAATTTGCAGTCAGGGAGTGACAGCCATGCACTAATCCTGCAGTGAGGCAAATTAGTAGTTTGTACTAGGCACACATTCATCTATATGAGCCACTGTGCCCACTGAAAACAAGCAACAACATTCCAAAACTTCAGGAATGTTAGATATAATCCTGGTGTACTAATGCTGCCTTTACATATTACATCCTATTATACTTCATGCCCGTTGCAATCTTCTGTTGGTACTGCTGCTGCAGTTGTTAGCAGCAGCAGCAGCAGTAATAATAATAGTATATTAGCTATTTGGTATTAATAAAGCACCATCAATGTCCACAGAGCTTTACAGAATGCAACAGGACAGGCCTGTACCCCAAAAATCTAACAATGGCAGCCCTAGGAATAATGAAGTTTGGGGACCATTTTCTGAATGTGTCAGGGTAAAGAGGGGTTCTGCATCCTGCAGATCCACAGCCATTCCAACACGCCATGCCCCTGGGACATCACACCACACCACCACTGATATAATGCTGGCAACAGGTAATTCATGTTGGCCTTTGGGTGACATAGGTGTTGTCCCATCAACAGACCTCATCTTTGCTGACAGAGCAGCACATACATCACTTCCTACGACCCCAAAGTTGGCACTGACAGATGCACCATTGAGCAAAATGGCACTTCTGAGCAGAGGGGGTGCTGAGCCAAGAGGGTGCCATAGGGGGCGCTGCAACAATGACTGAGAACAGAAGGTGTGGGTGCACCAAATTTTGGCGTTGCACAAGGCACTGCTGAAATTTGAAAGCCCAAAGTCTGCTACTGTTCTGAGTAAATACGGATAGTGTTGCACTGTAAATTACCCTGACACTAAATTTCAGTATTGAATATCTGCTTGCAAGCCCTGCTTGCTTAATTTTCTGATTGTACAGTCGATTGTACTGTATTTAATAGATGGTATGAATAGGCTTGTGTACCTGCTTAATTGCAAGAAGCAAGATACTGTAATTCTATAAGATAGTCGATAATACAACAACCTTGATTATTCTAATAGTTCATTTAAATAAATTCCTTTAATTATATTTAAAAGTTACCTATAAAAACATGTTAGAGTAATATAATGTTAACTTTATCAACATTAATGGAAACTATAAACACCATAATATCTGAAGCTTGAAAAGATATAGACTTACTCATCCCCATAGAAATCCAAGATAATTTCTTTTCAGTGGGTGATGTGAGGTAAGGTTTAATGAGGTCTTCTACAGTCACAGCAGCTAAAGCATTGATGCTAGAGGACACTGTACTAAGGAAGATTAAATATACAGTAGTACATTTTAATTTTTTATCTGCTCAGAATAGTGTTTCATTAGCGCATTAATAACTAGCAGAATAATGAAGCAGTGAATGTGATCTACAAGTGATATCAGGAGAGGCTATAACTACAAACTTTTGTTTCTGAGTGGCATACGTTTCAGTGGAAACTTTGTATGTTAAGCAGATAAAACAGCTTTATTTCTCTGCAAATCCTGTATCATCAACTTTTGCCTTATTAACAGTAACAGAACAGCAGTAATATACTCTCAGTGCTCACATCCACACTGAGTAAAATAAGCTCTCTCCAACTGAAATAGGCTCCCATCAATTAACCCAATATTAAGCGCTTTTAGAAAGGAAAAAAAAGTGGTGCTGTGATCTAAACCACAGAGCCTAGGGCTTGCTGATCAGAAGGTCAGCGGTTCGAATCTCCGCAATGGGGTGAGCTCCCATTGCTCGGTCACTGCTCCTGCCAACCTAGCAGTTCGAAAGCACGTCAAAGTGGTAGGTAAATGGCGTTTCCGTGCGCTGCTCTGGTTTGCCAGAAGCGGATTAATTCTGCTGGCCACATGACCCGGAAGCTGCACGCCCGTTCCCTTGGCCAATAAAGTGAGATGAGCGCTGCAACTCCAGAGTTGTCCGTGACGGGACCTAACGGTCAGGGGTCCCTTTACCTTTACCTTTACACACCATTACAGTAAGTGCCATACTTGGGGAAGGTGACGGTACAGTCCCAGAAAAAAACACTGCCTATATTTATATGTATTTATTTACTTGGAGAAAATCCAGCTATGTTAGGTGGGGCTTACTTCCAAATGTAAGTAAGGATTGCAGCTGATATATCTCTCCCAGAAGGATTCCCTTATTCTCAGGGAAGTAGGTAGAAGATTGAAGCCTATATTGATTAATCCACTGATTAAATTTATAAAGGTTACTGTAGTCATCTGAATTCATTAAGAACATTTCCCCCTTACTCCAATGGATTCAGGATTAATTTACCTTAGTGTTCCGCTATAGGCACTAGCCACAAAAAGTCCTGGCACACCGGGAAAATCACGTAGAATATCCAATACCAAATATGGCATGAGCTGAAAAAAGCAATATACGTATAAATTATAAAATCATTTCAATTTTGTTATAAAATCATTTCAATTTTGTTGTCTTCCCCTCATTTTTGTAACTTTCATTATTTTCATTCTTTATCATTTCTCTAAGCTTAAATACACATACAATTTAAATCTTTTTTTCCCAGCACAAGAAGTTAGGTACAAAATTGGAATTGGAACCTAGAATAGCATTCATTCATGTATTGAATTATGCAAGATCTTTTGAGGACACTGGCTCCAAATATGCAATGTCATTCTTTCTTCAGGGCTGGCCCTACCATTAGCCAGAGTGAGACAATTGCCTAAGGCAGCAAATGGTAGGGAGAAGCAGCCGCCGCCGCCACCAGCCACCTAGTTCTCCTGAGCCTCTTTGCCATTCCTTTCTGTCGGAAATCAGAACTATGTGTGCCAAATAACAAAACCAACCTGCTCCTTTCAGGTGTGCTGAAGGACACTATCCCATTGCTATTGTTGCAGTAAGATTTACCTGCCAATGCAGTCAGTTCGTTTACTTGGAGTAGAGGGAACGGGGCAAATATTTTTTTCTCTTTGCCTCAGGCAGCAAAATGTATTTGGCTGGCCCTGCCCTTCTTTCCAATGAGTGGTCTTGTGACTTCACCTAGTAAGCTCATGTACTCAACATCACATCTCAGTGTCAAACCAAAAACTACAGCGCTAATACAGCACTTTCTTTTGCTCTTCTATAGTATACATGCATGATAATATTCTATATTTCTATATGTATTAGAAAGTTAAATACGAAACCTGGTCTGGTGCTGAAACACATTTTGCTGTCCAGGGGTCACAATCCTTATAAATGGAGTACATTGCTAATCCAGACAACACTGCACATGCAAGAATTGCCCATAGTCCCAAGAGGTTTATATAAAGAGATCTATGAGGAAACAACAACATTTTTAATCTTGGGAAGTATCTGGTAAATCACAGTTATAGTATTGTGTAATTATGTGCTGCACCGTGCTTGAACTCACTTCCTCTTTGGCAGCCAAAGAAAATAGAACCTTTAGTTAGGTCACACTGTACTTACTGCTTTATTTGGCTAAAAAGGCAATGAAAAACATTCAATCATGTGTGTGTTTGTGTACATGGGGCTAAAACAAGCTGTCACATGTCACTTGTAAGAGCTTCCACTCGCCATTGCTGCTCTGATATCACTGCATGTTCATAGAGATATTGGCTTTGTTAGTAAGAACAGGGCTCTCCTGCCTCTTCTTTCTCATGCCAGCTCCCAGTGCGCCTGCCCCCCAGCAGCTACTCATGAAGATCAAGAGACACCCCCCCCCCCGGGACAGGATGCAAAAGGAAATGGGTGGGGATTGGGAATGTAAGTGCCTTCCATTCATTCAAGAGTACATTTCAACCAAAGCCTCTATTTACTGAGCCTCGCCTCTGAAAATCCCATTCATGCCTTGCTCTGATTGCTGAGCAGACACCACATACTGCCTACACATTTTCAAGCTTTTCACAGCAACTATGATAGCTAGACAGCTTGGGTCCAATATACTGAATGACTTATTACTGTTCTTTGTTCATTTCTATTTCTAAGATCAACCAGGAGCACTTTCTATAGAGATTGGACATCTTTCAGTGGCATTGCATCCCTTCCTGCAGTTTCCAGCAACCAGCAACTGTTTTTAATCAAACTCTAGTATAAATTGCCACCATTCTGGTCTGAGTACACTTGCTTATAGTATTTTAAGATATGGTAAGTCCTGACAGCTTTTCTCTAGAAGTGTTACTCTAAGCAAGTATGTGAAGAATGTCATTTCTGTGAAGCAACAAAAGCAACTTCTCCCTTACTGTTACCATGGCACTAGTCATGATCCAGCATTGACTGACACTGATCCTACATAAACAAATTAAAAGGTGAAATTGACTTGGCCTGGTCTTATTGCAAGGCAATATTGAAAGGCAGAAGCACCGTTCTTTTCTGGTGTCTATACACCCATTTTTTCACATATTAGTATAATCAACATTATAAAAGAAATGTAGTTCTGTCATAAATTTGTACAGAAACTTGTTGCAAATCTGGTACTTGGTACAAAATTCCTTTCAAAAAATTTAAAGTAAATTCGTGTATTTAGAACTTTAGTAAAGTATTTACACCTTTATATAATTAGATTTCCAATGGTAATGCTTTTGTCAGCAGAAAACAGAAGAAATCATTTTTTGGCAATTCCAACTCCCTTGGCCTTTACACCCCTCCCTAAATATGATCTAGAGGTACCTTCCAAAACAGATTACGGGAGCTGTGGGGCAGGTGGAAATTGCTGAAAACTGCTCCCTCCCTGTTAAACTGATAGATGGAAGCCTTACCATTAGCAATACCATAGGATACAATCCTAAGGAAATCAGTTGATAATTGGTGCTAATTATTATTGCTGTTGCCGTGCATGCAAAGGTAAGTAACCTTTGATGTAATAATTAGGATGGAGTTGTCCATATAATAAACCAACATTCATTATTGCATGGCTCTGCACAAGAGTAAGCTGTATTTGTAAATGTACAAGTATTTATACCATTTACAATTTTAAAAAAGACACAAAGCTACAAACTGCTATAATTTACGCTAATCTAATTGTTCATGTGTATTTGCTTTCGACAAGGTTCACAAAACAGAAAACAGGTCATTTATAGCTTTCATGACTAGATTTCTTAAACCCATAATATCAAGAATGCAATTTAAAATTTTTGAAACGTTTTGCACAGAACAGATTCTGCCAGTGGGTCAAAATAACGAACTTACAGCTTTGCTTGAAATAGGGTTTTGCAGGCAATGTATCGCTGAACTTGAGACTGGTTGATTCCATATATTCCAAGCCAGGTGAAAGTCCCACCTACAATAATTGTCCAGAATGTATGCCTTTGCAAAGGATCAGGGTTAAAACTAAATTAAAGGGAGGGAAATAGACCTGTGAAAAAATGGTCTCTAGACTCTTTCCATGTTCACATTCAATTTATATACAAGTTCTCAAACAAATTGAAAAAATAATGGTTAAATAACAACTCAACTAATCACAAAATAAAACACATACACATTATTTGAAATACATAATTCAAGATGCAATAGTTCCTTATGAATAAGAGCATTGGTTGTATCATGGTGGCTTTCGACTGGTGTAGGGTTGTCATATGTCAGAAGCAGTGTCTGGGCAGAAATCAGGAAAATGTGCAGGAAAATCCAGACGTATGGCAACCCATGTCGGCAATGTCGTTTTTGCTAATTTTCCTTAACAGCTGGGAAATGTCTTTTTTTAATGATTTTGTCAAAAAGTTGCAAAATTCTGCTGTAATACTGTAGCCGAAGCAAATAAAAAACTTACTCCCAGAAATTTAATCTTCCTCCATGGTAGGAATCATTTAGAATTGGTTCAATGCCCTTTTGAACAACCACAGCACGTATAATCACAGATGTAAAACCTGCTACCATGATTCCAACTTGAAAAACATCCGTCCAAACTACTGCTTTTAGACCACCCTATGTGGAGAAAAACAGATAGATTAATATACAACCCAGATTACTTATTTGTCAAAAAAATGTATCAGAAGAGAAGGGAAGGGGGACCCCCCCACCGTAAAATTAATGTTCTGAAGGACCTAACAAGTTCAATGCACTTCTCTAACCAAGCCATTCCACTGCTGTGGAGACAACACAGCATCACCAGCTTTGCTGCACCCAGAGGCAGCACTACCAACAGAGCCTCCCCTACCACTTGTAAGGCCTGGAGTGGCACACTTTTACGTACTTGTGTTCCAGCCATGCAAGACTTTGTGTCTGGTACTAACACTTTGAATTGGTCCTAACAGCTCATGAGCAGCCAGTGCAGCACTTTCAGGACCCATGACACATGATCCCATAGGGCTCCACCACTCACCAATCCTTCTGCATTTGGTGTGGCTTTAAAACTGTCTTCAAGGCCAGCCCCTTGTAGAGCACATTGCAGCAGTCTGGATCGGAAGTCACTACAGAATGGACTACTGAGTGAACTAGCTTAAACTGGGCATAAGCATTGCTGCCCACAGAAGCCACTTGAGAGTCCAGTGGCAGGTTGGAGTCCAGGAGTACTACCAGAATACGAACCTCTTCCTTCAGGAGGAGAGCAACCCCTCTCCTGAAAAAAGTTGTCCACCTAATACTCAGATATGAGAACTGCCCACTCATAGCACCTCTGTCTTGTCAGGGTTCAGCCCATCCCTGCTTCCAGGCACCAGTGCATGACCTCCACAGTGTTATATAAAATAATTTTATGGGGTGCCAATAATTTTATGAAAACTTGCATTAGATTTTTAAAATATTTATATGCAATAATAAAATGAATTTTAAACATACCAGTGTGCAATAGAAGGTACAGACTACTCCTGTTGCAACCACTGCACCCCACAGGTCAAATCCTGTAACTAGAAAAGAAAATATAAAGGAATGAGGTTTTTATGGTAGATGTTTATTTATTATTATGTTGAACAGTAGGTATAAAGAGCACTGGAAATAATTCTTAGTGGTAATTAATTGCAATTTGGCCTTTGATTGTTTCTTCCATACAGGCTCATCCTGGATGTAGTCTTTTTGCACCACTTCCTTCAGGCAAGAGATATAGAACAATCAAATCAAGAACAAATAGATTAAAAAACAGTTTCTATCCAAAAGCCATAACCATCTTAAATGCTGTAACTAGATAATATGACCTTGGAGAGTTTTGATGGGTATGTATGTATATGTATGTGCAGCTGAAACTGTCCCCCCCTAAGTTGTTTGTATGGGTTGGCATCCAATTTCATTGTACTTGTACAATGACAATAAAGAAATCTTATCTTATCTATCTTATCTTATCTTGTTTAGAATTATGCTCATAAAGCAACTCTGCACAACAGATGCTATTGACTATGTTAGCTAACTAGAAACTGCACACAAAGAGGCAAATATATCTGATCCTCTCAATAAACAACAATTAAATGACACTAATATCATGCTCTGCTCATTAGCTGCCAGAGGTAGTTGGCTTGCTGTTGCTGGGAACAAAATTATAGGGTGGATGGACTTTGCTCTGCTCCACCAAGGCAATTCTAATTTGACCTGTAAGGGTGCACTTTATGGCTTGCCAGATGTTTGATAATCGTCCTGATTTGTAGCCCACCAAGACTCCCTGTGTCCATGGCCCCAAGACATGTCCCCAAGCTGCCATGCTGACTGGGGCTTATAGACGTTGCTGTCCAAAACATCTGGAAAGCACCAAGCTAGGGAAGGCTGGTCTAAAGATGCATGATATATAAATCTTTCTGAAACTTAGAAGGTTGTAGACTGGTGATTGACTGGACGGGAGACTTTCTGAGAATACTGTGTGGTTGTCCTTGAGTTCCATCATGGAAGAAAGACAGGTTATACATGTAATGAATAAAATTCAAGAAATTGAACATAAAAAATGGCTACCCTGGGGATTTGAGTTGTGAACCCTTGCTGCAAAGATATATTTGATAGTTTAATAGATATAGTTTTAATTGTTTGGCTTATATTTATTGGTTTAATTATTATTATTTTATTGATTTTATTGCTTTTATATGACTACTGCCCTTCTTGATGGATCTAGTCTAGAAATGCAGTGAATAAATCAAGAAATATAAAAATCTGAATTAACCATTCATGTATATTTTTCAAGAAATAACTATACCACATAGATTATTCATTTTCCCCTTTAAAATCCACATGAAACCATTATTCCACAATATTTAGGGTCCATTAAGCCTAGAATATTTACAACATTATGTTGTATGGTAATGAAAGCAGAAGTTAGCCAGAAGTTACTTCTCAAAGCATATCTGCTGTTCTGATGCTGGAATTTTAGATGGACAAACCTTTGCTGAAGTCAGCAGAAATATACAAAGGCTTCATAATAAGTCTTGCTTTATACAATAATTGATAACAGATATTAAAGAATAAGCTCTGTTACCATAAATTCATTTATTCATCTTACCTTGATTTAAAGCCAAGGCTGGGGCGTAAATGACAATTCCAGTGTATAATATCTGGAACAGAGGATACAGACACAAACAAAACATTTTAAAGATCATCCCATTTTATTGCTAAAAACAAAACCTTCATACAGGTGTAGTTTCACCTTTTAAACAATTTTTAACACTCTCAAATACTCCACTTAAAAGACTTTAGAGCTTTTAAGCTTCAGAGCTAGGCTAGTAACAGTGATGGGTGATTAGTAAATCTTTATTAGATATTGTTATTTTTTGACTTTGTTTCAGTTACATTAATAAGAATTTGGGTTAGGTTGATGGCAGCTTAATAAGCTATTCAGGGGGTCAACAAACTTAGAATTTTGGGAAACTGGATGACTAGGAGACTGAGGGTTGCAGGTGCTATAACAGAGGGGTTCCATGGTAGTTCCATTCCTTTCTACAAGATCACTATCAGACAGCAGATTCCCATTCAGCCCCATGGCTTTCATGTTGTGAATGTCCCACAGGCTTCTGTTCTATCACCTGTAGGAATCGGCCACAGGCGTGAGGCAAACCACCGCTCTCAGATAAGCCAAGGCTTGACCTCTGGGTGTGAGGCAAACCACCGCTCACGTACAAACCGCGGCAGTCTGAAAACCGTGCCCTCAGTTTCACCTTTTGCTTCCTTAGCAGCCTGTTGTGCCCTGTCTGTTACCTTTGTCTGCTTTTGATTAAGCCTTGTTCAAGGTGAAAGTGATGCTGTGGAAACAGGTACCGAAATAACTTGGTGTCATCCCGCGACCTCGTGGGTGGAGGATGTGTAAAGGGCACAGTCCAAAATGTATCTGACTGGTTCTGCAATTTCTGCTAATAAAAAGAGCCTCTGCCAAGCTAGCGCTCAGCTTGCTTCCGGCACAGCTCACCTGCAACCAGCTCCTGACTACGTGTCCCTCACTTCAATCACCAATGCTATTCCATGTTTACTTATTTAATAGCATTCCTATACCACTTAATCATCAAAACCTCTGGACAATTTACATAAAATATACATTAAAATTACCAAAAAAGTCATGTGCTAAAAACAAGTTAACCAAAACGTTTTAATATTTGAATAAAACCAGCTTGTTCACAATCTCACAACTGAAGCTTCTAATGTCAAGCTCATATTACAGCTACTATTTGTGGTAGATAAAACACGCTTCATATACACTAGGCTAAATAACAATGGATGGCATTCAAACAAGTTTTACTCAGAGTAAACCTACTGAAATTAATTAATATGATTGGGTTAAGTTGTGGAACTACTTCCCCACAGAGGTATGTTTGTAACGTTCACTATTCAGCTTTCATTGAATGCTGAAGATGCATCTCTTTCTATCTTTTTAGCCTGGCCTTTGATACTTGAGATGCCTGTTTTCAGGAACCATCCTATTCCTACGTCTGTAATTTGTTTTAATTGTTTTTAATTTATGAATTTTATGTTGCTGTTGTAACATGCCCTGGGACTCACTGGTGAAGGGCAGATAATAAATTTAAGAAGCAGTAGTAGTAGTAGTAGTAGTAATAATAATAATAATAATAATAATAATAATAATAATAATAGTGATTTCAGTGGGTCTACTCCAAGTAAAACTTAATTGAATACCACCCAATTAGTTTGATTTGTACATTTCTTAATATCTGAGGTTTCTAAATCAATGTCCTTACCGTAAGTATAATGAAGAGAACTGTCCCACACAGGCGGAGGTATTTATTAAATCGAAGTTCTAAATACTGTAAAAGTAAATAGATAAAACAGTAATGAACAATTTTTATGTAGTTGTGAAGGAACAGTTCATTTCACATTGAAGAAGATTATATTAATCTGGAGGAGAAAGGGGTTGGTTTTCTATTTATTATTTGATTGCTCAGATCGTAGTCAATTTTCCTTATTTTCTTTTGCCTGCTACTGCAACTATATATTTATTTATTTAAATATTTATAGACCACATTTTCACACAGAATATCACAAGGCAGCATACAACCTAAAATACACAATAAAACCAAATTAAAAATGTGAAAGACATCAGTAAAAGCTGGTTGGCAATGAATCACAGGTATGAAAGTCCTATCTGCATAATTCTTTTTCTACCCCCCCCCCCAAAAAAAAAAATCTAAGCATGAGCAGAGATGACTCTTGACAGATAGTATGACTAATGGCCTGGGATGATGGGAGTTATAGTTCAGTAACAGCTGGAGGGATTAAAGTTCCCCGTACCTGTTCAATTGGGAGAGGCTGTGAAAGCTCTGGATAGGCATTTGAATGCAGTAGTGGACTAGATGAAGGCAAATAAACTGTGCTCAACAGAGGCTCCTTGAGTGGGTGGTCCATATAGTTAAAGCTACGGTTTTCCCTGTACAGTAGTAATGTATGGAAGTGAGAGCTGGACCATAAAGAAGACTGATCACCGAAGAATTGATGCTTTTGAATTATGGTGCTGGAGGAGACTCTTGAGAGTCCCATGGACTGCAAAAAGATCAAACTTATCCATCCTTAAAGAAATCAGCCCTGAGTGCTCACTGGAAGGACAGATCCTGAAGTTGAGGCTCCAGTACTATGGCCACCTCATGAGAAGAGAAAACTCCCTGGAAAAGACCCTGATGTTGGGAAAGATGGAGGGCACAAGGAGAAGGGGACGACAGAGGATGAGATTGTTGGACAGTGTTCTCGAAGCGACTAGCAAGAGTTTGGCCAAACTGTGGGAGGCAGTGAAAGATAGGCGTGCCTGGCGTGCTCTGGTCCATGGGGTGACGAAGAGTCGGACACAACTGAACGACTGAACAACAACAACAGTGGACTAGATGAAGGCAAATAAACTGTGCCCAACAGAGGCTCCTTGAGTGGGTGCTTCTCATATCTAGAAGATAAGTTACCTGTTCTGGATAAGGTTCCACTCTCTTTCTTAAGGAGCAAGTGTGTAGCATGCTGGTACTCCTTGATATATCCTTGTACGGTTGTAGCTGCTGAGCCACTTGAAGCTGAAGGAAGGCACTAATGCTACTTGTTGTTTCCCCGGACTACAAAACTGCTCCTTAAGGGTGCAATCTTCCACCTCTCCAATTCCTAGACAAGGAGACATGGCCCAAGGAGACCACGATGGATTCAACTTCAGCTTATTGTCTCTCATCCAGCCCACTATTGCATCCAGGCACTGATCCAGAATCTGCACACCTTCTCCTGACTCAGATGTTACATAGAAACAGAATTGTGTGCCATCAGCATATTGATGACAGTTCACTCCAAATCTCATAATGACATCTCCAAATGGCTTCATATAGCCTAGAGGACAAAAAATGAGCCCTATAGCAAAAATGATCAAGCTGCTATGGGGCCAAGAATCATCACCTAAAATTCGAAATGGTCTCAGAGATAGGTGCACTGTTTTACAGTGGTTTTGCTCCTAACTCCCATTACCTGAAGCTCTCCAGGTGAATACCATGATCAACAGTATCAAAAGCTGCTGGGATCAAGGAGAACATGATTACACCCCTCCTCAGTGTCTCTTGATAAAGGTGACCATGTCTGTTTCAGTCCCATGATGAGGCCTGAACCCAGGCTGAAATGGCTCCAGATAATCCTGTTCTTCCAAGAACATCTCACCACCTTTCCAAGGAATCAAAACATTAGCAACCAGGTGATAGGTATTAAGTTCTTCTGAGTTGGGGTGAGGACTTTTTGAGAAGCCGCAGCCCAGCCAGCGCCGAAAGAAGCGTCCAAAAGTGAAAAGGGGGGGGGGAAGCAAACGGGTGCTTTTCTCCCCTTTCAGCCGCTTCTTTCAATGCTGGCTGGACTGCAGAGCCGCAGCCCAGCCAGCACCGAAAGAAGCGGCTGAAAATGAAAGGGGGGGGAGCAAACGGGCGCTTTTCTCCCCTTTCGGCCGCTTCTTTCAGTGCCGGCTGGGCTACGGAGCATCCCCAGGGGCGTGGCATCATGCTGTGCACGTGCGTCATGACGTCATGATGCATGCACATGCCGCAATGCCCCGCCCCCAGGGGTGCCTCTTGGCTTGCCGCCCCGGGCAGCCAAGGGGCTAGAAACGCCCCTGGAGCCGGGGATGCCCGGTGCATCAACTGGGGGAAACCACAAACCGCCCCCCCTCCCACAACCCATATCGAGCCAGAAATGAGACCGCCTGGCCACCCGGAGCCAGTAAAAACCCTGGAGCTGACGCAGTGAGAAGGAGGAGAGGAGGAGAAGGAAGAGAGAGAAAAAGGAAGGAGAAAAAAGAGGGGAGCCCCGACCTTGCCGTGCGGCCACTGCCGCTAAGGAGGAGAGGTAGGAGAGCACCAGGAGGGCAAGGACACGTGGCCGAGCCCAGGACCAACCTGAGCCTACTCCACGGCAGCTAGCGCTCCAAGAGAGCAGGCTGAGGCCCAGAGGAAGGCCACACAACAAAGGAGACCACAGAAGAGAAAATATTATTTTTAATATTTTTTTTATTTTTAATATATTTTTTCCTCTTTTCAAAAAGAAGAAGAAGAAGGGTCCCCGGATTGTTTTTTTGGGGGGGGAATCTGGTACCCTTACTTTAAAAGCTAATGTTTTCCAAACGGACGGCTGAAAAGTGGGGCTACAAGAAGGAAAGTCCTTATGCGTTTGTTGTGCCTATATATATATATATATATATATTGCAATGTGGAAACGAAATGTAAATTTACTACTTTTAACCAGTTAGCATTTATTGATGTTTTAAATGTGTTTTCATGGATGCCCTTTGATGATTTTATTTGCATTTGCTGCATGCTGCCTTGATTTGTTTGTGCGTGTGTGCGCGCAGGTTGTAAATAGGGTATTAAAATATAATGGATGATCCAAAGAGAAGAATCGGAGGTCCTGACGCGAAGGAACTCTAGTAACCCTGAAAGCAACCTCGGGAGGTTCACCAAATGTGCCAGAGAAAGCTAGCGGGAGTGGTCCCCCTCCTCCTACCTCGTAGGTGCTGGTGATGCCCAGGCGGTAGAAGACGGGCACGAAGACCTCGGCGCTCAGGATGACCACCAGCGCGTAGGTGATGGCGAAGACGCTGAACCTGGCCCCGAAGCGGTACACCTCCGACGGGGTGCCCAGCACCGTCACGGCCGACATGAAGCTGGCCGTCAGCGACAGCGCCACCGGCAAGGCCGACATGCTGCGGCCCCCCATCAGGAACTCCTGCGAACTCTTCTGCCCGCCGCCCGCGAAGGCGTAGTACACGCCGATGGCCGCCGAGATGAGCAGCATGGCCCCGAAGACCACGTAGTCCCACGTGCCGAAGCCCCCGACGGCTTGGCAGCCACTCATGGCGTCCGGGATGCCGGCGCTGACAGACAGGCGGGGAGCTCCGAAAGCGACCACGGAGAAAAAAAAAGGGCTGGTGCCTTTAGGAAGGACGGCGCTTCTCTTCGGCGAAGCTCACTGGGAGGGAGGCGGCCGCCTGCTGCCTGGTGCAACTCTTCGGCGCAACTTTCTCTCCCTCAGCGCAGGAGATGCTGGGCAAGCCGGCTCCTCGCGCGCGCTTCCTCTTCCCCGGGCGCCCCTGCAGTTCGCGCGCTAGCTCGCTCTCAGCACGTGCCCTTTTGGCGCGTGAAGCGCTTCTGCCGCTTCCCCGCAAGCGCCCACCGGAGCCTCCCGGAGTCCCGGTTGCTCACGAAGACCCCCGACCTTTCTTATCCGCTCCACTTTTTATCACCCTCTTCCCTGCTTTTATTTCTACCCGGCACCTTCCTTTCTGCTCTCCCTCCCCTTTCTAGTAATTCCCTTCTTCTTCCCTCACGCGCCTCTGCGTCTTCGCTCCTCTCAGAGGAGCCTCCTGGAGCGAGAGGCGCCGTCCAGCGCTCCTGCTGCTGCTGCTGCTGCTGCTGCTGCTTCTCTCAGCGCAGCCGGTGAACGGGATGCCCGTCTCTCTTTCTTCTCCCAGCGCCGCGGGAAAGCTTGCCTCGTCTCCGGTCTCGTCGCCTGCTTTGCGCGGGACTTCAGCGGCAAGGGACGACAGTTCTTGTCTGTCTCTCAGCCTCGAGACGGAACCACAGGCGAGGGTCTTCCTCGTTTCAGCACCACCAGCGACTCGGCAGAAGGCAGCGCGAGAGGGTGAGCGCACTAGACAAGACCCAGGTAGGCTTGGGCGACAGAGCAGCAAAAGTGGCCAGAGCCGAAAGCAGCCCCGCCTCCTGCAACTGGAGGAGGAAAAGCCCCGCCCCGAGGACTCTGAGAACGGTGGGTTCGCCTTAAAGGAAGCAATTGGCCTTCAGAGGGGAGCCTCCCTTCGCTATTCAAATCAAAACGCCTCAATACCCATAATCAAGGGCTTAATTCCAGCAGAGGCTGAAGGTCCACTCTTGAAATAGTTGCACAATGGGAAGGGATGAGATACTAAGCCCCAACAACACGAAGACTGGGTGTGCCAACCTAGCCTTGGCCGTGATGAACCCTTGTGAATGAAACTTCTTTGTTTTGCCTGACTGACACATGGGTGGCTTATCTGATTTTAGTGCATGCTTACTCATACTTTTATGCAAAGCAGCTAATATATCCCAACAGCTCCACTGCCCACTTTATGCACTGGAAGAAGTCGTAGGCACTTACTGACCATATCGTTTCTAAGATGCCACAGGGATCTTATTAATTTATTAAATTTCTGTACCACCCTTCATCTGAGAATCACAGGTGGTTTATAATGCCAAAACACAAAAATACATAACATAGTAAGAAACAAAAACAATAACCCCCTCACACACAGTTTAAAAAGCCATCAATTGTTTAATTAGCCAAAGGCCTGAGGGAAGAGGAATGTTTTTGCCTGACATCTCAAGATATGTAACGAAGGCACCAGGCAACCCCTTTGGGTAGAGCAGTGTTTTTCAACCACTGTTCCGCGGCACACTAGTGTGCCGCGAGATGTTGCCTGGTGTGCCGTGGGAAAAATTGAAAAATTACTTTATATATAGTCAATATAGGCACAGAGTTAATTTTTTTAAAATTTTCTAATGGTGGTGTGCCTCGTGATTTTTTTCATGAAACAAGTGTGCCTTTGCCCAAAAAAGGTTGAAAAACACTGGGGTAGAGCATTTCACATTTCTGAGCCACCACAGAAAAGGCCCACACTACCTGGAAAAGCTCTGCTGGATGGCACAATGAGGATGCAATAGAGGCAGCAAAGTATGCCTTCTTTGCTGGCTTCACTGCAACTAGATAGGCTTAATGATGAGTCCTCACCAATGTTTGATTGCATTCAACTGGAGTTTTCCATCTCCTTGCTTGTTTCCTTGCCCCAAGCTCTGGAATATACCAGGGAGCCAAAGAGGTTCAATGAAAGTGGAAGAGGGCACTCAGGGGCAATCATGTCAAACCATTTGTATATTCCAGAGGTCAGAATCAGTCATAACAACTGGAAAATCCCCCAGAGCCATCTAGAACCCATCAGCTTCTGAGGGTGGACCATCTTAATAGGTCCCCCGCCACTGCAGAAGGGGAAAGGGACTGAAAGCTTAACTCTCAACAGGAAGTGATTTGACTGTGTCAAGGGACTGATGTCAATATCTCCCACTTTCAGATCACCCTTTTCCTGCCCGGTTATTTTAAAAAAAGGCCCAGAGTGTGACCTGTCACATGCGTTGAATTTGGGGACAGCCCCATGGTTGTCATGGCTGTCATAAAATCCTGAGCCACCCCAGAGGCAGTTGCCTCAGCATGGATGTTGAAGTCCCCCAAAACCAATGGTCTGGGAGTCCTCAACACTGTCTCTGAGACCAGCTCTGTCAGGGAGACTGTTGGGCAGTAAGGCAGGTGGTAAACTAGCGGAATCCCTTATCTGTCCCAATTGCCCAATGCCAGGAACACACACTCTATATCCCTCCCCCATCTGGACAGAGAGACTCCAGAGAGAGAGAGAATTTCTACAGACCACAGCAATTTCCCCTCCCCAGACCTCGAGTCTGCACTGATGCTGCCCTGAGTACCCAGGTGACCACAGTTGGATGAGACCAACTCCACCCTGCTCACCCACCCAGGTCTCTTATTCTTTTGCCACTGGGACAAACACATAGGGGCCCCTTCTTTATATTGTACTTTATTTTTTGTGCTCATGATAGTATTGGGGCAGTTATTATGCAATCCCACACTGATTGTGCTTGCAATCAGAGTGGACAAACTCCGATTCATTTTCCAAGCAGAGCATATTCCATAATGTCGTGCTGAAACCCTGTAAGTTTTTTATACTACAGATGTAACAATATAATTAAAACAGTTTAAAACATTCTACAGTGCAAAAGTGTGCCCCCCAGACAACAATGCAAAAATGTCCCCCCAAGCAACAATAATGCAATAACACTGGGGAAGCATTGCAGAACAACAACGCAAGGGGAATAGTGTGTGGAGGGTCCAATATGAATCCACACTAATGCACTATTATTGCATCAATAAATGACATGCTGCGGAATACACCCATCCACACACACACAAAAACAGTCTGGAGTGGCCCATAGGAAGTGCCAGTGGAGAGGATAAGAGGGGCAAATGCCACCTCTTCAGACAATCGACACAAGATAATATCAACAAACAATAAACGTCCATTAAAATTGCAAAAGTATTTTCTTTCCCAAAAAGGTTTTCTAAAATACAAGTGTTCTAAAATTTGAGTCTTAACAGGGCGGGTGTGTGTGTGTGTGTGGCACCAATGCATATCAACTGACAAGTGCATTCGATTAAATAAATTACATTTCTGGTGCCAGTTAGTGAACCTTTTCGATTTCAGAATTGTGGAGCTGTTAGGGATATGGTAAGAGGCAGTTTCAATAGCTTGGTTGCAGACTAAACAGCCTCCACACTTAAAGTGTCCCACTGGTAGATGAGAAATTTTCTGTGGTCTTTTAAAATCAACGTGAACAAGAATATCTTTTAAATTGTGGGTTCTGCGGAACCCTATCAAGGGATGGGGATCACAACCCACAATGTGAGATACAATGCCCAGTATCTGTTTATGATTTGTCTTACTTCCATTGTTTGCAGAGTAAACTCAAAAGAACCAGGTAATACGTTTTTGTGGTATTTTGCTTTTGGGTACAAGAAGGTCCCATCTGTCGCATGCATCTGTTTTCACCTGGGCTTTATGAATAATATGCCTGGGATATGCTCTATTTGCCAGGGCAATCTCTACCTCACCTGCTGCTCGTTGGTATGTGTCCAAAGTAGAGGAATTCCTTTTCCTATGCAAAAATTGGCCCAAAGGTAGGTTACATTTAAGATTGTATGGATGATACAATTTAAAATGTAATACAGTAAAGTGTTACAGTCAGTATCCTTTTTATATAGGGGAAACAGATAAAAAAATTCCCAATGGTCCATGTGACTAAAGCAGTGTTTTTCAACCTTTTTTGGGCAAAGGCACACTTGTTTCATGAAAAAAATCACGAGGCACACCACCATTAGAAAATTTTAAAAAAATTAACTCTGTGCCTATATTGACTATATATAAAGTAATTTTTCAATTTTTCCCACGGCACACCAGGCAACATCTCGCGGCACACTAGTGTGCCGCGGAACAGTGGTTGAAAAACACTGGACTAAAGTATCCAAAAATGGGACTGATGAATGACTAGTATTTAACCTTGATTGATGGACCTCTGTGGTTTCTTGAAGGATTTTTCACATACAATTTACAACTAAGGCTGCAATCCTAAGCATATTTAAAATATTGTCCCCATCTAAATCAATAGGGCATACCGCAGAGAAAACATGCTTATAGAAATCACAGAATTGTAGAGTTGGAAAGGGACCCTGAGGATCATCTAGTCCAACCCCCCGCAATGCAGGAATACGCAGCTGTCCCCTGTGGGGATCAAACTGGCAACTTTGGCATTATCAGCACCGTGCTCTAACCAACTGAGCTATCTAGGCTTATGATGGGATCATTTTCAAACCTCACATTCCAGGAAATATACTTCGGATTTTCTGTGCCCTAAATAATATTCTCTGGTGTCACCTGTGGATGAACTACTCAAAGCACAGAAGAGCTTCATGTTCCCTTCAAGGTTGCTGCAGAGGGCTCTGGTTGGAGCAGTAGCATGGTTTGATAATCCGTTTTCCTAATGCAAATAACAATTAGGTGGGAAACAGGGAGAATGCAAGAACCTCGTTTGGAAGCATGTTGTGAAGTCAGTTGGACTGGTTTTCAGCTGGGTAAGATCCCAAATGGATATGCTGATTTAAATAGTCAATTCTATTTAAATATGTAACTTATGTAAATATGTAAAGTAATTAACGTTGTCGGCCTTAGTGATCTTAGAACTGAAATGACCATAAGGAGTATGAGAAATAGCATCTTAGGAACACCCACACTCTTTTTAAATTGTTGTATGATGAGATACTTTCCCAGATTGCAGAGGATGATACACATTAAATACGGTAAGTGTGTGACTTAATCTGAACAGAATTACCTAGTAAATTCGCTACTGTAATTAGCAGGGGAACGAAAGTTCACACCAGCTTCTCAGAGCAGTTATTACTTTGATTCATACTCTCGACTGAACACTTTCACAGAATCACAGAATTGTAGAGTTGGAAGGGACCCTGGGGGCCATCTAGTTGAACCCCCAGCAATGCAAGAATCTCAGCTAAAGCATCAATGACAGATGGCCATCCAACCTATGCTTAAAGACCTCCAAAAGGTGTTAGGTGTTCCTGAACTGTCTCAAATAACATACTGAAGACTCGTAATAGGGATGGAAGAGAGAGAGAAGTCATCAGGACTCCTGCACCTTTCACAATATAGAAATCTAGAGTTTTGGAGTTCATCATCATCTGTATGCTCATGGCACACAAGTCTACCAGCATGTGTGGTGGTGGATGTGCTAAGTGCCAGGCCTCAGTAGTGGGCTAGATGAGAACCAAATAACAAGCTCAGTTCAGAAAAGTGAAATGCATCCTGTTCTGGGCAGGGTTATACTTCCCTTGAAGGAGCAGGTGTGCAGCTTGGGGCTACTCTTTGATTCAATGATGTAATTGGAGGCACAAGTGGCCTCATTGTCATGGATTAGTTTTGTACCAGCTTTGGCAGGTAGCCCAGTTGCAATCCTATCAGGATGGTCATAGCTTGGCTTTGGTCATTTATGTTCTGGTAAACTACTACTGCAATACATTGCATGTGGGGCTGCCTTTGAAGATGGTTTGGAAACTACTGCTAGTATAGAGCATGGCTACTAGATTTATTAACTGGAACAAGAAGGTATGAACAGCAGCTCTGCCCCAGTAATAATAAACAACTGCTTGTATTATGCTTGTGGGATTTTATTATTGTATATCTTACTTGGTTGTTGATTCAGGACCTTTTTTAAAATTGGGAAGCAGTATATAAATGTAATAAACTTAACCTAAACATAACATAATATTATATTGAACTCCAGAAAACTGGCCACTAGAAGATCTTACAATTAATATTCTCCCGATGTATGAGAGGAAGAAGACTCCCAAGACCATAGGAGCTTTCACTTTCTTCCTCATCACATTACAGACCAGTTCCTCTCCTCCTTAAAAGTTTATCTGTGGCTGCAGTTGAACACACACCCTGATTGAGATATATTCTTTTTTATCATTGTTTTTATTAAAGATTTTATCGCATTACAGAGGTACAGACATTGTTTTCAGGTTATAAAGTCCTTTTTACAGATCAGTTATATTCAATGTGAGACTTTGGTGTTGTATAAAGTATAAGGTTGGGGAAGAAGGTATGTGGAGAGAGCGAGCTTTGGGGCACCCTAATTAAGAGCTTTCTGAAAGGAAACAATAGGCTTGGCTTCATTCCTCCTGAGGTGAGGGGGAGTGACTTAGCTAAACCTGGTAAGACAGCTTACTCTGTGGTATCAACCCCCTTGTGCATTCCAGGCCTAGGCAAACTCGGCCCTCCAGACGTTTTGAGACTACAATTCCCACCATCCCTGACCACTGGTCCTGTTAGCTAGGGATGATGGGAGTTTTAGTCCCAAAACATCTGGAGGGCCAAGTTTGCCTATGCCTGGATTAGACTTTAGCATGTTATGAGTCTTGTTATCCAACACTTTGTGACAAATATTGCCCCACTCAAGGTAAAACCTTAAAAGTGTCTTTCATGTATTAACCTTTTGGCTCAATGGTTAAAATAGCACCTTAGATTGTCACAGAAGCAGCTGCTACATTGAGGGAGGGGTATATACTGTCCCTCTTATCAGCACACAGTATATATAGGGTTCCAGAAGAGTCAGTCACTTAATTTTACTCAAGGTAAATACAGTTCAGGGTTGCAGAAGAGAAAATTAAAAATCACCTACAGAAAATACAATCTGACAAGGCAATACAATATACAGTAATCATGGCTACTGAATTGCAGAACTAAGACAACATACACTAATTATCTGGTGTCCTGGATCCAAGTGGATGAAGTACAGTACTTGGACTCAGGCTTAATTTTCATAAAATTGTAGAGTTGGAAAGGACCCCAAGGCTCATCTAGTCCAACTCCCTGAAATGCAGGAATCTCAGCTAAAGCATCCATGGCAGATGGCTTCCAACCTCTGCTTTAAAACCTCCAATGAAGCAGAGTCCACAAACTTCTGAGGAAGACTGTTCCACTGTCAAATAGCTCTTGCCATCAGAAAGTTCTTCATGATATTTAGTCAGGAAGGTCCTTTCTTGTAACTTTAAGCCATTGGTTCAAATCCTACCCTCCAGAGCAGGAGAAAATAAGCTTGTTCCCTCTTCCGTGTGATAGTCCTTAATATGGGGGCAGGATGGAGAACCTTTCTTTTCTATAGAGGGAACCATTTTCTTCAGAGTTAATCCACCAGGGTCTGCATGCCAGCAGTGGGCAGGACCAAGACCCAAAATGTAGCATTTCAGGATGGCATAACACTCCACCGCTCTTTCTGTCTCCCCTCCCCCCATTTCTCTGTGCTTCCCTTTCCTTCCATCTCTTTGTCTATTTCTGCTGTCCCACATCAATTTCCCATCCTCCTTGACAGAGGACTGAATGGATCATTTGCAGAGGGTTGCCACCCTGTTTTCTATTGCTCTATCCATTTTTATTTTCCTTCTCCCTCTTTCACTCTAGGCTTCCCTGTCTTCTTATAAATCTGAGGGTTACAGGTTCCCCACCTCTGCATTAAATTACCCCATTAGATTACAAGGTGTTTATAACCTGGTTCCAAGTGCTTTAGCTCCTTATGAGTAAATGATGACACCTTGAACTGAGTCCTGAAGCAGTCAATGCAGCTCTTTGAGAGAGGCATCATCTGCAGTAAAATGCTCCAGTTAGCAGTGTAATTGCTGTATTCTGCATCAGCTGTACCTTCCAAACCTAAGGGAAGCCCCACCCCACCCCAGCACACTACACTAATCCAAACTTGAAATTGCCAATGCCAACTCTGGTAACAGTTCCAGTTGCATCCCATATTATTAGCACCAGTAGCACCCCAAACTCTGCAACCATTGTCTCAAGATCTGGAAAGCACTCATTCACAGGGCCTCCATCTTGCTGAGGATTACCGGTAATCTTTTGTTTATCAGCCCTTGTCCAACCTATAACTGCATCTTGGCATTCACCTGACTCAAGGAGAATTAGAGCTCAGTGTCATTAGCATACTGATAACACCATGCTGCAAGGTAAAGGTATAGGCTGTTCCCAATGACTCATCTTGGGAAGGAATTTTCTCTTGGCTGTTGTAATTTTAGAGTGTTGAAAGATGTGTCTGTATGGGTGGGTCTATATAAGGAAGAGTAATATGGATAAATATATACTTATTTCCAGTGAATTCAACCTTATAAACACCTCTGCCTTCTGTGGGCAAGGTTCACTCAGTGATGCTTTTGAATAGGTAGTGATGGCCACATGGGGGTTATTCTGGCTTTATGTGATTTTTGCTTATAGATATAATAGCCAGGAATGTAACCCATGTGTAGGATTAAATCTACCTATACAGTATTATTACTGGTAGCAGTAGTATATTGGTTCAATAAAAGCTATTGGTTTATCTATTTTGTATTTGTTTCTCTTTTTTAAGCAAGGACGTTTAACATTATCATAATGTCATTTTCTGAAGGTGTTTTTATAAATCTTTTGGTACATTTCACCCTAAGAAAATATATGCTAGAGAAAGAAGTCTTATTATGGGCTAAAGCTGCTCACATTCTGGGACAGAAAGAGAGAAAACATAGATAGCATTTACAGTAGTTAAGCCCATGCTTCATGCCCTTCTTAATGCTATGGGTTACACCCATCTGACCTTTATCCTTTTGGTTTTTAGATCCTTGTTTGTATAAGGTTTTTAGTTTTACAAAAACTGATGTATGATTCAACAAGTTTCTTAACTCCAAGTTAATGTAAGCTAAAGAGCTGACAAATGTTCACCAGGAAACTAATTCCTTAGCTAAATGTTCACCAGGAAGCTAATTAGAATCAGCAGCTCTCAGGGAAAGATTGTTCTTTCTTCCTTCACTTGACATTAGTGGTTTTCCATTCTTGCCATCCTCTGATGTCACAGCAGTTGTGGTGTTTTTTTTAAAAGACACTATGCCCTTTATGATTAATCAGAATAGAAACAGTTGAAAGTCTTAGAAAAATAGCACTTCATATTTACAATGCAGTGTTTGCTGAACACTTCATGAAAATCTCTTTTGCTAAACTTGACTATTTTCTAACTGTGCTGAATAATTATTGCTACTATCAACTCTTTATTTAATTATTATTATTATTATTATTATTATTATTATTATTATTATTATTATAGAACAATTGTAATCTAAGTACAGTATTTGTATCTGACATGTAGTAAGACCTGAGCTTTACAATATTGGTAGCTCATATTTTCAGCAGCAGCAGCAGCAGCAGCATTGAACCTAGAAGATGAATGTGACTGTATTAATTATTTGTTTCAGAAATCTAGACCATTATTTGTCTATGTTGATATCATGGCAGTATACAACAAATGTGAATAAAATAAATCATGCTATGGAAAGTACAATATCAAACAATAATTATAACACAATTAGAGACAATTAAAAGAAGTTTAACAGTAAGAGTAGTTCGAAAGTGGAACAGACTCCTTTGGGAGATTGTGGACTCTGCTTCATCTGAGGTTTTTAAGCAGAGATTGGCTGACCATCTGTCAAGGATGCTTTAGTTGAGATGACACTTGACGTACCTTCCAACTCTACACTTCTAAGATAAACACATTTAGAATAAATGCAAGCCTAACCATGCCTACTCAGAAGTAAGTCCTATTGGATTCAGTGATGCTTTCTCCCTGGTAAGTGGGGTTAGGATTGCAGCCTTCAGGAACAATTTTGAAGTGCCTGGTGCCCAAACAACTGACCTGGTAAAGTCAGCACTCATTGTGCTCCTGCAGCCCTGTTCAGATGACTGCTTAGAACTGGAGGTGGTATTACCCTATATAACCATAGTCTGTGGACATATTAATCTTTTTTGTCTCAGCATGGTCTCTGGTTAAACTATTTTTGCATGGTTTTACTTTTATAGCACTTTAAGCAGGGCCTGCCCAAGACATTTCTGCACTTGAGGCAACCACAAAACAGCATCCTTTCCTTCCCTACCAGGGAAGAAGGGGTGAGTGAATTTCTACATCAGGAACAAGGAGGGGAATAAAGATCACCATGGGATCTGCTGCCATTGTGGATCCTGCTGCCTGAGAATGATCACTTCACCTTGCCTCATGAGTGAGTTGGCCGTGACTTTTAAGCTCTATATTGAAAAGGCTAAAAGTAGATTCCACAGGGGTTTACTTCTGTTAACTGCACTAGACATGTGAAGATTTTGATATGTCAGTGAGGCAAGACTCATGACTTCCAGAATATTTTTATTCAACGAACAAGCAATGCAATAAATATTTCTTTGCAGTGTGTGCTATCGTCTCCAGAACTAGAGTAAAATTCATTTTGCTCGCACGTTTTCCCCTCCCAATACAAATGTTATTCTGCCAGCAATTATGTGATAGCTCAGTGAGAAAGCGCAGACAACCTCCAGTTGTTTACACAGTCATTCAATATTCTTATTTCCAGTTCTTTAAAGGAAACAGACGGGATAGTGGAAGAGCAAGAAAATGCCTCTCCTATAACAATCAGATGCGGGTTTTCCAACACAACCAGATACTGTACTCATGTAAGCAAATAATGCACAACCCCCGCTCCTAAAGATGGATGGAAGGCATTAGAGGAAGTAAAAGAAATACAAAATACGCGAGAGTATGACTGATAGCTAATTAGGAAAGTAGCCTATATACTGTACAGCCGCAAACAGCTTTTCCGTTCCCACTTTTTATTTGTAGGACTGTTTCTTTCTCTGGTTCTGAAGCAAACTATTTTGCAGCTGCAAACTCCACCTCCCCGGGCGTCGTGTTCCTCCGCCCCTTCTAGTTTCCACAGGCCAATCAGCTTTCACTCATTCCCTTTCCCCCCACGTCTCACGTGACAGCCTCATCCCAGAATCCTTTAGCCAAGATGGCAGCCCCCAGCTAATAGTGCTGCACGTGTGTATATGTGTCTCTTTCTTTTTTTGGAAAATCGAGCGGACTTAAAATATTAAAACTCCATCATTCAAAAGGTAGTTTGTTGCTAATTCACGGAAGCATGAAGACCAAATCGTCCTCTCACAAGACCGAGAACACGCACAGGGTAAGATACGGGACGGCGGGGTCGGGTGGGGTGGATCGGAAACCCGGCCCTTTTAAGAACTCGGCTTAGCGCTTCGGTGCGCCGAGCTGGCGAAATAGTCTATTTGATATTCAGTTACATATCACTTTAAAAAACAATTGAAGCAGAGTGGTACAAAAGCAAAAGAAGTTGGAGAGCAGCGCAACTTTTTTGCTTTCCTGTACAAGTTTTGGAAATCTGTAGTTACTGCAAGCAAACAAAACAGCACCACACAAAAAACCTCCCTACTGCTTATGCCCAGGGCAGTCCAAAATAGTAACTGTGTGTAGCATTTGCCACTCATCTGCTAACAAAACAGCAGGAAAACTATCCCTGTTCTTAAAGTATTCTGCTTGGCTCTGAAACCTTATCTTGTTCTACTATGTAGTTTTGTGAAGCGCTGCAAGTTTTTCAACTTATTTGTGGTGTGTCTCTTGTGCTTCTAGCACACTGTAAATTGCAGATAATTCTTAACTATGAATATGGAAGATCATGCAACAGTACAGAAGATTAGACTACATTTTCTGATTTCAAATAAGTTGTCAGTCCCATTTGAGTCTGATTTCATTGAATTCTATGGGCTGTACCATGTCATTATGTATGAAATATTATTAGAAAGGACAGCCATATAAAATCTTACTCTTTGGCAACTTCTTGTGAGCCTGATGTCTCAAAGATAATGGGGGGGGGGGAACCCAAGTAACTCCTGTTTGTTTATTACTTTTTTCAGTTTCTTACCTTCTCGGAACGCTTAAGCAATGTAAATATTGACATTATTCATCGTATTGACAGAACAGGGAGTTATGCTGAGGTAAGATTAATGTAGTTGTTTTTCATCTGTCTAGGTGTCATCTTATTCAGTGTTTGATGTGGGTGTTGAGGTGCTGGGAGCTCAGTTACAGGATGCTGCCTAGTTCTGAGCCACAGTAGGGTCACCTGGCATGGGATGAAGAGGGTGGTAGACATTGTACACCCTCACATCCCTTTTATCTAGTTACCTGCACTGGGGTGACAAATTTATTAGCTGCAGTGCTAATTTACTACAGATCCTTTGAATTCAATAAAGTTGTGACCCTTTAAAAAAAAAAGAGAGAGCTTCCTGCTGGGAGCAGCATACTTGGAACTGAAACAGGCAGTCATTGATAGAATAGGTGCCTGATGTGTTGTGTTTACAATTACCATCACTGGTTATGTCTGAACTTGTAGAAATCAATACAAGGACTGCCACAGCTGAGTTCTGGCTTAAATATCTCCACTATATCAGTTTGTTAGGCCCTGACAAAAGCTATATGATTGCTCTAGAAATCCCTTATAGGGAATAACAGTTATTTTCATTGTACAGGTGGGGAACTATTACAAAAAGAAATATTGTATACCATCATGCCACATCTTAGTCTGAAACAGTACATTGCATGCAGACTCTCCCTCCCGCTGCTGGTAGTTGGGCTGCAGTTAATGCAACACAAATGTGTTATATGGGGATCAGCTTCCTTTCTCTTGCTGTTCTGTCATGTTTGTGGGTTTTGAGCAGCTTTGTGGCCAGTCTACTGGGAGTTAGGAATTATGAAATATATAATAAAATAATATTAATAATGACCTTTGGTTTTGTCAACATTTCTAGCAAGACCAGCCCTTTGAGGTTAGGCTGTTGCTCTACAAGTGCTATAGTAAATATTTTTCCTTTCAAAACCAACAATAAATGTTCTGTCTTTGTATTTGCTAACCACTCTCTTAGTGTATTGAGAGTCATGGGAGCAAGGTCAAGCTTGTTGGGTTGTATCCAGTGAAGTTGTTCTGGTCATGCTTACACAATGGAGTTTCCCCTCTCTTCCTCCTGTGTGCAGATTTGGGTGAGGGGCACAGGAAGAGGAGAGGGAGGAAAAGTTCAATTGTGCATTTCAGTCCTTGTGCAAATGGGATGACTTTGTTGGATACAGTCCATTGTATGTTGCTCTTGTCTTGTCCATAAGCCATTTTTTTTTTGTATTGGTGGCAGCCAGGCAACCCAGTTGCTGAAACAGATCAGCAATAGTATGTGAATTTACCTAGAGTCCTGTGTAGTAGGAAAATAATAAATAGCTTTTAATCTGTATATGTAAGTCAGAGTTACTTTTATTTTCAAACAAGTTTTGTTTCTGGAGGTGTGAAAAGAATGATTCAAAATATGGGGAAAACTTCAACGCATACTTCATTTTCTTTGTTCACATTATTTGGACTGCTTGCAGTGTGTAATGATAAATATGAATGTGTGCTTAAATTAGGCACAAGTTGATACAAAGAACAGAGAACCTTGACATGCTGCCTTTCTGCATGTGAGATTGTGCATTTAGTATAGAGACTGAGAGACTCAGCTGTGACTCAGGATAGCCCTGATTAGAATCTTGCCTCTACCATCAAATCACTAGGTGGCCTGAGATAAGATGCTGTCTCTCCACCTTACCCCATTCCATCACCTGAAATGGGACATTAATACCAATTTACCTTGCAGGGTGGTTCTGAAGATTGCAACTAGGTATTATAGGTCAAGTAAGTTGAACATTCAAATATATCCTCCAACATAGGATCGTCCATTTGCAACTTCAAGTGGTGTAGTCTTAAGACAGGTCTGTTTGTCCATTTGGGGTGCTGAATTTATATATTGAGTTGTTATTTGCACACATCAGTTCTAATTCAGAGAAAGTCATCTTGTCTGTATAGCCCCTCCCTCCAGCTCCACTGTTGTTGGATCATGGCCATCTGATTGTAATATGTGATTACCAGCTGTATAAGAATTGGCATGCTTTTCACAATTTCAGTTATTTTCATATGTTATAATCATTTCTAGGTAACAGCTCCAGTTTTGCAAACACTTGTGTAACTGTTTAAATGAAAAATGGAATAACTCAGTTGTGCTTCATACCTCATAAATACTGTATTGCACCACCCTACGAAGGCTTTTTTACTTAAGCATTCCTTCAGTAATCAAGCCTGAATTGCTCCATAGGAATATATATTAACTAATATACATTCTTGTTTTTGCTAGGAGGTTGAAACTTATTTTCATGAAGGACTCGAGAAATGGAGGGAGCTGAACCTTACTCGCCATTTTGGTATATCTTTTCCCCAAAATATTTTGTATTAATACTTCTCATTGTGTGTTGTATAAAAGTGTTGCTGTTTTGTTGGAAATGTATGTAGGGAGTAAGGTTTTGCACACAATCTATCAGTTAATATACAGTTAGTGATATGTATACATTTTGAACATGGAGTGCATCAGATGAATATCCTGTGCTTTTCCTGTGCTGATTTTTGTGCAATTTTCAGTGCTAGATTAGAGGTGGCAGGATGTTTTGTTGATGTTTCCTGCCGTTTAACTTAACCTTGATATAAGCAGCACAAGTTCTTCAGTAGCCCAATCCCATCAGTGGTGCTTCAGTGCAGTATCATGACCTGTGGTCCACGTGGGATGATATGGGGGCATTATACCAGCATAGGCTAGCCCTTCTACACTACACTACACTACACTACACTACACTACACTACAATTAATGGTACAGCATTAGCTGGAGAAGAGAGATTGGGTCAGGCTTGGCAATGGTGTGCTAAAGTTCTTTTGGCCAGTGCTGTACCCACAACACTAGTGCAATGCTGTGTACCTGACAGTGCAGCAAAAGTGAGACCCCCTCCGTGAAATGTTTGTGTTAGGGAAAATTACAGGATTTCAGTGGGAGATCACAGGATATGCACAGAATGGAATTGAAGCTGTTTGACAGTCCCAAAATGTTTGCATACACAAATAGGATGATCACCTATTTAGCATTGTAAGCATAAACCATTATGCACAATAAAAAGGGTTCCATATGTTTCTCTCTCTCTCTCCTCTTCTTCCTTCTTCTGTCACAGTGGCACATACCTGTTGGATGGCCATGCAAATTCACCCCAAATCCAGCATTGGGTTCTAGATCTCGATGAACAGGGCTATCTATAGTCGTTCCACTCTATCTGCAGTTGTGGCTTTGCATTTTCCAGTAATGAGAGAGGAAGGGGCAGAAAGCAGCTAACGGTGTTCCTATTCTTCACTTTTATAAAGCTTTCATAAAATTTCTGCAACAGTTTCTTGTTTCCAAAATAGATATTTTTGTTTTCTTCCTTGTGGAACAAGTATTTTCCAGTCATACCTTCCATCCAAAAGCTTTGCCACAGTTAATCCCTTGTTTGCTCACAATAATTGGAGTGTATGTACCGGTATGTGTGTATGAGAGACAGAGATGGAGAGAGAAATTGGCACAGAAATCATTTGACCTGACAAGTCACTTTTAAAGCTTCATGCACAGTCAGTTCCTTCTTTCCCAGAAAGGTCTAACCTTTGAGCCTGTGTTTGAATAGGCTGTTGTCACGCAAGTGAGCCATGCTAGGAGCTGTGAGGGGGTGTCCCCATTATGCATTACGGGTCTTGCATGCTGGGATTGTACTCCATGGTTGTACACCTGCTGGCTTTGAGCCTTTAAAGCTAGGAGCAATGTAATATGTGCAAGAGCTGGAAAGTACAGGTAATGCATGCTGGCTATTCTTTCTATGGCCTGATGCTGATGCAATCCTGTATACACTAATCCAGTGTTTTTCAACCACTGTTCCGCAGCACACTAGTGTGCCGCGAGATGTTGCCTGGTGTGCCGTGGGAAAAATTGAAAAATTACTTTATATATAGTCAATATAGGCACAGAGTTAATTTTTTTTAACATTTTCTAATGGTGGTGTGCCTCGTGATTTTTTTCATGAAACAAGTGTGCCTTTGCCCAAAAAAGGTTGAAAAACACTGCACTAATCAACTGAGTCCTGCTGAACTCAGTAGATTAGTGTTCCTGAAACTCCATGAAACAAACCATTAAGGTTTTTTTTTTTCTTTTTTTTACACACAGTGACATTCTACAAGCAGGTAGTCAACAAATGCCAGTCTTTCAACCAGCTGGTGTACTATCAGAATGACATTGTGCAGAGCTTGAAAACCCACCTGCAAGTGAAAGACAGTCTTGCTTTTCAACCTCTTTTGGAGTAAGTACCTGCTGCAATATCTAAAATATACCTTCTTAGTTTCTGTTCATGGGGGGGGGGGAGGGCCAACGGTGCATTTTTATTTATTTTTTAGTCCATTGGGTATCTTTGGGCAGTTAACTGTTTTTCAGTCCTAGGCTCTCTTTTCCAGAATGGGAATGATACTAGCTATGCTCATCACACAGGACTGTAATGAGGTTATGTTAGCTGTGGTGAACTTCAGGAGTACACTGGGCCATACAATATACAAATACATTCACTTGTGAGCAGACCACGGGACAGTGAGATTTCCCCCAGAGTTATTTGAAATCATCGTGGGATGTGTGTGTTCGAATTATAATGTGGCACCACTGACATTTTCCTGCTTTATGTATCTCAATACAGCTTAGTGGTGCAGCTGGCTCGCGATCTCCAGACAGATTTCTATCCTCATTTTCAAGACTTTTTTCTGTCCATTACAAAATTGTTGGATACCCAGGACACGGAGCTGCTGGAATGGACTTTCACCTGTCTTTCTTACCTTTACAAATATTTATGGAGGCTGATGGTGAAGGACATGTCCAATATTTATGGGTAAGCTTAAAAATAACAACAACAACAACAACAACAATAACATGGCCAGTACACGAGTCTTATTCTGCATCATTTGCACTCTTCTTTATTTGAGTTAGACTAGAAGGGCTTTTGGTCCCTTTCAGCACTGATTCTTATAACCAGTGTGGCCCTGATTCTGTGTGCACACAACGGCAGCATATTTCTTTCCCTCTTCTAAATTTACTGAGAAGAAAATGATATGTTCATTGGGCAGTGTGGTAAGGGAAGCAAGAATGCCTATTATGTTTACTATTGGTTTGTCTGCAAGGCTCTGTATACATGTTCTACTACTGAGCTATGGCCACGATTAAATCAGTATAAAATATGTGTTAATAAATTTGCTTTGTGTCCGATGATGGATTCCAGGAAGCATTGCTAGAGAAATGAATTGATCCTGCATGTTTTTATTTTTATATTTGTATTTTTGAATGTTGTACTTGCAGATTGTACAGCACCTTGTTGGCTCACCAGAAACAGCACATCAGAAATTTTGCAGCAGAAAGCTTCACCTTCTTGATGAGGAAGGTAAGTGATGTTGGGGCGGGGGCAGGAGAGTGTAAAAGAGAAGTGCCTTCTGTTCAAATCAAGTTTAATACTGCAGCTTTAACATTTAACAAAATACAAAGTGTTACTAGGCACCTCTAGTTTGAAGGAAATGACTATCATCCATTTAGTTCAGTGTACCTATGAAACTGCTTTATAGTGGCCCACTTTGTATTTCAGTGTAAACCATAGGCAATGATTTATTGTGGGTGTGCCTTTCTGGGCTGTGTTCTACCTTAGTGGAAACAACAAACCATGATCCCTCACTCAGCATTGCATCCAAACCAGAGATTGTGGTTTGCAAAACCAGTGAGTCAATAACAAACCTTTGCTACTGATTGTGGGGTGTTTTTTTTTTAGGAATGAAACAAACCATGATTCCTGGTTTGACAAAATACTAAGCCATTTGACTCCTCCATGCTAGTTAGACCAAGAGAGGAAACAAACAGACCAGAAAGGTGCAGTCATGGTAACCCATTAGCTATAGTTTATTGTGACATGCAAATAAAGCCAATGAGTGAGACCATCTAGCCAGCATTGTTACCTTTAACTAGTAGCAGCTCTTTTTTTTAATGGAGGTGCCATGTATTAAACATGGCACTAGGTAGGTTGGATTTTTCTGCTTGTTGTTGTAGAACAGTGACTGTAACTGTAGTGTTCTTAGTAACTGGTGCAATTTCCAACTATACCACATAGCAGAATAATAAGAAAAAGCAAAACTTGGAGTAACTTTTCTGTCATTAGTTTACTGGTCAAATGCTGAACCACTTCCCCTGAAGAACACAAATGTTTGAAATGTATTGGGAAATCTGATGACCAGTTTGTAAACAAATCCTCTTGCACCTATCACCTTCATGTTTTCTCTTTGACTTATTGATTCTTTACTTATTGTTGTTAGGATGCTATTTAAGCTGGACCTTTAAGGCTAGTCATTTAATGGTTTTAGGCACTTCACTGGTTTATATTTTTTCCTGGAAATATGGTTGCCACTGAGGAGATGAACCATGTTTTGCTCTTGGCTTGCATTACTAGCTGCTCATGGGTAAAAGGCTTGTCTGCATGTTTGAACTGATAGCAACCCTGCTGGGGAACTGGTGGTTTCCACAGCACAGTAGCCATCAGTCTGCAAAACATGGACAGCTCAATGTAAAAAGAAGTGCCCATGTGGGCTGGGTGTCCAATTAACTCTTCTTCTCGGCATCAATTTTATTGTGGGGATAACAGCCTTGCCTCTTGGCCTGACCTGCTTGATCAATGTAACATCAGAAGACACTCCCCAGTTCCCGAGAAGAAGGACAGGTAAAAGTATGTAATTAATACATGCTACGGTGCTTGAAATCTACTTTTCCCATTTAGTTTATATACATTGTAGCACCAATATAAAGCTGGGAGTGTAATAGGTAAGAGTAATGGCAGGAATTTTAATTAGCTGTTCTAGGTAGTATGTATGAATTAAAATAAAAGGGGTGCAAACTGTAATTTTGTTCCCTAGGTTTCAGACCAAAATGCTCTCTTAAACGTAATGTTCCATGACTTGGAAATGCATCCAGAAAAAGTAGAAGGTGTCGGACAGCTGATTTTTGAGACGTGCAAAGGCGTTAGGAACATGTTCCATTCCTGTGCTGAAACGGTAATCAATCCAGTGCATGAAGCAAATGGAAAATTATAAAGTGCCTGATTCGCTAGTGAATTTTTAACTTGCTTCCATAGATGATTGGTCTAGGTTGGTTTGCCCTAAATTCCCCCCTCCCCCAACAGACAAATAGCAAGTCTGTTTCACACATTTCAAGAAGACTTTCAGGATATTATATCTCTAGTTCTTTTTTCTTTTAAAAAAATTATTTAATCAGTCAATACTTGGCACAGTTTCCATAAGGAGAAAGTGTGTGTGTGTGTATAATATATGGGATGTGGTGTAATGGTTAGAGTGTTGGACTCTATCACTAGGGAGAACAGGTTTTAAATCCCCACTCAGCCATGAAGCTCACTGGGTGATCTTGGGTCATTCACTGTCTCCCAGCTTACCCGACCTCATGAGGTTGTTGTGAAATAAAGTGAAGAGAACCATGTATACCACCACCTTGAGATCCTTGGAAAAAGTGATATATACAAATAAATGAGTATGTATATGTGTGTGTGTGTGCGCATAATTTTGCATAGAAAACTTTCCTAGTTGTACAGGGTGAGTCTTTTAAAAGAGGCCCTGTGGAACATGTGCACTCTGTATCCACGGGGCCTCTTTTAAGGACTCGCCCTGTATAATGCTAATCTTGCATAAAGGATCAGATTGCCATGAAGCAGCAGTAGCTTCCTTTAAGCTGAAAGTCGTTTATTGAGGATTAAATGAGTTTATGATCAGGGTTAGAGTGAAAAAATATTTTTAATGTGAACTATTTTAAAACATTAAAGATGCGTGTAATTCCCCCCCCCCCCAGGCTATAACATTAATTCTGAAAAAGCTGGGGCCACTTACAGAAACAGAAGTGACCCTCTCCTGGAACTTGGTTGGCGAAGCTTTCGAACATATGGCAAAATCAGCTGCTGGATTCATCTATAAAGAACATTTCAGTGTATTTTTCAGATGCTTGCAAGTGAGTTGTAATTGATTAAAATAGAAAGGGGCTCTACCCTCTACCCTCCTTTGAATTACAGTAGTATGTGGCAGGAGATGGGAAAGTCATGTGGTGAGTGTCATGTGGTGAGCTGGCAGGGATCCAGAACCACTGTTGTCAACAGTGAAATGAATGATGTTGTACACTGATTGATTTTAACAACGTTGCCCGTAGAATTGGGTGGGAAAACACTGTCCTTAATATATAAAATTTCTCAATGGCACTTAAAAAAAGCTGCTTGTAATTGTGAATAACAAGCAAAACTTTTATATTGTCTGAGATGTCCATTCTTCATGAAGTCCCATTCACGTGGTCTGAGTAAAGGGGTGAGAAATAAGGTTATAAACCACTGAATTGCACTTTTTTTGAGGAACCTTTTGTCTAGCTAAGCAGCAGCAGCAACAACTATGGAAACGTCTGACTTTTGGGTGCAAAACCTTTTTTTTTTAAATCCACCACACAGAAATCAATACTTGAACTGCAAGAAAAGATAACGAAGGACAACTGCTGTGAAGCTTCTGAACAGATTGAGAGGGTATTGCAAGTGTATTTGATCTTAGCAGAATATGCACAAGGCTCCAAAATTGTTCAGCCTGAAGAAGTTTGTAAGGTCAGTAAAACTTTCTTCTGCTAGAACAGATCATGTACATCTGGCATGAGAGAGGATATGAATCAAGGTGGAAGCAAAGCAAGGAAGCATTGTTTAGCTTTGTCTTTGAGGTTATTTCAAGGGTTTGGATCTAGTGGTAGAGAGGGTGCAGCTACGAGTGAAATTTATTAGTCATTTTTCGCAGCTTAAGAATTCTGTTGATCTAGATCAGGCATGTCCAACAGGTAGATCGTGATCTACCAGTAGATTACTGGACGTCTGCTGTAGATCACTGGTAGATCACCCCCAAAGAAGCTGAATAACTGTGCCCCCCTAAAAAAGCTCAACATTTTACCTCCTCCCTGAAAAAACTCAACAACTTTGACCCGACCCCCCCCCCCAAAATGGGGTCTTCCTCCTTCCTAAAAAATGCTGAACAACTTTGACCTGAACCCCCAAAAAGGGGATAGATCACTGCCAGTTCTTAACTCTGTGAGTAGATCGCAGTCTCTTGGGAGTTGGCCACCCCTGATCTAGATTAACTGTTGGTCTATGACTAATAAACGGATGGATTCATTGTTGATCTAGATTCACTTTTTTTTTTAACAACACTGACTATTTTGCTATATTGTTGTGCTATGTCAGATATATTATTCAAGAAGGAAAAATGCCTTAGTGCAAAGGAATGTGCTATCAGAAAGATTTAGGGATAGGCATGACTCCAAACTGTGGTCTTAGGCCCCACTGTTTTAGGTAACTAATGAAGACCTGGCCAGCTTTTTGAAAAGACCTTTGGTTAATTCTACAATTTTGCTAGCTCATTCCTTATATTTTTTGTGCTGCTTGAATGTTTGTTTTATTCTGTGTGCTTTTTTTTTTACTGCCTGTTAGCAGCTTTGAGTCACCTTCAATAAATAGGCAGGATGCATAAAAAAAACAGATACTGTACAGGTCACTTTTGACTAGTCTTATAAGTCAGAGATTTCATTTAAGCAAACAACAAAAAGCTTCTAGCACTCATGACTTCAGATAGAAACAGGAATTCTACTTCTTCTTGCCAGAATTTCTAAGTGTGTTTTTAATTGTTCATATTTTCATTTCACAGACATTAACAAAACTAATAGAAACACCTGACCTCTCAGTGTCCTGTCGTGATACTCTGCTTAAAGTTATTTCTGTTCTGTTTCTTGATGAGAGTGTCTTATTGCCGGATTCATTGGTCAAAGAAATTGTTGAAAAGGTAACAAAACATTTGGCTGGACTCGGTTGAATACTGTATTATGAACATTCCACTTTTGAGCACCTGGTCTGCAAGATTTGATTCATACATTACCCTTTTCTGTGAGTGAATATATGCAAACAGGCTCACTTTCCCCATATAAGTCTTCTGGAAATAGGAACAAATCTCTTTTCTTCCGGCAACCAATACAGGCAGGTGCAGCTGGGCATAAATGCTAGAGTTTCTCCTCCTCCCAACTGAGCAGCTGAACTGCTGGGATCAAAGTAGTAGTTGGAAGCTATTTGCCATAAAAATCTGAGTCCATGTCTTGAGAGAGTTTTGTAGGGGAGAGCCCATAGCAAAGTGGCAGAGTTCCCCAGACCCTTCTGGTGGCAGGACTGTGTAAGAGGTCCACCCGAGACCTTTAGTTGGAGTAGGTATTACTGAGTTAGATGTCTGAGTACAGTTTCATGTTGTCACACGGGTTCATTGACATGGGTTCATTGACAACTGCATTTAAAGAGATGTACGTGTCTGCAAGTTTTGCATGATCAGTGACTATTTTTCTGTACGCTAATGCAGTAAATACTGGGAAAGACACCACAGATAAGGTGGTTCCCCAATTTGTAAGTTCTGTGTCTCAATTTCCTTTGGGAGCAAACAGAATTTTGCAGATTATCTTTTGGAATCAGAATTTCCCATCGTCCTCCAAAGTAATCCCAATGAATCTGGAACCAGGTCTTTATTTACTTCAATTTACTGTTCATGTGCTTTTTAATAGATCTTCAGAGGTGGATTTGAAAGGCGTTCTCTATGGGATTTTTCTAAAGTTATGTTTCCAATGGAACAATTTGAAAAGGTAGGTGAGCATTTACCCCTTTTTCAGCAGCTCGAGAACTGCATCTTAAGGCAGACAGAAGTTAGTGTGATCCTTGTCTTGTCTCCTTCCCTTTCCAGCAATTTCTTCCCAGTCTCCTTGAGTATGCTGAGCACTGCATTTGTGGAGAAGATGCTCTGGTTCAGGAGGAGGCCTTAGCAGTTCTGGCTAAACTCATTCTAGAGAAAGCAGAACCTCCCACAGTTGGTTCGATGGCCTTTGAGAAGTATCCCTTTGTTTTTGTGGAAGGGTATGTGACTTGAGCAGTTGCTTTTGAGCTGTATCTGTGGGAAAGGAGCAGGTTGCAATGTTCTATTCTGGTCACTTAAGTATTGAAACATACTTTGGATTAATAAAACTATGCTACTTTTAAATACCAAGGGCGAGGGAATGTGTGGACATCTCCCATTTCCCTCAACCAGCACGGATGGCCTAGTAAGTCAGGGATGATAGGAGTTGTGGTCCAGCAACACCTGGGAGGCTGCATACTACTTATCCCTGCAGGCAATCTTGCGTATCTGTTGTAACAGCATACAATCGATTTAATTTTAGATTGAATAGAAGACAGTTGCGAAGTAAAAGAACCGAAGAGAAAGAACAGAAGACTGTTTTGGATCACATTCTGTCTTGCATTCAGATACCAGAAAACAGAAACATGGCTGATCTTTCAAAACCCTGGGCAGCTCTTGTGGTGCTTCCTCACATAAGGTGAATATGTGAGGCGCTTACTTACTAACTTGTTTCTATAAAAGTAGACCACATGTAGGGTCACTGATTTGTAAGTCTCTCTCAAAGCAAACAAGTGCAGTTATTCTTCTGTATGTTAGGTTCTCGTAACAAATGAGCTGGGGGTGTCTACTGTGACGTTGGGAGGATATAGAAATAAAACCCTGCTTCTATGGAAAGCCCAAATGGCCTGGAAAAGAACGCTTTTGCATCTTTCTTCTAAAGATTCAACACCTTTTTGTGATAGGAAAAAAAAATTGGTAGCACAGCAGTAACACATCCTAAAACCTTTTACTGGAATAAAGTGACTGTGCCAAAAGCAAAAAAAGAAAGAAAGAAAAAGACCCAAGAGTTGCGTCCTTTGCAACACTGCAAACCATCTTGGGGCACATCTTGATTCCACTTGCTGATTCACTGCTGTCCTTTGATATATTGCTGACTCAAGTGGTATTTCTGGTCAGCCCAGTTTTAAGCTGTGGTAAAGGATTAATCAAAATGAACTCTTCTCAAATCCAAAGATGTACAGTTAAAAGCAACAACAATGAAAACTTGTTTTGTATTTCCATATCCCATTAGTATTCAAGGGCAATTATGTAGTGGTTGTTTCTGTTGCCATGACAACCACTTTTTATTTGGGTTGCTTTATTTGGAAGTATTGTGGCTAGGGTTTTTTGTGGGGGTTTTTTGAGGGGAGGGGGAGGAGTGCCCCATGTCACTTGGAATAGTCCTGAAAATGTTTATCTTAGTTCACGAATTGTAGGATAACTTGAAGATGGGTGGAATTTACGGTGAAAGATAATGCTATAGCAACTGAAGCTGTAGAACCAGGTTGTCAGTTAATTAATCCCAGTTATTGCCACATCCAAGCTTTGAAATTCTCTGTCCATGAGATCAGTTTTGCTCCCATCCTTTTTTGGCCTTCTGCCTTAGTTTGCTACAGGGTTGGCCCAAGAAGTTTTGCTGCCTGAGGTGAAGGGTTCCATGTACAAAAAAATCAGAATGTACTGGCAGCCAGACCTTCCTTCTATGTTGCAAGCAAGACAGCCTGCCTCAGGTGCAGTGGGCATTGCTCTTGGCAAATGCTGTTTCCCAATGTCACTGTTCTCCACCCCTCAGCACCTGCCACTTCAAGGCAGTTGCCGCATTCTACTTAACAGTAGGGCCAGCCTACTTCTCTGTTTAGAAAAGACCTCTTAAATTATTGCTGTTTTTTCAACTGTTTTTGTTTCTTGGTCTGCTGTTTTGTTTGACTTGGTGATTTACGCTTTGGTTTTTTAAAAAACTTTTTTTTACATGCAAAGGCGAGGTACAGTATAAATATTTTAAAATAAATGAAACCTGACTTCAAGCTCATTCATAAAGGTGGGCAAGTTCCTTCTCAAGTTGAAATAGAAATTGAAGTTTACATAGCAATGACCCGAAGCTGCTGGCAATTACAGTAGCTTTTGGGACCATTGTTAGGGCCGAAATAGATCAAATGGCCATCACACAATTAGCCATTACACAATTGCCTTTTAAAAAGTAAATTTCAGGAGGCTTGATCTGGATTGGGATCCTGCTGTGTGAGTATGGGAGGTGTTAACCCTTTGCCCCCTCTTGTAGTCACAAGCCAGAGTGGGCCCCTGACACTTGTGGTTTGGATTGGGGGGGGCGGGGCGGAGATTTGCCATGATCTAGATTGGGACTGCAATGGAAAGGGGGCAAATGATTAAAGCCCACGACCCCATTTCAAGATAGCAAACCCCATGCCTAAAAGGTACATTAAAGAAGCAAATAATGCAGTTGCTAATTGTGTGGATGGTGTCATGGCTAGTTTGATTGCATATGCTTGAATCAGTCTAGCCCTGGTTAGTCAAGACACTGGGTGTGTTTGTGGGGTGGGGGAGCTAAACCCACTTATGTGGAAGTAAATTCCATTGAAGTTAGTGAGACTTGAGACTTGCTTCTAAGTAAACACACATAGCATTTTCCTTTTATTCAATTAGTACTTAAGGATATGTAACTTTTTCAAGGTTTTATCTTACACACTTCACTGCAGCTGTGTTAAGTTTGTATCTCTGTATCTAACAGGCCGCTTGTCAAAGAGAAAATCCTACCAGAAGTTAAAGGTTACGCTGAGTATCTATTCACTGCTCTTGAGACAGGACAGCCTTGCAAAGGTGAGCTGTTGAAAGTAATTTCTCGTTATTCTGCAATGGTGGGTAAAACCAGCATTCTTTGAAAGGGAAACTGATCTCTGCAGAAGTCCTCATTGCAGCTTGTTCATGGTGCACCAAACCATTATTTAGCATTACATGGGAAAGCAGCCAGTCTTTTGCATTTTGTATAGATTTTTTAAAATTAAAGGGCTCCCCAAGGGTGTAGTCACAAAGTATGGATTAATATATAACTTATTCCCGTTTTGTTTTCCCAGGAAGCCTGTTTGTGGTCTGCCAAGCTGTGAGCACACTGCTTAGTTTAGCAGAATCCTTGGAAATTCTAGATCTGTTACCAGTGGAACGCATAAAGACTTTGTTGATGTATGTAATGGGGAGACGAAGTTTGCCTTTTATGTATGGAGCAATATGTTGAGCTTGCGTGTGCTTGTTTAGCGCTGTGTTTTCCAAAGTTTAGAGTGCATGCATTGTCCAGTAGTAATCATTGGGTTGAGTTATTTCTAACCATATTGCCAGATCAACAGTTTGCTTCAGGTTAAAGACAAATAACACACATGTTAAGTATTAATATTTTACTTCCCATCCATTTTTGCTTATACAGTGGTACCTCCGGTTGCGAACGGGATCTGTTCCGGAGGTCCGGCCGCATCCTGAGGAATTCGCAACTGGAGGTGCCACTTCTGCACATGTGCGCAGTGCGGTTTAGCGCTTCTGTGCGCACTGCGAAACCCTGAAAAATACTTCCGGGTTTGCCATGTATGTATCCTGAAGGATACGTAACTGGAGGTGCACGTAACTAGGGGTACCACTGTATTTAATTATATATTGACTGATAGTAACGTGCCTCTTTTCCCCAGGGCATTTCCTTCAGACCCATCTGCCTTGCTGTTGGCTGATCTGTATTGTACAAGATTGGCATTGTGTGGGTACTGTAAACATCTGTCCCAAGAGAGTCTGATGGAATTGCTTTTAAAATTGCAAGCCAATATTTCAAGCAGTGTATCCAAGGTAACATTTATTTTCTAGCAGTTTCTTGCTGAATGCATTGTGTTTTGAAACAGTTACTGTTGAGGTAGAATTCCTTAATGAAGAAGCTGGTCAGGGAGCATCTGTCATAGGACTGCTTGCTTCTCCATCCCCTCAGCTGAGAGACCAGCCGATTTAGGCTCCTCTTCTCGATGAACTTCCATTCTAGCTGGTCGTAACAAAGAAAACGAGTTCGCTTTTTTCCTCCTCCCCCCTCAATCTCTTTTAGTTATGTGCCACATGTTTTAGATTTTAAGGCTAAAAGATGTTTGTAAGATATTTGTAAGCTGTTTTGGGAGCTTATTCTTGGCTAAGGAGTAGGAGCAAAATACTTAATGTAAATAAATGATAAATTAATACCTTTCAGTTGCATCCTTTTCATTATGCCTGATTTTGTAGCATGAAAAATGTAATGAAATCTGATTTCCCCTTTGATAGGTACGACTGTTGACAATAAGGATTTTAAATCATTTTGATGTCCAGCTTCCTGTGGGGAGTGAGGTAATATTTCATGTAAAATAATGCTGTCCGGGTGCTGCCCAAGCAACTAAGATTGCACTGGTAGATAAAACATTGTATAGTTTTACTATTACATAATTCATTGAATGTTGTTATGGGGTTCTTCTTTTCTAGGTAATTTAAGCTTTAGATCCTTTTGCTTAATGAGGGCTTAGTTATGCAAAAGTTTAGGAGAAACATAAGTGTGTTATACATTTGTCTTTTTGGAGAGGAGTGGTCATGAATGGGAATATCTTGAATTTAAATGAAGAGTGGTGTGTTTTTCCTGGCTGAAAATGATTATTTGGTGTCACTACAGTTCAATTGCTGGGTGTGGTTTTTTTCCCCTTACTGTCTTGCCATTTTTGCTGTACATTTTTTTTGATACTGTATTTATGTGAATCTAATGCACCATTGAATCTAATGCACGCTTCAGTGTTCAAAACCTTGAAACCAAAAAAGTATTTGCTATGCAAGCAGTGTTTTTCAAACTTGCAGTCAAATCTAATGCGCCATCAAATCTAATGCACACCCTAATTTTTGCGACATTATTTGGCCAAAAATAGTGCACATCAAATTCGAGTGAATGCAGTATATTTGATCCTCAGCTGACTTCTAACAGCTGTGCGGGAACTCTTCCACGAAGCCTTGTTTTACATAAATCTTGTAACACCAGCTGTTTCTTTTGCTTTTGCTAAGGATATGGGCATGGGGGAGCTACAGTCTGTATTTGCCATATTGCTTCAAGCTGAACTTGTGCCAGCAAGCATCAATGATTATCGTGAGAAACTGCTCCACTTAAGAAAGCTGAGGCATGATGCAGTCCAACCCCTGACCCCTGCGGGACCTTTACAGGAGGTAAAATGTCATTCTTGAAGGACATGCTACAGCTTTTCCCTTCTTGCTAAAGAAGGTCACGTACAGATTGAGTTTCCTTTTGTACTTCATCATAACAGGCTTAACAACATGTGGGCGTTTTGATAACTGGTTTCAAGAAACAAACTAGCTGTAGTGGCTGAGATCCAGATCCTGCATGTCATGCACAGAACAAAGGTGGCCCTATTTTTCTCCTTTGTTTAAGAACATGGGGGAGTCCCTGTCTATGTAAAACTGTGGGCAGTGAATTTTGTTTCTGAATTGGCTGTTGCTAAACAAATGAAAACTATTGAAGGATATTTGTTTCTGTTAGCAACTGTGCTTTTACAGCTGAAGAGGGTTCTCTTTTGTTTTTCTTTTGAAGAAAAACTGGTTTCCCTTTACTGTTCTCCAAGTTTGCTTTTTGCATTTGTAAAAGATTAGCTTGTCTTCCTGATCTGTCCCAAATGTTGTCTTTAGTCTATTAGCATAATACCAGGTGTCATAACTGGCCAGGTGCTTGCAGAGGGAGGGTCTGTATATTGCACAGACTACAAGGGGTGGGTTCAGTGCAGTGCTTCTCTAGATCTATCCTTACCTATCCTTCATCTGTAGAGATAATGCATGGAGGGGGGAAGCAAGATCTCCATAGGTCTCCTGAACCCACCCTCTGACCTCCACACATTTTCAGAGGAACTTGCACAATTACATGTGCAGCCAGGAAACCTGATTCAATAGAATTCCCAATGGCTAGTGCAAACCTATGTACTTGCAGCCTGTTTTCACCCTTTGTACTATCTTTCTTTTTGAAAAGACAGAAAGAATGATTCCAATCCCCCTTTGTGTGTTTGTTCTATGTGTGGAGGGGAATTGAAAATACACCTAGTGCATCTCCACTCATCGAGCACCTATTGATGGCCAGTTCATGCTTTTCCTTCTTTGCAGTGGCATCCTATAGAACTTTGTCACCCACTGTTATAGGAGGAGACGGATAATTCATTTACATATTGTTACTAAACACAAGGGGATCTATTTTGGGAAACCATCGCAGTGAAGCAGGCCATTGATATTGCTCCAAGCTTAATATTCTGAGGCTTTTTCTGCTTTGTCACAGTAGAATGAGAGGAAACTTTTTGATTTACTAGAACAATTGAGTTACTGGAGCTTTTACAGGGACCAGGCAAATTAACAGATTGTAAATGTTAAATGGAAATGTTTGGTTTTGTGAGAATGAGTACCACTAATAAATGTATTAACGATGGTTTAAAGATACAAAAAAAACCCATATTGAAATATTATCCTAGGTGCCTCTTCGGTATTTACTGGGAATGCTTTATATCAACTTCAATCCATTGTGGGTTCCTGTGATTGAGCTTATAGCGTAAGTATTTCCTCCCACTCCTGAATAATAAAAACTGTATAAACAAATAAAGTATAAAATTGATCTGGGTGAGAGTTCTACGTGTATTTTGATAGGTGGGGAAATTAAATTAATTGCAAGGCATATTTCTGCTTGGATTGCTGAATGTCCTGTTTTAAAAGTGAGTGGTTTGCATCTTCATGCGTTTGGGTCAAATTCATTCCTTACTTTAGAAAATGTCACCCCTGCTTCCTAAGACTTATAGTGCAAAATATTTCTTTATCTTATTCATAAATATAAGTTTCTAATGTTCTCATTTTACACATTCTTAACTGAAGCTGAAGCAGAGAGGGCTGTCAAAGCCCACTAGTAAAGCAATGGCAGAGCTAAAATTTGATTCCAGGCTTCCCATATAATGAAGAGAATGACTATCCCATATAGGAGTGTATATTTATGACAGGAATAGGAGACCTCTGGCCTTCCAGATTTTGTTTGACTCCAGCTCTCATCATCCCTGACCATTGGCTATGCTGGCCGGGACTGAAGGGAGTTGGGGCCTATCAACATCTGAAGGGCCACCGCTTGATTTACAAGATTTAGTATTCTGTTTTGGAAACATTTTGCAAAGCACTTTTGGATTCTCACATGACCAGAAGGAAACCCTGTCAATTAATATCAGAAAGCTGTAGATCCTTAATAGTGTCAGTGAACCAAATAGGACAGCCTTGTTTTTATGGACTATCTTGGTAGACCTAGCTGACCAGGATCTGCAAGCAGTAGTGCATGATATTCCATGTTGGGGAGTGAGTGGGCCGACAGAGGAGTAATGGAGTTTCTTTGGTTTCTATGCTGGGCACAGAGGAGGGATCAACAGCTCTCTCGTCTATGCCCAGCGTAGAAATGCTGGTATTATTTGTCTTCCTTTATGCCAGTAGTATTTGTAGTTTTATTTTATAGGCTGAAGTTGCCCAATTTTACATCCCCCCTTTATTTATTTTTTAAATTAGCTCTCATGCAAATGAAATGGAAAACAAACAGTTTTGGAAAGTTTACTTCGAACATTTGGAAAAGGCTGTCATTTATGCTGGTAAGAGAAAGCAACTTTAATGGTTTCATAATAGTCCAGCCAAGGATCAGAGCTGCTCATGAACTAAGTCTAGGGGTTTCTGAATTTGTACAGTTCAGGAGAGTTTTTCTCTTTCTCCCACTCCATTCTCAGCCCCAGAATGGGAGGTGTTCAAGTGTCTCAAAGTTGTTTCCTCTCTTCCTGTTGCTGCTTTTGTTTTTCCTAAGAAAAGAAACTAGTAGAACAACTTCAAGGCATACAGAGGCTACATGCAGTGGTGGGAGCAAGACGTCTCCTTCCTAGACCATTGGCCATGCTGATGGTAGTCCCACAACACCTGTAGGAGACCATGTTAGCTACATCTGCTCTATACAAATGTTATGTCTGCTTAAAGACATCCAGAAAGCTTTATACATGGGGTGAAAAGCTGTGAGTCTCTCAAGGGGCCTCAGAGCTCGCTCAGCTGGGGGCAGGATCCTTTCCACCCCGTTAGAGCAGCAGATTGGGGCCAGCTGTATTGGCCACAGCTTGCGAGGTGCTGGGGTGAAAGTGTCTCAGCTCCCACAATGAGAGCTGCAGCAGTTGCACCCAGCAACTTGCCAGCTGGAGCCAGTGCAGCTTTTTGAAACATTGTGCTATATCGTCAAACCGTGATGTTTAGCTGGCGATATGCTGCAATGTTGAAAACCCTACATCGCCCAGCCCTGGGCTCCACTTGTCTTAACTATAGCTGCATCATCTTGTTGGAACATTTTCTAATAACTGTTCTCCCACTTTTTATGACATACCCTCCAAGAGCAGCGGGGTACTGTATTAGCTGCAGTGCCTTCAAAATAGTAAATGGAACTTACGGCCTTGTACTAATACATGATCAGAAGCTTCTAAAGAGTAATAAAACAGAATTATAGTTTTGCTTTTTCTGTAGAGAGAGAGCTACATAATGAGCTGGAAGAAGATCAGTGGGACATTATGGATGCTCAAGGAGAAGAAATCCATGGAAGAGACGTCAGAACTTTGTATATTGAGCAGCTGAAATGTCAGACATGCTGCAATGAGAGGACAGATCACGCGAATTTTAGGCTGTTGCTTTGGAAGGCAATGTCAAAATTTCCAGACAGAGTGGAGCCCAGGTCTAGGGAACTCTCTCCGCTTCTCTTAAGGTTTATTACGTGAGTATTTTCACCGAGAGTGGGCAAGAGAGGGAATAATTTTTGAGTACTGGTTTTAAATGCTATCGAAAGTTACCTGCGTAATTTTTAAGACAACTTCAGGGATCGCTCTATATTTGTGTGCAGACGTGTGTTTGTGTGAGTGTGCATGGGTGTGTGTGTGTGTGTGTGTGTACACTAATAATTCTCAGAACTTAGTGAGAAATTAACTTAGCCCTAGCCATGATCTGCACATAATTGCTGGGAGGTAAAAATTGTTGGAGAAATGGGAGGTGGTTTGGGAGGGCATTCCAGGCAGAGGAAAGAATAGAACAACAGAAAACAGAAGTTTCTAGTAACTTCCATAAGTTGATGAGAGACAGACAGACAGGACCTACCTGGTCGGGAGGAACTGCAACACTAGCTCCCCAACGGGTGTTTTGATGGTGAGATGGTGGGGAGGTCAGTGGGCGAGTGGCAGCAACACACCATCTGGAAAATAAGCACCGTGGCTCTGCGCCACCAGGCAAACAACTTCTGGAGAGAGGCTATAAAGATAGCTAAATGTCAGTGTTAAATATAAGCAGTAGGAGCTTGAGGTTGGTGCGTAGAATAACACGGAACCCGTGTGGAGACTTAAGGAGGGGGAGGTGTGAGGTAATCACAACATGAAATATATATTTTTACCGAGGCATTTGAATAAATCGAAAAGAGAGAAGCAACAGGCAGGAAGGCCTAACTAGAAACAGGCTGCAGGAGTTCTAGGCCATCCCTTTTTTGTTTTCTTGCTTTTCTTTTTACAGCAACGAATACTATCCTGCAGATTCACTGGTAGCTCCAGCACAAGACCTTAGAAAGAAAAGTGGTAGCAGTGTAAAACGAGACCTCACCGTGGAAGGAGATGCAACAACCATGAAAGATGATGAGAAGGATGAGGATGAGAATGAGGGAGAGAAGCAAACTTCTGAAGAGCCAGTGATGGAAGAGATGCCAAAAAAGAAGACTAGAAGAGCTGCGTCAAAGTAAGCTTTACTTAATTACAGGGACGGAAAACTTTCTGTCCCACAAATATTGGAGAAGATCAGGTTGGGAAGAGGAGGGCTGGGGTGGTGAAACCTATATTCTTTTACATAGTGTACACATAAGGTGAAGAAGATCACTTTTGAATGTAATTTGGCTTGTGGTTCTTACTCCCCCATGAATGGCCCATAAAAAATTGGAGGTTGAAAGGGGCATTCCAAGGCTGCTTCCAGAGGACTTTGAAACAGCTCCGTGATATGGCCCACAAACTATAAAAAGATCCCCACCTCTTACGTAACAAGAGAACATGCTAATCACGTTATGAAACAGAGAACAATAGCTCTTCCAGTGGTGGGAAGATCGCAAATCATGGTTGGTTCTGGCTGGTCATTGCTGTAGTGCTAAAATTCTGCATTTGTTGATTAGAGCATGGTGCTGATAACACCAAGGTTGCAGGTTTGATCCCCGTATGTAACGCTGCATATTCCTGCATTGCAAGGGGGTTGGACTAGATTCCTAGGGTCCCTTCCAACACTACAATTCTTTGATTCTATGAGTTTCTATTGTGAGAATTGTAGGCCAGGATTGAGAGAGTCGGGTGGGTGGGTGGAATGCCATTGTGGTGCAGTGGTTAAGAATCATAATCTGGGGAACCGGGTTCGTGTCTCTGTTCCACCACATGCAGCTGCTGGGTGACCTTGGGCTAGTCACACTTCTCTGAAGTCTCTCAGCCCCACTCACCTCACAGAGTGTTTGTTGTGGGGGAGGAAGGGAAAGGAGAATGTTAGCCGCTTTGAGACTCCTTCGGGTAGTGATAAAGCGGGATATCAAATCCAAAGTCTTCTTGATTGTGACAGAACTCCAGCCTCAAAAATTCTTGTTCCTCAAAGGAATTTTAAAAATACCTATATCAGTAACTCAGGAAGTAAAAGATTTATGGGCCCAAGTGTTAATGAATCTTTAGTGAAGGTTTCCCCCCCCCCATTGACCCCAGGGTCATTTCTCTGTCAGTGTCCTTCCACTATTGTTTAACTTTAGAGCATAAATTCTTTACTTTCTGGTGCAAATAGATTGTGGCAGGTTTATGACAGAGACAACCAACTCCTGTATTCTTGAGGGGCTGTTCTATGCTAGAGATAAAGGCCCGTTACACAAAGTGACTGCCTCACAAGTAGTAAGTCTTCATAATTATCTTCCTGCTATTTAGCACTAAAGGTTGTGCTGCAGTTGCAGAGCATTATATAAACATAACAATTTTTCTATTATGTGCATATTCTTAGATTCACTCATCATGATAAGCATGATTTCTGGCTTATGGTTTTACACTGTTGCACACTGTCTATTAGATCCTGTTCCACTCCTCCTTTGGTGGGAGCAGAAGAAATTAACCAGGAAGCCACAATTAAGCTTGACTTTCCATTGCATCTGAACGTGGGACTAGCCACAATCCATGTCAGCAACAAGCCATGGTTTAAGGCTAACTGGACGTTTTCATGTACTTGGATGTAACAGGAGGCCAAGCTTAACAGTGGCTTCATAGTTGTTCCTCTTGTGCCAGGGGATGAGTGAAGCAGGAATGATCACCGGTGTACACAAACATATTGCTTGATCATGGTAAACCATGGTAAGCCGCAAACCATGGTTTATTGTGATGTGTGAAGAAGTAAAGATCATCGAGTGAGGATAGTATGAGAAGCTGAGTCAATTTGTGGATGGCTAGAAGCTGGGGATTTGGATCAGTTCTGCCTACTTTTATCACTAGGATGACTTATTACGACTTCTCTCCTCCTCTCCCAAATTCTCCTCTTCCTCCTTTCAGCAAAGGGAAGATGAACTACTGAGTGATACCTAGTGTTGAAAACCCTGGTTTTTAATGGGTTTCAACAGCCTTTGAACTTAAAGAAAGTGCTTCAGTAGACTTCCTTCAATTTTATTTTTAAAAAATCATTACCCAAAAAAATCAATTTTTTAAAATGATGACTTGGAACAATTGCTTTCTGCTGTTAACTTCTGTGTTCCAATTTGTTTTTCAGACAGCTCATCACCCACTTGCAACTGTTTGCCCAATTTTCAAATCCACGTGCATTGTATTTAGAAGCAAAATTGAATGAAATATACACTCAGGTGAAACTTCTGAACTTCTTTTTAATTTTGTTTAGATGTGTGTCTAGTTGTTGTCCTGCAAGGACCATGCAAATTTCAAAATGTCTTGGTAGAACTTGGTATTTATCCCTTTTGCATGCCTGTGCAAAATATATGTTATCTTTTGAAGCAGTTAAGTTTGCCAATGTAGTATTGTGGAAGTCATTGCTGATTAACCTGCACCAATGCTTGCTACTAAACTGACTTTCTGTTGTTCTTGAAAAATTCTGAATAAATGAGTTTCTTAAGCTTTTTAACAGAGGGGATTTACTAAAGCAATATAAGATGGAATCTGGCCTATGTGTGCTTTCTTCTGACTTATTTCTTCTAAAACATTATCTTCAGCTGCTGTCTCATCAAGACCAGAGTGTGCAAAAAGTAGCTCTTGACTGTATCATGACTTACAAGCATCCACACTTACTGCCATACAGGTAAGAAGTTCTACGGGTGAGATTGCTCTGCTGATGGAAGACATTAGCTCCTCCCTCTTAGCTCCCCAAATTTTGCTCCAGGGGTTCCTCAATCCTTTGGAGTTGGTGGGGAGGCTGGGTGATGCAAGAAGGGCAGGGGATGAGTTTCTGGGAATTCTTTCCATCCCTGTTGCACTAATGGATGCCCTCAGTCGGTGGAGGAACACTTGCTGGATTGCATCGCCAGTTTGATTGGGCTGTTTGTTTTGCTTCAGCCATCATATAGGAGAAATATTTCATGGCCAGAGCAAATGGTGCATAAGTGTTCACACATGCATGTTCTTGACAGGTGCTCTCTTCCCCAAGCATAAACAATTTGTTTCTAGGATCTGTGTCTTCATTTTCTAATACATTGTGTAGATAATCTTTTTCTTAATATTGCATTATCTACTTACAGAGAGAACTTGGAACGGCTACTGGAAGACAAGAGCTTTAAGGAAGAAATAGTTCATTTCAGCATTTCTGAAGAAAACACCACAGTGAAGGCACTGCACCGACCAGAGCTTGTTCCTGTTCTAATGAGGTTAAGGCGCTTCTGTATATTATTAACTTAGAAATCAAGTCTGTAGAGGTTCCTTATGGATCTTTACAAATGAAATATGACAATGTATGGGCGTACTTCAATAGGAAGATGGTTGGATTTTTGGACCCGTTTCTCAGGTTTTACCCATTCCAAATAATATATGGGTTACTTAGCCCACTTTTCCTTTAGTGGAAAACTGTCTTCTGTAAGTTAAGTGAGGATTCATTGTAGTTCTTCCAAATGGTTAAGAAACTGGGAAATTGCGTCAGTAATTATCTTGGTGGGGGCCAAAGTAGTGTCCCGAACTAGGGCTAGGATTCAAATCTGGATTCAAATACCAAGTCTGCCATGAAGTTCATTGGGTAGCCTTGGGCCAGTCATCCCGAGTTGGTTTCACTTACCTCACAGGGTTGCTGGGAGGGTAGGGCAGGCAATAATCAAAACAAAATGGCGGGAGCGTGTGGGTTGTGATAGCTCTCATTTTGCAGCCAAAAGTATGATTGCAAGTCTGGCAACTTGGAAGCATTCTCTAAGTCTGTGTAATAGTTCTTTTCTATAAAAAATTAATAAAAGGTCAACAGGCCCAAAGGACCAAGTCTTTTGTATTCAGGCTGGTCACCTGTGAATAGCTAATGTAATAACTTCTTTTTGGTATTGGAAGGATTCTGTATGGACGGATGAGAAATAAAACTGGAAGCAAAACACAGGGGAAGTCAGCTGCTGGGACACGCATGGCGATTGTTTTGAGATTCCTTGCTGGCTCACTGCCTGAAGAGATTAGGATGTTCCTGGATCTGCTATTTGAGCCTGTGAAGCACTTCAGCAATGGTATGGCTTGTACATGAGAAACTTTTTTTTTTTTTTTAGAAGAATTTATTAGCATTTTCATAATACAACACAAACCCAGACCCACACCTACAAATACAAAACAATTACAAATACACATAATGCCAGGATTCTTCTTCTTGTTTATATACCTAGCAAAAAAATTTTTCTATTTCCGAATCTTGACGTTTGACTTCCCCTGCCTCTTCACCTTCGGTTTTAAATCCATATTTTACTTTCTTAACACCTTTTCTCTATAAAAAAGAATTTAACTCAGATCAAAGATAACACAATTATCTTCATCATCCTATTATATCGTAAATCTTAACAAAATATTCTTATAAAAACTAAACTTATTTCTTCTGTCCATTATCATGCTGCTTTAACTTAAAATCCAATATCCCCTTACTTATTCAAAATAAACTTATAATTAACAAGCTTCACTCTCCGATTTCAGATACCATAGCAGACCATTTGCATTTTACATTTAGTACTTCATCCCACCCCCCCTCTGTCCATTGTCTTTCTCTGTCTTTCGCCGGAACCAATCCTTGAGATGTCTTCTTTTACCAAATGTCCACAGATCCAGGCAGTATTCACAACAGACCTTGCATCAAGTTTCAGGGTACACATCACACCATTTCTAGGCTCCTCCGTTTCTTTGTACCATACTTCTTCTTCATGTAGATATCTTAATTCCATGTCCCATGCCCCCGAGCTCCCACCTCGGGGTCTGGATATTGTAAATTTTCCCGTTCCGGGGCTGCCACCCCCAGAAAACGGTTCCTTTTCCCGGAGTCGCCCAGCCATAATCAGACCATCCTTCAAGTACCCCTCCTAACTCTCTGCCAAGGTTTTCTTCCATTGTGTAAAACTTTTGAAAAGCCTCCTCTGTGGGAAATAAGTTCTTTTTATTTATAATCCCACTCAAGACTTGCAGTTTCCGATTAAGCAGTTCCAGCCTCAAGACAGCAAACATTCCTTCCTCCTTTAGACCAGAGTTCAAAACAAGTTCGAGCACAAAGTCCAGCATTTTGGAGGGGAGGGTGGGTTTCAAATTTCAGTTCCTGTCTCTTCCTTCCTTTGTTTCAATTGTTTCCCACGTTTCCCACGTCAGTCCAAATTTCCCATCGCCATTTTTTCTGAAGCCAGAGTGTAAAGATCAAAACTTTAAAAGGAGATATTTTCTGCCCACTTAATCCCCAAAGGGAAATCTCAGCAGTCTCAGTTTTCAAATTCCAAGCACTTTATATCCATTGTTGTAGCAGCAGTCACTCAAACAGGTTATTTTCTTTCTCTCCCGAAGGGAGGGAAGCAGGCTCCTTTTCCTCTTCCCCCTGGATCGTTCCAAAGATATAAAAGTCAATCAAAGTCAATAATACTCACAACCACCGGGTTCTTTCAATTCACAAAAGACAGGTAGAACTTAGACGCTCATCACAGGCTTTGCCGCCGCATTTACATCCCGGTTGGGGCATGTCCCCTACAGCCCGGCTCCGTCGTCCCTTCACCCCCACTCCCCCTTTACAGGGGGAGCGAGGGAAGGGTTTGGAGCCACAACGGGCACAGCCGGGGAGCCCAGGGTGCGGGACGCTCTTCCCGCACCCCACAGGAGCCCCGCTTTGCGGTAGCGGGGCTCCAAACCCCCGGGATGGACTGGGCGCTTCGCAGCCGAAGCAACCCACGACCACCCGCAATGGCGTCGCCGCCGGAAGTCGTACATGAGAAACTTTTTATCTAATGGTGAACATGGCTAGTAAGAGCCCAACAGGATTGAAGCTTGTTGTTGTTCAGTCGTTCAGTCGTGTCCGACTCTTCGTGACCCCATGGACCAGAGCACGCCAGGCACGCCTATCCTTCACTGCCTCTCGCAGTTTGGCCAAACTCATGTTAGTAGCTTCGAGAACACTATCCAACCATCTCATCCTCTGTCGTCCCCTTCTCCTTGTGCCCTCCATCTTTCCCAACATCAGGGTCTTTTCTAGGGAGTCTTCTCTTCTCATGAGGTGGCCAAAGTACTGGGGCCTCAACTTCAGGATCTGTCCTTCTAGTGAGCACTCAGGGCTGATTTCTTTGAGAATGGATAGGTTTGATCTTCTTGCAGTCCATGGGACTCTCAAGAGTCTCCTCCAGCACCATAAGTCAAAAGCATCAATTCTTCGGCGATCAGCCTTCTTTATGGTCCAGCTCTCACTTCCGTACATTACTACTGGGAAAACCATAGCTTTAACTATACGGACCTTTGTCGGCAAGGTGATGTCTTTGCTTTTCAACATGCTGTCTAGGTTTGTCATTGCTTTTCTCCCAAGAAGCAGGCGTCTTCTAATTTCGTGACTGCTGTCACCATCTGCAGTGATCGTGGAACCCAAAAAAGTGAAATCTCTCACTGCCTCCATTTCTTCCTCTTCTATTTGTCAGGAGGTGATGGGACCAGTGGCCATGATCTTAGTTTTTTTATGTTGAGCTTCAGACCATATTTTGCGCTCTCCTCTTTCACCCTCATTAAAAGGTTCTTTAATTCCTCTTCACTTTCTGCCATCAAGGTAGTGTCATCAGCATATCTGAGGTTGTTGATATTTTTTCCGGCAATCTTAATTCCGGTTTGGGATTCATCCAGTCCAGCCTTTCGCATGATGAATTCTGCATATAAGTTAAATAAGCAGGGAGACAATATACAGCCTTGTCGTACTCCTTTCCCAATTTTGAACCAGGATTGAAGCTAGGAAGGGCCCAATGGTAAAGAAGTATGCCAGGTGACGATACACTGCAATATTTTGTTGCTTCTTCGTAGCTTATAGCCTGAACTGTAAAATATAGTGGCATATTTTGTTGCATGTCTAACATGCTTCAGTGTTAAAACCACGTATCTGGGCATCTTGTGTGATAATGAAGCAGCTTTGAGAGTTGGCTTGAGAGTTTTAAGGAGAAATGGATTGCTGATTTTGATTGGAAAATTAGGGGGAAAGTTGGGAGAAGATTCCTCGGGCTGCTGATTTATTTGAAGTATTTGTTTTGGGTGGTTCTTCAGAATATTTTAATCCAGTTCAAATCTGCACAATGGGGTGAGCTCCCTTTGCTGTGTCTCAGCTTCTGCCAACCTAGGAGTTCAAAGCACACTAGTGCAAGTAGATAAATAGGTACTGCTGCGACGAGAAGGTAAACGGCGTTTCTGTGCACTCTGGCTTCCGTCATGGTGTTCCGTTGCGCCAGAAGCGGTTTAGTCATGCTGGCCACATGACCCAGGAAGCTGTCTGCAGACAAGTGCTGGCTTCCTCCACCTGAAGCGAGATCAGTGCCGCACCCTAGAGTCTCTTTTGACTGGACTTAACTGTCCAGGGGTCCTTTACCTTTACCTTTTACATACAGAGTCTGCATTACACTGCGATCCCTTTTGTCTAATGTGTTTTCCCCCCCACTGAATAATGACCCTGCATTCCCTGTGACCCTATTTTTACATTTAGTAATAGTGGGGAACATTAGTTCTTCATCTTGTTTGTGGAAACCAAAAATCTCTTAAAGTGCAATCCTCTTAATGCTTACTAGAGTGTAAGCCACACTATGTTTAGTGGGATTTAGCTGCCAAGGGCAAAACACACCCATTAAGGGGTCATTCTAATTTTTGCTCTCTAAACCATATATTGCTTCTGCTGCTTTTCAGGGTTTTTTTTTTAATAGAAAAAAACACCTTCTCTAGAATTTGGTTCTTAAAATTGGGTGTATAGCATTGCAACAGAAGCCTGGGTATTATTGATTTGCTAATTTCTGTATCTTTAGGAGTGGGATATTCCATCTAGAAATGCATCTACCAAAACTGAATAGTACCTTCAATCTCTGTAGCGTTATTAGCAAGACGATACTATTGTTGCTTCCTAAACCCACCCCACCCCACTTCCTTTTCCTTTTTTCTTTTGGTAGGAGATTGCCTCTCTGCAGTGCTCCAAGCAGTGGAAGAACTCGATTTATCTCGAGTCTTGCCTCTAGGTCGGCAGCATAGCCTTTTCAACAGCCTGGAAGTAGTACTGAAAAACATGGGGCATCTGATCAGCCAGTACCTGCCTGAGATTTTGCAGATTTTACTTTGCATGATGGCAACAGTATCCCACATTCTTCAGGAACGGGAAAAGGTGAGAAGTTTGCTCCTGTGTATGCATTCTGTTCTGTTTCTGATGAGAAGCCCATGGAGCATGATAGAGCAAGGCACGTTGCTCATTTCAGGACCAAGGAGAGTTCCTCATGAACAATTTTCTCTGACCACACTTCGTCTTTTATGCTTTGACATCCACTGGCATTAATTCAGATTTTAACCAATTAATTGTATACCTTAAAATTCTATCAATTATTGTTATTAATTCTGACATAAATACTAGTTAGGAGTAATAAATAATCTGCATATAAAGCTAATTTAAATTCCACTTGCTCATAAACGAAACCATAAATCGCCCTATTCTGTTCCAATTGTACATACCGGTGGTTCCAAATATAAATCAAATATTGATGAGAGAGAGGGAAATCCTGTCTTTTACCGCCTTCCAAACCAAAAGGATATGAAAGAATTTCATTTGTCCTTTTGTGCAATTGAGGAGAGAGGTATAAAAATCTAATTCTCCTTCACTGCTCCTGCTGCTGCCATGCTGTGTGCAAAACAAGCCAGAGTCTGGCTTGTGTCGTTTGAAGTTGGGCTTGTGGTTTGTAACCAAGGTTTATTTTGGGCTTAATACTTGTGGCTTGTTTGGAGAGAAACATACCATGAGCCTGGGTTTGGCCAGTGCAACAAGCCAAACTCTGGTTTCTTTCAGCCAAAGCATGATAGCAGCAGGAGTGGAAAAGGATTACCATGGAAATTTTTTGAGTAATGTGCACCTGCATGTTGCTTTTTCACATTAGACTATAGTTGGCTTAATGTGACTTGCAAGCCTGCCATTGCCTCTTACTGCTGCAGCAGTAGCCAGGAAGTTCAAAAAGAGCAACACCCAGAAAGTAACAGTGCAAGATCTGATGTACAATATTGCACTCCATGGACATGCAGACATTCAGACTGAGCTCAAAGTAATCATTTTGACAGCAGTGTTGCTGAAGTCCATGGTAATTAGTTTTGCACATGAAGTTATTCACTAACTCTTGAGACAAAAAGCTGTAATTCAGTAACTCCAGGCTTCACAAATATTTTTTTCAGCGTTGCCATTTGTTGAACTTAATTTAACACTTCATTATCTAGTGAGGACATAAATGCCAATTAAGAGCCTCATTTATATTCTACTGGGTCTTTTTCAAAACACATTAGTCATTTATTGCCTACTAATACTACTGTCTGTGTTAAATGTTAACTTGTATAGTTATAAATGGCGGTGTGGGGTTACTATTTCCTACAGTTCTCATTGAGGTAGATTTTTTTCCCTTGTGGACACAGGGCTGGCTAACAAATTGCCTCTTGAGGTAAGATGCTTCCTCGCCATGCAGCTCTCACATATAGAAACTAGCCAGGCTGGCTGTTGAATCTTAAATTCATACTCGTAGTGTTCTCCACTCTCAACACCTGCTGCTTGAGGCAGCTACCTCACACTGCCTAGATTTTTGGGTGGCCCTAGGTGGGCTTGTCATCTCCCCATGCTTGCTTTTTGCTCTTGTGCTATGTGAACAGATTTCAGTATCTTTATTTGCTGTGCAATATTAATGTTAGTTTTAGGAACGTCCTCTGCTAAGGGACCTGATTTATTGCTGACTGACATGTTCTAGCCCTGGTGGGGAGGTTGCTATAAAGCCCTCCCCTTAGTGACACAATCTGGAGGATTGGTAGTGGTAATAATGTTAAAATGTGAGCCAACCCAGACCCTGCAGTCATCATCTGAGACCCTTCTTTGTGTGTCCCCTCCACAAGAGATCTGGAGGGTGGCAACACAAGAATGGGCCTTTTCTGAGGTGGCTTCCCATTTGTGGAACACTCTTCCTTGGGAGGCTCACCTGGTGCTTTCATTACATACATATCTTTAGGTGCCAGGCAAAAATGTTCCTTTCAACCAGAGGACACATTCAGTAACTACTCTTTTAAATCTTAAGTGGTAAAGAATACCGGTAACTGCCCTTTAAATGTTTTGCTGAAGAAGAAGAAGAGAAGAAGAAGAAGAAGAAGAAGAAGAAGACCCTCACAGGATTGTTATGATTTGTTTTGCAGATTCAACTCAAATTAATTAACCCACTGAAAAATTTGAGGCGACTTGGACTTAAGCTTATAGCAGACTTTTTCTCTGACTTCAAAACTTACAACTTTAGTGTGGAAGAGATTGATGCAGTTTTTCATGCGGTGGTTTGGCCCCAGGTAAGCGTGAAGTTGGAGAGTTGCTTGCTTTCCTTCTCTTAGGCGCATGTCTCAAGTGTCCTCAAGCATCTTCCAAACTGCACAAATGACTTGCTTTGGAGTGAAAGTGGTGTTTGGGGCGAAGCGCAGAGGGCATGCTAGGAACAAAACATCTAATTTTATTATGTATCGGTGTATCCACTCAAGCTGCAGTCCAGAAGTATGTAAATTTAATCCAAGTACAATATAAACTGGGTTTGTCCTTTCATAAACAGCACGAGTTTTGTTGAATCTAAAGGCTTTTGCCTATATCATCTCCACAAAACTTGAATGGGACTTCATGTTTATAGTTGACAAATGTAAAGTTTCAATTTTGTTGAGTGAAATATACATGTTCCTAAGTCAATGCCACATCTTTGTTGGGAGAAAGTGTGTCACTGAGTGGCACCCGCCACTCCTCTCTTTCTGTTACCATACTGTGGCAGTATGCATGCCACAACAGCTAGACCTACTACCTGAAGTCCAAGGGAGTGGGAACAGATCTGCCATTCATGACAGGAACCCTTTCATGCCACAATAGTCTTAAGGACATGGAAGCTGTCACCCATCTACACTGCAGTAACCCTTTGGTCAAGCCTCACAAAGATAATGAAACATAAAGCAAATATTGGATACTTCTTTTTAGATAAAACCAGAAAGAAGTCTCTTGTGAGCATGTGCTGGCTCACCTCTTAAGTATGTAACAGGAAAAAAGGATGGTTGCACTTCCTTCAGACTATAAACTGCTTTCTTCACTACTCTACCACTCTAAGGTACTTGGAGATGGTCCCTTTAATGCTAGACTGCCTTAGCTGTGGTGGGTGTAGAGAAGCCATAATGGCAACATTCTTGGCTCCACTCATCATTGCCAGTTTTGTTCTTGATGTTAGTGGAGGCAGAAATACCTGGCTTAGCTCTTAGTGTTGTGGTGTGAAAGGAGATAAATGCAAACAGTAAATTGTTCCTTCAGAAGCAAATTGTGAGCATGCTAATGCTTCTCTTTTGCAAAACATCTCTACCAAGACAGCCTCAATATTTTGCCGCCTGGTTTTATTTTCTCCTGTTTTGTTCCCTCAGGTCCTCAGGTTGGCTCTGAGAGCCAATATTCTCTACTCTCTTACTCAAAATCATTCACATATGGAGCAGCAGAAGCCCCAGGTAAATTACTTCTTCTTAATGAAACAATGAATCATGGTATAACTTTACTATACTGCTACGTGTGTGTGTCTATATGTGAGCTGCACTTTTAATCTAAAGTTTATGTGGTTGTTTATAGCACATATACACAGGCACAGTGATAAGCCACATCTTATCTATTAACACAATTTATATACAGTATGGTTCATCCGATGACGATATCCTCTTGACATTTTCTTTTCAAGTTAGCATTCGGGCTGACTTGAAAGGGGCAAGGGGCATGTTCTCTGCAAATGTTCAGCCCCTGAAATATGCACCTCCACCTGTTGTTGTTGTTGTCTCTCTTCTTTTTGACAATTTTTTGAGACTATGACAGTGAAGAAGAATAAAAGGTCTGGAGTTGTAGGAACTAGAGAAACATGACAAGGGACAATTCCAGGAGTTTCACGTGCTTTGGTTCCTACTGTGACCTTATGGAACGTTCCTTCAAACTTGTGAAAGGGGCATCTCTACTCCCCATTCCCCGCTTTCGTATTATGAACATAAGGAGAGCCTGCTGGATTCTTTTCTGGACCACTGACTTAGGCCTTACCTGTTGGGAGCTTCATTCTAATGTTGTCACTAGTCATTTGCTAGAGTTAGATATTGCTACATCAGTATTTTCCTGCCTGTTTGTTGCCTTTTCCCTCAGGTAGTTCCCTTTGCTGGCCAAGCAGATGCCAGGACCATCCAGAATATGATGTGTTATCCAATGTGGTTTGCTCTGCTTTCGACCAAAAACTTGTGGTGGCAACGGCCCTGGTGTTGTGATGGATGTGGCTGACAGTCTTCTAAACACTCCTGACTTGGAGCCCGATGACCATATTTGCAGCTTGACAGTGACAGACTGTGTCTTCCAAGAAGTTGATGAAACGACAGAAGGTACGGATGAGTTAGGTGCCCAAATCTATGCAAAATGAATATTTTCGAAACTGGTTGTTCCGTTTTGCTTGTGTGGTAGAATTAGAAACTAATTGTGAAAGAAAATATTCTCAGCACACTTACTTGATGATGCATTGTATGTATGCTGTCTAGTCTTCTTATAGTTTCATTTTTACTGTTTTTTATTGCCTCCCTTAGAAGTACATGTATTAAAGGGTGAGATGGAAATTCATTTGTAAAAACTCATAATAAATAAATGGGTTGTGGTGGGGGCAGAGTGACTTTTCATTGAGAGCTGCATTACCAACTTTTCTCATGGTGGTGTCCGGGTTTTTCCTCCCAATGTTCCTAGTATTGTTTCCACACAGATTCACACTGGATATGTTCTCCGCCCGACCCTCGCAAGACCAAGTATCACTTGTAATTGAGTTCAGTTTGTAGTTTTGGCCTGTAACAGTCAACAGCTGAAGAGCCCTCTTATACTAGTAATTTCATCATCCAGATTTAGCTTTCACTTCGGTCCTTAGAGCAGAAGGTGCATTGGGCACCCAATGGCCATTGTACAGGTCAGTCTAGACTAAATGCTGGTTTTTGTGACTTCCAGCGCAGTATTCCGTTCATAGGCCTGTCTGTCAGAAAAGGAATAGAGCATTCTGCAGCTCACACCGGCAAGGTTCCTTTCCTCTGTTTCTTACTTTCTTAAAGGATTTCTATCCCACCTTTCAGTAATAAAATCCCCAAAATAACTTAACATCACTTAAATCACTCAGATATAACAGTAGAAAGAGCAGGGCATGAGGGGACAGTTGAAAACAGCACTGAAACCATAGAAAAAGCATGGGGACATGAAAAACTATATTCACATACAAAACCATCAGATTTGGTGCCAGGTAACCACATAAAGGGAAGGGAGCTTTACAACTGAGGTGTTGCAGCCACAGAGCTGGGTTTCCAGTGAACAGGAGTTCTGATGGAAAGGGTATATGGTCAAAAGCATACCAACAGAAGAACTCCTAGCACTTGAGATAAAAGATGGGCCTTATTAAAAGTGCTACATTGTGGTAAATGACAGTGCACAGGTGTGTATTTGGTTTTTTCCCCCTGGTACCTGGTTATATCCTGGCTTGAAGGATCTCTGTCAGTTTTCAGCTTGCTGGAGATAACAGATCCACTTCAAGATCAATGACAAGCAAATATTATTGACTAGTGTGTTTTGAGCAGCAACATACACATTTCAGTTTGGCTAAATAATTTAAATTAAAGCATCGTTCAGTAACTGGATAGCAAGTTCCTTGTCTCCTAATTAATCCAGTTAGTAGCAATTTCTACTACAGTCAGCGGTTTCCCAGGAAATGTGCTAGTTTCCAAACCATATTTTCCACGTTTAGCCATAATGATAGTATTTCTGGGAGCCGTATAATAATACCTGTTAACAAGCTGCATTTTTAGTTGTCAAAACATTTTATTATGGCATATAGTTGTATTGCAGTGTTTTTCAACCTTTTTGGGCAAAGGCACACTTGTTTCATGAAAAAAATCACGCGGCACACCACCATTAGATAATTTTAAAAAATTTAACTCTGTGCCTATATTGACTATATATAAATTAATTTTTCAATTTTTCCCACGGCACACCAGGCAACATCTCGCGGCACACTAGTGTGCCGCGGAACAGTGGTTGAAAACACTGGTTTATTGTTGGCTGATATAAACTCCTATTTCATCAGGTTAGCCAAGTGAGGAGGCCTTTTCATATAAAATATAATATGAAGATATGGCCAGCTTGCCCATCTCTTTGATACTGTTCCATCATCATGTGGAAGCTTGTGGAAATTGGTTCCACTCAGGGACACACAAACACACCACTTGGTGCCACATCCATCAGCAGGATCCCTCCATCCTTGGGAGAAGCTCCTGGGTGGGCTGGTGGGGGGGAAGGGTGGGAGGAAAGAGCACTTCCACCAGCCCACTTTAGTGCGCTGGAATCTCTGGATTCAACTCATTGCATTTTTACTATTATTTCTGTTGCCTCCTTTGGGTAGTATATGCAGAAAAGTGGGATATAAATTGAAATAATCCCAGAACAATTGTTATGCTATTTGTGAGGATTGGATGACATTCTTAGTTTTTCTGCTTGGAGTACTTAACGTCTCTGAATGTAAATAAACCTCACTGTCTCCCTTGCAGATGTTCCCACCATGGGTGTGAAGCTGATTCTCCCTCATGTGCCTGCAATCCTTCAGTATCTCAGCAAAACTATGTTCAGTGTGGACAAGATGAAGAAGAAGAAGTACAGAGCACAAGTCAGCAAAGAACTAAACATCCTTTCAAAGTAATAGTTCCTTGGTATTGCTAAGAGTACTGATTTATATAGGGGTCCCTTATATTTTTACTATATATGTGTATATATAGAGAGAGAGAGAGGAGTAAATTATATACAGTGGTACCTCCAGTTGCGAACGGGATCCGTTTCCGGAGGTCCGGCCACATCCCGAGGAATTCGCAACCAGAGGACTGCTTCTGCACATGTGCGCAGTGTGGTTTAGTGCTTCTGCGCATGTGCATGGCGAAACCTGGAAAAATACTTCCGGGTTTGCCGCGTTCGCATCCTGAAGTTTACGTATCCAGAGGGATACGTAAGCGGAGGTACGAATGTACTCGCCACTAACACAAAACCATAAGGAGGTGCACAAAGTAAAATACCCTATAAAGCAGTATAAAAATAATTGTTAAAAACAACTGGTTCCTTTTAAAACATTAAACAACTGAATAGACTTGTGAACAAAAAATGTTTTCAAGAGAACCACCTGCAAGAGGCTGTCCGGAAGCTTGAGCTTCAGGGTGAGGCAGGGTGGGGCTTTTTGATGGGAGTTCACTCTGGAAGCTATTGTATGTATTGCCGGCATGGAAGGCTCTGAATCTTAAGTTTCTTGGCTCCATATGCAGCCTCCTCCCTGCATGTCACCATAGCATATGCCTTATAACGGATCAGACTGTTCTGATTGGATGTCTAGCCCAGTACTGTCCACTCTTGATTGGCAGCACCTTGGACAGGAATCTTCTGATCCATTCTGTGCTGCATCTTAATTCATATATGTGTAGTTTACCTATACACTGATAGGTATACAGTGTATACCTATTCTTCGACTTGCAGTTGTCCACATTCATGTGTGTGAAATAATGTGTGGACCAGAATTATATGTACATCATGCATCTGATTATATGACTGCTCTGATTCCCAAGATAAATATCTTCCCCCCGCTCCCAAAGAAAGGGAGTGATCAGATATTTACATTTCTTTTTACATATATAAGTTTACATATATTTTTTCAGTGTAAATGCAGGTTAACGTGAACCCGGGGACCTTTCCACATAAGAATACCAGTCGTAATACCTGCTGTGCCTCATGGGCACCAGCACTATATATGTGAACGGTGGCTGCTTTGTAGATCTGGAATTCCTTTCTTAGGAGGTTTGCTTGAGTCTGCTTGTTTTCCATAGCAAGTCTTCTAAAGATAGTTTCATAGTTGGATTAAAAGTGGCCCTTAGCAACCAGGGACAAACGATTGTAGCAATCAAACTATTGACCTCTTGCACTTTGGAGATTTTATTGATGTGTTCATGTGGTCTTTGGTAAGCAGAACATCGGCAACAGTTTACATTAACAGATGATTATATCGTAGGTAATTGAATCGTTATATCAGTGCAGGGCTAACCTCTTGCTTCTGTTGAATATAGAATTAGCAAGTTTATAAAAGACAAGAGTCAGAGCTCCATCCTGATTGGTCTCCTCCTCCCTTTCCTCCACCAGAGTAACATGATGCAGGTAGGCTTTGTTATTTATGCTGTGGGAAGTCACATTTTCTTTCAAGTTTGGCTGTTTCTTGGTGAACTTCTAAACTATTTTTTCAGATCATCATGATCTGCTGCTAGCTTGTATGGGTCACTATTATTCAATGTGCTCTGCTGTGCCTCTTTGGGACCCCCCCCCTTTTTTTAAAAAGAGCAAGTATAATGGAGTGGTGTTTTTTTTAAAAAAAAAAAAAAAGTTTGAAAGTGGGAAGTCCCTGGCTTTCAATTTCAGTTAAACCTATGCTCTTGGTGCAAACCACTTCCATGTTAGGATGTGAGGCTAAGCCTGGGATGAGGAAGCTGTGGGACTCCAGATGTCATTGGACTCCAGCTCCATCAGCTCCAGGCCAGGCATGACCAGTGGTCAGGGATGATGGGAATTGTAGTATAGCAACATCTGACTAGAATTGTAGTATAGCAACATCTGGACATCTGGCTAGCCATTGCTGTTCTAAAACATAAAGGTAAAGGGACCCCTGACCATTAGGTCCAGTCACGGACGACTCTGGGGTTGCAGCGCTCATCTCGCTTTATTGGCTGAGGGAGCCGGTGTACAGCTTCTGAGTCATGTGGCCAGCATGACTAAGCCGCTTCTGGTGAACCAGAGCAGCACACTGAAATGCCGTTTACCTTCCCGCTGGAGCGGTACCTATTTATCTACTTGCACTTTGACGTGCTTTCGAACTGCTAGGTTGGCAGGAGCAGGGACCAAGCAATGGGAGCTCACCCTGTCGCGGGGATTCGAACCGCCAACCTTCTGATCGGCAAGCCCTAGGCTCTGTGGTTTAACCCACAGCACCACCCGCGTCCCATTCTAAAACATAGTTTAGTATAAAATGAACAAACCAGGGTGAGCCTTGGACTTGCACAGTTTCCTTTTCTTCTCTGTAGCCAGGAGAAGTTTAAAAGCTTCACTTTTGCTTAATCGTTATTTGTTATTTTTCATCTAAACCAACAAACTGTAGTTAACATTAGCTGTGGTTTGATTGAAACAAGCCAAGTTGCAGTCATGGTCATGGTACATGCATTGATTAAGCAAAAGCAGCAAAATGAGCTTCTGAACTGGTCCTCCTGCCTATGGGGCAGGAAGAGAGGGAAGGGGGAACATGCAAGGACAAGACTTGCTGAGTCTTGTTCAGGCTTACTGATAACTGTGCTATGCTGTAGTTTAGTCTATATAGAGAGCAGGGTTCTTTTTTCAAGTATTTTGCACAGTGGAAATATGTAACTTGTTTCTTGATTAATATACTTTTAACTAAATCTCTCTTGACAACTCTGAACTGGATTGCATTATTGTTATTTTTCAGTGTAAGTGAGGAATTCTGTCATGATTTATCTGGGTTTTTTTTCCCCAGGATACTGAGATTGACATCCTGGAAACAGTACAAAATCTGCTGAAGCATTGTCTGAATCCAGCAAGTTTCCTCAAACCATTGGCAAAATTGTTTTCTGTTGTTCAGAACAAATTGTCTCGTCAGACGCTCTGCATGGTTTTTGAGGTACTGAATACAGTAGTGGCACATTTATAGCATTTTTGTTAGCGATTGCTCAACACTATTTTGGTTGTGATGTGAACTTGATCCATAATGATTTCTCTGAGCGTCTATTTCAAGCTATGACCCTGCCATGCTCTTGGTGATGTCATTGGGACCATTGAGGTCTTCCCAGTCCCAAATCCCTTTGCCGTCCCTTGAGAGGCTATCCAATCCCTTTTCCCTGACTGCTTCCTTTTTTCTTAGTGGTTGAGCAATGGACTTTCAAAATGGCCTCCTGAGCCTCCAGGAACTGTGGGAAATGTAGTGGATGGTGATGAGTTCTAAAACTCAAAATGTTATGAGTGGATAATGGAAGAACTGGTTAGATTATAGTCACATAAGTAAAAAGTATGGTACGCTGGAACGAAAGAATGGGGCATCTGAATTTTGAATACTGTGGCCGCTTCTGGTTGTCCTATTTTTTAGAAAGTAAAATGTAGAACTGGAGAATGTTCAGAGAAAAGCACTATTAATGTGACAGTAGATGATACATGTGTGAAATAATTCTAGGTTTGTTAAATTTGCCTTTTTATTATTATTTTTCCATTTATTATAGACTTTATCAGATTTGGACAGTAACCTAAAATACATTACAGATACAGTTAAGGTATGTAACGTTTCACCTGATTTACTTCTAACAAATTTTCTGTCATTTAGATTTTTATATCTTTATTAAACCTCTTGCCCTTTGTAGCTGAATGCTTTTGATCCACGTCATCTTGATGATATCAATTTCGATATCCGCCTGTCAGCATTTCAAGACATCACTTCTCATATCAAAGCAATGAAAACAGTGGATGTCAACTACCTTATTCCAGTAATGCATAACTGTTTCTACACCATACAGGTGAGCCCATGCCCACGTGGAAAATAGCTGTCCTTTATGGTAGAGCTCCTGGAAATGTATATTCTCTCTCTCTCTCTCTCTCTCTCTCTATATATATATATATATCTCATTTGGGGAACTGAAAAATACATTTATCTGCGTATCTTTCCCCTTACACCATCAATGATATTAGAAATTCCTGCTTTATTATTTAGTAAAAAACAACAACAACAATAAATAATATTCCTTTTGAACCCAAAAGGCACCTCCACGGAAGTTATGCATGTTTGCCATGCCATAAGCTATTTTAGGTGAGCATTATAATTACCTTTTGGGTGCTATATGAGGAAATACCTGCAGCAGCATATATCTCAAGAGAGCTAAGAGAGTTAAGGAAGAACCAAAAGTAATTCTACATCTAAGATGGCGTCAGCTTTCCGAAGCTCTGCTTCATCCATTGCCTCTGCCTGATGCTCATCAATTCTCCCCACCCTCCTAGTATCTCCCCAAAGTGCCACAAATTGGCTTTTTCTTAGGGTTCCCAGGGGCTTAGGAAAATACATTTTTGACAGTATTAGGGGATGGCATAGGAAATCCCTGTTTGTGTGGACTTTGGCTGTGTTTTAAAAGATAGTAAACGTGGGTTATTGTTGCCGGCTCTAAAATGACAAAGTCTTTTACTTCACAGGAAAATATGACTATGTGATTGATTCATGGTGAGCTTCGTAACATTTTTATGATACTTTTTACATATGGCTTGCAGATATTTAAAGCTTCCAGCTCTATTGCTCCCATTACAACCGCTCTGAGTTGTTGTTGGGGGAGCTGGTTTATATTTTATCGATGATTATATTCATGTGTATTTCTGAGTATTTTTTTTTAATCTACGGTTTCAGGGTCATCTCTTGTAATCTCAGCTGCCATAATCTTCTTTCTTTAGTTAGGAGAGATGTCTCTAAGTGACAGTGCCATCCTCTGTCTGAATACTATTATCAACCTGTTTGCTGAAATCAGTCACGCAGAAGATGAATACAAGGAAATCATTCAGCACACTCTTCTAGAAGCTTTGAGAAAGGGGCTGAAGAGCAAGACTGAGGTAAAAAGCTGGTTATTATTTTTAATTATATACTGTTTAATGCCAAAATAGGCTACTTGGTGATTTATAGAATATGAAACCCAGTTATAGAACACGATTGAAGTATTCCATAATTTCATTTCCCATGAAACAACCCCATTAAAACAACAATTAAAACAAGAAACTCTGGTCAAGAGATCAAGGGAATGCTTGTGTGGACAGGTGCATCTTCAACACATGTTGGGATGCCTCTCATATTTCAGCAGAGAGTGCGTTTCATTGGTGAAAAAGCCCACCTCTGCATCACCACAAGCCAATAATCATCAAGCTGACTGTTATCTGACTGCTGTTATATTTCAGGAGGAAACGTTATTGTGAAAGAGAATTGTACAAGTGATGCCCTATTCTAGTATTTTGAAATGAGACAGGGCAGTGGGCAGGCTTCTCATTGAACAAAGCACCCAATGTGGCTCATGATAAGATGCAGATATTTTAAAAAGCATAAACAAAATGCTTCTGTATTGTTTCTGTTACCTTACCTTACCTTCCTTCCTTCCTTGCTCAGCATGTTTACTGCAGCCCAACATGTTGACGAGTCCAAAATATGGCAAATAAGCTAAATTCTAGGGGAGGGGTTCATACAATGGTGTGGCGAGGATGTGGGGCCACGTGAGATGTCTTGCCATGTGCTATGTTATAAGAAAAATCTGCCCTTATTCCCTTATGGGGTACACAAGAGCCCTTGTAAAGTCCTTTGCAGGTTCTCCATCAGTAGGAGTAAAAAACAGAGGCCAACCAGAGAATCATTAGAAGCAAAGCAGCTAGTAAGCTTGATCTTTATTGTTCTGTTCCCAACAGCTACCACCACACTTCCCTGACATGTTCATTCAGATAACAGCAGGAGTAGTTCAGGTACCAGTCTAAATATGTAGGGCCCCTGATCTAAACAAAAAACTATTTGGGAATGTTTAGTATGTGTGGATGTCAGTCCGGTCCCAAAGGGAGAAAGTTTCAAAAGCATCATTCTGGTTTTTGTGTCTGTTCTTACATGGTTGTTATTGCTCATTGTATTTCTAAAAAAGAAATAATCCAATGGCTGCATTAAAAAAAATAAAAAACGCCAAGCCACACATTTTCACATTTCCCTTGGTATTTTGTTACTTGCTGCTTTCAGAGCATTCAGCAGGATTACACATCGTTGCTCTCCAGCTTGATTCGAGCATTTTCAAACCATCCAGAGTTTCAGGACTTGGTCCAGCTGACTGATGTCCATGATCCAGAGATGGACTTCTTTGAAAATATGAAGCATATTCAGGTATAGTGCAATCCTGTTCCTGCCACTGGACAATAGTTGTAAGATAGTGGAAAGATGGTAGATACTTCATCATCTTCTGTGAATGCAAATCTTTGTGAGAATAATAGCTCTCTGCATGTGTGTTTTGATTTAATGGCTATAATGTCATTTACACTATTTTAGCACATGCTAAGCTTTGCTGTTAATGTTACATTTAAAAGGCAGCAACTAGAATTGTATCCATTTAATCAGAATGTATTTTCTCTTATTCAGTGTCTCAGTTTGAGAAATAGACAGAAGTGTGTTGTAGTAAGATCCTCATCCAAAAAGGTGTCATTTCTCCCCCTCCCGGCTGTTAAGAGCTGGTGAAACTTTTAATAGATTATGACACCCAAACCTACTAGGTCTACAGAATTAAATATGGGCCCTCACTCAGTGAAAACAGGCTTGGTTAACTTTTGTATCTCTCTTAGATCCACAGAAGGGCACGTGCCTTGAAGAAATTGGCTAAGCAACTAGCTGAAGGCAAAACCACACTGTGTTCCAAATCTCTCCAGAATTACATTATGCCTTATGCAACTACTACTATTTTTGATGAGAAAATGCTTAAGGTAAAATTTTAGCATATAATAGTAGGAACTACTTTTATTTCATAGCCCTTAGTGGCATATTTCTGTAAGTGCAACAGGATGATTTCCCTTTTCATGAGGAGAAAATAAAGAGTGTTGGGATTTGAGTTGAGATTTTTTTAAAAAATGAAGTACCTCCCAAGCGTGGTACTTATTTGAAATGTTTGTTAAGGCTCTTATTTTGAGCTGCCCTTTTAAGGAAGGAACAGTGCATAGCAATTTCTGGAAACTAAACTGCAGAGTTCTTCTTTGTCTGATAACTTCATAATTTAGTTATTTATACATGTACAGTGGTGCCTCGCTAGACGAAAATAATTCGTTCTGCGAGTATTTTCATCTAGCGATTTTTTTCGTCTAGCGAAGCACCAATGCAAATCGCGGTTTTCGCTAGACGGAAAAAAAAAAAATTCGTCTTGCGAGGCAGCCCCATAGACTTTTTCGTCTTGCGGGGCAGCCTTCCGCTAGACGAATGCCTTCGTCTAGCGAGTTTTTCGTCTAGCGAGGCATTCGTCTAGCGGGGCACCACTGTACATGTATTTACAGTATTTATACATACATATCCTGCTGTTCCTACAAATAGTTCAGTGAGGGAGACCTACATATTTCTCTGTATCCCTTCTCTTCATTTGGAGGAATTGCATTCATACAGCAACCCTGTGAAGTAGCTTAGGCTGGAAAGAATGTGACTTCCTCAAGGGCACCTAGTGAGATTTATGGCTGAGTGAGGACCTGAACCAAAAGCTCCCTACTTTTGGTCAAAGGCTACCAGAGACAGATAATGTGGTGCCCTCAAGATGTTGCTGTACTACAACTTCCATCAACCTGACCATTGGTCATGCTGGCTAGGGCTGATGGGAGTTGTAGTCTCAACATTTGAAGGGACACCACAATGGCTATCACTGCTCTACTGCACCACACATCACGCAACTTCTGAATTTAATAATGAGGGGGAAAGCTTCTGATAGGTCTCTGAATATTGCAAAGCATGTGGCTTCTTTTGGGTATTTTGTTGTGAAAGCGTTGGGATAGGTTTTCTTTCACAATGTAACTTTCACCATGATTTTAAGGGAGTGTTGGGGATGTGGAAGGAAGTTTCTTCTAACCTGCATGGGTTTCCTTAGTCTAGGCAAGGCTTTTGTGCTGCTTGAAAGTGGGAAGACCCTAAAGGTTGTTTTCTGTTCCTCAGTATGAAAATATGGTAACTGCTTCAGTTGAAATGGTAGGAGCTGTTTGCAGACATCTTTCTTGGTCAGCGTACCTCTATCACTTGAAACATTTCATACACGTCTTGCAGACTGGACAGATCAATCAAAAACTGGGCGTCAGGTACTGTAAATGTCGGTTTTAAGGTTTATCCTGTAATCCTGTGTGCACTTACCAAACAGCATAGTGGGACTTGCTTCTGAGCAACCTTGCAGGGGTTTGCAATGCCTGTCACTCCATACTGATAGCATTAATAAGGGAAGTCTGTGGACTTTTTTAGAGATGTCGTTTTAACAGAGCTGATGACTGTGTTAATGGGAGCATTGAGCCTCTGTCTGTGTGAAAAGAGAGCTTTACGTTCCAAGCACTTTTAATTCACTTTGGCCAGATATCAAAGAACTACTTTAGGTATGCTCTTGTCCAAAGTGATTTTTGCTTGTGCTTTTTGAACACTAGATTCCACTCCTTCCCCAGTGCTATATTGCACTTTGCTTCTTGAGTGTATCCTCTGTTTTAAAGATTTGCCATGCAGCCTAGGGAGCACCTGTTCAAGAAACTCGGTGCCCCCATAAGTATTCACTTGAGCAGTTCTTTTAGTCCAGTCCTGTTACAAATCGAAGTTGTATGTTTTTTGGATTTTAGCACCTTTTATTTCTCTCCCCACCCCTTAATCTGTTTGACAGCGTGCTAGTTATGGTGCTGGAGGCTTTTCATTTTGACCACGAAACTCTTGAAAAGCAGCTTGAGATGATCCAAAAGGAAGGTAAGGTTCTGATTCCTGCATCTGGTGGAGTGGGCTCCAGCTCCTGTAAGGTTATGCTTCTCACGATAAATGTTGGTAGGCTTATAGTGCTGTGACCTTTTGCTACACTGCACCCTCTTTAGCATCTAATGCATTGTAACCCTGATCGCTGCTCACCTAGAGGGCTATGTTCTACCGCCAGCACTGGAGGTCGTAATGCTTCTGAAGGCCAGTTGCTGGAGACTGTGGGAAGAAAGAGTGCTGCTGTGCTCAGCGTCCTGCTTGCGCACTTCTTATAAGCATCTGGTTGGCCACTGTGAGAACAGGCTGCTGGACCAGATGGGCCACTGGCCTGATTCAGCAAGCTGTTCTTCTGTTCTGATGTAATAATAAATAAACTTGCACGACCATTACTCTTTAATGCAAAACACAGGGCCTGTTGTTTCATTATGCATTTTAAAATCTCTGCTTTCTATTTTAAAAAGTTAATTATTGGGTTTCTAGTTCAGAATATCTACCTAATGCCCCAGTCCTAAACCTATGTGGAGTTATAAATAAAGCAGGGCTAGGCCCTGGATCACTGCCTTGTCGTGGCGAAGGGGCTTGAATTACTCAGGGAAACTATGGACAGGTCAAGATGGACAGGTCATAGTGGAGAGTTTGGACCAAACGTGATCCACCTGGAGTAGGAACTGGCAAGCCACTCCAGTATCCCTGCCAAGAAAACTCCATGGACAAAGACAACAGGCATAACAAGGAGAAGGGGACGACAGAGGATGAGATGGTTGGACAGTGTTCTCGAAGCGACTGGCATGAGTTTGGCCAAACTGCGGGAGGCAGTGGAGGATAGGCGTGCCTGGCGTGCTCTGGTCCATGGAGTCACGAAGAGTCGGACACGACTGAACAACAACAGGCCTGCTTATTTCCCATTTCTGCTCTGTACTAATAAGGAATCCTTCTCTGAGTGTGAATCATATTCATTAGGCACAGAATTCTGGCTAACAGTTGGGGAGAGTGGGAATGGAAGGGGGAATCCTGGAAGAAGGGTGTGGCCTGCTAAAATCTTAAACAGGAGCGCTCTAGATTACAGGTCCCACTTTGTCCTTCTTTGGCAAGCATCAAAGCCTTTTTTTCCTCTTGATTATGCCTAGCAGATGCAGAAGCCATGGACACCGAAATGGAAGTGGAGAATGAAACAATGGAAGTGGAACTTAGTGATGGAGAAGAAGACCAAGAAACCACCAAGGACCTTTCTAAAGATGCCAGTGAGCAAACAGAGCCTGTTTCATCTTTGTCTGCTCCAGCCACTAATGAAGAAGACAAAAAAAACCAGATCGCTCTGAAACCAATTTCTTTCCTGCCAAGGGATAAGGAAGAGTTGAAATGCTTGATAAATCATATTCAAGAAACAGTACATGGAAACATCTTGCCCAAATTGCACAGATGTCTCATTGCAAAGGTGCGTTTCTGAGTCTTCAGGGTTTGTTTTTAAATAGTATTTAGTACATCTTGATTCTGGGAGCTAAACTAGATGAATTGTCATTCACCAAAATAGCAAGTGGCTTTTAAATTGTGTGAATGGTCCCCACGTGGGGGCCCAGTCCGGAGTAGGACTGGGGTGGGCGGCATTAACATTTTGTCCCCCCACCTCCTATTTGCATTAAAAGAAAAGCTCCCATTTATGCCAGTTGTGGTCCTTGGTACCAAAGAGATGCTCTGAATACCCCTTTAAGTATACCAAATGAACCTCACTTTCTCCTCATAACAAACTTGTGAGGTAGGTTAGACAGAGTGTCGGCTCCAGTGTTGTATTCTCTCCGGGCGTAGATGTAAGATCACTGTCTTAACAGCTGGCAGTTCGAAATGCTATTGAGTAACTTAGGAGATGATGTGTTTCTGTGCCCTGCAGGTCAAAAGAGATGAAGAGCACAAGCTTGTGAAATCTAAGGTTGTGAATGATGAAGAGGTTGTTCGGGTTCCACTTGCTTTTGCAATGGTCAAGCTGATGCAGACTCTTCCCCAAGATGTCATGGAAGAGAATTTGCCAAGGTATGTGCAGTCATTTCTAGTGAATATTAAGTTCCGTCTGGTGAAATCACCTAGGGATATATATAGAAGAGTTTGGATTTGATATCCCGCTTTTCACTACCCGAAGGAGTCTCAAAGCGGCTAACATTCTCTTTTCCTTCCTCCCCCACAACAAACACTCTGAGGGAGTGGGGCTGAGAGACTTCAAAGAAGTGTGACTAGCCCAAGGTCACCTAGCAGCTGCATGTGGAGGAGTGGGGAATCAAACCCAGTTCCCAGATTACGAGTCTACTGCCTCTAACCACTACACCACACTGGCTCTCATATAGACATCTAGATAGTGCATATATACATATATAGGATAAATATTGTACAAACCAGTGGAGTGATAATTTCAGCTTGTGTTTGGTTCTCTTCTGTTTTGCTGCTTTGTTCGCTCCAGCATCCTCCTGAAAGTCTGCTCCCTTCTGAGGAACAGAGCACAGGAAATACGGGACATTGCACGCAACACCCTGATGAAAATAATGGAGGCTTTGGGGGCACAGTATCTGCAGTATGTTTTAAAAGAGATGCACTCAACGCTCGTCCATGGTTACCAGGTATAGTGCTGGCTTTCTTTTTCTTCCACATCCCTATTACGAGGAGGAGGCGCTTACGGGCAGAGGACATTGTAGCTCCTTAGCCCTGCTCCCTGAACTCACAATCTATCTGCAATCTATCTCCTGCCTAATTGGCAGCAACACCAGGCAAGCAGAAAGCAGAATCCATTGAGAAGTTGGGTCCGAGCTCAGGCAGTTGGAAGAAATGCTGGATTGTATCAAAGATTAATTTAGTAGGTAACAGTAGCAGGTGGGGACTGCTGAAAGCACTATAGCAATCTTCTAAATAACCATTCCAGTTGTGTATCTCTGTCATTCTTTTATTAGTTATCCTTTTAATTAACAAACACAGAGTCACTTGATTTCTTTTGCTCATGTAGGTCCACGTGTTGACTTTCACAGTCCACCTCTTGCTGAAGAGCCTCGCCAGCAGTCGACTTAAAGTGGGAGACTTGGATCCCTGCGTAGAACTTATGACCGAAGTAAGTTCTTTGAAAGCGACGTTTGCTGTGTGCGGAAAATGCCAAGTGTAAAAGGAGCTCATTTCAGAGATGTCACTGCAATTGGGAACTTACAGCTCCAGTTCCTGTAATACCTGGATGGAGAGAGGGTGGGGGTTGGTTGGGGGATACCAAACTGTTGCCTTCATGAAGGAGCCCAAGTAATACTAGGTCCTCTTCCTTCTTGACTAGTTACACATTTTATCAGATCTTTTGTTTCTTAAAGGGAACACTCTTATGCCTAGTCAGATCATGGGTCCATCAGCTCAGTATTGTCTGCACTGACTGGAAGCAGCTCCCCAAGGTTTCGACCAGGGAACTCTCCTAGCCCTGGGGGTTGGACCCAGGACCGGTGCTAGGGCTTCTGGCGCCCTAGGCGACACCAATCTTCTCCCCCCCCCCGCCAAAGCCTGCTTTGGCGGGAGGTGGGAGGGTGGAGAGGCAAGCAGCGGTTTCTCCGCTATAGCGGAGAAGCCGCTGCTCGCCGTCCTGCCCTCGCCAAAGCCTGCTTTAGCGGGAGGTGCGGGCGCAGGCGGGCCAGTGGTGAGGCGCGGTGCGCCAAGCGGGCCAGCGGCACGGCGCCCCCTCCATTTCGGCGCCCTAGGCGGCCGCCTAGTCCGCCTAAATGGACGCGCTGGCCCTGGTTGGACCTGAGACCTTCTGTGTGCAAAGCAGATGCTGTAGAAACTGAGCTCATCCCTCGCCCCTAAAGATGAACATGTTGGACCTTTCGTTGCTCATGTCTGAAAAGGTGGATGCAAAATTATAACTATTGCTCTACTGCTGCTTCCCGTTAACACTTTCCTCTGTGTCTTCTGAAAAGATTTTCAACCACGAACTGTTTGGGGAAGTTGCAGAGGAGAAAGAGGTGAAAGGCATAGTGTCCAAAGTCATGGAGGCTCGCAGAAGCAAGAGCTATGATTCTTACGAAATCCTTGGCAAGTACATAGGGAAAGACCAAGTGACTAAGCTCATTCTTCCATTGAAAGAGGTAAGATATATTTTCTCTCTCCGAAAGAGTAATTTGACAGTGGCATGATAAACTAGTAAAATACGGAAGAATAACAGGAGGACAGTCTGTGACACAACAAAGCATTTTTATGGGACCATGCTACCGATTTTAGCATGGTAAATAGACTTTGCAAACATAATGATGTGTCTTTCTGAAATCAACAGCATATGGTCTAAGAAGGATATATAACACCAGGGTTTCAGTTTTAAGGTGGCTTTTCTAATGCTCGCTTGCAGATTTTAGAGAATACTACAAGCCTAAAGATGTCTCGGAAGGTACATGAAACTTTACGCCGCATCGTATCTGGATTGATAATGAACACAGCAATGAGTGCAGAAACCATCCTTCTACTCAGCCATGGACTGATTAGTGAAAATCTACCACTGTTAACAGAGAAAGCAAAGTGAGTTTGTAGAAAGTTAATTCAAATCCAGTTGTCTTTTCTTCTGCTTGCTAGGATGATCAAATTGGCCACTTCTGAAAATGTGTTTACTCACAGAAGTAAGCTGGACCCATTTTTCAGGATTGCTCCTCGGTCACAAAGACTGATACTTGCAAGCTGTATGTTGTGAAGTAGTGTCATTAAAAGTCCTGGGCTTGCCTTGATTTTCAGCCACTCATGAAATTTTGATTTAATGTAGTTTTGAACCAATGGATCCAAGTTACAAGAAAGGAGATTCTTTCCAGGAGGTTGGACTATAGATGACCCTTGGGGGTCTCTTGCAACTCTACAATTCTAAGATTAAGATTCTTTGCTCAGTGTGATGTCTGTCCTTGGCCCAGATGAATTAAGGCCTTAATTCTAGCTGAAAAGTTTGTTTTGCTTCCAGAACTAAAGCTCCTGCTCCTCCAGATCCTCGTTTGCAACCAAAGAGTTGCCTCTTGCTTCCACCAGCTCCAGTTCGAGGAGGGCAGAAGGCACCTGTGAGCAGCAAGACAAACATGCACATTCTGGTTGAATCAGGACTACGGGTAAGTAAGAGATGCCCTGTGTGTTTAAAAATGAAATCAAAACATATTTTTTATGCTTCAGTGCAGGAATATTTTGGGAGGGAAACATAGTTGTGCTCTAGTCACTTTAATAGTTCTTGTTTCCCTCAACTGATTGTGGTTGGGAGTATAGAATATACTCCTCTGACCACTCTAGCCATGCCCAACATCACTTCATAAGGGATAGCAGTTGTACTCATCTTCCTCTTATCTCCAGCTTGTGAAAAGTTTGAGGCAGTGGGTCAATTCAGATATAATGTTCCTTTTTGTCCAAGCTGTGGTTGGGAGGATTCGGACCATTTTTGTTGTGCTCACATGTTTCATCCAGCCCTTGCATGTTTTAACTTCACTCTTTATTTTCAGTTTAGTGACAAACCATACTTCACCATTACAGCGAAACTGGGTATAGCTTGCACAAACTTTAGTGCAGGTGTTTGCTGTTAAACAGTAAGTGAGAGGATCACAGGGCACAGAGGAAGTTTAATCTTTGGGGAGAGGAGTGAGCATGAATGTACTGGCTTTTTCACATTGCAGCAAAATGTGGTTATGGAGATTTACTGCTTTATAGCTCACTTTTCCCATTGTAAGCTGCCTGGAGTGGCTGGGAAAACCCAGTCAGATGGGTGGGGTATAAATAATAAAATTATTATTATTATTATTATTATTATTATTATTATTATTATTATTATTATTATTAACAATTTGGTTTTTCCGATCTGTTACCCCTTTTAATTTATGCATTTAATTCCAAGCACTTATTTCCTATTACAGCTACTGCACATGAGTCTGAAGAGGTCCAAAATAAATTCCTCAGATGATCACACTTTAGAAATGTTGGATCCTTTCGTTCAGCTTCTTGTCGACTGCCTTCAGTCCACAGATGTTAAGGTAGGATTATGAACTCAGTGCAATAGCTCTAACCTCTGCAATGCTGGCAGATGACAAAGTTCAGCCTGGGCCAAAATTCTTCATTCATTCTGTCACTGAGATCAATAAAGGAATTGGGGGAAATTGTAACTTTCACATACTGATTACTTAGAATCCAGTCAAGATCATTGAGACTTAATTTCCTGGTTTCTTAACTGACATCAAACCATGTTTCCGCAGTGCAAGTGTAACAGGGAAGTCTGGTTTAATACAAACCAGTCTTTGCACCAAAGCAGATGCATAATAGGAGGTGGGTGAAGGAGTTGCACTTGGCACTTGACATTGACACTTGTTCCTGGCTCTTGAAAGACGGTCCACATCAATGCAACTTGCCACTCTAGCATGACTTCAAGGCAGTCTTACGCTTTTGCACCTCTTTTTATAGCATTTCATTGCTAGATTGCTCTATAATCGGCATGTATTTTGCTTCTCTGTGTTAAAATTGTGGGATTAAACACCAGAGGGTTCAAAGAGTGGATTTTGTTGAGGGATTTGGGAAACGTGGTAACCCTCACGTGATCAAAAAGCTCAAGAATTCCAGTTTAAGGGATTTGTGGCTGGTACAAAACATTTTCAAGGACCCACCTAGCTTTTTTTATTAATTTGCTTGTTCTCTTCGCAGGTGATCACTGGCGCTCTCCAGTCCCTTCTGTGGGTCTTAAAGTTCCCGTTGCCTGCAGTAGACAAGAATATAGAGCAGCTAATCGAGCGGCTTTTCCTTCTGCTGAAAGACTTTGCCAAGCAGGAGCTGCTAAAGGCCAGAATTTTCATCTGGTTGTAAATTGTTTCAAAGTAAGTTATAACTGGTAGAACAGCTCAGTGTTGATCTTTGCAGGGTGCTTTTCTTCCAGACTCCTGTTTCTGTGGACATGGATGATTGGTGTGATAGAAAAGGGACTTCAGACACCTTTCAGATCTGCAAATCATTTTGAAAAATTGTGTTCACAGAACTTAAAAAAAAAAAAACCAACACCTTATTTATGCAGTGATCCTCAGAAGCTGGGATCTGCACACAGCTAGCAAATTAGGATACCCAAGGGGACGTAGGTGGAGACAATCCATTCTCTGTAATGGTCTGACCCACACATTGTGTAGAAGTTCCACTGCTATGTGGATTCTGAGATTTCAAAATCACACTGCACAGACACTTATCCTTGGTAACAAAATGAGGCGGCCAGTAGCATTTTGTCACCACCCATATTTTCAGTAAAAACAAAGGGTGGACAAAACTTGCAGATCACAATTCTAAGGTCCCAAAGTAGTTTAATAATAAATAGCATCATGTCATTGTAAAACAATCGGGTAAAACTGTATGTCTGTAAAACAAGTACATTGCTGCAGTAAATAAAAGTTTGTGGTGAAATGGTTAAAAAGTCTAACATTCCCTCCTCATAAAGTGGTTCCCACCAATCTGGCCTCCAAGTAGGGGAACAGTGAGGCCAGAGCCTTGTCTACAGATTTACAGCACAGCCCTATGGGTTCCATTGGTTTTTAATGGTGCTTACTCCCTAGTAAATGATTTGGATTGCAACCCGAATGGGTAGGGAGATGATGATCACACACACCTATAGAGAGCGCCCTACAAACTCTCAGGGGACTCTGAATCTTGTAGAACATTCTGTAATGGTCATGCTCACAATGCTAAAATTTAATTACAGTGTGTAACTCTGCTTGTGAGGAATGCAAAGAGTCACATAACAGAGAAACAACTACAAGTGTTGCTTGGATATGCTGAAGAAAGATATCTACGATTCGTTACGACAGGCCACTGCCTTTGGCCTCTTAAAGGTATCACTTGCACTGTAACAAGTTGTCTTTTAAGAATCATTTGTTGAAATGGAAATGGAAGTCTCAAATCTTTCCCCCCGAGTGTATAAAGCTGGTAGTTTTGTTTTGGGCAAAATTGTTTTGGGCAGATGTGTAGAAAGCTGATCAAAACAATGAAAAAACATGAGTTTCAAATTGTATTTAACACAATGCAGAACACAATCATGACTCAGTCATATGTTTTTCTCTTTTCAAAAAGGCGATTGTATCCAGAAAACTGGTAGTTCCCGAAATTGATGGTGTTATGCAGAAGGTTGCAGATTTTGCCATCACAGGCCAAAAACGAGCAAGTTCGAATCCAGTGCAGACAGGTTGTAGAAATTAAAGGGGGGGGCAGGCGTGCTCATGCCCTTTTATCATAGCAACTGTTTTTTGTCAGCTCCCATTTTATCAATTATTTTAATCGCTGGCAACAGCACAAATTTGGTACTTTGGAGTTTTAAACCAATTGTTTCTTGTTTTCTTCCACCCCCTCCCCCAGATTTACCTGAATATATTCTCGATTATCCACTTGGTACGAAGCTGAAAACCAACCTTGAGTACATCTTTGCCCAGCTCAAGTAAGTGCACAGAGATTATTGTTTATTTTCTCATAAAGGAAAAAAAGAGCAACTACAATGCTGGGGCTTTCCCCTCTGGTCAGAATGGGGACCCTCTGCAGACAACACAAGTGTCAGGACATTAGGATAAAACCTCCGTAGAGTATTGGAAGCAAATTGTATCCTCTGTACACAGCACATGTTCCCTCATTGGTTATGAAGTTTTGTTCTGTGTTCCTGCTGACATTTTTTTTTCTTCGTATACTAACAAATAATCACATTGGGAGCACAGGAAGCTGCCTTTTACTAGATCCAGACTCTTAACCTAGGCTGTGTGCTGTGTATTCTGACTGGCAGTGACTCCCCAGGGTCTCAGGTAAGATCTTTCACAAGAAAAGTTGTATGGAGGAAGAAAGTGGTCTGTCACATATAACATCTCAGGTCCCAGTGAGGACCATCGTATGTATTTAACTTTATGTTCACATTCAGTTATTAAAGAAAGACACATGAATATTCTTCAAGGCCTGGTGTTTGCAAAAGCAAGGTGTAATATGAAAATATATGCTATGCTGTGTACTTTTCTTAAATACAGCTCCTAAGTCCCAATAGATGCAAAGGAACTTCTGATTAAACATGTGTAGGATTTTGCTATTAGTGTGCCAAAAATTATTGCAAGGACACTGACCATACTGTTCTGTTGTTGCCCTAGTTATGAATATGAGACAGGTAGAGAATCTGCTTTGGAGATGATTGCTTACCTCTTTGAAATGTTCCCCCAGGTAATGTATAACTGCATCACAAACTTCCCATCTTTACCGTATTTCAGCTTGAAACCCTAGAATATGGCATTTCATATAAGGCATGGCTGGATGGGAATTATTCCCATTGAATTTGGCAGGAGTTACTTTTGAGAAAACATGTTAGGAGATATGGGAGCTGCTCACATACATTTTCCTGAGCATGTTGCTGCATGTGCCTTTTCAGAGTATGCTGGCATTGCTGAGGACAAATATGGCCTGCATGGATTGAATTTCATGTTTATTTTTCTTTCTTTGTCACATTTATAACTGCCCTTCTTACCAAGAGTTGTGAGGAAGCATACATGCTGCTCCTCCACTTTTAACTATCGCAACAACCCTGTGGTGATGTAGATTAGGTTGAGGATTCAGGCCTGGATGGATGTACTTGGAAATGCCCGAGCCTTGTGCCCATGTGTGCACCCTCATATTACCCCTTTCCTCTTTGCTGGCACTGTGTTTCTGAGTCAAGTACTGCTGTTTCCCCAATTTGTCCAACTTGGGAAATGAAACAGGACCTATAACCATGGTTTGAAGTTTCACAGTTTGGAATTAGCAGGAAACTCTGATAAATCAACCCAGGAAGGCTTCAGTCACAGGGCAGCAAGTCTTGTACATACCTTGGCTTCAGAAGCTGAGGGACACTTGGACTGGCCATAGACTAGGCCAGAGTCACCCAATGAGCTTCATGGCTGAATGGGAATATTATTTACAGTCTCCCTTCCCCCTCTACCCCCACTTTCCCAACCTGCATTTCAGCTCGGTATTCATATAACCAGTAGCTGTACACTACCCTCAACCTTGTCTAGACAAGCAGCTGAAACACCCCTAGCACAGAATCGGAAGCGGGTCTGATTGCTTGACAGGTTTACAGGGTTGTGTGGTGGTGGATACCAGCATTCTTCATGTAGTCTAGAGATTGCCAACAACAAAGCTTACCGACTTCCCCTTTCTTCTTTTCTTCAGGGTTTACTGCACCAATTTTGTGGGCTTTTCTTTGTCCACTATGTATGATGATTGTAAACGACGATTCGGCAAAGTGCAAAAAAGATGTCAGCTCTGGCTGTCAAAGGTCTCCTCAGTAAGATTAACCCTAAAAACCGAGACTTGATGTTTCCCTGCTCACCTCATGGTTCAAGAGTGACAAGGGTACCGCTTATGGCAGTAGTTTGACTACTGTCCTGTACAGATGTTTTTGCTAGATGAATGAATACGAGAGAATGTCAAGAGGTGAATCCTTTGGAGGAGAGATGGTGTTCCGTTAACCTTCCGGAGAATAGCACTGTAATTTATAGGGCCTTCATAACTGGGCCAATTTCTTGTGGGGTTCAAGAATTATGGCTGGCTGTGTGGTTGAGAAGGCAGTTGTGCCCACTATCTTGGGACATCTCTTCTGCAGAGGTCCTAACTTCCTTCCTTCTATCCACAAAAATCTCCACTAATATGATGTTGCTCCTTCCTGACAGTGTGTGCACAGAGGCTAGCTGCTCATGCCTGTGGAACATTTGTTGAAGCTGAAGGAATCAAATTTGAAAAAAGGCTTGGGACCATTCTCCCAATTATCGAGAAAGAAATACATCCTTCAAATTTTGAAGACGTAAGTCATTAATTGGGGCTGTTCCTGGTAGGCTGCCAGTTTGTAGAGTGGAAAGTAGATCTTCGGACCCATAAGTATGTTGATGGTGTCTCTGTCCTTTCCCCACCTACCCAGTGGTGCAGTGAAATAAATTTTAAGATTCTTTCAAATTATTTTTATAACTAAAACCATTATATGTGGAAAAACCTATACATTTTCATATCCTGATTTTCATAACAAGATTTATATATCAATAAATGTTTCAACTTCAAAACAAGGAAAAAACATTAACACTTGAACAACAAGGTGTATTTGCAGTATTTTACAAATTCATTTTATTTTGACTATTCCACCACTAGGTGGTATTCAAGATTTGCTTTGTAGTAGCTTCAGTCACACAAATAAAAGAGCAGACCCATTGATATCAATGGACCTAACTTAGTACTGCTTATTAATTTCAGTGGGTTTGCTCTTAGTAATAACATAGTGAATATTACCATCTATTTCAATGTTGTAAAATTAGGAAGTTGACTGTTTGCAAGGTCAAAAACAGCAAGTGTTGTTTGGTTGCATTTTATATTTAGCCACAATTATTTAAATTGAAACCTCTTCACTGTTTGTACACTGATGGCTTTTCAGGGTGTCATTCTTTCACTGTCCCTTTTTGAAGGTTGCAGAAGAGACTGAAGAAAAGGCTGCCGACAGACTGCTGTTCAGCTTCCTAACTTTGATCAACAAACTAATCAAGGAATGCAATATTATTGAACTAAATAACCACAATGAGATTCTGAGCAACATTTGGGGTTAGTAGTGCTGTCATATTACATTGCTCTTGAAACCTTTGGCACTTGATGGATCCATAATGCCAGGGCAATACTCACATGAAGGAAAATGAGTTGTGTACGATGGCTTTTTAGTTTGTATTCCTAACTTCTGTTGTCTAACCTCTAGGTTAGATTTCTGCAGTGCATTATATGTAGGGCTGCCTCTGAAGATAGTTCAGAAACATCAGTTGTTGCAGAATTTGACAGACAGGTTGCTCACTGGGGCAAGACAGTTTTAGTATATCATACTGATTCAGAGTGTGGATTTTGACCTATAAATCCTTAAACAGCTCAGAACAGCAGTACTTCAAGGACCACGTGCCCCCATATGAACAGACCGAGGCCTTTATTCATGTGCCTTCTCCCCGAGAGGTCTGGAGAGTAGGAATGGGCCTTTTCTGCAGTGGCTCCTCATTTGTGGAACACTCTCCCCTGGGAGGCTCACCTGGCACCTTCTTTAGACATCTCTAGGTGCCAGGCAAAAACATTCCTCTTCAACCAGGCCTTTGAAATGTGTTTGTGGGAAGGGAGGGTTATTGGTTTGTGCGTTTTTTGTATTTTGAACTGCCCTGAGATCTTAGGATGAAAGGCAATATACACATTGATTGATTGATTGATTGATTGATTGATTGATTGATTGAATAATATTCCTCTGTGTACGAATAGGTACAGTTTAAGCCTATTTCTCTCTATTTCTGAAGGTCATGTGCAGTCTCATTTATGGTACCCTCACAGTTGGGTGTGGTTGACGTCTTCTCAGATTTTTGGCTTGCTGTTTGCTGCTCACAAGCCAGAGGAACTTGTTAACAAATGGAGTAAAAGAAAGCTGGAAAAGAGTCAAGAAAGTACTACAGAGCCACCGGCAACTACCTTCTTAACAGAAGAACTAGACAAAAAGGTTAACATTACCCTTCTAAATTGCCTTTCTTGCATTGATACACATTTCAATTTCCCATTAGATGGCAGATACAAAAATGAACATTAGTTTCAGTGTCATGATAGAGCTTCATATGATTGTATCTCTTTTTGTCTCTTAATATTTGTACTTCTTAGGGAGAGCAGTTTCTTCACACAGTGAGTTCAGCCCTTTCATGCTTCACTGTGTTTCAGAATGATTGTAACTTTTCTTTACTTTTACAGATGAAAACACTTGCTTTAGCATTCTGCCATCAGTTGAAGTCCAAATTTTTAGATCAATGTCTTGGAGAACAGGTGAGTAACTATGTAAGGTTTTTGACAGATTATTTTTTCACATTTTGGGATACGCATGTTGAAATAGCACACAATTGAAAGAGGCAACTAAAGACATTCTGGTGCCTGGAGCATAAAATCAAATTGGCACTCCCTTTAGCAGAGGTTTTCAACCTTTTGGAGTCCATGGCTCCCTTGACCAACTACATTCTTTCTGTGGCACCCCTGTGGGGCTCAGGAGCTATTATGTCACCCCTTGCCTGCAGAGCTGGCAGCCTCTCACCCTTTTTTGAACATGCTCCCTTGTGGATTGTTCCCTAAGCCTCCTCTCCTCTCCCCTCTTATTGGGAGTCCTCCAGGCAGCCACTACCCCTGCCCCAAAGACAGGTGCCTCCTCACACTGCCCCACAGGGGCATGGGAAGAGGGTGCCCCTAGTCTTAGTGGCCCAAAGGAGACTAGCCAAAAGTGAACGTGAGGCCACCACCTTACCTTGGGAGTCAGCAGTGGCAGCATGCCATGACTGGCAGAATGTCACCTTGTGATGTCATGAAAGTGGGCCTTTCCTTCTTAAACATGTACTGAAAACTTACTTGTTTAATCAGGCTTTCCCTAACATTTCTGATAACACTGCTCAGCATTTCTCTTGTGTATTGCTTGGATTTTTATTGCACTCGCATATTACATATTTACTTTTTGTGAATGGTTTTAAGATTATAATTTGTGCACACCTTTTAAAGTACATCAGTACAGAGAAGCTGAAGCTATAATTATGCAGGCATAGTGTGTATCTGAAGACTAAGTGGGGGCTACTGTTATTCCACAGTGATTTATTTCCACCACGTAGAATTGGGATACTCCTCCATTTGAAACTGACAGGTGCTTAATTTGGGTGGGTGGGTGATGACTGATGCCTACCATATAAATGAATGTGCTTCTCTTTCATTGGAACGGCTCTTCTTGGTGCTCTTTTCCTATCTTGTGTGTACATTCTTGGCTATAGTAATTGCATTTTTTTTAATAGATCAAGTGCCATGGTGGCTGTATGTTAGGGCCACAAGGGTGTTGAACCCTAGACTTTTTTGGGGGGGGCACACATGAAAGGATTTTCAAACACCTGTTAAGTACAGTAGTCCACAGTTACATAGCTGGTATATGACCTGAGTGGATTTTTTTTTGATAGGCCTCATTTTAAAAACCCTTAAAAAAAAGTCTTTGGATAACTTTGCATTTTATGTTACAGGTTGGTCTCTAAGGTGCTACTGGAAGGATTTTTTTTTTGTATTTTATATCTGTGCTTTATATTTAAGGTTGTGAAGAATCTACTGTTTGTGGCCAAAGTACTGTATCTTATGGCTCCTCCAGAAGATGGCAAAGAAATCATTGACGAGGTGGGCCAGGAAGCTGAGGATCAGGAAGACTCCGGAGATGTTGAAAATGAGGCTTCAGCCATGGAGGCAAAAGGAGACAAAGAGAAAAGCAGCCCAGCCACACTGCTGTGGGTGATGAAGAGACTCTTGGCATTAGCCTCACGTGAAGCTGCATATTCACCCAAGGACCCTTTAAAGGTTTGTATTTTTTTCAGAGAGAACAATTTTACTTTCACAAAAAATGCCTTCCACATTGACAGTAGTTTCAGGATCTCAGATAGACAAGTGCAAAGGTGTCAGTGCAAATGGTACAAAAATGTAGCCCCTGAACAGCACATCACAGCTTAAATGAAGTAGGGCTATAAAACTGCAAGCAGACCCTTTGTTAGCCCTAAACATGAAAACCAAGAGCAGATATTGTCTTTTTTAAAAAAAAAAAAACCAAATGCCAATGGTCTGTAGTGTTGCGAAACATGTAGTAGGCTTTGAAACCTATTTTCCGAGTTGCTGGAAAAAGTAAGTCACTAGTAATTAGGTCCTTACAGTATTTGTTTTTCTTTGCAGACTGGCCATGTGACCAAATGTATTTGTCTTTTCAGAGAACCTGCATCTTTAAATTCCTTGGTGCCATTGCAGTAGATCTTGGGAAAGACAGGGTGAAACCATACCTTCCTACAATCATAGCTCCTCTATATCGAGAACTCAGCAGTACCTATGCAGATCAAGGTAAGAGAGTTGTCACACTCAACTGTTTGGTGAGACTGTTACCCCCCCCCCCTTTAAATAGGTGGCCTTCCTGTACCAAAAGGTCAGTTGTCTTGCATCATCATAATGAAAATGGAACAGAAAGTGTTGGCATCCATGATGGATGCTTTAAATCTGGGGTGGGAAACCACTTTGTCCCATGAGGCAAATTATCCCAAACTGCACCCACCCACCATCATGTGCTGATGGTGGTGAGAGCAAGCCTGCTGGGGTTGGCTGTGCTGCTGAGTTTCCCATGGGAGTCACAGTAGTACAGCCAACCCCTTACCTAAAGCGTGACATGGGGGATTCCAAGTCCAACATATTGGGAGTGGGGGTCACACAGCTGATCCCTGCGGAAAGCAGGCTTGGAGTCAAGTCTTGCTTGGTTTGGCTTGTCTTTCATAGCATGGTTTGCCAGTTCCCTACCCCTGCTTTAGGGACTTAAGATGGTGTTTCAGCTGTGCGGTGTTTCTGTCGTATGCTTACCCGAGTGGCCCTTTCAGAATGGTGGAGTGGGCACATGGTCCTCATTTTTCTTTGGCACACTTGGAAGCCTTAGCTTCCATTTTAAATTAGTTGCAATTTGCTGTGCCGACTGAACCCTGACAAACAGCTGCTAACCTTAACTAAGGTTTCTCCAAACAAACCAGCTTGTTTCAACTAACCATTTAACTGTGGGTTTCGATGACAGATGCTTCCAGTGTCCCAACAGGAGAGGTGACTTGCACATGCCTACGTTTTGTTGGAATGTAACATGTGCGTACAAGAGAGAATTGGGCATTATATATAGATAGACCTTCTGAGTATTCAAAATCATAACAAAATTGAAAATTCTTTCTAGTAGCACCTTAGAGACCAACTGAGTTAGTTGCTGGTATGAGCTTTCGTGTGCATGCACACTTCTTCAGATACACATGCACACGAAAGTGTGCATGCACACGAAAGCTCATACCAGCAACTAACTCAGTTGGTCTCTAAGGTGCTACTAGAAAGAATTTTCGATTTTGTTTTGACTATGGCAGACCAACACGGCTACCCACCTGTAATTCAAAATCATGTTATCTTTGCTAGATCCAACTCTGAAGAATCTTTCCCAGGAAATCATAGAGCTTCTGAAGAAATTGGTTGGGTTGGAAACCTTTTCACTTGCGTTTGCTTCTGTGCAAAAGCAAGCCAGTCAGAAGAGAGCTATCCGGAAGAAACAAAGAGCCCTGGAGGTTAGTGTTTGACTTTAGTTTTACTTGCATTTGCTTATCCAATGGCAGGAAAACTTTTATTGAAACCAGGCAATTTCAGAATGTATAGGGGAAACGTGAACATGACGACTTTTATTTGTTTTCTGATTAGGCTGTTGCTAATCCTGACATTGCTGCCAAGAAGAAGTTGAAGAGACACAAAAATAAAATTGAAGCAAAGAAGAGAAAAATAGAATTTCTGCGGCCTGGTTACAAAGCAAAAAAACCAAGAAGCCATGCGTTAAAAGACTTGGCGATGGTGGAGTGAAACACTATCACTTGACTCCCATTATAAATGTTCCATGCTGTACGGAACATGAGACAACTGCAGCAGCAGGTGCTCTTCCCTGCCAGACTCATTTAGAGGATGTTTCAACATAAAATAGTATATACTAAGAATCACAGCAGGGAAGAGACAAAAAAAACCAGCTCTCTTATGGATTACTAATTATTTATTTGTAATTTTAATCTATACATACCCTATTCAACTGATGCCTTAAAATTTCTCTCCAAATGTTCCTTTAAGAGGATACATTATTAAGGCTGAGCCTTTCAGGGCTCTATAGTTCACTGTAGAGTGATGTACAGTTTGTGGTAATACAATGTTTTTTTCTAATGAAATGTGTTCAACGAGCCTTTTGAGATATTTTCTCCTGTTTGTGATTAACTTGAGCTGGGTGATCCTCGTGGAGATGCATTTTTACGTGTTGGTATCATGACAAAGTGCTGCTACTCTTTCCATTGGCCCTGTAGTGGGAGGCCTATGTTTTTCAACCCTTGTGTTGATTGCTATGGAGAAATGTAGCTTTTAAAAAACAACAACTGAACGATTGCTGAAGGAGATACAGTACCCAACAAGGTGAATCATACCAGAGGCATGTGGTAACACCCCTCTTTCTCCTAGTTTTCTAGTCTTCATTTAAAAAACTCAAATTAGGTTTCTAAAAAGCCACCTGGTTGTCAAGTACGGTGATTCCTTCTGTAGCTTTCGGCTAGCAATTTATAGGCAAGTCTCCAGATCTAAAGTGAACCACTGGCTTAGGTGCTTTCCACTGGCCTCACTTAAAATATTTCAGGATACATAGCTTCCCTCAAATCACATCTGAGTCCATGCAGTCCTCAATACATTAAATAAGCATATTCAAATACCTGCAGCACTTCCTGGTTAACTCTTAACCTGCCTTCTCTCCACAACAGCTCCATTTCCAAACATATCTTTTGAGCACATCAAGGCTTTCCTTCACAGGTTGCACTGCAAGCAAAATACAGTCATACCCCGGGTTGCGGATGTTCAAGTTAAGAACACCCGCAACCTGGAAGCGTTTCCGAAGCGCTCAAATCACGCTACTTCCGGGTTTTTTCTTGGGTGTGTGTGTGTGTGTGTGTGTGTGTGTGTGTGTGTTTCGTGTTAAGCATGCCCATGTTACGTAGCGCGATCCAGAACGGATCGAATGCGTAACACGGGATACCACTGTACTTTTAACTGCCCAGGGTTCCACTATTGGTTGTAAGAAAACGAAGAGCTGTATAAGCAACACTAATAAGGGTCCCCACATTACAATCAAGTATCGGGGCTTCATCTTGCAACAGTCCTGATCATTTGGATAATGCCACCCAGACTACTTATTTAAGCTACTCTTAACTTCAAAAAGGAACACATGAAAGGCAACAGGCATGAAATAGAAAAATCTAGATAAATGATAGTTAAATATATTTATTAGTGTTAAATAGTTTCAAACACTTAGAATTCCAAGTAGCAAATGTTTATTCCAATTTATTCTCATGGACTATCAGTTGTATGACTGTCATAAAAATTGATGTTACATAACTTACACAAGAAAAAAGAATGGAGTATTTTAAACATAGTATACAGACAAACATTCAGTTGATTCAGTGTGATTTACAATGCAAAGAAGCCTCATTCCTTTCAAAAGTTATTCGGCCAGTCCTATTTACAGAATTGCATTTCATTCATGACAGCTGAAGGAAACTTCCAAGTCTATTTCACTGTCTGCTCTTCAAAGTCTCCACCAACCTAGAAAGATTCAGCTTTGTGATTACATGTATATATAATGTTAAAGCAATTATGAAGACTTATTTACAGCAAGATGCCTTGTAGCCCAGCAGGCTCTATACTATATATACACAACCTTAAGAATTTAACACCAGTGGTACTTACCACTCCATTGCCTCATCAAGTCCAGTGCCTTTGGTTGCAGATGTCTTGAATATCTGCCATTTTCTATCCTTCAAAGCTGGAAGTCCAAGTGCATTTGCCATTTCTGTTGGAGTCATAGCCTGTTCCATATCTTGTTTGTTTGCAAATACCACTAAAATGGCTTTCTTTAGTTCTTCCTCCTAAAAGAGGTGGCAGATTATGTCACAAAAGTGTATCATTCAGTCTCACCTTGAGTCATGCAAAACACCTAAAGCACAGTAGAGAGGCTGACTGAAAAACTGATTTTCAGTTATGGGTTTAAGTTTATAAAAATTGTAATTAAAAAACCAAAGTGTTTAAGAATTCTCCTTTCCTGCTACTTTTGCATTAGAAATCACTATACGAGAAGTTCCATTGATAATACTGTAACATCAAATACAGCCTTAAGTGTGAGCACTTATGTTCAGATGCTGAAGGTTCAAATGTATCATCCTTATAGCCATGCATCTAAATTGGGTGGGGATCTTGGGCCCTCCAGATGTTGCTGAACTACAACTCGCATCAGCCCCACCAAGCATAGACAATGGCCAAGGATGATGGGAGCAACATCTGGAGGACTGTCAGGGATTTGCCTTCTCCTTGCGAGGAGAGCCCGGGCGGAGGTCCTACTCACGAGGAGAGAGGGGAAAGAGATCCTCCAAGGGGGGAGGATCAGGGCAGGGAACTTCCTCGAGAGAAGGTCTTGCTCAGGTACAGGGATCCCCAGCCACTGCTGTCATCTGACTCATCTCACAGCCCGTCTCCAGAGCTCTCTCCCACGGAAGAGGAGGAGGAGCAGACAGGGATGCGAGGGAGAGACCCAGCACCACCAGCCAGACACGATTGGAGGGAGAGTTACAGCTTCTGGCACAGACGCAGCGCCAGAAGGCTAGGAGACCCAGAAGACATCGTTACAGGGTGCCGAGGCTTGGGTGCTGGGTGGGAAACCGGTGGGGAGCACTTCCGGATTCTGCAAGTGACTGAGCAGTCATGTTTTTAGCTAGCTCTGCACTTTAAATAAGTATGCACAATAAAGTAGTCTTTAGAGTAAGAGGACTCTGTCATTACTTGTGAGCAACCCCCTGGGTATCCTGACAAGGACCAAAGGTTCTCCACACTTGATCCAGATGTATTCTATGTGCAGTTGCCTGAACAGCTAAATCTTCCATGACCGCTAGTATATACCTCCCTGTAAAAGATCAGGGGGTAGAAAAAGGCATTTAATGGATCCTCATGGTCATAAAACATGCTTAGGAGTGAAAAAATTAGTAAAGGCTAGTGGTATATAATCTCTTGCAGTGCCCCTAATCCCTTTGCACTGTTCTTAACTGAAGGCAGCCAGAAACTCGAGCAAAATTACAAAATCATCCCAATCCTTACTATTTGCTCATGTGGTACATGAAATCGAACACTCTGTATTTGCATATGCCATATGCCTTATGAAACACGTGAAGTTCCAAAACTCCAAGGGATACACAGATGCTGCAACAGGCTGGGTATGAAAAAATATTTTCACCAATAAATACATGACAACTTGCAGAAACAGCAGTACAAATCTAAAACAGTCTCAGGTTGATAGCAAGGTTGGTCCATTTCATAATTGTTTTACTAAGTTCACTGAGAGTATCTAAAACAACAAAAAGGAACAAAACCTCAGGTTTCCTACCTCCAACATGGCAACAAGCTCAGACTTTGAAATTCCAATTCTGTCCCTGTCACAGCTGTCAACTACATAAATGACTGCATCTGTATTGGAATAGTAACATCTCCAATACGGCCTGGAAAATAAACATATTATTTAAATTGTATCAGGTGAAACAATCACAGCTCAATCATAATTATAGGACATTTCCTGGCTACCCTTTTCAGGCATAACAGATTAAATTTAGGAAGATTTTAAGTCTGATAAAGGAAGAAACTAAACTCTGACATACAATCTGTAATATCTACTAATATCCAGTAGCTAAAACCCTCACACTATTTCCTATTTCTGTCACAAGCGGTCATAAACTGAACCAGTAACACTTGTGTGCCTTCAAAAATCCAGTCTACTTTCTATTATCAAGTAATTTTAGTGGCAAAAAGGGAAAATAAATCTTAGGCAGATAAAGTCAAGTTCAAGTTAAGCAGCTTCAAACCCACAAAGAAATTCACCAAGTATGCTCAGTTCTGCTGAAGTAAGTAAGTTGCCTGCATGGGAAGTTATTTTTTTCAAACTGGAATGTCATAATAAACATTTTAGAAATTAGATTTGACAATTAGCAGTAGGAGAATATGTTCTACCTAACTAAAATCATGCCAATTTTGTAAAACCAGATCATGTTCTTTTCTAACCATTACAGAATTTCTTAAGGACCTCAAGCACGGAGTTAAATACAGTATTTCAAAAGCCATGTCCTGTGTTTGCACTCCTGTGCTTTTTTCCAGATGTGCTATACCTGATGCTTGTCTGTCCTCCTAAGTCCCAGACTTGGAACTTCAGATTCTTGTAGGTTACTGTCTCAACATTGAAACCAATTGCTGGAAAAGAAAAAAATTAGTATTAAGGTGTGTTTTTTTTAATGTTGCAATCCAAATCATTGTTGAAATCTGAATATACACATCTTTAATAATACATGTTAGTTTCTGTTCCAAGACACTATTTTATGTGTCAATAATGCACTCTATATGTTGAAGGTTAAACCTGTCATTTATACAAAGCAAAAAAGCTGAGTAAAAGAATATTGGATAGGGACTGGACACAAGCCACCCAGTGTGTTTGCACATCATGAGAAGCCATGGTTAAAGATTTACTGTGAATGCACAATCACTCCTGCTATGCTCCTCCCCACTTGCAAGTGGGAGCAATGAACCATAAACCTTGACATAGCATTACATCTATGCTGGGGGTCATGGTTTGTTTCACTCAAACGTACACTGATGGATAAGCCAAGAACAAACCATGTCCGCTGTACCCCAATTCATATGAGATGCTAAGCTGAAAATCATGGTTTGTTGCTAGTGGGAAGGAGCAAAACGGGAGCAATCTGCGCATTCATGATAAACCATTAACTATGTCTTACCACAGTGTTGCAGAACCTCAGGCCCCCGAGCATAATCAGACTTGGCAGGTCTACCCATTTGACCAATCCTGAGCTGATCACTGAGAGCTGCAAAGTCTTGTGCTTGTTCCTTTGGGTGCTCAGTTTGATTTACAACATGTGGGCAAAAATGGCTCACTGAGAAATGTGCCTCCAGGGATAGGGGAGATAAGGATCTAGCCTGCCAGCCATTCCAATCCCCCACCCCTGCATTACCATGGCAAACAGCAAAAATCACAGGGTGGAATTCCAACGTGCTATTATGAACATTCTGTCTGTACAAGCATGTGCTGCTCTGGGATTCTCCCAACTCCCTTCTGAGCTATTTTTGGGGCAGAGGGGGGAAAGCCCCATTACTCAGGGGAACGTCCTTGCACAGGGCTTTCACTGGCAAAACTTCTTAGGTGAATCCCTCCTACAATCCAGATTTTCTAATTAGGACGACCTAAAAACAAACCATAGGCTCATTTGTTCTGCCCATATTTGAATACACATTTCTTTAGAATTAATGTTAGATACTCAGGTTGCAATTCTACAAACATTTACTCAAGAATAAATCATATTGAATTCAGTGGGGCTTACTTCTGAACAGACATCAATAGGATTGTGCTATCAAAGAAATAGAAATTTGAATTTATAATTTTTAGTGATTTAAGGCAGTGACACTGGGAGGAACACAGAGAGAAGAAACACCATGGTGCATCTGCAGCAGTGCAACCAGACGCCTTTATCTGCCCCAGCTGCAACAAAACATATCTTTTCCATATCAATCTCTACAGCAGGGGTAGGCAACCTAAGGCGCATGGGCCACAAGCAGCCCACGGGGGTCGTTTAACCGGCCCACAAGCCCCCCCCCTGAACCAAGCTGCCCTAAACTGGCAGTGCAGGGACTCGCTTCAGCAGTGCCGGAAATCGCGTCTGCGCATGCACAGAAAATCGCAAGCACACGCAATCTGTTCCATGGAGGGATCTCCGCTGGAGTGAACCAGCCCAGGTGAGGTAAACCTTGCCGACCCCTGCTCTACAGCCACAGCAGGCACTGCTACCTTCCAGCAGTTTGACTTTACCTCCAAAGGTGCACTCCTCCATTATGTCCTGAGACAGATGGGTGTCAATCAAATTAAATTGTTTTAGGTGCATTTCAGTAATTTGAGCTTGCCACATTTAAACCTTATTTAACAATGGATGAGTGAACAGAACATAGAGCACTGCATTACATGTGATGTATTATGTTACATTTAGAAGAACACTTACTAGGAATGGTAGTCACAACTTCTCCAACTTGCAACCTGTAGAGAATTGTTGTCTTTCCTGCTCCATCTAATCCCAAAATTAGAATTCTCATCTCCCGTGTACCAAATAAACTGGAAAAGATGGTTGAAAAAAACCCACCTACAGAGAACAAGAATAATTGTCAAAACTGAACTGCATTATCATAGACAATCAAATATTAACAGCTTGTTTCCAAAGCTCTTGTGAAAAGCCCCAAGAATCAACTTATGTCAATGCAGAGACAAGACAGATTTCTTGGGAAAAGGTCTTATTTGAATAGACTCATAGGTCATCTGCTCCAGTATTTTGTCTCAGCTTCAAAATGTCAGTGTCCAATGTCTTTAGGAAGTACGCTAGTCAGCACACGACAAAATGTTGCAATGTAATTTTATCTCATAAGAGGAGTTGCTCCTGTTCAGGGTTGTAGCCAGAAAGCAGGTCATTCCATACCCCCTTGCTTTTCTGTTCTCTTTTCTAACTGACATTCAACAATGAGGCAGCCATTTCTTCTGGTTGCAAAGCAAAGAGAGAAAAGAGAAGAGAAGAGAAGCAGGACTATTTTTGCTACTTTTATTTTTATTTTTAATGTATAGAGCACTTTTTATTTCAAGATACAACTAAAAGCTAACAAAACACCAAAAATAAAATACAGCTACATGTAATTAAAATACATAGTAAATCAACCACATTAAAACATCTATTGCTTCTGCTGAGTGACCAACTACATTTGCCCCTCCCACAACCATCACCCAACAACAGTCATTCAATTAGGCTTCCTGAACTGCTTCCATCCCAACCGGTCAATATAAGAAGTTAACTTTTGGAACTGATCCCAGAGCTTTCTTCTCCCCCCTCCCCTTCTTTTAAGAAAGTTCAAATATCAGCAATATATTTAAGTTAAGATATACGTTTATATTAACATTGTGGGGAACCAGTCTGAGCTAAAGATTTCTAAATTATTTATTGTTTTACAATTATATACAATAAGAAATGCTTCAGACTACAAAAGTTAAAATCTTTCCCATTTCCAGAATTGTTTTAAGATTCAGGAAATGGATGCCTGCCTGACTAAATACATCTGGTTATCTGTCCAAACACATCATAAGGAAGTAATGTGGTTACATAAGGTTATAATCTAACTCAAAACTAACCTAAACAATTTCTTTCTTCTATGCCAGGCACAGGCAAACTCCGGCCCTCCAGATGATTGGGACTACAATTCCCATCATCCCTGACCACTGGTCCTGTTAGCTATGGATGATGGTAATTGTAGTCCCAAACATCTGGAGGACCGGAGTTTGCCTATGCCTGTTCTATGCCATTCCCATGTTTAAAATATAAACTGACTTTTAACCAGAAGACTAAAGGCATTTAATGTTTATAATAACTACTGTATGTTATGGTTTGACAAAAGCACATGCACATTTCTATTTGATTATTATTCTGCTAAACACTGTAACTACAAAACTTGTATCCAAACAATGGCCCCATTTGCATGTAACGTTAAAGCATAGTTTTAAAAAGCCTATGGTTTATCTAGCATGCACACTTTGCTCCTGCCCCACTCTGGACTGTAACCCTTGGAGGAGGAAACAAGCCTGAAACAAGTCAGTCTGCCTTGTTTTGACATACAAACCCAGACTCATGACTGGTTTCCTCCAAACATTCCATTAGTAAAGCCAAGGTAACAAAAAAAGAGAACAAATCTTATTGTGGTTTGTTGGGAAGAACCAAACCATGAGCCCAAGTTTGTACCTCAAAACAAGCCAGGCTTGTTTCCTCCCCTTCACAGCACAGTCTGGACATACTGAAATATTAGGCAATGGATACAAGATAATATAGGAGAGAAAAGAAAAATAGGCACTGAATGCTTCAAGTTGATAGGGCCCTCAGAGGACCCAAGCTAAGTGATTTTCAGTTTGACTTCAGTATAAGAGCATACAAATTTTTCTCCAAGAAGAACAGAATGTAAGATTGATCAACACTTGAAGGCTCCTGCAAGTGTGCCCTATGCTTCCTGTAGCTATACTATAGTCTGGACAAAGAATCAGAGCTGGAAGGGACCCTGAGGATCATCTAGTCCAACCCCCTGCAATGCAGGAATATGCAGCTGCAACCTTGGTGTTATCAGCTGCAAGCTCTAACCAACTGAGCTATCCTGTCTACATGGCAAGGTACACTCTCTATTAGACTTCTGTAGTAACTTCAATTCCTCCCTCCCCTATCTAGGTCTGGAGAGTTTCCAAAATAAATAAACTTCCTCAATACCAGTCACAGAAACCTCACAGAATTGTATAGGTAAAAGGGACAACACGGATCATGCTCTACCAACTGGGCTATCTCAGTGTCATATGAATAAAAGGACCCTACCCAAGAAGCCTACAATCACACACCCTTGCTAATTCAACCACCACTCCAACCATACCCACAGAGTATCATTCAGATTCCACAAAATTACCTCTAAAGAGCATTCATACTGGCCACGCTCTTAAATCATGGTAAACCATAAACCATGAATTACTGTGTATGAACAAAATCACTTATCACTTCTCCTGAGCTGGGAGGAATCAAATCATAATCCCCAGTGTTACATCTGAACCATACATAACTGTTTGCTTCATTCCGACCAAACCCTGCTCTGTAACCAAGATTTCTCCTTAGTTTAGTAATCGTAGCCTACTGGATCAAAACAAACCATTTGGAAATAACACCATGCAAAGGATCACGGTTTGTTTTCTCCTAGCATTAGTTGGCAGAAGTGCAACATCCCTTACTGGGGCCTGTCTCTTTCCACTAAAATATGCTTTCCCCAAATTAAGAGCACTACAGAAGAAAAGCGGTCTTTCATTAGGGAGCAGGCAAACACATGAAGACTCAACAGGCGGAGCCTTAACAATTATTTATTGAACAACAGCAATCTACAAAATCTTCGAGTACATTTCTTTTTTCTTCCAATCATCAGAAATAGGAAATTACTTTGATGAAACCAGACAGCCCAAGAAAACAAGCCTCCTGTAGGGTAAGTAATCATCCCCGAGCACTGGCCAGACAGGCAGGGGCTGATAGCAGCTGGAGTCCAACAACATCTGGAGGGTTACGGGATCCCCCGAGGAACGTGGTGGGTGTGCTGCTCCCAGGTCCTTCCCTAAAGCGAAGTGGCTTCGGGTGGCGCTGGAGGAGGCGAGGCAGCGCGCGCACCGGAGGAAGGCGGAGCTGGCACGGGAGCCCAAGCGAAGGACCAGGTGGGCGAGGACCCCGAAGGAACCCGTCACGCTGGGGAACTTCCCCGCCCACTGCAGAACAGCCGGGTAAAGGAAAGCCGGCCTCCTCAGCAGCGGCCAGGAGTAAGGGCGCCGCGTAACGTTACTCGAAGGGAAGGGAGCGGGGAGGATTCCGCTCCGGGCAAGGCACCCGAAGGTGCGTCTCGCCTCCCTCCCTCCAGCGGCCTGGAGCCCAACAGCTGCAGCGAGAGAGGATTTTCCCTACGGCCCCAGCCTAAGGGCAACTCCTCGTGACGGGAAAGCTCGCCTGTAGCGACACGGGAACGAGAACCACCCCAGGGAAACGCAGCGCAGAGCGGCCTCCCTCGGGGGGAGAGAGACAAGCTCGTCCGGGCGGCAGACACGCTCCTCTCTCTCGCCCCCGCCGTTTCCAGGCGACCTGCTTCCCGCCCGGCCTGCATCTGCGCCACCGCTTCACCCGCCCCACTTCTCCCTTAGCAGCCCGGCCGCCTCCGGGCCCTTTCCTCACCCATGGCTGAGGCGCTTTCCCTCGTCGCTTCCCTCTCACAGAAACCGCGCCGACCTCCTCCGCCGCCGCGGCCGCCGCCGTTAACCCGGAAGTTGGCCGCGAAGTTGCTGCTTCCACGTCGACCGCCTCCCTCACAGCCGCTGGGCACACGGAGAGCAAAGCAGGGGCAGTGCTCGGATTAGGGCTTTCGACACGAGGCGCCGGAGTGCGGCGCCGACGGGGCTGAAAAGGGCTTCCGCCGCCACTCCTGTCAGGTGCTAAGGGTGGTGGGGATCGTGTGGCGGTGACACCATTTAAAAAAAAAAATCTTTTCACGATCAGCTGCGTGACGAATCTGCCGTTTCGAAACGACATGCCGCTTCCTTGCTGGGAAGTAGCAACAGGAGGCGGGAACCACTGATGGGAGAGGTCACATTGGGCTGCGGGGGGGCGGGGCGGAGAGTTCTTGGCCCGCGTGGCGCCACGAGGGGATTCACGTGGTGAGAAGGATGCGCGCCTCTCGGTTTGGCTGAAGGGAAAACGCCACTGGACTTGGCTAGCGCTTTCATGTTAGGGGAGCAGCGTCTAGGATCTTGCCTTACAAACAAACATTTGGTAGGATTAGTCCCTGGCTCGGTGCGCAAAGTATGGTGCTTGACACGCAAGCAACTTGTTAAAGAAGGTAGAGCAGAGGTTGCTGTAAAATATACACACTAATACATTACCTCTGTAATAATGCGTAGCAAGCAGAAATTAAACCGCAAAGAAGTCTGCTTCAGTATTGGCTTCCAGAGGCGATTCAGGTATCGGGATACTGCTTTTTTGGGGGGGACGGACGGACAATATCACTCTACTATGTATGCATCAGGTTAAGATCCTCAAGGGTGCACACAGGGATAACCCGCAGCTGTCAAGTCCCCTGGAAGTATAGCCTGGAACAGTCTTGTAATTAAAACATTCAGCTGGTAATTAGGCAACATGGAATTGCATGCAGGTGAATGAGCACTCAATCACTTCTTTGTGCCCAGCAGAGAGAACAAGTGGTTTGACTTCTTCAACGGCCAGCCCACAGCAGGTTGAAGAACTTAAAAAAAAAAAATGGGGGGGGGTAGGCTTTTGTGCCCTTATTTAAAAGACTGTTCTGGAAGTAACACCTCATATTTCTCTTACATTTTTGATGAACAGGGATAGAGTGACATGAGGGTTAAGTTTTAAAATCAGTAAGGATTTTAATGTTTTAAGCACATCATCCACTTTTGAATGGATAAGTTTTCACAGTGAATACGTACACAATAAAATTTAAGTAAAATGTGGTAACCTAGATTCCCCAGGATACATTGCTTTCCCTTTATCCCTAGCTGCATATTATACAAAACTATTACAACTTCTCTTTTGGAAGCAGTAAGGCAAGAATACAGCTAAGGTGGAGGGTGGTTACTTATGAAGCATGTTAACTGATTTTCTACTTCTATTTTGGCAGTAATCAAAGAATTGAATCCCCAAAAACAATCTTTATTCCCATCGGCATGGTTTGTACTTGTTACAGCTGTGAAAAATCAGCCAAGACCACATTTATGATCTAATTTGTTCTTTGAAATTACATCTCCTTTCCATAATAGTTTTGTTTTTTTGCTTCTACTCAAGATGACTGTATGCATGTTATTTAAAAAAATGTTTATTCCCCCCCTCTTCAATAGGTGGGAATAGAAAGAATTACAGAAAACTGATTCATTATTTGAATGAAAAAATATAGCAAAATAGTTTTGACCATAATTTAGAAAATGACACTTGTACAAAAAACAACTCCATTGAGGCAAAAGCATAAGTCTTCAGGTCCTTGATATCCTCAGTAGTCCACGGATACGTCTAACGAGTGCTTGAATGAAAGTGTAGCGTGATCGGACCTTAGAATAGAGGCTTTCAATGTCAAGGAGCTTCTTCTGCAGCGATTCCCCAAAACTGTTGATGGCTTCAATCTGAAGCTGGAAGAGTGGAGGGAAAAAAATCATGTAACTTCTGTCCATTACACACTGCTTTTTAAACAAACAAACATTTCTTTTTTATTTAGAAATACCAGCTCTCATATAAAGTCTAATTAAAGTTATGTGGCTTTGTGAGGGGAAGGCATATCACAAACCCCTGAATGATAAAACATTGGTCTCAATGAGTTGTTTCTCAAGCTCTGTTAGGAAAAAATCAAAGGATCAGGGATAATTGCAATCTAATAATGTACTCCTTTTAAATTTTATTTCAGAAGGATCTCTCATCAGAAGTGGAAATGTAACTACTGTAGTCATCTTCAGTAATTATGTAAGATATAATGGGAAGCATGAATGATGTTCTACAAGTTCATCAGCGTTTATTCTATGTTTCTTCCCAAATAGAAAAATGAACTAGGTTACAGCTTGTTTGTCTGGAGCAGATAAAGTCAAAGCAGCAGCAGCAGCAGCAGCAGAACCAGAAGAGTAGGAACAGCCTCTTCTTCAGGAGTCCACACATCACACTAAACCAAGGTTTAGCTTAGCATTATGTGTGAACTGAGCCACACTGTTTCCAGAAAAGACTATTTGAAATATCTTACCTGATCAATATCAAGTTGGCTCACTCTGCTCAATCCACTTTTAAAATCGAAGTTAGGATCTGAACTGAAGGAATCTTGGAATTTTAAAAAATGTCAATAGTTATTTTTAGGTACGAAACAAGCTTTCAAAATGTAACATAAAACAATTTATAGGACTGTAGCCTAAATTAAGTGCCATTGAACTCGAGCACTTTCTGCTTAGTAGATATGATAGGATTGTGCTATAAGATTTCTAGCTTGTTTTGTCTATAATCGCCTCTCTATAACATATCATCTTCCTATCCTGACTTACTTGTCCCAGGCAACCAAACTGGTATTCCTTTAAGCCAACCTCTAGCTTTCAACTTGGCGAAGCCAAGATCTGAATTTCTGTGACTTGTATGCAGGTGCAAAAGTAAAACACCTGGCTTCAGCTGGTGGGATCATTAAGCTTCCGCAACCCAGAAACCAGTGCCATAAAGTATCTGAACACATGGGGGCACAGATAAAGATTCCACACTATATAGGAAAAAGGTAGTCAACTCATTCTTTCTTTTGAACTGAGAGGAAACATGACTTGGGAGATCTGAACCTTGCTGGTGGAATCTCTCCCCATCAAACTCCCTTATCTATGTTACCTGTCCCCCATAAAACTATTTGGCTAGTCCCCAAAGGACTCCTCCTGAAAGGCCCTGTTGAGTTCACCTCTTCTTGAGGAGATAGCTCAAAACTTTGCAACATTCAACAAGTTTGCTGAACTTAACAAAATAAGAAAGTACTTCAGTTTATGTTTTGTTGAACAAAAGACATCTATTTTTAATGCAGCTGTGTTTGATAATTCAATTAAAATCAGTCCAATCAATGCAAGAAATCCCTCCCCGCACTACTGTGGTGCAGCAAAAGCCAAAACTGCATTCAAACATACTGCTTGCACCAAACAAAAGTAATGTTCATGACTGAATAAAAAATTGTTACCGCTAAACTTACTAAAGCAGGCGAAAAACCATTCAGAATTCTTAATTACACTGTCATAACCTAGTGTGTAAGTTTAATCACACAGCGTAATACAAGAATCCCATAAAGTCGGAGGAAAACTACCTTGTAATCTCCTGCTCTTTATCCGATTCCTGGAGGCCAAAAGAGAATCTTGAGAATCTGTAGGGGTACAGTGTAGCAGGTAGTGCTCCAGGTGCCGCCAAAGAATGAAAAGGCACGTTTCTATAATATCTGCAAGCATTTCTAGTAAAGGAAAATGCATATATATATATAGAGAGAGAGAATATTTGGAAATGAGGGCTCCTAAGAGCCCCTATATTGCCTCAACATTGTTCTAGAAAACTTAACAATCTTTAAGACCACGTTTCTCCAGGGCAGGTTTTTCCCCACAACATTCATGCATATTTCCAAAACACAGGTAGGAGACAAAACTGTTGTTGATACTGTCCTATTGTTATCATCACCTTCAACAACAACAACAACATAAACAACATCATATTTATACTCTGCCTTTTTCCTTAACAGGACTCAAGGCAACTTAGAAAAATTAAACACTGAAACAGATCTTATATATATAATTAGCTGGAATTCTATCAAACATACACAAAATTACAAAAAAGCAGCAGCACAGCACTAGTCCTTTAATTAAAAGCAGTCAATTCCCAAAAGGCTGTTGGAACAAGAAGGGAGGAAGCCTATCTAGTTTCCCTAGGGAGGGGGGTTCCAAAGTCACAGAGAAGGCACTACACTGGTAATTTCCCAAATAAACACATGTAAGAAGAAAGTGCAGGCCACCTTACCACCAACACACACTACTAAAGCATTAAACAATTTAATAGTTTTGCATTATATGTCCAACAAACAAAAAAGTAATTAAGAAACCCTTAAAACCAGAAACTACTTCTGCCTCTTAAAGAGGGACATAATCTTTCTTACTGCATTCCACTGTTTAGGAATGTGTTTCATATCAGTAACCAAAAACAGGGTTTTGACATTTTCTTACGTTACACTGTAAAATTCATTCTGATAAACTTGAAGGGCATAGGAGCTAGTTTCTAGACCAGTGATAATGCAGTTTTGTGATATAAATTATTCATTGTTAACCACATATCTGCATGGAGACACTTCCATCTATGTGTAAGTAAACATCACAAGTTCAGGTTTGCAAGGAGTGTGTGCTTAGTTGCAAGGTTTCATGATCTAGAAAAGTCAACATTTAAAGTGTGAAGATAGACAAATTAGCCCCTTTCTCCCTCAGATTTCATGAACAAGTTCTGAATTTCGAAATTTTTGAAAAAGCTGTCTTGGAAATTTCACCATTAAAATCTTCAGTGTCTCATCATAATTATCAAAAGATACAGCAACACAGAGAAAGCAACTTGGCTCGATTGTTGATCAACTTCACCAACCGTCGCTTTGCCAAGATGTATTTTTGGGTAGTAGAAATTTTGTCTACTCCAGCGAGCATAACTGACTGGCACAACTGTGAAAAGAACAAACACACATATAAAGACATACTAGACATACTACCATGTAGCTGTTCACTGAAGTGTGTAGGAGCCCTACAGACTCCACTACACACAAAGTCTGACTTTATCCTATTTTACAGAAAACTCAAAAACATGTTAATGGGAAGCTTTGGATTTATGATGACTACTTTTGTTCTTAAAAGAAACCAACTTCCATATTTTCAGACAAACTAATCCCTAACTTGATAATCTCTGCAGTTTGATGGGGGGAAATAGTTTAATTATGTCATCTTATTCTACCAGGTAAAGTAAAAATGTTTAGATTTGTCTAAACCCAGAATGCTTACCTCACACTAGCCCTTCTGAGAGTTAGTAAGTGTGAATACAGACGTTGAAAGAAAAACCCAACAGGATGCTTTTCTTGAATTAGAATAATGTTATGGCCACTGATACATTTACTAAGCTTTCCCTTCATCAACTGGTTATTTACAATAATGATACATTCTTTTGCATAATAAATCTGAAGGAGACTCCAAGAGAACAGAAGGTGGTTACCTCCTTTATCTCATCTGGTGGCAGTTGCTCCACATTCTGCAACTTGCTAACACTCTGGCGATGGCTGTCGTAGTAACTGAAGAAGTCATTGGCACTCTGCTTTAACAGATAGACAATTATACCCAAGCCAGGCAAACGCCAATAAGGAATCACCGCTGCTTGTGGATCTAAAACAGATTACAATCAAAGTTTTAAAAATTAGCTTAAATTCCCTGAGGGGCGGTAGTTAAAGCCTAAATTTATAAACCTTGAAATTAATTTAATACACAACCTGGAAGATAAATTCATGTAACCACATTACTTATTTTGTGATAGATGTTTCACACAACCAAATACGGCTACCCGGGCAGTATTTTCAAAGCCTAATTACTATTTCCGACTGGCATGAGTTTAGCCAAACTGCGGGAGGCAGTGGAGGATAGGGGTGCCTGGCGTGCTCTGGTCCATGGGGTCACGAAGAGTCGGCCACGACTGAACGACTTAACAACAACAACAATTACTATTTCTGTCATATAAAACTGCTTGCAAGATATAAGATTGATATATAATATATAATAATAAATAAGCTCTTTAAAAGCCTGATCCACCATAGAAAATTTCTCAAACCTTACTGCAGCATCTCATAACACAATGTAAAGGGAATCTTCAATATATGAGAAAGAACATGCCAAGGTTCATTAACTTCTTGCCAGTGTTAACTCAGCTTCTGGAATACAGTCCCAATTCTACACCAGTAAAACCGCAAACCAACCTTGTCGAGGTCCATCTCGATTAGTGGACTCAGACAGGCTAGGAGTGAAGAGGCAAACTGTGTGCTCAAAGGTGGGGGCACACTGCATCATCAGCAACTGGCAGTATTCCATCACATTGGCACAGATCTGCAGAGGAAGATAAAAAGCAAGTTAACAGCGATCAAGTACAAAGTGCAGGCATGGTCACTTCTACCACATCCTTAGGATAATGGCAGAAAAAAGAACAGACATTTTACCATTGTGAAAAAGGGACTTTTAGTTGTATTACTCAGCTGAGGCTCACCTGTTGCATGGCCAGTTCAATTTCATCTCTCTTGTTCACTTTGTCTCCCTCTGCTTGATCGTCTTGCAACTTAAACTGACGCAATCTATCACCACCACTAAACCTTGTTAGGAGGCCCAAGCACTGGCGCTGAAAATCAAAGGAATGTAGAGAAACTGATGACTGTTTCCGCCTGCCAGGTATAGCTGCTTGTTATCTATTGCATGTCTGTCATGCCAGGGAGGAGGGAGTTGAATTCAAACCATTAACACGAAACAGTTGCTGTGATCATAAAATTGCATACCTGAAATCGCCCAATATGTCCTTGCAGTTCAATCTGCATCCCTTCAGTAACATCAAGGTCAAAATCACCTAGTGCACCTAATGAAATATGATACAATAGGGGCTCAATATTTATTTTTTACTATTCTTCTGGTTAGAATGCATAATCAAATAAGTGACACATAAACATTAGCCCGAGAGTTTTTGTGAACTTTCCATGCCTATTCAGTTCTATGCAAGTCAAAAGTTTGCACACGTTTTTACGAAGATAAGTTAGTTCGGTGAAAAAGGTATTGCATCTTTGTATCTAACAAAGTTAATGATTAGAATTACTATGAGCTGGATGCCAAAGCTACCCACCTGGTAGAGCAGCTTTGCTGATTATCCCAGTCAGCAATGCCAGTTCTTGCAACGACCCCACACTGACTTCTTGACACCGCAAGATTGCTTGGATAGTATCTGAATGTGATATTAGGAACTGCAAAACCTATAGCGAAACAAGAAAGTATATACAGAAATAAAATTAAAATACAATTAAGAACTTTAGGACAATGTATCAGTAGAGGAGGCTTGGAAATAACAAAACATAAAACACAAAGTCTGCTGTGGGAAGGAGTAACAGTAATGAATAGCCGACAACACTAGGAATTAATTGCATTTTCCCTTACCTGTCCTGCAGCCTGTGCGTGCTCTGCCATACTAGATGTGAGGATGACCTGGCACAGCCGGAGAGCTGGCAGAAGAATCTGGCGATAGCGTTCTACAGGAGCAGGAATAAAGACGGGGGTTTCTCGCATTCCAAATATTCTGAAGAAAGGAGATATAAAAAAATGAGAAAGTAACTAACTGGTAGATTTTAAAAAAACATCACAGCAACTCATCAGAACATGTTATGAAAGCTGGGTGCCGCCCCCACTCTCTGTAGTAAAAGTCCAGTGGGTTCCAGGAGCTCCCCAGGGTTTGTGCTCCTTTGAAGAATCAAAGACGTGGAGGAGACTGACATAGCTTTAAGAAATATAATTTACTAGTACATTAACCCCGTTAAATTAACAGGCGCTAGAACATATGTGGTCAAACTGTTGCCCTAGCAACATCGGGGACATGCGCAGAGCTGACTGAGCGGCTCTCGCTTATCTCGTTGTTTTTTTTCTAACAACGCGAGAGCTGCATGCCGTAGCCAGCTCGGCAGCTTAGAAGTGCACATGAGCGCGCACCCGCCGCTTCTACAGTTTCGCCCAGCCGCCTGAAGTCTCTGCGTTCCAAGTCCCAACGGCTGTCCGTGGGGCACATGCGCAGTAGCACAATCCCATGGACACAGGGACTGGACACAGAGACACTTGCACTTTATTATTGTAGATTCACATATTTACACCCTCAGTCTGCATGGAGGGAGTCCAGATCTTATAGCACGGTCATCTCAAGAGTGGCTTCTTCCTATCAACAGTGCAGCACTGGAGTCAATGGTTGCAGGGCTACTCTTAGTGGAATAATTTTGCACCACATTTCCAGCAAACATGAACTATTATTAATATACTTATACCAGTTTGGATAGGATCCTTCCTGACACAGCAGCATGAATTCAATGAACGCATATAAATTTTAATCGTTGTAAAACATTGAGAGATTTTGTTCTCGGGATGTGTTCACAACTTGGGACATAACTCTGAGGAGAAGTTGTATGAAACTTACCCCTGCTGATCTGTTTCAGGTCGCATGTCATATACCTGACACTGGGCAAGCTTCACAATCACTCCAGATCTACGTAACTCTAGTGCTCCCTGCTGTATTTTGGCCACTTTGGTCAGGAATGCCTGAAACATATTGTAAAAAATAAAGAAAATGAATTTTAAAAAGAACATAGGACAATATTTTATTTTATTTTTCATGTGGCGACTCTAAATGTTTTTCTGTCAGCAACCTTAAAACAAACCTTCAAGTTAAAACACAAAAACTGAATTATATTCGTTTATTTAAACCAGCCAATGGACATGATTTAAAATACACTTATTTAGAATTCTAGGATCTAAAAGCAACTTGGACTAACTAACACATGGCGTTGCACTAATCTAAGAAATTGCCAAGAGGTTTTTTTCTATGAACTGATCCCCCATAACATGTCATAAACTGCATTTGAAATGCTTCTCAGCCTCAGAGGCAACTGGGTGGGGGTGGAAGAGCTGCAGGTCAAGAAATGTAATTCTAAAGCACCCACCACCTGTGGAATTAGGCTTTCATATTTTGGATACTGGCTAATTGCTGAGGAGCAGAAAAGGAAACCTCGCCTGATCCAGTAAAGCACAGCAGATCCAGAACTTGCTATGTACAAAAGTAGAGAAAAGACTAGGATGGAAGTAGGAATCCTAGTCCAGCAACCTGTCACACCTTTCTTTCTTCAAAGAACTTTCCTCCAAGTGGAGAGGAGAGCATTCTGTGTTTCGTACCAGTAAGCTATAAGAAGTATGAGGATAAGACATCTCTATCTAGTTAATATTTGTAATAGGAACCCTGATGTGAAACAATACTTATTAAGCCAGGTTATGCATGAGGTCCATGTACCCACACACAGTTTATTTTGCTCTCGCCCTGGTTCCTCGTGCCATACAAATAGAGAAACAAGCCAGGAAAGTACAACTAAGCATAGCTTGCCATTACGCACAAACTGGGAACAGTGGCTCCCAAACATGCCATGATATGAAACCATGTTTTAAAGTTGCCTTACAAACCTTGGCTTGTTTGGATGCTGTGCACAACTCCCAGTTTGTATGTAACAGGAAGCTTTGGTTGGTGGTTTCCCTGCTTGTTCCTTTACTTGCACAAAGGGGCTGTATGCAGGTTCATGATGCTCACGCATATCTTAGTTTATTAATCCAGGATTTGGCTGTGTGGGCCACCAGGTCAATGAACAGTTATTAAGATCTTACCATTTTTGACTCATAGGTGTACAGTGCTTTAAGAAGAGGAGGCTGGGGTGTAAGTAAGCTTTGCAGTTTGAGGTCATCATCTGCTAGGCTATCTACAAGCACTTTTAGATAGCCACTGTTGGAGAGATACAACAACCATTGTTGCTGTTTATCTACAGAGATGATGCGATCAAGTAAGGCTAGTGCTAGCATCTGAAAAACAAAAATGAAAGATTAAATTCCTCAAGAAAGGATACAAAAATTATTTCTTCTACAACTTATTTTAAAATTGGGTATTTCTGATCTATATAGCCTACTATGTTGAAATAATGGGAATGTACAATTTCTGCAGACTAGCTAAGGTGATGCTGGCTCCTAATACTTTTAATGTTTTACATCTGCAAGCATGTCAACAAATATTGTACTATAGGAAGTTAACAGTCTACAGTTGCAGCTGCGTATCTTGCTAGAATGCAAGATGAGAGAAAAATGATGTCCCAGTTTCAGAGGTGCTCTATGGGGTTGCTGCTGTGCTAGTTCCAAGAAATCTCCACACATGCGAAAACTAGTGACATTTTCTTATTTTCAAATGACATTATTTTAAAAGTTCTGATAGGAAATAAAATCTGTGAATGGGGCACAAATCTGCAGATTTAAGAAATGACCAGGAAAACCTGCATTCAACCTACCCCCACTCTAGACCACTGACTGCTGTGACATGAAGAGTTGGGTAGACATTATCAAGGGGGGTGGCAAATGTAGATGCTATTTTTAGTGGCAAAAACCTTTTTTATAATGTCCAGTTTGGTTGGTCATGATTATGTGCATGCTATTCATCATTAACCGTGTTTCTTCACAAACCGGTGAATTACACTGAAACTATATGGACTGCTTTAAAAACGAAGAACAGAACAAGAGTAAACACCAGGCATTCTTTCCCAACCTCCATAGCTTACATTATGTTCGCTCTTCATTATCTACTACCTTTTCTGCTATAGAACCAACTTTAAGTACAAATGCAGTCATTTTTTCCGAATGTAAAATCTGAATGATGTAACAAGGAAAGCAGGCTGACAGCTGCATTACTCAAGCGCAGGTAGCAAACGTTTACCACATTCCACCTGGTATATATGTATTATCACTTGAAAATAATTATCAAAAGCAAGTATGTAAGATACGAAAGACTTACTGAACTACTTTTTTAAAAAATCCTAAACTGTCAAGTAATTCTTTAATAAGTATTTGAATGTTCCAAAATTAAGACATCAGTGTGTGTTTCTCCCCAAATTGTGACCTGAACCTGTTTAAAAGTAAAATACAGAATGTCTTATTTTATTTACCCGTCCAATTTCATGACCATCACAGGCATCTCGGCAGACCACCTCCATTAGGGCAGAACCATAGCTTTCAATAATTGCCATGTTTTCTCTCTGCAATTTACTGTAAGCATCTTCAGGCGCTGTTAAACACTCCCACGTGGTCTTCTTGGCTATAAAGAGGAAGAAAAGGACAAAATTAAAGGGGAAACGATGTAACAGAGCATGCGAACAACTACATACGCCTTTATAGGGAGGGGAAGAGGGGAGTATTTTAGTTGGAATGTTCAAATGAGAAAATAGATCCCTCAGCAAAGAACATTACTTGTAACAAAATACGAACAAAAAAGCTTCTTCAGATGAACTTGGGTGGGAAAGACCCACATATTTACTTCAGTGAAAGGACACAAGATGCCTTCAATGGAAATGTGCTCGTGACAGAAGAAAAGTAACCACTGCATTCACGCTTTTGGGTCACTGCAGTCTGTGAACATAGATGAAATCTAAGGCTGGATTGGGGGCATGAAATAAAACTGACATCAGCTTCATATATATATGGGACTGGGAAATAATGGCTTTGGGAAGCCTGAAAAAAACTCAGAAATAAAGTTATTATTGCTGATGGAGAATGGGGGGGAAGTATGGGACTGGTCATATAAAGAGATCCAATATAGATGCAAATGCAGCGCATGTTCTCTTTTCATCACCAGTTTGCATTCTACCTGCTTCTAGGGTGTCTGGTTCATCTGGTCTCTGAGCAATCTGCAAGTAGTAAAGCAGTGATCCATACAAATGTGTTCTCACTCGCTGGAAGCCACCACCTGCTCAGATAAGAAAAAAATGTTATTTATACTGTGAAGAAGAAGAAGAAGAAGAAGAAGAAGAAGAAGAAGAAGAAGAAGAAGAGGAGGAGTTTGGATTTGATATCCCGCTTTTCACTACCCGAAGGAGTCTCAAAGTGGCTAACATTCTCCTTTCCCTTCCTCCCCCACAACAAACACTCTGTGAGGTGAGTGGGGCTGAGAGACTTCAAAGAAGTGTGACTAGCCCAAGGTCACCCAGCAGCTGCATGTGGAGGAGTGGAGACGCAAACCCGGTTCCCCAGATAACAAGTCTACCGCTCTTAACCACTACACCTCACTGGCTCTGGCTGCTGTGGAAAAAGACAGCACACATAAACCATTCTTCTGTTGCTATCCACCTCAAGACTCAACTTATTTACAGAATGCTGGCTTTTGTAATGCACACGCCAGTCTGTTTCCATAGAACCTGGGGAGCACATCAATGAACTGCTTCAAAGATTATGGACATTATTTTAAAGTGGTCATTCAAAATTACCTGTTTTCAGAATGAAATCCAGAATCTTTTTCAATATGATATGTAGAGAAGAGTCTCCGATAGAGGCGAATCCCACCACCATGCCTTCAGAACCAGGTGGTATTGTGAAAGAGCCATCCAGCATCAAGACAAACTGCGAGTGCCCAGGCAAAGGGACGGCAAATGGCTCCTTTTGCTCTGTTCGCACACACTGACTTAAGTGGGCGGTCAGTGTGAACACGGCTGCCGCCACAACAGGCATTAACTCCTGAGCAGCATCGTCATTCAGGATCTTATGGGAAGAAAAGAAACAGCTGCTATTTTGGTACGTGCTTGTGATAACACGTCTGCATAATTTCTATAGCTATCTCTAATACAAATTACTATAAGCAAAATGTTCAATTTTAAATAGAAAGGAGACAAATTATCTCAATCATGAAGAGGTGTGTGGTAGAGAAACACTGATTTCCTTGCTGGAACACGCCCCCCCCCCTCTACTTTGATTGGATCCAAAAGGTACAGCTATGACCATCTAGGAACATTCAGAAGCCCATATCCAGCCTCCCAAAACTCCCTTGAGTAAGTGTTTAAAAGTCTGTAAAGTGATGTTGGGAAGCAACAGTAACAAGCTAAATAAGTGGCATAGCTGACTCAGAACACATAGATTTTGTAAGGGGAAATTGCTGGTAAATATGAATATGAATGGAATTAGATATTTCATAATTCAACTGTGCATTTTAAAAAACTCAAAATGGACACCCAAATTGGCCGTCAGCGTCACCATGCCATGTTATTTCAAGGGGCTTACCTTGTCATGCAAATCTTGTAAGAGATCACGGATAATAAGCTGCCTATCTTCAGGTTGTATAAGGTCCTGTGGGCAGGCAGTTAATATGATTTCCACCAACTGCCTCCAGGACTCCAGAGCATGCCGCTTAGCATAGAGACACTGAAGGAGCTTGTTCCGTTCCACAACATACTGGAGAATTGTGTTGATTTCCTGGACGGTCAAGGAAAGGGTTAGCTCATAGGAGACCAAAAAAAGGCTCGATTTTTAAACAAAGTTGCAAAGGACATATCTAAAAAGTAGCTTCTGAGAAAGTTAATTTATATTATATCCTTGGCCTATAATCAAGCAAGGCATGTGCACACATGTTTGTGTTCTCCTCAGTTGACCAAGGAACCCTAAGACTGCCTTTCAAACTCAGCCACGTTTCAAAAGCAGCTTGAGGATTTTGCCGGGGAGCTGCTTAAAAGGTAGGGAAATGCCATCAGAGGAATGTGGGTTGTTTCCCCGTTGAGATTCCCTTTAAATAGCAACTCAAATTGCTTTTGAGAGTTTAATGAGGACAACTGATAAGGAAAAAATGGATAAGATGCTGGATGTTTATGCACCCCTTTCTCAGTCTCTGTTTTCCTTAGAAGTGATGGTCTGCTTCATCATGAAACCAGCATCACAGTCACTGGGTGGCATTAGGTAAGATGAGAACTGCCAGCGCTACCTACATCCAAGCCCTGCTGAGTCAATAAATGAAGTATTGCAAAGTAATTTATCTCAAAGCGTTTATAAAGTGAAAAGAGCTATATAAATGAATGACAGATATTGGGCTCTTCCAAAAAACAATTAGTAGTAAAATAATCCATGCAGCTGTTTTCCAAGAAATGGCCACAACTGTGGTTGAGCATATGCTATGCATGTCAAAAAAAAAAAAGTCATGGGTTTAATTCCCAGCATCTCTATGTAGGGCCCCTGCTTGAAGTCAGTCAGTGTCAACAATGCTGAGATAAATGGACCAATAAATGGATTCTGTATATGGATACTTCCTATGTATCAATCAAGCTCACACATTTTAAGTGGTCTTACCTCCATGAGCAAAGGTCTCTGCCCAAGGGCTGCCATTCCTTGTAGGGCATTAACTTCAGCAATCAGAACTTTGTGGAGATGCTAGAATTGAAAGGAAAGTGGTGTCTTTTATGTGTAAAATTTGGAGACAATTGTGAACATGAAAACACTGTTAATTCCCTTTCCGATTCACTTCACTCATTTCACATTTAGGTCCATAATTTCATTTCCACCCCAGTTCAACTTAAATGAAACAGGCCAAGGAAAGTACAACAATGTACAACTTGAAATGTCAGCTTTCCTTTTAAGACATTGAATACAAGGCACTGTGTTTTGTAGAGAAGCTAGCACAACAGTTGTATGAACCTGAAGATAACCATATCACTGTTAGGTATGTAAGTAAAAACCTATATAAATTATTCCAACATTAGCTCACATAGAAGAACATGTTTGAGAGGCTACTAATGTAAATGCTGACATACTGAAGTCAGTGGGAGTTAAGGTTTTATCTAAAAATCTTCCACAGAAATAAAAAATGTTTGAATATACATGTTTGCTGCACTGCACCCTTAAACTAACTGTAAAGCCAGGTACAGAGGTTTCTAAAAATTGCTCACCTTGACATTGCAGATAACTGGTCCACGTGCACTTCTGTTCTCGCAGTTGGCAATGACCTGCTCAATTTGAGCACGGTCAAAAAAATCCAGCTGCAAAGGTTCTGGGATCTCTTGACTGAAGTCAATTGAGTCTAGGATGCTCAAGATCTTCCTGCGTACTAAGGAAGGAAAAAATCTATTCAGAAATGGAAGAATCAGAGTTTAACTGAATTCTGAAGACAGAAGTTAAAACAGCTTTAATGGAAAGAGCTTTCTGATTACAATAAAATTTTGTTCCTAATGGTTTCCTTAAATTCTATATATAAAAAGTGAAACATTTAAACCAGAAATGTCTGATGTAGGCACAAATATCTACTTACAGCAGGGTGGGAAAAACTTTTGGCCTGGAGGGCCAGATATTTCATTCCACCCTCAACCTCTGAGCCAAATGACATCAAGTGACAGACAGGTGGATGGTCATGCCCATTTATCAGTGTTGGCCTAACGGTGATGGGGAGAGCTACTGAACAAGCAGGACTGAACTTCCCACACAAAAACTGATGCATGGTGAATTCAATCCTGCTTTCTGCAAGGTTGGAGCGCGCAGGTTCCCCATAGGAGATGTCTTTTGTGCACCTGAACCAAGCAGAATTTAACTCCCCATGCACCAGTTGATATAGAGGAAGTTTAATCTTGCTTTCTTCTGTCACATCTCTACTTGCCCCCACACTTTACATATGGCAGGTAGGCACTGTTTGGAGAAAACAGCCTGGTGGGCCAAATTCAGGAGACTTGATGGGCCAAATCTAGCCTGTGAGACAGAGGTTCCCTACCTCTGACTAATAATAATAATAATAATAATAATAATAATAATAATAATAATAATAATAATAATAATAATAATAATTTATTTGTACCCCGCCCATCTGGCTGGGTCTCCCCAGCCACTCTGGGCGGCTTCCAACAAATATTAAAATACATTAAAATATCACAGATTAAAAACTTCCCTAAACAGGGCTGCCTTCAGGTATTTTCTGAATGTCAGGTAGTTGTTTATCTCCTTGACCTCTGATGGGAGGGCGTTCCACAGGGCGGGCACCACTACCGAGAAGGCCCTCTGCCTGGTTCCCTGTAGCTTTGCTTCTCGCAGTGAGGGAACCGCCAGAAGGCCCTTGGCGCTGGATCTCAATGTCCGGGCTGAACAATGGGGGTGGAGACGCTCCTTCAGGTATACAGGACCGAGGCTGTTATATAGTCAGATCCTAGACTTGTACAACCCTATCCGACCAAGATATTGTCATGCACACAGCAATTTGAGTGTACTAGTGTTTGTTGAGGCTCTCTCTGTTAGGATTTTTATATATCCTCTGCTGCTTCAGCAGGACTGTTATGTTTAGTGTAAATCACACGAGTGTCTGAGAGAGAGTAGGAACGGAAGTCTGTCTTATCTCTTCCTCCTTAGTGTTGTTATTGTATTATATGATTTAGTTTCACTTCTGCCGTGTCGCAGTTTGTACTCTTGTTCGGAGAACACAGATGTGATTATGGAGTCTCTGTATATAGACTGTAAATAAAGCAGTTTAGAACTACAGATGAGTCTTTCTTCTTGCTGTGTGATGCTAGAAGACACGTGTGCTCTTTTCATAAGGAAAGGGTTGCAGATTACTGGGGCTCTGGACTGAAGGGATGTTCCAGCCAGAGAGGGCCACCGGGAGGATGCTCTGGAGTCTTGGGGAGTTTGCCGTCCTCCCCAGAGCTTTTTTCCAACACTCCCTCCCCCGCCCCCGCCAGGAGCTCTGTCACACTGACTATATAAAGGGTTATTTGAGGAGTATAAAAAGACCCCAGGAGGTGCAATAAACAGCCCAACAAACTACAAAATAGTATACATATTTCTAGCTCATGCCTGTTCTATATGAAACAGTTGTGTTTTAGATTGCTGACACAACATTTAAACAATAGTTTACAGTTAAATTAATTTACCTGGCTCATAGCCACCAATTTCTCAACATAAGCAAAAGCAAAGACAGGACACAGACTGCTCAGGTTCTAATCCAGAGTAGAAGGACTGAGTAAACCAGCATCAACGAGACTTACCTTTGGCAGCAGTATCAAAATGAAGAAACCCACTAACAGACCGGCTTTCATCTTCTGTGCCTCCTTCACCATCAGCTAAGAGGATTGAAATTTTGAAAAAGTTTACTTAAGAGATTGCCTTGCCCCATGCGGACCTATTTGATCACTTTGATCTGTAGATCTTGCACTTTTGCAAGTGTCACATAATCTCCATATGAGGAGGCATTTCATTAGTGTGGCAGCACCTGTGGCTTGGACCTCTCTGCTTATTGACATTAGCAGTCACCCGCGTTAAGATTGCTGCTGAAAACTTTCTGCTTCAGCAAGCATATTCAGACATTATACCAATATTTGTTGTTAAAGTTCTCTTGATTTTATCTTTGCTTTCAATTATGATAGTTTAATGCATATTTGTTTTAAATCGGTTTATGGATTTTAGCCATGTTTCATTTAAAATTTTATTTGCATACTCCTTGGAGAGCTTTTTCCAAATGAATGAAAGCAAAGTTGCACAAATTCAAACTTAGCAAAGGAGTTTTAAAAATTAAAAATGCTGCTTTCTAGGGAAATTCCAGCCTAATAAATGCATTAAAATATTGTACGGTTATAATGATTTCATGGTGTGTGTGGTATTATGTCTCAAGTGATATAAAATATATAGAGCGCACTATAAATGCTCAGTACGGCCTGCAGCATGACTGCTAATTCATGTGGTCTGAAACCTTGGCTTATATTTACGGCCAAAGTTAGCCACTATAAAGTGTAAGGAAAGCATTATATCATTCAGATATGAAAGTGGAAAGTAATTCAAAAATGGAAAGGAGCCCTTTAGATAGGAGCAGTCTTTGATTCTTAGAGCAGCCTTTCATGCTCCATTTACCTAAGTAGGATTTGACAGGCATGTCATCCAGAAGGAGGTGCAGGAGTCTCTGTGTGTGAGAACGCTGGCGGTTCAGTGAAGTAACACGCAATTCTATAGAGGCCGTCTTCATTAGCCAGGACATCTGGTTCAAAGCTGGAATCTCATGCTCTGAAAGTCAAGATAGGGCAAGAATGGGAGCAATACAGACACTTCAGAAGAGCCTACCATTGCTGGTTGGACTCATGTTATATTTGTTACACATCTGCCGCTTGGAAATGTAAGCAAATGGGGGCATTGCTCTCTGTGTGGGAAGTTGTTTATGTAAAGCAGCTTTCAGCACAATGTAATTAATGGCAAAGCCCTGAAAAAGAGCCGCCTTTGAAATGTATATTCTCTTGGCCCCCCAACTGCACAACACGAACATTAATCACCTTATTAGAAAAAAATAATGCACACAGAGTGGCTCTAAGATACCTACAAATACACAAAAGGAAAATTGACTTCTCTCTCGTTGCCAGGACAAGAATTTGCAAATCTTGCTAAGATGAGACCTTCCAAATTCTGCTAGAAAGGCCAAAAAAAGAGTGATTCTTCCAAGCAATGAATGAGAATTGAAAAAAGAATGTAAGATCACTGGTGTCTCCTCAGTTGTATTCAATGCCATATGAGATCCAGAATACCTCATTCGTCAATACGTTTAAAAGGGCCTTGAAGATATTCTCTGTCATGGTCTTCAGTGACTAGTTGTAGACTGAGTGACAAATGGTGTTGTGATCTGTTTTTTCTATCCAATGCTGGGCTATTTGTTGTTTTTACTAGTTTTATGAAATACATGTTACAAATATTCTAATTGCTATTTTTTGTGTATATTTTGCAAGCCACTTGTAAATAATGTTTCTTAAATGCAGATTCAGGTAGGTAGCTGTGTTGGTCTGACGCACTCGAAATAAAAAATTAAATTTTTTTCCAGTATTTGAAGAAGTGTGCATGTACATGAGAGCTTATACCCAGAACAAACTCAGTTGGTCTCTAAGGTGCTACTGGACAATTTTTTTATTTCTTAAATGCAGGTTATAAATAACTTGCTAAAAATAAAATGATGAGACTGTACTTCAAAAGTCTTACCTTTGACAGAAAATGGTAAATGCTGCAACTGAGAGAACAAAAAATCCTGGCTGGTCCTCAAGTATCTCATTGTTGGGCCTGAAGTGTCTGAGCAGGCACACAACTGATAGATCACCTGTTTGAACAAGAAGGAAATCCAGATATTAGTTTCCTTTAATATTAGCCAAAATATTTCTAATTAAGTATTGTAACTGAACTCAGATCTAGTCATGCAATCCTATACACATTTACCTGGAAGTAAATCCCACTCAATTCAATGAGACATGCTTCTGAGTAGGACTGCATTGTTAAATGTTTTTTAAAAACCGAAATTATATTAGTAAACTGCAAAAACCAATTCCCTCCTAACTGAAAGCTCATTGGATTTATACAGAGCACCCCATTCTAGCTTTCCTAAAACAGGAAATATCATGTATACCTGGTAACACAATTCTGCTAGATGAGGAGATTGTTGAACCGCTGTGGGACCAGACCTTGTTTCGGTACCATTCTCCAGTATGGTCAAAATAGCATGTAGGCAAGTTCTAGGGCAGCCCAATACACCTTGAAGATGCAACATTCATATTTAGGGGGGGAAACTGTGCATGATGTATAGAAATGAAACATCACCCTGTTTTAAAGATTTACTTCACAAAAATAGCAAATATTTTACTCTAATTTAACATTGCATTTTATCAAAACTGGACTATGGCAAGGATCCAATTATTCATTTATTTTGTCAAATTTATATATACTTTCGACGGCACACTAATGTTAATACTGCTTACTAATTTGAAAAGATAATTAACAAACAACACAGCAAGTAGATCAGGGGTGGGCAGCCTTCGGCCTGTGGGCCAATCCTGGCCCTTCAGGGGGTCCAGTTTGGCCCTCCAATGGGTCCATTTCCCCCAAGCCACACCCATTCATGTCAGCTGATGGCCAGGAGAGTGGGGTTTGCTGCATGCCTGTTCCCACCCCCAAAGCAGCAGGATTTAATGCCCCACACATCAGCTGATGAGCAGGGTTAAATCCTGCTCAGTCTGACTCCTCTTGCTTCTTGCAGAGTTTTGCAAGGTGTCTAGTTTTTGCAAGACTTTTCACTTGCAGCTGGCCGGCATGAAACATGTGGGCATAGCTGTAATCCCTCACAGTAAAGTTTCAGCTAAAATGGGATGAAGAGAGTTGCTTTAAAGCTCTTCTGAAAAGTGCAATTCCTGGCTTCTTCATCATGTGGGAGAGCAGCAGCAGGGGAGCAGGGAAAAGACTTTACTCTTCCACCCTACTACTCCGTAAAGGAGAAGCGTGTGTGCTCCAATATGAAAGGGAGGGAAAGCCTTTGCAAGACTCCTGCAACCCCTCCCCTTTTAAGGTCAGGGCAAAAGGAATTTTCACAATGGGTGGCCCTGCCCACTTGTCAAATTTGGCCTGTGAGGCAGATCCCAATAAGGACCTGGCTCATGGAGCCAACAAGTTTACCCACCCTTGACGTAGATTAGGCTTCCTCAACCTCGGCCCGCCAGATGTTTTTGGCCTACAACTCCCATGATCCCTAGCTAGCAGGACCAGTGATCAGGGATGATGGGAATTGTAGTCTCAAAACATCTGGAGGGCCGAGTTTGAGGAAGCCTGACGTAGATCATTTTGTTATGTCTACTGAGCATGAAACTTCTGCCCATTCTGGGCAAAAATAAATTCCTTCTACTACTGAGCTGACTCTTTCCAACACATGAGCAGCATCTCCCTCACCCTGCTCTCTTCAGCCATGTACCTGGGTCTTGCAAGTTTGTGTTGCTCACAGGCTTCTTGAATTCATAACCCAGAAGATACAAGGCAAGATTTGGTGGGCTGCACTCCAAAGAGGTGATTAGAAGGTTCAGGATGTTAATCCTTGTTTCATGGTAAATTGGGGCCTGCTTCCTTTCAGCTTCAAGTTCTGAGAACCAAAAATACACATCAATGATACAAATTCATGAAGTGCTCAATTCTAATATCCAATGGCTTTTAATGGAAACATACATGATTTGCAATAATGTTCAATATTTTTGTTACAACAGGGGAAATAGCCACTTGCCTAATCACTTGTGTTGACCTATCCAGGCAGGAAGCGTACACGCAAGTATTTCCAAGTGTCAACATGCCTCAAAGAATTATCAGCTGTATAAATTGCCAGTCCATCCACATAAAAGTATTTTGTGGAGCAGTGACTTTTATTGAATTGCTTTAAAAACTAGCTTGCAAATTAGTGCTCTGCTTTTTGCCCAAAATGTTATAAAAATACGAAAAAGGGTACATAATTCTGAACTCAATAATAGGCCAAAAATATATTAATAAAATGGTTTTCAGTTCTGCAAATAGTCACATTCTGAGGATCCTTGATAATTCATTCTCAATTATCCAGCAGCTTATTTTTATGTACAAAAAAATTGGACTACTTTCATACCTTCATCAGAATTAATGATTTCTTCAGCAGCTTCATTGTCCAAACATTCCACAAACCCAGCCATTAGTTTCTGGCTGATATTCTGGATTTGCAACAAAAGAATGGAAATGAGAAGATAGTGAGGTATTATACGATGATGGATTGATTTAGGACCTCCCCTGCCTATCTTGAAGCCCAGGCAGAATAATATGGGGAGAAACAGTCTTTCAGGAAACTGGGTCCTTGGACTTTAGGATTTAGTACATCAAAACTAACACCTTGAATGGACCTTGTGTTGAACAGGTAGCCAATGCAGATCTTTTGAGTTATATGGTCCTGTGCAGACCATATAACTCAAAAGATCAGCAGACTCCTCCTCCCAGAAATCAGTTGTAGGTAGTCTTGGAAAATGATCCGAATTTACATGAAACAGCCCTACTGCTAAAGTTAAGTGTGATTTTGATTGCTGACGAGATGGGAAGATCCTGAGACCCATACAAATGTAAACAACTCTGACCTGGTTAGAAACCATTCTGACAGTAAAGCCATGTGCTGGCTACATCATTCTTCCCTTCCCTTGCATAAAAAACAAATGTAACAAGTTACCTGGTCTTGTGTGAAGTCTCCAATCAATTTGACCTGAATATTTGAATTACAAGAAATGCAACACAGGATCTTGGAACTTTCAAAAGCCAGTTCAGGATTGGTATTGCCATGATAAAGATACCTTGAAAATTACAAGAACATAGGAATTATCAATTACCAGAGAAAAGGGGGAAAGGGAGTCTTAATAATGCTTCCATGCTGGAAGCCGCCTAGAGTGGCTGGGGTGGGGTACAAATAATAAAAGTATTATTATTCATAAAAATTAGTATTGATACTAAAAATATGTAAGCAGAAGCAGGTGAAGGGAGGTGAGAGTAGCAGCAACAGCAGCATTGTTCACTGTGAGAGATGGCATGAGGCAGCAGCAAGGTCAAGCTCTAGGTTGCCATCACTGCTGTGCACACCTGTGGGCTGCCGTTGTCAGCCCTGCCACTGCTTCGTCCTGTCCCATTGATGCAAACGCAGCACCACTGCCACCAGCAAGGTGATGCTACTGCTCTCCCCACTCCACCCCATATGCTGCTGCTGCATGCAGCCACATCAGACATGTATATATTATACTAAATCATACTATACACAAATAGCTCTCATTTGTTCCGAGTGCCAGCTGTTTATAAGCAAAACAACACACACACACACACACACACACACACACACACACAAAAGGGGGGCATCAGCAGACCTAGGGGAAACCCCAAAGGTTTTCAGACATATGCAACTGCTCAGAACAGATTTGTAATTTGGATCCAATCCTTAAAATCAGGTCAGTACAGAGAAATTATCTGATTTCTTTGAAGTGAGCTGAATAGTGATAATCTGTGTAAGGAGCAGAGCAAGCTGTAGGAACCTCTCAACAGGCACACAATGGTCTCACATTATGCCAGTCTCTCTAGAACCACATCTGTCTTTCTAAATGCATTGGTTCTACCTGGCAATATTCACCACATGGTCTGCCTTTTTAGTCCGAGGGTTGATTCCTTGCAGCAGCTGTTCCAGGGATGTAACAATCAGGGAGAGGTGGCTTTCCCTTAACAAGTCCATGAAAAGGTTCTCTTTCTGTAGGGTCAGATTAAGCAGCCCAAGGCAATACTGTACAGCTTTCTCTAAGTGCTTCTTTCCTATGGAAGGAAAGAAAATAAAGAGAATCCCACTTCCATGCCTAGAACACTTATGAGGGAAACAAATAATGCTGCAGTCAATCTGCATATGTGCATTAATAGAGTCATATTAAGTCACAGTTTGTATTAAAAGACCCCACTCAAGAATGGCCAACTTTTATTCAACAGCTTTCCTTGCAGTGGATCTAAAAATGAATAATTCAGTTCACTGGCTATACAGTAAGTAGCATCAAAATATTTAAGCTGAATTTTTTATTTATTTTTGCTACATACCAGGGAAAGGAGCATAGGTATCTAGTTGTTTAACCCCTTCTTCCAGCAAGCTAAGACACAGTTCCAACATTGGTGACTCATTCAACAGATGATACATCAGGTTAAATCCAGGTGGTTTATAAGCTATAATTTCTTCTCCTAAAAAAAAAAAGTGCAATTCAGTAATATCAGCATTAAAATTTGTAAAAAAAAAAGTATCATTGCTTTTTTTTTAAGCAAATCTAAAACACAGTCACCACCCCTTCTTCTCCTATACCAGCTTCAAAACAATGACAAAATCCAGCTGCTTTTGACATTGTTGTACTTTCTTCTCTGAATTTATAACTTTGTATTTGCTCATTCTGTCTGCGTGTTAGACTATAGTCAATTCCTCCTTGCTAGCTTCCCCCAGAACTATTTTTCTGAGTCTGAAGGACCAGTCTAAAAGCCAGTAGGAGAACTAGTCACCATTTTGCTTTCTTCCCCAAACAAGATACAAAAACAGAACTAAAGACAAACCAGGAAAGAGCATACCTTGTAACTCCACATATTGGTCCACAAAATCTTCAAGTTGAGGTTCGTAATCTCTCAGCAGTTTATAAAAAACCTCTAGAACTGCTTCCGCTACTTCCCACTGTCAAGAAAACCACACACAAAATATTATTCTAAAAGTGGACATCTCAAACCTCAGCTTCCCATTTTAGTATGATAAAAAGATGCCTTATGCAGAATCAGGCTATTAGTCCAAGTAGCTCAGTACAATCTATGTTGTCTAGCAGTGGCTCTCCATGCAGTCAGATAGAAGCCTTTCCCAGCCGCTCTTGGAGATGGCCAGGAATTGTACCTGACTCTACTACTGAGCTACAGCCCTTTTGAAGTATCGCTAATCTTCTAATTCCAAGCATCATGTTATGGCAGTGGAATACATGGAACCCAGTTACTAGCTCAATTTAGATTTAATGTGATTAGCTATAAATCTTAGGGGCAGAAATTAGCAAAACATCACATCATTTTAAAAAGTCAACACCATCAAGTTTAGAAACATCTATAGAAGTTATTTAAAAACAATACATATTTAGAAGTAGAAGCTACCTTCTCAGCAGCTCGCCGATAGGCCCTTGTACGAAATCGGAGAAACACAGAATCTCTCAGAAATTGCAGGTATGGATCAAAGCCTGGTGGGCGCAAGCCAGCGCCCAGGTTAGAAGGAAATGAACTCTCCACCAGTGTGCTAATGAGCCGGCAGAAAGCACGAGTTAAGGGATACTCCTCACACCGGGATTCAATTTCATTCAATTCAACCTTTGCAGGAAAACAGAGAAACAAACATTTTTAAAAATGTAATTTAGGGCAGCATAATGTCAGAATGTATCTATAGAAGTTGTTTTTTTTACACAATTACAATAGATTCTCATGTTTCACCACACCCAGATGAATTGCACAAGCCATGTTTGCTTTCAAAAAATGACTAAAAGGGCATAGGGCATTAAGCTTTGTTGTTGTTGTTGTTGTTGTTGTTCAGTTATTCAGTCGTGTCCGGCTCTTCGTGACCCCATGGACCAGAGCACACCAGGCACCCCAATCCTCCACTGCCTCCCGCAGTTTGGCCAAACTCAGGCTAGTAGCTTCGAGAACACTGTCCAACCATCTCATCCTCTGTCGTCCCATTCTCCTTGTGCCCTCCATCTTTCCCAACATAAGGGTGTGCATTAAGCTTTAGTAGGTTTGTAATCTGCCTATTGCTTTTCAATGTCTATGGCCTCAATTAAGCTGAAACTAGTCACAGCCAAGTTAATTAGTAATCAGTGAAACAAGTTAAATCACAACAACCCTCATTGCTTCCAACAGTGCTTGCAGTTCGATCTGAAGCAAAGTCAGGTGCATCTAAGTCAATTGACTTCATTAGGTTTAGGCATGCTTAAATCTACACAGGATCAGAATGCTCATCACAAACAATTTCAGGTGTCTACTCATTTTGTAAGGATTTTTTTTCCCCTTTTGACTTTTCTGAACAATGTGACTTTAAATAAAGGAGTATGTGCACTATTATTACTATTTTTAAATATGCAAGTAAAAGACTCTGAAGTTCCTATTTGCTGAAGCAGTCCTACAGCTTTTCACTTTGTACAATCATCTAGCTAACTAGAAGCAGATTTTACCTCAATGCCAATGGCTTGTCTTTGGCCTGGAGTTCTGACAGTTTGTAGTATCTTTCAAAACAAACAAGAGAGAAAGGAAATGATTTTTCATAATCATCAAAAGAACATGAGAGCTAAAAAATGAGGTACACTGTTTATCTCACACACTCTTTTTCAAGAGCTTCTACCTATATGAAAAGGTATTGTCACCCTTCCAGAAAGACCTATTAAACTCTATCCAACAAGCTTTTAATGCAGCACCTGAAAATACCCCTCCCAGTAGAGAACACTGGACTGATGCAAATGCAATACTTCCCGTTCCTTAACCATTATTATGGGGTTGAGTCACATGCTCCCTCTTCCCATCCTCTTCCATTTAGTTTGCAAATTCACATAGTGCAAATGTAACAACTAACCACAGCTAACACTGGTGACGAAAGGAGAATGGAGAACCTGCACAAGAAAGGAGGAAATATGGGGAAGGAGTGCAAAGTCCTATCGGCTTTTCCCTTCACCAAGGGAATGAGCACACAAAAGTTACAAGCCCACCAATGTTTACAAACCTGCTAAGAGGCTACTAGCCTAAATTTCCATGTTGGCCAAGGAACAGAAGCAGCTCCCTTCTGCAGCTAGCATAGAAACACAGGTTATTAACAAAATTGCTTCTACTAAAAAGCAGTTGAGGAGCAATACAGCAATCCACTTTTCTACCACCAACTTGCTCATTTGCTTTATTGAATACCTGGTCACCTAGGATTACCAGGAAAATTATTAAATATAAGGCTGCATTGCATCTGTGCTGGCTCTCCTTTGTAGGTAGCAAGATTTTGTTGATCGGACCTAAAAGGACTAGAGTGCTAGCGTGATCAGCTGTCTTTACCTCAAGACACATTCCCACCTTCTCTCCACAAAAAGGGAAATCTGCCTTTCTTCTTAACCTTATTCAGAATCTGCCAGTACAGATTTATAATACATAAGCAAATAATACATCACAGAAAGGGAATCAATTGGACTTGCACTTTTTCATTCTGTTTCAGCTGCTTGCTACTACAGCCCAAAATTCCAAACACAGAAAACAATGCCATGCATATAATTAACCCCACCTGATTTTTAAGTAAGAACTAGCAACAGTTGAATAAAATAGAATTTGGGGGAAGCATAAACTTCTAGTATTCAGAGCATACATTGCTAAATAGTGTCAGAATACGTACAGGATTGCACTAAGGGTTAAACTGCCATAGAAAAAGTTATGATACCTGGGTGTATTCCAATGACTGCCACAGTGAAGCAGCAATTTCCGGAGATTTCCCAAAGGCTGAAAGAGTCTCTAATAACTCTGCTTTCAAAATGGGATGGATGCTACATTGCAGAAGTCCCAAAATTATAACCACTGGTGTCCACTGAGGGTGTTCACAGAGAGCCAAGCGGGCATTCTCACTCTAGAAAGGAGAGAAAGAGCACCAATGACCTCTGATGATTCAAACAAAAGCTAAGCAATGTCATTATGGGGCCAATTATATTATGAATAAGTATCCAGCACTAATATTTTCCTTACTTTCTATCTTTCTCCCAGTCAAAATGAACTTCAGTTCAAGTCAATCAATGGCTATATCATTTTTCCTCTAGTACATCTGACTTTTAACATAAAATGTGCTGGGTTTGTAAAGCCAACTTAATTAATAAAATAATGGACAAACGGAATCCTGAATGCATCAGCCATTAAAGGAAAGGCCTGTTTACCCATTTCACTATAGTTTCTGTAAGTTGCAGAAATGAAATCAATCCATCCTGTTCTTTCTGGGTGATGCCTCTGAGAGGAAGGTGACGATACTGAATGCTATCTGCACTGGGCAAATCTTTCCGCAGGTGCTCATGGTACAGCATCAGAGAGTGGAAGAAATGCTCCCAGGAGACAGGACTGCCACCTGCTCCTTGGATGTTTTCAGCTAGAAGGGGGGGGGGAAATATCTGCATGAGTACAGATTATGTTAATTAAGCCTACACCTAAAAAAATAAAACCTGCCCTAAATTTAAGCTTAAACATTTTTATTGTATATCATCTGAAAAACACCAGCAACCCTATATTCTAATATTAAAAAACACACAAAAAAATCTTCAGTGGAAAAACCTGCAAAGGGAAACCAAAAACAACTGAGTATGCTTAGTGGGCAGGGAAAGCAAACTGATAGTTGGGGGATAGAGGAGGATGGAATGCAGTAGCCTGGAAAGGGCATGGCTTCCTAGAATCCTTAGCAATAGCAGTCCACACTGCAACATTTGCTTGCGGGTCCCATTTGTTTATACCATGGGTCTGGAAACTAAGGCCTGGGGGCTAGATCCAGCCCAATTGCCTTCTGGATCCGGCACGCAGACGGTCTGGGAATCGCCGCGTGGATCGGCGTGGGGATTCTGATCGTTTGGGCTGCACCATCCCCCCTCCCTCGCACACACCGCGGCGGCGCCCCCTCCCTCTCTCCTCCTGGCTTCTCCCCGCCCTGCCTAAAGGTGGAAGGGGGTGGGCTTTGCTGAGCTGCAGTTGGCAGAGTGCCATTTTAAGCAACCCCTCTCCAGAGCCAGCCCTTTCGCGCCGCTCATCGTCCCTCTGCCGCTGCTAGCCCCTGCCGCTCACAAGGCACAGGTAAGCAGCGACCGGGGCTTGTCCAGTGCTGTGGAGAAGGGAGAGGAGAGTGGGGGGGGTTCAAAATATAATCAGGCCCCCCACAAGGTCTGAGGGACAGTGGACCGGCCCCCTGCGGAAAAAGTTTGCTGACCCCTGGTTTATACCATGATACTCTGTCCCTCAAACATGAAGAAAGCTGCCTAATACTGAATCAGACCACTGGTTCATCTAACTCAGTATTGTCCGCACACGAACCAGCAGCGGCTCTCAAGGGTCTGAGGCAAAAGTCTTTTCCAGCCCAACCTGGAGATGGCAGGTATTGAACTTGGAACCTTCTACATGTGCTCTATTACTTTTGTTCTTTTCCTAAAAGGCAGCCGCAAAGTTTACACTTAGAAACAAGCTATAGTGAACACAGATAAACATCAACTAGAAATGTGCTTAAGAACATAGCATAATGAAATACATAAAGCTTAAGACTAAAGTATTCACTTCCTTGTCTGCTTCAGGATAGGCTGCCTTCCAAATAATGCATTAGTACTGAGGTTTTGCTGCAACAGATTCAAGTGAATGGGAAAGTATGCTGGCCTATTTGAGGCCTTATTTCTTACCATGGCTGCTGCCGTTGCCCTTCAGCAAAGTAAAGCAGTAATGAGCGCATTGGGGCCCATTGGCTAATCCCCGGAGCATTTTCAGGTAAGGAATGTAAATTGTTGAGGGAAGGAGGTCTCCCATTTGTCTAACAAATTTAGACAAAACAACCTACAAAAAAAAGTATAGAAACATTTGCCTAGGAAGAAATATATGCCAAAAAGCCAAAGGCCCCCAAAGTTAAAGTTTTAAAATAACTTGTAATATACACAATCTGTTCAGACGCTAACAACTAAAATCAAATCCCTTTTCTAGCCTTGATTTTCTGAAAACTGGCATTGGTTGGACAAGAATTCCCCACCGCTTCCAAGGCACTAGGGCAGGCATGGAGAACCTGTGGCCCGCCAGACATGGCTGAACTACAACTCCCATCATCCCTGGCCATTGCCTATGCTTGCTGGGACAGATAGGAGCTGTAGTTCAGCAATGTCTTAAGGGCCAAAGGTCTCCCATACCTGCACTAGGTGAACGATCCAGTTAAATGTTAAGTACATTTAAATCCCATCAATTGCAGTGGGGACGGTTTAAGAGTATTTTAATCTCTTGTACTGAAATCAATGGGACTTGAAAATGCTGAACTTTTGCTGGATTATGCCCTATGGCATACAGTAACTTTAAAAAACTTTAAGGAAACATTGAAAACTGCTTAGCATTTAGAATGCTCACTGTAATAATTTCAAATGCCCAATACAGCAAGTCAGTATTGTTATACCCAAATGCAGAGGGGAGGGGGGGGGGTGAAAATCAATTAAATCTCCTTTATCCACTTTTGCTGTCACTATCATTTTAAGCAGTTGTGCTGTTTCAGACAACACGTTTGGGGCCGCAGGAGGAAAGCTGGGTGTGCCCCAGCTTGTCGCCTCTTCATATGAAATGCAAGCATCCATAGCTTTTGGGGAAATAGGATGTGCTACTAATTGTTTTAAAATGGCTTTCAAGAAAACCCAAGCCAAAACAACAGAGGAGGGAACTAGTATTTTCTCACCTGACGCTGAGGTGGTCTTTGATGGGCTATCCCAATATACGATCCTATGATGGTGGAACTCTGCAGGGGCTCCGAAGGACACCAGTACTCAAGAGCAAGCTCCAAATTAAATGGATCCTTCTTATACAACTCAGCAATCTGCAGAACAGAAATAATGTGAGTCCTATATACCTACAAATATATATATACTATAGCCTATCATGATCTTTAGGAACATTGCCTTTCACCCGATTATCATCCGTGCGCCAAATTCAAATACCAAACAGATTCCATTAGCAGCAGCCCCAGCTATGTTAATACCATTCACTTCCACAGTCACAAAACCCCCTGTGGCAGCTTTCAAAATTTACGCAACTTTTTCTGACTAAAGACTAATTTGCCAGCATTAAGAAGAAATATAGTTACTTTAGCATAGCTTACATCACGTCTGGTATTTTTTAAGTGGGATACAAAAGTGCTATTTTTCTAGAAAAAAAAGTTGCCAGAATGCTTCTCTTATAATTGCAATGGAGCCCACCTGAGAGGTCCCAGAAGTGTACTGAATATATTAATTGGCACCAATGTTCTTGGTATTCCAGCTGTATTATTTTTAACCAATGTAACAATATTTTCCAAAAAATGAAACTATGAGTTCTCAACATTTTATTTTTAAAAAGAACTTACTAAAAACATCAGATGCTCCAGATCCCGTCTAAGAGAAAGAGGAGGCTCATTACCCAACTGTATACTCATGTGTATCATGCGAGCATCTTCATCAGCACGGTTTCTTAGCTGTTTCACCTACACAATTTGCCAAGGAAATAAATTTATTGATAATTAACTATGAAGTGAACAAGAGCAGACAGCTTTTACAGGCACTTGACTAAACCTCATTAGCATGTATTAATGAAAGGACCACTAGAATCTTTTTTAAACGTTGCCTTAAAGCAGGTTTGTCCAAAGTCCGTTTCAGGGGCTTAATCCGGCCCTTTGTTCAGCTCTCACGGCCCTTCACTTCATCAAATCTAGCCCTCTTTGAAAAAAGTTTGGACACCACTGCATTTACCACACTGTAAGTTTACACAAGGAACTGGTTCTTTACACCAATACCAAAGATGAATATGGGATAAGAGAAAACTGATGACATTACTAATTACATATATTTAAGACCCACTGATTTCAAAGGTACAAAATTGATCACATGCTTGTCTCTCTCACTGAAATCTATGGGACTGAAACATTTCTCATTCTAGCTGAATTGTGCCCTCTATTCCCCAGAAAGTTAGTCACCATGTAGAAAAAGTGCAATTGTTGTATCTGTTTCATATAACAATAGCAGGCAACTGAATAGAATAAAAAGCATGACTCCTTCAAATGAAGCTCAGACCTATTACTAGAATTATCCAGATTGGAAAATTGAGGGAAATCCTCAAGGATGATTCACACCCTGGCTGGCACTTTCTTGATCTCCTGCCCTCAGGCAGAAGATATAGAAGCATGATTAGTCGCACCAACAGGATAAAGAACAGCTTCTATCCGTGGGCTGTTAGGCTACTGAATGAAAAGATAACAACAGGGCAACTGACTTTCGGGTTAGGTGGGTAAACGAGGGGAATTAAGACTAAGAGAGCAGAGTGGGAATGTTCATGTAATCTCACTGTATACAAGTTGTACAAGTGACAATAAAGTATTTCAAAAATTTCACAAAAAATAAAGCTAGTCAGCAAACATTGAAGGATGCCTATGCAAGTACTGTAGTTTAATTCAAATTAACAGCTGAACAGCACAACCCTATGCATGTATACCTAGAAATAAAACCCACTGAATTTTATGGAGCTTCCTCCAAAAGTATATGGGTATACAATGGCAGCTTATGTATATTCAATCTTGCAGTAAGTCCCATTAAACAGAATGAGAATGAATTTCAAAGAGATCTATGAAAGATTAACTTGACCAAGTTGAGAGATTGTTACTAGAAAAAAGAACTACCCCAGCAAATAGTAATGATGATGAGCGAACCAGAAAAAATAGCATTACTAACATAAAATAATTTGTATGTGCACAATCTGGAAGAGGGCAAAGACCACAACATCAAGTACAGTGGTACCTCTGGTTATGAACTTAATTCGTTCTGGAGGTCCGATCTTAACCTGAAACCGTTCTTAAGCTGAGGTACCACTTTAGCTAATGGGGCCTTCCGCTGCCACTGTGCTGCCGCCATGCAATTTCTGTTCTCATCCTGAGGTAAAGTTCTTAACCCGAGGTACTACTTCCAGGTTAGCCGAGTCTGTAACCCCAAGTGTTTGTAACCAGAGGTGTTTGTAACCCGAGGTACCACTGTAGTTGCTTTTTCTAAGGAAAAAAAAACTATTAAATTACTTAAACTGATCATTGGGGCTTAAGACAGGATTTAGCCCAGGCTTCCTCAAACTCGGCCCTCCAGATGTTTTGAGACTACAATTCCCATCATCCCTGACCTGCTAGCTGCTAGTCCTGCTAGCTAGAGATCATGGGAGTTGTAGGCCAAAAACATCTGGAGGGCGAGTTTGAGGAAGCCTGGTTTAGCCAAACAATGTGCAGTATGCATGCAACTTATGTGTATTTAACATGTGCAATTTCATCATTACGTGGTTGAAGGCTGGCTAGCTGAAATCTCCAAGGACAGAAAGTTTTTAAGCACTCTGCCTTTTGGCACAATAGTTCCAGAAGGTAGGACTGCTTGTGCAGGGGTGGTTCAAGTATATGTGTCTTTGCATACACGTGCCATCCTTGGAACGTAACCCCCATGCAAGGACCCGTGCGTCAATTGGACAAGCACAAAATGGTCACCGTGTGTATTTTAAAACTTCACACATATATGAACACAAAATGCAAGACATAATTCCCACACTGAAATGCTTATATTAGTCTGCATAAATAGATTGCAATGAAATATTTGTCCTGCTTATATCCAGTCAAGAAAAATACAACTTACCTTCATTGGCATGAGAGCAAGAAAGTCGGTGGTAAGGTTGTGGATTCTACGTATGTAAAATTCCTCTTGGTAGAAGTTTTCAGCTCTCACCACAGATTCAGTAAGGAACAAGAAAACGTTGTCTGCAATTGCTAACTCTGCCATTGCTTCATCTGCCTCAGCAAATTCTGCAAGTGCTGAAGAGAATGAAGAATGAATTCAAGAGACAGTCTAATAAAGCTACTAACTGTGCATACATTTCATAAACAGCATGCTTAAGGGTTGGCAGTTTAAACAAAGGAATATGCATGATAGATTGGCTTCCTCCACTAAGCAAAGGAAACAGGTGGGATTGAGTTTCTTGTCTATGAATCAGATTACCTGTCACATCAGTGAACTGTGAAATTCCACGCAAGGCTAGAGCCCAGGCTAACCTAACAGTTCCTTGAAGTCCTGGCAGTTTCCAAGGCCGAGCATCCTGAAGGCGTGTATGGATTGCAGCTATATATTGTCTCTCTGTTAACAGTGGCAGCTGGTGCATTAGTTCTACATTTTTTTAAAAAAAGCAAATACAAAATAGAAGTTTAATACGGAAAGAAATGTGGTTTCAAGTCCCCTGAAAATAAAATGGGTGGCTCAGCAAATACAATAACCTCTTTCACCTCTTTTATTTTGTAATTCAGAGCTAAATAGCTCCCATCAAATTTTGTGAACTATTCAGTTTAAATACTATGAAGAAGAAATGAGGAAGTCTCAGAAACAGCAAAAATTTAACTCATCTTAATCTATGTGAATGACGTATATTTTGGCATAGCCAGAAAAACAGTTTTACCTTCTCGATCTTCAGTGGCCTGTTCTAGAAAGCTGACATCAAAGCAATAGAGGAGTGCCATAAGAAGTGCCAAGTTTACTCTGTCCAATGAACCATCAGCTTCCACAGTCACTTTCTCTAAGTAAGTAATCAGGATTAAAGTATCATCCCGGCTCAGCGGTGACTGGCAAGCCCAAACAAATAAGCTCTCTGCCAGTGCCTGCCTACACTCCTTGATGAGATCAGAAACCTAAAAAAAAAAAAATCAAAACCAAGTTACTACATATGTAGCTTTAAAATATGCTATTTATCATATAAAAAACAATACTATCCATGTTTATCCAAAGGTCAGCCCCACTGATTTCAAAAGGACTTGTTCTTTATGAAAATGCATAGAATTAGTCAATCCCAACCAAGTTTACACAGAAGGAAGCCTTTTGTGTTCAATGAGGCTTACTCCCTGGTAAGTACATCTAAGATCATAGCCTTAATCAATAACATTATATATCAAACTCATTGCATACGATGAAGTTGGTTCTAAAAAGTTATTTACAAAAACTAATTTCTGTAACCAAAAGCAGGATTTTAAGATGTTTCTTAGCATGACTAATATTTGCAACTACACGATGAAATAAACAAAAGACTGGACACTGATCAAGTTCACTTATAATGTCAAACCATAGTTTCACATTATATGAATGAGCCTTAGGTTTCTGCACAGCCTACTTCCCTCACTTGCTCCAGTCCCCACCATGACTTCCTTGTTTGCAGCAATGCATACAGTGTTACATCTGAACTGCCAAACAATGAAGTAAGTGTATGTGAGCTCAAGACTCACTGTGCAATGACAAACCACAGCCTTGTGCTACATGTGAACTTTGTCAGTGTCTTCATACTTGGAAGAACTTAAACAAATTTTACTGCTCTTACTCCTTATATGGCAATACTCACTCGTCGGTTGGAAAATCAAATGTATACCATCACACATGTTAAGACTGCATGCATTTCTGCACTCATATACACATGATGAAAAACGCATATGTGCTTATCAGTTTCTTTCATAGAAATTATATCCCATGCCACATGTGAAGCTGTCACCACCATTAACATTTTAGGAAGCAAAGGTGAGTAGAACACCACGGCGGGAGGTGGCAACTCTTGATGTTTTTATAGCAAATAAAATTTCAAGTACTTACTGTCTCTGAACATCTTAAGCATTTACCTCTTTGCGATGTTTCTCACTGCCCAATCCTCGGTCTCTCTGCAGTTTCTCAAACTCAGTGTTTACATCAATTTGAGACACCAAAGTCAGAATTTTATGTGTGAGACCCTGCTCCATCAGTTCATCTGTAAAGCGTGTTGTTATGGATACCAATTCAGGGCTGAAATCAAAAGGAACAAATTCCAGAACACCATTAAAACAAATGTGAAAAACAGAAGCTTCTGTGATAGAGACAAAGCAAAATGCCAAAAGCCGAATCATAATTTATAGGGGAAAACAGGGGAAAATATCTCCCTTCTGCAATACTTCAAAAAAATCTAGGTTCAACACAGAAATATTGTTACTGTTTTAGTTTAGGTATTTTCAGAAGCTGTTGCTTCAGAAAACAGACCTGAGTTCCAGTGTCCAAGTCTTGCCTCGCCGAGACTGGATGAGTGTCCGCAATGAATTTGCAATGCATCGCTTTCCATCCCAGTATAAAAGAACAGCTACTAAACCCCTGGATAGCCCAGGAAAACGAGGCTGCTGATGCTCCCCTGGAAGAAAGGTACAGTCATAAGAAAAGTCCCCATTTATGCCACCTCTTGCTTTTCTATTATCATTCTCTCTACCTTCTCTGCCGCTGGTGCTCAAATTATGGGTAGAAAGGTAGATGGGCCCTTAATGAAATGCAGAAACCCATCCTCTCTCTCTCTCTCTCTCTCTCTCTCTTTTTCACCCACCCACCCCATTTCAGCCAAACCATGCCCCACCTGTTCTAAGAACAGTAGCTAAGGCAGATAGATTCCCTCTGACCTCCATATAAGTCTTGCATCGCCTCTCTTTGCATTGTAACATAAAGTAGATGGGGGGGGGGGAAATTCCATATTTTTTCTAGTAATCAGAGTGTCTTAGACTACAGGTATTCCAAACTGCATCTAACTATTTTAATATTAATGTAATATTTTAATATCAGTTGTGCAATTAGCCTGACAATTTTACAGCCTCATGAGCAAGTAAGGTGTGTATATATACAAACATGCATATAACATTCTGCAAGAAATTATTCCAGCTTTAGTAATTATGAAAATCTGCTGCTTTTGTTTATTTTGAATCATCTATTCTACTTCTGCTAATGATGTAAAGGGACAAGAGCTATGGAGAGACACAGACATACCCCTAAAACAGAGCTATGTCTCTTCAGAATAGAATAGAACAGAACAGAATAGAATAGGTCAGCTTGTTCCCATTCCAATATCACATTACCTGCTAGAAGGAGTTCAACAGCTGCCAACTCCCCAATATCGAAAAGATCACTCAGAATAAAGGCCTCTCTGATTAGCTGCTCTGGTAAGAGTCTGGTTCCTTGTTGGCCCTGGATAGCAACTCCTTCTGTACTTGCTTTCTGAACCTTTTCATGCTGTTGGGCATTCTTTGGCTACAAAACAAACAAATTAGAATTGCCACTCTGACCAAAAATGCATAAGAAAAATGAAATGACATTTCATATGTACAGTATGTCATCATACTGTCAATTCTCCAAACCATGAGAATGAGCTCAACAGCATTTCCCCATTAGGTGCAGTCTTAATACAGTTACCATATAAAACATGATTTAAATAAACAAGTGCAATACCAACTAAACTTTTTTTACCACCCATCTCCCAATAGAGCAAAGGTTTACTTTTTACCGGATTTCTGAAGAGGGATATGAAGTCAGACTTGTATTTCTTTAAGATCTGGTCAAGAAGATGTGTTGCTTCAGGTTGCCTTTTCCATATAGCATTAACCACTGCTTGCCAAATGTCTTTGTAGGGCCCCCACAAACTGGCAGCTAAAAATAATATAAACAATACTTTCACAAAAGGAGATTGTGACAAAACATTACAAAAACACAATTAAATCAAATGAATTATCTAAAAGGTAGTAATGCCACCTTTACTGTATTATAAACAGTGGTGGCTGCTGCAGTCTTGAAGAGGTACACACTAGATGGGGTTTCTTGCATTCACTTTATGGAAAACAGAATAATTCAACCCCCAAGCCAGATATGCTGGAGCAACTCAGGTTCAGGATGAAGAATGTTCACATGCATATACACACACCAATATGATAATGGTACCCTTCATCCAATATTCAGATGCATTTCTGCTGATTAGAAGAACAAAGGGTGGGGAAGGGGAATAAAAAGGAGTCCTCATGCAAGAGCCAGCAGACTTCAAGTTGCCTCTTATATTAAATATCCTAAACAGATGTTTTGCACAGGACATAGCATAAAACCTCTATGCACACTCGCATGTGTGAAGATCCCAGACAGGAGCCACTGGGCACACAATGCCTTCGTTTGCGTGAACTGCTGAGTTAAACTATGACTTAGCAGACATATGCAGCCTTCCAAAGGGGAGATTACAGCTGCTTTGCTCCTCCTCCGGCCTTGCTGTGAGCTACCCCATGGTTTAGCTTAGCATGTCATTAGAACCTGTGCTCATGGCTTGTCTCTTCTAGGCAAATCATAAGTTGTAAGTCAAGGCAAAACATTGGTTACAGCTCATGATTTGATTGGATGAGACAAACCACAAGCCCAAGTTTGGACAGTGTGCTATGCCAAACCATGCCTTGGCCCACAGATGAAAAGCAGCCATGATCTCCACTCTGGGAGCACTCACACTTGTGTATTTGCACTACCAAGCCATCATTGAGTTTAGTGTTTTTGTACGAACCAAGTTATTCTGACCAACGTGGGAGTTGATTCCATTTCCTAACCAAAAGTTGTTTCCCATATAGAAAATATTCAACAAATGAAGCATCTCGACAGCTAAGTGTATTAGGAACTTGGAAATGAAAAGTAGGCATACACAAGGAAAGCCACAGCTTCCCAGGCAAATATAGTTGCCATTCTAGCAGCATTAAAGTGTGCTTAACCAATGGAGATTAGTGTTCAAAGTATGATGAAAGTTATTCAGCCAGATATATGAACTCCAAAACAGGCTTCAAAAAAACCTTTTCGTTAAAAGTTCCATAACGTCATTATTTTACTGAATGTTTATCAGTGTAGCCAAATGGACGAGATCAGAGGCTACCAAGCAGAAAGCACGGACAATTCTGAATGACCCACAAGCGGACCACAGGAGCTCTATGATGAGTTACGTTGTTGTCATAGCAGTGGGTGTTGGCGCGAGAGGAGGGAGAGGCAGCACCCCACTTATCTAAAAAAAACCACAAACCGATTTATTGCCGGTTACATTTATGTACAGGCACCGAACTGTAAAAACTGTATGGGCGAAGCCAACTGACAGGCGCTACAAACTGAAAGGACCGGCACGATGCAGCTGTGGGATGCAACCCTACATCCGTTTACCTGGTAGCAAATCCCATTGAACTCAACGGGACTTACTTCCGAGTAGCCACATGGAGGATTGCAAGGCATATATGCAGGAACGCCGTCAGTAGTATGTTGCAGGAGGAGGCGCCACGACGGGCCGCACGATGGTCCCTCCCGCCGTGAAGGGAAGGGCGCCGGCCAGGGCGCCAGGAGCCCCTCGCTCCCAAACTGCGGAGGGAGGGAGCGGGGGTCACACTGCGGGACCGACACCTCCCTTCACGGCCTCCGGGCCGCACACGGGCCTCCCCGTACCTGAAATTACCGCCAACGGCGCCGACATCTTGGACGCTCACTGACTCGAGCCAAAGCGCCCTTGCCGCCGAGAAGACCCCAAAACGCTAAGAGGCGACTAAATTAATGCCTGAGCAAGAAACAGCCCTCGGAAAGATGCACACATTAAGGCTACTGAACAGCCAGTCTCTTCCGTTATCTGGAGACTGCATTTACTATATCGAGCCCCACCCCGCTCTCAGTTCATTAACAAAAACAGAGCCGTTCAGTTTGAACATTTGGAGCACAGGCACAACGTGACCACCTAATCGGTAAGTTCAGGACCCAGAAGCAAAGGATGCTGGGAATTGCGGTTCTTGCCCTCTTCCTGGTAGAAAGGCGGGAAAGGGAAAAGCAGCCTTTAAGACTAAACGCTTCTCTCTAGGGAACAGTACGGCCTATTACGCACAGTGGAATTTACTTCTCAGTAAACTTGCATAGGGTTGCACTGCAAAGGGCTGTTATCAACTGGTTCAGGGTGGTGGTTTCGTTCAACGTAGTTGGGGGTAGGGAAGGACCAGCGAAGTTGCATACAAAAACAATGCTGCATCCTTTATCTTTCTTTGTTGTTGTTCAGTCGTGTCCGACTCTTCGTGACCCCATGGACCAGAGCACGCCAGGAACGCCTATCTTTTACTGCCTCCCGCAGTTTGGCCAAACTCATGCTAGTCGCTTCGAGAACACTGTCCAACCATCTCATCTTCTGTCGTCCCTTTCTCCTTGTGCCCTCCATCTTTCTTTAGGTAAAGGTAAAGGGACCCCTGACCATCAGGTCCAGTCGTGTCCGACTCTGGGGTTGCGGCGCTCATCTCGCTCTATAGGCCGAGGGAGCCGGCGTTTGTCTGCAGACAGCTTCCGGGTCATGTGGCCAGCATGACAAAGCCGCTTCTGGCGAACCAGAGCAGCGCACGGAAACGCCATTTACCTTCCCGCCGGAGCGGTACCTATTTATCTACTTGCACTTTGACATGCTTTTGAACTGCTAGGTGGGCAGGAGCTGGGACCGAGCAACGGGAGCTCACCCCGTGGCAGGGATTCGAACCGCCAACCTTCTGATCAGCAAGCCCTAGGCTTCTGTGGTTTAACCCACAGCGCCACCTGGGTCACTTCCATCTTTCTTTAAGTTGATATAAATAAAAAAAGGTTAACGGTAATTTCTATACTTTTTTCCCCAACCTGAAAGTAGCAACAGAAGCCTCCATGGTAGATTTGCAGCTCTATTCAAGGCAAGGTCCCTGATCCCCATATTAGCTTGGCAAGTGTTTGCATGTAATGTTTTTAACTCTCCCAATATGTCAGTTGTGGGTGATGTTGCGTTAGAGAATACGAGGGGGCTGTTTTACATTGGGCGGAGGGAGTACTGAAAAGCAGCCAACACTTAAAAACCCAGGAGTGAGTGTTTTCGTAAGAAGGATGACGGCTGAATCATCGGAAGCTTTTCTGAAGAACAGCTAGGAAAGCAGCAAAACCAACCAAAAGTCTTGCTGGCACCCAAAACCTGACAACAGAGGGTAGAGACAAAGGCTGCATGTTGCAATAGACAAAAGTACGACTAAAGAATAAGTATTTGTGTTTGTCCGTTATAAATATTTGTGTATACACCGGCGCGCTTCGCGTTTAGTTAAATAGCAATACTGTACAAAAACAAAAGAACAAAACAAAACAGCAAACGACAAAATTCACAGCGACCAAAATATATAGGAAAAAATCCGGCCATGGGCGTAGAGAAGGGGGCAGGGAGGGGCAGCTGCCAACCCCCCAAATCAATAAAAATACATAGCTAACTGAGGTTCTGCCCCCCCCAAAAAAATCCTGGCTACGGCTCTTCACAAGGGGGACTACACCTGCTACAAAATACTCCTGCGATATTCCTATACAAGCCTGCAGCCGCCATCACGTGCCTTCTAGCGGCTTCCTGTTTCCTCCCCGTTGCCCTATGGGCTCTTGCGCATGCGCGCTCGGAATAAAGCGCCGTCGGGCAAAAGCAAAACTGCATTTTCCTCTCGCAAAAGTCTGCGTCGCGTGGACCGGGGACGGTGTCCGGTCTTCCGCGTAAGGTCACGGTTGCCAGCGACCCTCCGTCTTCTGGTAGAAGGAGCTCTGACCTTGCCGCTGCCGTCGGACAGCTGGTCGCCGTGGAGCCGCGATAGCGAGGCGGGTGAGTGGAGCCGCGAGGGCTGGGGCTGCTTGGCTGCTGCGAGAGAGCGGGGGCTTCCAGGGGAGCCTTCAGGCGTCGGCCGCCGCTCCTGCGAGAGAGCGGGTGCCGGGGATCCCTCTGACAACAGGGCGGCGGGGAAGAAAGGAAGGAGGAGGATCTGGAGAGCCAGGACGGCTCTTGTCCCGGCCACGGACATGGTTCAGTGGGTTCCCTTCCTAATGCACATGATCGTGTAAGCCTTAGCCTTCAAGCACACCATTCTTCTGCTTAGCGTTTTCACCTGCTAAGCATTTCATCTCATTTCATGAGAAAATTCTCTCGGGCAGATTACACTTCTGTAGCGCAACTTAGTTTAGACTAATTTTAGCCTAAATAGCTTCAGGCCGTAGATGTTTCTAGCTTTCCGACTGCGAGGTTGCTACTCTGCAAATTAGTGCTGTGCAACGCAATGGAAAACCGGACGTGCACGATGCTCAGTCGGTAGTCAGCTTTCGTTATCAGACTTAGGTCAGCATACATGGGCATTCCCTCTTTTCCACCACTCCTTATCCTCGCAGCAACGCTGTGAAGGTGGTAGGCTAAAAAGAATGAATGAGGGGCCCATGATTATCTGGTGAATTGTATTTCTCAGTGAGGATTTGAACCTCGAGTTCCACAGTCCTAGTCCAGTACTCCAAGCATGGAAGCATGCTGGTTTTAGAACTGAGCATGTTGCAGGGCAAATAAAATAGATGCACTTGAATTTGGTGCGTTGCCCTGAGAGATATAGGAGTGCACCCCCAGAACATGCCAGTGTTTAACCTCAGAAATCCATGGTTCTTCTTTTTTTACCTAAATGTTTTTCTATCAAATTGATGGTCATTACGTACATCATCATAAGAGATTCCAAGAGCCAGTTTGGACATAACAATTCTTCTTAATAAAACAGGTCATTAAGTCTTACACCAGCACACTCCCTCTTTTCCTCCCCTGCACTAGCTTCAGGGCTTTTATTGTGGTTACTTTAATTTTGGTCTTCAAAAGACATCCTGATATGAAATCAAGATCAAAGTTATCATTCACACAATCTGTCTTGGTTCTGTCCTGTGAAACTCTTCCTTGGGGAGCTTTTGAATGCCTCATAAGCTTTAGAGCATATTTAAAAACCTTACTTTTTAGAAAAGCTTTTTATGTGCCCTAGTACTTTACCTCCTGGCAAATAGAAGGGGAAGAAACGGAGGCAGTGAGAGATTTTACTTTCTTGGGTTCCATGATCACTGCAGATGGTGACAGCAGTCACGAAATTAAAAGACACCTGCTTCTTGGGGGAAAAGCAATGACAAACCTAGACAGCATCTTAAAAAGCAGAGACATCACCTTGCCGACAAAGGTCCGTATAGTTAAAGCTGTGGTTTTCCCAGTACTGTAGTGATGTATGGAAGTGAGAGCTGGACCATAAAGAAGGCCGATCGCCGAAGAATTGATGAATTTGAATTATGGTGCTGGAGGAGACACTTGAGAGTCCCATGGACTGCAAGAAGATCAAACCTATCCATTCTTAAGGAAATCAGCCCTGAGTGCTCACTGGAAGGACAGATCCTGAAGCTGAGGCTCCAATACTTTGGCCACCTTATGAGAAGAGAATAATCCCTGGAAAAGACCCTGTTGTTGGGAAAGATTGAGGGCACAAAGAGAAGGGGACGCCAGAGGACAAGATGGTTGGACAGTGTTCTCGAAGCTACCAACATGAGTCTGACCAAACTGCGGGAGGCAGTGGAAGACAGGAGTGCCTGGTGTGCTCTGGTCCATGGGGTCACAAAGAGTCAGACACGACTAAACGACTAAACAACAAAAGTACTTTAAATATGAGTTCTGTGTTTGACATTTTAATTCTCAGCATAATTGAATGTATTTTAGCCTATTAAATTATGACAGAATTGTTTGGTATACCACTTTTCAGTTCATGTGTTAAGAAAATGGTATTAAATATCTTAAAGTAACAAAACATGGCTTATTTTATGATAAATAGTATATTTCACAGCACACTGCAGATAGTACATATTCCAGCAAATAAGGTTGGAAAACAGACAAATGGAAAATCTGTTAAAAATAACTAATGGAAAATCTGATGATTTAATTCATAATCAAATTAGCATGCTCAGAATGGTTACAAAATTCTTTTCTTTAATAACCATAGATTTTTACAAGGAATTGAAATGTACACCAGATACATTCAATGGAACAAGATCCACCAGAGTAACAAAAATAACTTCAGCATCTTTCCCCCTCCTGTCACCACCTGCTGTCACAACCATCATTGCAGAAAATAACATTTGCCTTGTTGACTCTTTTTTCCTCTTTCAGGAACTTTACTCTTGTTGGCCACCATGTTTGTGTTAGTGGAGATGACAGATACTGTGCGGATTCCTCCATGGCAATTTGAAAGGAAGCTTAATGATGCTATCACTGAAGAGTTGAATAAGAAGTTAGCCAATAAGGTAAAGCTTAAGTGTTGTAGGCCATGATGGCTGACTAAAGGTTTTTAATGGACAACTATTGTAAATGTGAAGATTTTTAGAAACAGTCCAGTTTGTTGACTGAAAATAGTATGTGTGGCTTAGTGCTAATAAACAGTATAATGTTGTATGTAATACTAGGCATGATGCAGAATCACATACTTAACTGGTGTAATTGTAGTGGCTACAGTAGTTTGCACAACTATGGAAAAATAGCTCTACTAGATTTTGACCAGTCTAAATTCAGTATCCAAGTGAGATGCAGGGTAGTATAAGACTGGAAAGTAAATGGGAGGCAAAAAATAAGTAGAAACTAGAAGTGGAGCATCCATTTAGGAAACACACTCCAATTTCTTCTTGGCTATCTGTCATCTTTCTCTACTGCTTTTGCCAGATGAGGCTAGCTTGTATAAATAATTTTCTGCTAAACAATTATTTTGAATCAGTTCACCAGTTTGGTTCATCTGCATAGCTTTCATTGTGCATAAACTCTTGGTATGTTGTTTCAGGAAGGTTTAAAACATTTCCTCTAGTTGTTGGAATTTATTGCTCTCTGGGTTTTGTCTTCTCCACCCCCAAACAGGTTGTGTATAATGTTGGCCTCTGCATCTGCCTTTATGACATCACAAAACTGGAAGATTCCTACATATTCCCAGGAGATGGTGCATCACATACAAAAGGTTTGCCTCTTACTTTTCTTAATATGAGCGCTTTAGATTGGTAGGAGAGTTGACAACCACAAAATTTGAGAGGTACCTAAAGCAATATGAACATGAGTAGACAGGACTACAGTACTTTAAGATCTCTATTTTCTTCATGTGGGAATCTACGTTTTGCTGGTAAAGCAGCTGATACTTTCTGTAGCAAATACATTTGGGAACTGATTCATAGGCAGAAATCAGAGGAAGTCCCTTTCACTTCATTTAATCCTTAGAACTTGCTGTCCCTTAGGAGAGTTGTGGTATGATGCAGTACCACATTTTCTTAACCTATTGCTAACATTCTCAAGGAAGTAGGCTTGTTCTACATGTTTATATATTGATGTTCTAGGTTGGAGAATTAGAAATATGATATGTTGACCTGTGGCAGGGTTGGGGAGCAACTTCAGCAGGAAGACTAGATCCAGAAGTGACCAGCCCTCCATGAGCCACTTTGACAGGTCACGCCTATTGCTTAGACATATCTCCTGTGTAGGATCTGATGTGCAGGCACACGTTAAAAATCATGGTATAAAGAGATTGCAGTACCACGGTATATATGCCAACTTTGGAAGCAAATTCACAATGGGACAATCCCAAGTAAGTGGGTACTGGTGTAGCCGAGGCTTTGTTTTCGAATTCACATTTGGAAAAGCAGGGTTCTTGTGCCTTTAAAAGCTGCGTCTCAACTATCAGGTCTATAGTAAACAGTAAACATGAGGCTGCCGGGGGGGGGGTGTATTACCCACGCAACACATGGCAGCCATGTTGTGTTATGCCGTGTCCCTCCATGGCAGCTATTTTGTAACTAGTGCCAACAGGGCTCTCAAAATTCAAAATGTGCCAAGGTTGGTGATCCCTGTCTTAAATTCTCAACTTATCACAATGTTCTACTTTAGAATGCTGATGGAGTTATGTCATGGAATGGTGACAGTTTATTACTTGCAATGTGCATAATAGGTACCTTTATGCTCCTGCATAAATGACACTTGTTATCCTTTCCCTTGACTTGTTTTGCTATTTTTTTATTCATCAGTTTCTTAAGGAAAATGAAAGGTACTAAGATACTTTTTCCAGTGTGTATTTCAGTTGTTCACTCTAGAAACTGCTGGTGTCTTGACCTTCATTTATCTTGTACATCTAATCTCTGACAAGACAAATCTAAAAGACCACTTGGGTGCAAACAGGGCCACTCTAATCTTCATTTCCCTTACTGCTGCAGTTCACTCAGCACTGTCCTATTTGCTCTAGTTACCGATCAAAACAAGTCTATTTTCAGTCTGCCAGGCTTGCAGAATCTCAAAAAGCTGACACAGCTGCCCAGAAACTGGACTGATATGCTATATACATCATTAGAGCAATGACATAGAAGCATAGATTGAAAGCATAGTTTTCCTTAGGATTTCTCAGTTTTTGAGAGATGGAGAGGTGCAATTAATGATGTGCGATCATGGCAGTTTTGATATTCTTAGTCCCCTAATCCTGAGAGTCTCCACTTGTACATCCAGCTGTGTGCATGTCTGAGTGAAAATACTGGATTTTGTCAAGTAGAGAAAGTCAGAAGCAAGTGCCAACTCCACCCACCCATGCTTTGCTATTATCATGGTTTTGGGTCTTTTGGTTCTGCTCTGCATTTACTACAGCATTTTACACCTTCCCATTGGAGCCCATGTCCTATATTTAAAGAGACAAAACCCTTATGCTTCTGTTCAACAACAACTACAAACATTTTGCCACACTTGCTTTGGTGATTGTAGGAACAGTCACTGAAACTTGGGAGGTTTTGGCTTGAAATGGGAGTACCACTGTATGGTGGTATTCGAGCCTGCTCAGCCCATTCATTATTTATCCACGTTTTTTCAGAAACTAGTAAATAGCAAAATGCTAGTATTGGATTGCTATTTTAGCAATCCATAGGGAGGGAGGGAATCGTGACTTGTTCAAGCAGCATATTGTGTTGCTTCTTTTTCTTTTTCAGTGCATTTTCGGTATGTTGTGTTTCACCCCTTTCTGGATGAAATTCTGGTTGGAGTAATAAAAGGCTGCAGTCTGGAAGGAGTTCGGGGTAAATTTTAACTTTTACTAGTAATTCACTAAATAATCACAGGAATATTGTGGGCAGGACTGCAGTGGGTGTCTAGAGTTATGGAATATTATACCAAGGTAACCAGTAGATATGTCTCAAAAGAAAGACTGTTCTATTAATAAAGTTAGAAGTTACTATGATTAAGATGTTTGGAATCACTCCTTAATAGCAGCAAAACATTGCCAAAAGAAGTGAACTTCAGTTTCTTTTCTGAAAAATAAATAAAAATGAGTCAATATAGAACGAAAGGTGGAAAAACATATTTGAGGCTTAAAGTTGTTCTCCTTTATAGCCCTGATGGATGTTCCAATTCTGCATTTATTAAATTTACAGTATAGTGGAAAGAATGCTGGACATCGGTTCGGATCCCTTATTGGACATGCCACTAGGTGATGACCTGGGGAAAGCATAAGTTCTAGGAGTCACACTGCATCCATCTTGCTTCTTTATTAATCTGAACTTCTTTTTTGTAGTTTCACTTGGGTTCTTTGATGACATCATCATTCCTCCAGAATCCCTACAGCAACCTGCCAAGTTGTATCCTCTAAACAGCTCCATGATGCTGGATGTCTAAAGATGTATAATATGAAAGCTACTTCCCTTCAGATGGAGTCTGTTTTTACTTAATCCAAAAACCCCTATGAATATGTTGCAAAACGTTCCAGTAGATTGTCTGTTATTTAATGCTAGACTAATATTAAGTCACTATTCCACAGCTCAGGAAAGCATCCATATAATTTTTGAACAACTGGGTATATCCAACATTTTCACAATAGATCTTTCATTTACCCTCATCCCTGCCCCCCAAAAAGCTCATTTAGAGAGGAATTATCAGACATTGTGAGCTGTGTCATCTGGTGCTGCAGGTGTAAGAGGTCAGGGTTGCAGGGCACAAGATTCCTCCGCCTAATCTTAGGCAACCTCCCCAGGCACAAACTTTGTAGCCATGGATGGACACAGCCTTCAATTTTTGGTAGGGCCCCCGGACTCTGTAGGGAAGCTTTGTGGAAACTGTTGGGGAAGAGAAAAATATCCATTGCACAAAGCTGCCTTCTACTTGCACATTGGATACAACCCAAAGATTAGTTGGGTTGAGGGCAGTGGGAAGCAACAGTCCAAGTCAAACGTCTTGTTTGTTTCCATCCTGAGACCTGTGGTTAGTTGCTGGATTGAATTCAGTTTTCCTGCTGCATAACGTAAGAGACATTTATTGGCAGATCTGGCATGGTCTGTGTTCTGTGAGAAAATCTTGCACAGGGGACAGCAAAATGAATTTTCCAGAATGCATTTAGGAAAATTTGCATCAGAAAATTTTCCATTGCTGTAGAGAGTGATCTAATTTAGCATGCTTATTTTGCTTGTACTTAGTTAAAAAGCTGTGAGAGCCAATCTCAGAAAAGGGATTTCATACTTGAATTTGAACTTCTTATTGCACTGTTGCCTTAACTATGTGTGCCCAGTGATGAAGCAGAACAAGTATGGGTTTGGGAATATGAGACTGAAGAAGGAGCCCATGACCTGTATATGGATACAGGAGAGGAAATCCGTTTCCGTGTGGTTGATGAAACTTTCATTGACACATCCCCAACAGGCCCAAGCTCTGCAGAGCCCTCCACCTCTAGTGCCACAGAGGAGGTGCAGAAGAAGGAAGCGCCCTACACACTAGTGGTAACTATTTAACACTACTCCTTTCTACATAGGCTTTTGAAATACCCTTTCACTACCTAAAAGTAGTCACATCCTTGGTGATGGGATGTAGACCTTATTCTTTCAACCATTTATAATCGTAAGGAAAGGGTATGTGAGGATCTCTAAGTGACCTCAGAATTCAGAGAATACTGCAGATTAAATGGATAATCCAGATTTTCATGTGCTAAATTCTAACATATATTCCTTCTCTGTGCAGGGATCTATCAGTGAACCTGGTCTGGGTCTCCTATCCTGGTGGACAAACAGTTAGCCAAAGGGAGAGACTTTCCCAAGATGGGCATTTACCAGATTGGAAAAACCACTGTGTGCATTTTTCTCTCTTTAGAAAGCAACTGCAGAATAGAAACTTTGTGTTTCTATTTCTACTTTACCCTAGTTCTGAAGTAGAAGATGAGTGGGAACATCAGTGTGATGTCATCAACACAGAATATTTGCATACCATGGCCCTGTCAACAAACTCTGGTGGTTCTGATCTTTTTACCTAGCAGAACTAGGCACAAGAATCTACGAAGAATTGCTACCCTAGAAGAAATTTGAGACAGGCCTTGTGTTTAAAGCAGATGCAAAAAGAAACTTTGAAGAACTTCAGTCTAGAAGAAACCAGTAGCGATTTGAAAGGTGGAGAGGATGTTATGAAAGCTTGCAGTCATTTTACTGCATCCCTCTTATTCCTTTTCCCCATTTGGATGGAGGTGTTTCTGACAGTGGAGGAAAATCATGCCCTGGCTTTTAAAGGTCACATACTGATGAGGAAGACTAATAAAGCTAGGGCAAGGGTAAGAATCGAATCTATAGCCATCAGGCTGCCTCCAATGGGTCCTCCTGTATATCTTGAAACTATTTGCCCTGGCAAATTCAGTGAGCCACTGTACTTGCAGAACACACTATAACTGGGGTTAGTAAGTCTGCAGTGTTTAGAGAGCAAACAAACCTTGTTATCTGCCATTCTTAATCTTGCTGTCTTCCATGAAAACATGTGACTTCAGTTTGTTTTTAGCTTAGAAAGGTAGACTATAGCCTTTTCCCCCCTCTACAGAACAAAATTCTAATGAAAGCTGCTGTAGATGTGAATGACATCTCAAAACTCAACAACTTTTGTTGGCTTTCTGTATAAGGAGGCAGATAGTCACATCGTGAAGTAGATAATTCTTCCTTGGGCATTGAATAGTAGTGCAAACAGACAATGGCCATTCAGTTTTTGGTCTTTGACTGCATGTAGTGGGAAATATAGAACATTGGGCAGCAGTCCAAAAGGCACACAAAGACACAATCACAATACACAATAAAAACATTCCTATGGTATCCATGTGGACTATTAATGAGAAAAGCAAAGCTAGGACTACCAGAGCATCAGGTGATAAATATAGCTCTTCATTTTAAGAAGGGCTTTGACGTACATGTCTTATATGGTAACATACTTGAATACAGCCTGCTTCTTGATGGCAATATATTTGGCTTACAAGTGCACCGGTGAAGCCGCGCTCTGACTTTGCTGTTCCTGCTTCAAAGCCTTGATTGGAGGTTTTAATGCTGTTGTAACCCACTGAGGGTTGTGCAGGACATCTGCTTCTGATGTTCCTATGCGAGATTATTACTGCAGAGCCAGTGTTTTTCTAATAAATATTGCTAGTGTATAATGACTGGAACAGCAGCTTTGATTATAAATGATATATGAGTTAACTATACAGCCAGAGAAGTGGCAATGCCATCAGGTTTTTAACTGCTTTTCAATGAAAGCCTCCTGAAATGGAGGTACCTGAAGTTCTAATAAACTGCACTGGTTTAAATCTATTTTATTGTATAGTGCTGCCTAAAAGAATTTACATTTTTTGTGTGATGTTGACATGACACATCAACCAATTTAATACAGAGTTTTTAAGCACCTAAATAAAGTTCCCCAGAAATAACTACTTGTTCTTTCTTGCCATTAAGCAAAGGCTTTTCTGTTGTGACTCACTCAATATAGAATCTGAACCATCTTAATTAATAAATACACTCAGGCTCCTAGCCAATAACCAATTTTGTTGGAGTTAGCACCACTGGAATCAGTAAGACACTTGAGTAGACATGATTTTTTAATTTAAAATATTGTTTAATTAGAAATTCTATTCAAAGACATTTTTAAAAATCTTATATTTAAAAAATAAGAAATTATAAACTCAACTACTGCTTTAAAATGCTTGCTGAACCAGAGTCATGTGGCTGAAGTTCAAGAAGTGCATTGTCTAAGCTCCATTGAGGGTTGGGCACACTGCACTGATTGTACTGCTTTTATTCCACATGGTTGGAAGGACACATTTGAAATCCATACGTGAACTTTAGAGAATATGAGAATCATAGTCTTTACTTTAACCCCTGTATATAACATGCTTCAAAGTGGAAAATTCCCACGATGACTTTTCAATGCATCCAGTGGAATAACAAAAGTAATCCAAAAATTATAAAATAAGCATAAACCAAGTAAAAGGCAGCATTAAATTCACAGCTCAAAGGATGCAGAAATAAGCTTTATGTGTGTGCCATTTTCTGACCAGTCAATGTTTTAGTAAATCTGCCACAATTCAATGCTATTCCAAGATGGCTTAGATTAAAAATTGAGACACCAACCAAATAAAATTGGAATTTAAAGCGCCTTATAAAATTCATAATTCACAATACAAAACATTAGTCTAAACCCCCCCCCCAGCAATTAGCACATAGCTCCCATGTCAGAAACTGAATTGCTAGCATTTGCTTTACTACTGTGTACTAAAATATGGCGGAACCCCCCCCCCCAACCCCTAACTTGTTAACAATTCGTGTTTACCCAACGTTGTTGTCGGAGCGAGGAGTTGGCATCCCAGAAGCTTGTTTCCAGCACGTAAACGGGCTCGAAATCTCCCCTTGCCGAGGCGTTTCCTGTTCTTGGAGCCTACGTAATAATACTTGGCCTCCCAAATAACGAATTTTAAGTCTTGGTGGGGATTAGGGAGGGAAGATAACGCGTTGACATATCTTGCTTGGCTTCATTTTTTGCTTGATTTTGAATGCGAACGAGGGCCAGGTTGGAGTATCGCAGAATTCTTGGGCGCCTCGGCCCAACAAGCCTACGAAGGAAAGGTGATGGGGGACGGGAGCACCCCGATAGGCAGGAGCTGTTTCCAAGACGCGAACTGCCGCCGACACCGCGGCCATTTTGGAAAACCGGAACGACGTTACGTTACCTAAAGCGCCGTCGTCGACGAGAGGCCCCGAGAGCAGCAGAGGCGACATAAGTAACGCCGGGATAGAAGCGTCACTTTCTTAGGCTCGAGGGGCCCCGCTGCAGATTCTCAGAAGGCTCCCTCAGACGACAGAAGCTATTCCTCTTGTTATGCTACAAAACAAGTCGTAATCTGTGCTAACGTAATTACAACCAGCTACGACTGCCTTGGCTAATCCTGAATGTTAGGACCCAGAAGCAATGGACGCTGGGAAGCGTAGTCCCAGCCTGCCTCGTGATGGGTAGCGGGAAAGGATGAAGTGTACTCGCTAGGTTCTGGGAGTCGAGCGTCTATTCGGCAAAGCTGGTCTCTTCAGTTAACTTATCTTAATTTAAAAAATAAAAATCTTTTGCAGCCTCCATTCTCTGTGTGATTTCAAGGTTGCTTTCGGGCGGAATTAGCAATCGTGGCTTTGCTTAAATATAGCAAGGCAACATGCCCAAAATAAGTAGCTTGGGAAGGTTTCAAAAGTATTCAAGAACAAGACTTTAGAATAACACTTTAAGGCTGGGTTCCTATATACATTTCACCTGGAGTAAGCCTCACTGGAGGTAATGGCTCTTACTAGTAGAAATGTATAGGCTTCCACACTGTTACTCTCCAGCACACCATCTAAGTGTACCGGTAGTTGATGCAATACAGAAGGATAGTAGATTTTAAAACAAACGGATTTCCTGGTTAGTATTGGTTGTTTGATTTACAAACACTGGAAATGTTAATTTGATACGTTCAGTTGCTTGGAAGAAGCTTTATTCAGTTCACAGTTGTATTTAGAATAAGGAGTGCTAGGCACTGTCACTTGTGAAAATAAAATAAAAAAATTCCTTCCAGTAGCACCTTAGAGACCAATTAAGTTTGTTCTTGGTATGAGCTTTTGTATGCATGCACACTTCTTCAGACACCCTTCTGAAGAAGTGTGCATGCACACAAAAGCTCATAACAATAACAAACTTAGTTGGTCTCTAAAGGTACTACTGGAAGGAATTTTATTTATTTTGTTTCAACTATGGCAGACCAACACAGCTACCTACCTGTAACTAGAACTTGTGAAAAGGATAATTGCTTTATGCTGAGCTATGGAAAGTGTAGGATAGGCATGCCTGGCGTGCTCTGGTCCATGGGGTCACGAAGAGTTGGACACGACTGAACGACTGAACAACAACAACAAATGGAAAGTGTATTTCCTACAACCCCGGCATAAATTTGCAATAAACAAAGCCAGCTCATATACTGAGCTGATTACTTGACACTGAGCACTGAGGTTAGACAACACTTCTTTAAAAAAGGGGGGTCCCTTATGTACCTCACTCTGTGTTCATACCTTCTCATGTGAGTTATTTATTATGTTGGCTTAACAAGATTAATGCAAATCCATAGCACTTTTTTCTTCTTTACATTGTTCTACTTGTGTCTCTAAAAGACCATAAACTGACAACCTGATCAATGGACCAGCTGCCTTCTGGTTCAGAATGATTAATATGCTCATCTCCCATATTGCTGAGATAGTTGGGATATAAGCACTCAGGAGTGTTTGGTGGTGAATAGAAATTATTTTATATTTATTTTATTATTTGCAAGGTGATCTTATGGATATATTGTTTACTCAATAGTAGTAGTCCCATAAGCTAAATGAGGCTTGCGCCCTAGTAAGTATATTTAGGATTGCAGCCTTAATCTTTCCTACCTTCTTGTAAGCACCATTTACCGTTAGGGATACTCCATTTAATACACTGTGTCTAAAATTAATGTTTTATTGTGTACTATTGGTACATGGTTATTAGTATACAAGGGTATACATTATATATTCATGCATATGCTGCCTTACAGAGTTGTATAGGCAAAATTGACAAATTTCTGCCCACTAGGCAATTACAGTCTACAACAGTGGGGGAAACTACAGAGGGAGGAAAAGACAAAGATAGAGCAGGAAGAATGTGGGCAAGTGCCATTGCACTTACTTAATTCAAAAGGAATTTAAAGAATCCTGTAGTCTGTCAAGGGAAAATCTTCAAGAATATATTCCAGGAGCCTCCCAAACTTCTCCCTGTGGTTTTCAATGCATTACAATTACAAATGAAACACAGTATCATTGGGTCAAAAGGTTTAGGTGGAGATCCACAAGGCTCTATTTTATCCCCTATGCTTTAAAAAATCTTTTCAGGGTTTTCCAAACTTGAGTTTCAGCTGGTTTTGGACTACAGTTCCCATCATCTCTGCCCACTGATCCTGCTAGTTAGGGATGATGGGAGTTGTAGGTCTAACAACAGCTGGAAACTCAAGTTTGGGAAACCATGATCTAAGTTAAACGAATGAGAATCATTGGGGGGGGGGCCCTCAGGTACCACCATCTAGCTCTACATTACCTCTCATCTAATTAAGGTGAACCAGTAGACATTCTAAACCAGTACTTAAACTTGATAATGGACTGAATGAGGAACAATAAACTGAAACCTAATTCAGCTAAGGCAGAAATACTGCTTATGAGTAGTTCATTTGTCCAGTTAAGTGGCCCAAATAGGTTTTGAATGAAGCCTTACCCACCCGCCCCCAAAAGGAGCAGATAGATAATTTGGAGGTGCTACTAGATCAGGGGTCAGCAAACTTTTTCAGCAGGGGGCCAGTCCACTGTCCCTCAGACCTTGTGGGATGCCAGACTATATTTTGGAGGGGGGGGGGAATGAACGAATTCCTATGCCCCACAAATAACCCAGAGGTGCATTTTAAATAAAAACACACATTCTACTCATGTAAAAACACACTGATTCCCGGACCGTCCGCAGTCCGGATTGAGAAGGCGATTAGGCCGGATCCAGCCCCTGGGCCTTAGTTTGCCTACCCATGTACTAGATTCATAGGTGGCCTCTGTGGCACAGAACATATTTTATAAAAACAACCACACCAATATAGATAACTTTGAAACAATTATCCAGGTTTTGGTAGCTTGATTGGATTATTGTGGTGGCTGCCTTTGAAACTGGTCCAGAAACTCCAGTTGGCCCAAATAAAGCAGAAAGATCAGGAGCACAGTCAGGTAATTTTAGAGTGTAAAACTTAGATCCCAGACTTAATGGTTTTATGTGGTGCAGGATCTTCAAACAGCCATGTGTATTACTTAGTCATTAATAACCATAAAGATCTGTATAGCTTCAATTGAAACAACTTGGGGAAGGAAAAAGGATTTGATAGGTAGATGAATCTTAAACTTTTTTTTAATAATATAGACTACTAAAATTATTTTTATTTTTTACAAATGATTCCTATCATTGCTGTAAGAAAGACTTGTCAAAGAATGGCAAGGGGATAATTTACACATTTCTCTGAGGGAGGAAAAACAAATACATCAGTTTTAATGTGTTGTATAGAAATAAAAGATAATGGACCTTGTAGTACCAGATACACTTTTATACCAGTATGCAAACGACTTCTGGATGGTTTTAAGGCTACAAATTTATAATCAGACTTTTGGCCAGTGTACATAGTTAATCCAAGTTGCCCTGTTCAAATCATTCATCTATCAGATCCATAGCTCTAAAAATGCAATCCCTCCTTAGTAGATTTCTGATGCAAGTAAAACAATACAGTGTAATATAGTAACACACAGGTGAAAAATTACCATTTGTTTACAATAATTCTGCACAGCTTGGGATATTGTTCTGCAGAGAAATAAATGGTCACATGAAATTGACTACTCTTAACCTCCAGCTGCTAGAATCACATTAAGATACTTTTAAAATGCATTAAATACTTTCAAAATATTATTTTTCCATGGAAACAATTTATGCTTTTACCACCAGAATGATAAAATATAATAGGAAATAATGCAAAACAGAAGGTCTGCTCATAAAATCACCCAAAAGGATAGGTGCATTCTCACCTATTTTCACACAATAAGGTTGCAGACTTAAGTACATTTATCTAGCATCAAGCCGTATAAAAACATGTAAGGCTTCCTTAGAGTACACAGGTATAAGACTTATGATGTAAATTTGATCGTCCAGTTCTAGTCATGTCTACTTTGAAGCAATCCCATTTATTTCAGTAAGACAGACTGCTGCATGTATGCCCTTACTAGGAAATAGGTCTCATTCAATTATGTGGGATTTCCTTTCAATAATGTATGTAAAGGGTCTGATTCTATTTGTGTGCTCACTTCTTTGCAAAAATTGGAAAGCAGAAAACCTATTCACACTTAACTTTTCTGTCCCACTCCAGTTGAATTAAATGGAACAATGTTGGCTTGATGTTATGTTTGTGATGAGACAACCTCCTTGAATGTTGCCCTGAATACCTATATGCACTATGCCTGCATATAAGCTTTCAGCCTTTTATTTGTACTTTCCATATGTATTTGTACTTTCGCTTACCATTCTACTGGACAGCAACTCTTGCCTTGGTCCACCCTCTTCAATGCCCAAGTGAGCATACTGACAGCTGCCTGACACAACTACTCGGGGGACGGACCCTGGCATATAGAGAGATAAGGACGATACAGAGCTCTGTCTTGTGCAAATTCAGTTTTACGCACTTCACAGAAAAAATAAATAAAAATCACAAAGGAGGTGGGCATCCAGGAAAAAAAACCATTGGCAATCCCACCTACCATTTCACTCACGTTTGGGAGAGAATTGGGAGGTGCAGGGAGAGTGTTCAGCGGCCTTGAAAGAGTGTGTGTGGCCTTGGAAAAGCATACACAAGTGCAGGGAGAGTGTTTTTGACTATGTGCGATTTTGACTTTTTGCGCTATTCCTGGAACATAACCCCCACATACGTTGAGAGTCAACGGTACTGCTAACTTTCGGAAAACATCAAGACAGTATACAATATAATACAAGAAAACATGGTGCACTATAAAAACAATACAAAAGAATCATTGAAAGGACTGACTAATCAAGAATATTTAAACAGCTGTATAAGTGTGTCAGCACAAAAAGTTCTTCAAGATGCTTGAAAGTCAAATGCGAGGATGCCTGCCAAATCTCTGCTGGAAGCATATTCCACAGCATGGGACCATAGACCCTAAATGCCAAACTTTTAGTTTAGGTCATTTGGATCTTTATAACACAGGGGACCACCAACAGTGCTTTTTTAGATTATTGAGTTGGGATCGAAGGACTCAGGTGGTTCGTAACATATCCTGGACCCAAGTTGTTCAGGGTTTTGTATATTAGCACAAAAGTCTTGAACCCAGCTTGGTAGCATATGGGAAGCCAGTGTATATATTTTAGCAGAGGTTCATATGGTGCTGGCTATCTGTCCCCATAAGCAGTCTAACTGTTCCATCTTGCTCAGGCATAGGCAACCTTCGGCTCTCCAGATGTTTCGGACTACAATTCCCATCATCCCTGACCACTGGTCTTGTTAGCTAGGGATCATGGGAGTTGTAGGCCGAAACATCTGGAGAGCCGAAGGTTGCCTATGCCTGCACTAGCTGGAGGTTCTGCATCAGGCCCAAGGGCCAATCCACATAGACTGCTTTGCATGCACTACAGTGGCCAGGTTATCTCATCAAATGAAGCTGGTAAAAGGCACTCAACCACAAGAGGCTCTTTGGACAAAAAGATTACAAAAAAATATATCCAGACAAAAATATACTCTTAAGCTATGTACCTGACCCATTACAGGGAAAATTTATTATATGCTATAGGCATGCAGCTTAATGCTTAGGATGTCACTATACTGTGTTAAAATTCCTTAGGCTACAGCAGACAGCCGAATATTCCTGTGCTTATAAAAACCGCCAGGAGCATCTGCCTCAGGTCACAGTTAAAACTGTTGTTTAGCAACAATGAATACAAACCGAAAATAAAATAAAATAGTCATACATCACAGCAAGCATCCTGAAGTAAAACAATTGTAAGTTACATCAGTGCAAACATATCCAGCTATGTTGCCTCAACCCAGCCCCCATTAGCAGTACTGTAAATGTATTGTAATGGGAGCAATGGACAGCAATATCAGCTAAAACGTCTCCTGGGTGCAGAGTCGTAGCTCGGTAATATTGCGCCCCTGGCAGAACCATCCAGATTGCGCCCCCTAGTCACAGACAAATTACCAGTAGCTCTTCTTTCCGCCTCTCCTCCAAACCCCACCCCACCCCAACCATTCAATTCACCCTCTGTTTAAAACCATTTATTATGAGGCAATAATCGATATTTATATTTATGGACATATTTTAAGCCGAATTTGTGCCCCTCAATCGCCTGCGTCCGAGGCGGGGGCCACCTCACCACCCCCCAGCCACAGCCCCGCCTGGGTGACAGCCCGTCTCTTGCATGTACTGTACGTATTTTTAAGTAATTAGTGCATATGAGAACAAGTCTCAATGGTGAATCTGTGTGTCATACAAGAATTACAGTACTACCGCTAGGAAATTCCCAGAGGGTTAACTGAGTTAGTGTTATAGCAGAACAACGAAGAATATTGTTTGCCACCGTCCGTGCCAGGTTTTGTTGTGATATGAGCTTTTGCCGACCAGAGTCCACGAACCATGAATCTTCATGGCACTGCCAACCCCACCCCTCCGTGACCCCCTTTCTGGCCGTGCTTAAAAAAAAGCCGTGGCCCTTTTCAAAAGGAATCTGTCGCATCCTTTTGAAAAGGGGAGTGGATTCTTAAATGCAGGCTCCCGCTCTCTAGGAATGTGTGCCGGAGGAAGTGGGCTGGGGTGGATAAGCGAACCGGGAGCATTTCAAACGAACCACTAGCTGACGTTAAGTCAGCTCAATCCCCCTGATTGATTTGGAATAAACCGGTTTAAATGCCACAGCTATCACACTTCAGGGCTTCCTGGGCGACAGTGTGACCTAGGGAAGCACACGCTCGCCGACTGCCCTAGTTCCCTCCCCCGCCAGTATAGACTACAACTCCCGTCATGCTCTCTCTCGCGTCGCGTCGCCTTCTACCTTTTTCCTTTCCCCCGCACCCGCCTCTTCGGCGGCTCGTGCGCATGCGCCTTGGGAGCAGCGTCCGGGGCAGGCAAGCAGTCTCTCCCTAATGTAAGATGGTGGCCGGTCTGGCAGCGGAGCGCGCAGAGCCTGGAGATTACCCGTCTCTCACATAAAGGTCGTCGGAGGAGCCGCCCGGACCCCTTCCCCGCTGCTACAGAAGCCGAGCGAGCGAGCGAACGGGAGGAAGGGAGCGCGAGAGGGTATCGCCGCCCCCGCCGCCAGACAGCCGGTCGCCGTGGAGCAGGGACGACGAGGCGGCGGGTGAGTGAACAGCCGGGGCTGGGGGAGCGCTAGCCGGGGCTGCCTAGCTACGAGAGAGCGGAGGCTTCGCGGGGAGCCTGCAGGCCTCGGCCATCCCTCATGCGCCTGCTCCAGACCCTGGGCCGGCGCCGGGGCTCCCTCTGGCCGGAGGGGCGGGAAGGGGGGCTGGGGCCAGCCAGGGCGGCTCCTGCCCCTGCGGCGACGGCGAGGGCCGGCTCGCCTCCCTCAGGAGTGCAAGGGTGGTCTGAGGGGTTGCCGGCGCCTTGCCGCTCGCGCCGGGGACCAGCTGGATAGAGAGGGGGCTCCGAGCGAGGCGGAGGCCACGCTGTGGCTGCTCAGGGCGGGGGCTCGGGAGTCAATAGAGGCGGAGGGCTCTCGGGCAGCGCCTCCTTCGCATCCCCATCCCCACCCCGCCGCTGCTTCTCGCGTGTGCGTGTTCAGGAGGGCAGGGGGAACCCGGGACCTACCGCTCATAGGCTTTGCTCCGCTGCTGGGTCTGATAAGGTGGTGAGGAGGAGGTTTCTCCTCCTTCCTTCCATCCACAGTATTGAAAGAGGTGGTGGTTGGTGGGGAGGGGAGTATCCAGGCTCTCCAACAGCAGCACGTGTGTTTGGTAGTGGGTGGCAGTTAAGTGTCCCCTCTTGCCCTATTGTGATGGGCATTTCGAATTATATTTAATTTCCTCTTACATTCCCGTGCGGCTTTCCCGTTATACAGAAGTCAGTTCCTCATGCCTTAAGTTTTGTGGAATGCTCCGATTAAGGAAGGTTGAAGGCCTTTCACCTCTTTCTCTTCCATGGTCTGCATTTCCTTTCTTCGTTCGAAGTGAGGTTATGGTTCCTTCATGTATCTCTCTCTCTCTCTCTCTCTCCCCCCCCCACTCCACGCATACTTTTTTATTTGGGTAGTAATTCCTGACAGATTTCTATACCCCGTGTACTAAAGGTAAACATGTTTTTCAGGAGAAAGATCTATGATGGTGTAGGGCATACTGTATGTAATGTAAGCCTAGGAAGTAATGCAGTCAGGAGCTGGGGTCTAGAAATTGGCATGTAATTGGCTTCCTATACCTTTCACTACTTAAGGGCTTAAGAGTTCTGCTTGTGACTTCTAATAAATTGGTTTAGGTTGGTGTGGTGGTGATGTGCATGCTGTAATACTGTCAGTGTTTACCCTTTTTAAAAATAATAATAATCCAGATCATATTAGCTACTGCCTTTGTGGCCATAGGCATGTTAGTATGGTGATAGTAATAATAAGAGCAAATGATTATTGACTGACTTTTTATTCCTTGAAATGATAACTACAAAAGAAGTTTTGGAACAAATTATTAAATATGTCTGGTGTACTTGTTCCTTGTGGTTCAACAAATTCACACAGTCCCCATAAAACATGCAGTTTTAGGAAATCTTTTGTTCAAGTAACTTCATATATGGTTTGATAGTCAAACACATTATACCAGGTTTTTTAATCATTCTAAACTTCTTGGTTTCTAATCCCCCAAACAGAAGTAACACATGCATCTGTTTAGATATGTTTGACAGTTAGACATACGTATCTATTTTTATTTGTATGCCAACTTTCTTGTATGCCAAAAAAATGAAAGTTTGTTCTAAAAGAGAATTGTCGCTGTATGGTACAGGGGCCATAACGACTGGAACAAGGCATTTATAACTGCGTATTTTTATTGTTATTCTTGGCTTCTTTAAGAGAAAGTATTGTGCGCTAAAAGGTATTGGATCACGTTGTTTAAGTTGGCATCTTTGAGCCATATGTCTTGGTAGAGCCCAATTCATACTGGACTAATTTGTTAGAAGAATAAATACACACAACTTCTGCATTTCTCATGGGTCATAATTGTGAAAAAACCAATGTATCCATTAGCTCATCACTGACTTCTTAAAATGTTGCATGACGTGAGACTTCTCTTAAAGCATATGCCTGCTAAAAATGTAATTTGAAGAATGTATGCAGAGCATCACAATACAAGTTACATCCAAAATATACTACGTAAAGATTTTGTATGCCCCCATCCAGAATTACTTCTGACGCAGGTGCTGTAATGTATAAACAGTAGTACTATAAAGTGTGAACAAGTCTGAGTTACTATCCATAGTTACTGCAGGAGGTAATCAAACTCAGTTGTAGGGTGATGGTCTTATTGACCATTTTCATTCCACTTGCAAATATGTAATGTCCTGCTGGAATGAAGCAATTGTTTATATGGAAAAATAATATAATATATTAATTATTAAATATTTTCAGAATGTACATATGCTCTTCAACTCATGCATATTTCCCAGAAACTCTCACTTGAATGTTTCTTTAGGTAGAAAAGGCAAATGGCCAGCCCTGTTACTTTTCTGGGTTTTTTTTTCCATAGAATCATAGTATTGTAGAGTTGGAAGGGACCATGAGGATCATCTAGTCCAACCCCCTGCAATGCAGTAATCTGTTGCCCAACGTGGCATTCAAACCCACAACCCTGAGATTAAGAGTCTTGTGCCATCCCCCCTTTTTGCAATACACCACAGGGGGGAAGATTGAGGCATAAAGTTGGGATTTGGAGAAGTCATCAAGTATTTCTCTTTTAGAATGTTATGGGAATAGGAAGGTGCTATAGGGAAAGTGAATGCTTTCCTGCCAAGAGAAGGGGTATTTTGAAGAGTAATGTCAACACGAAACCTATTTGCCATAGAATTAGTGCATAAGATATATGGGTAATTCATTCATTTACAGGTATAGGAACAATGTAGGTGCCTCGTTCTGCGAAATAGAAAAGCAGTACTTGGATCAAGCAGTACTTCTCTAGGTAATCTGAACTAATTTGCAGAAAAATACATAGACATAAAACTATGACTCAAGACCATATTGAGTACATCAGTACATATCTTGAATTGTTGACTAACATGATCGAAATGTTTTAATATAATTAATTGGGAAGAACTGCCCAGCTGCTTGCTTAGAAAAACCAATTTTGTTAAAATCTCTCATGTATATGAGAGGTTGATGATATAATGTGCTACTTGATACATTCAGTTGCTGAACAACTTAGCTAGAGCCCTAGTTCATAAGCTTTATTTCAAACTATTTGTTGTGTTCATTAATGGTGGTTTCTTCAGAATGTGGTTGCAGCTTTGAAGTACTAAAAGTAATTAGTTTTGAAAAGATGATGATGATGATGATGATGATGATGATAATAATAATATATGATGATGATGATACTGCATCTTAGGAGTGGGCAGTTGTTATCCAGGCGCTTAGTCTAGGCACAAGAAGCTTCTGATAAGAGGCAGTGGTGTAGGACTGCTATCAGGTCAGCTACTAGCTCACCTATGTGGGTTATTCTATACATGGGCAAATAACTCTGTTAACCCTCTTGTCTCCAGTTTGTATGACACAGTTTGTAACACACTCAAATATGAATAGCAACTGGGTTTTGAGCAGAGTTTCTGACAGTATTCAGCTGCTTATTGACATTTGCCTATTTCATGGCATATTAGTGGGAGTCATGGATTGAGATAGCAGAAGGATGCCAAAATATGGTGTTGTCCACATACTGCATGTGTGCCTAAACAAACCTTTTGCGTTTTTCTTGGCTTCAATTATAGTGAGCTACGAGCAGAGCCAATATTACTGGCCCTTTAGTCCTTGCATGACTCAAAACATAGCCCCTCTCAATTATTAGTTGCCAATGTGACTTCTAAATTTGCAGATTGAGAATATTCCATCCTTGAAATACTGTAGTGTTAATCTGATAAAGCAAAGTTGTCACAATAATCATTGTACATTTAATTTAAACTTTATTTCTGCCCTGTTAGAAGTAATTGTTTGGCTTCTACAAGGAATTTTTCTCATTCTTGAAGGGTTATAATTCTGTGGTAGATCACATGGTTTAGCTGCAGAAGACCCCAGGTTAAATCCTAACGTCTCCAGTAAGAAGGATTTTAAATTTAGGGTTGGGAACGACCTCTGCATGAGCCCTTGGGAGAGGTACTGCCAGTTAAGATGGACAATACTAGGGCTACATAGGCCAATGGTCTGACTTGGTATAAGGCAGTTACAGGTGGGTAGCCGTGTTGGTCTGCCATGTGCATGCACACTTCTGAAGAAGTGTGCATGCACACGAAAGCTCATACCAAGAACAAACTCAGTTGGTCTCTAAGGTGCTACTGGAAAGAAGTTCCTATTTTGTTTTGGTATAAGGCAGCCATAGCTTCATCTGACTCATTGACCTCTTTAATTCATAATACCACCCTTGTTTGATTACAAGCTTTGATATGCCATAGTAAAGAAGAATGATGTGCATTTTATCGATACAATATTTCAACATGCTGCTGTCCAAGCACATAGGATGGCATGTACAGGTGCAGAAAAGGGCAGCAATGGCTACTAGTTGTGATGACTGTATATTCTAGTGTCAGAAGCAGTATGCATCTGAATACTTGGGGACTCTGGGAAAGTGCTATTGTGCTTATATCCTGCTTGTGGGATTCCCATAGATACCTGGTTGGCCGCCGTGGGAACAGAATGCTGGACAAGATAGACCTTTGGTACAATTCAACAGTGCTCATCTTAACATCTTAAGTACAAGTAGCTATGTTTACATGTGGGCTTAAATATATTTATATTTATATTATATTTTTGGCCAAGATGGAAGTCTCCTTCCTGAAGTTTGGAGAGAGTTACAGGGAAGCCAACAGCATTGCAAATACAGTATTTAATATCATTTTTAAAAGAAATGTTTTGAGGAATGCAGGGCTAATGCATTTTAATCATAGCAATAGCATTTCTTATGCAAGGTGGAAGCTGTAAACTGTAAATTGGCTCCTGTTGTAGTGAAGCTTGACTATTAAAAAGAAAAAAAATGCAGGTGTTTTAACTTAGGCATATTGTTATGAGCATGAATTGTATTTGAATTTTCAACAGGCCAAAATGATTTAATTTTTATATATATTCACAGTGAGGGAACGAGAAACCCACCTGATCAAGTGGCTGATCAGACAGCAAGTACTCAATGGAGCTTCCTTCCAGCTCTGGTTTGATTGTAGTAAAACAATCTGAACTGTGTTTAAGATACCAGTTTAGTTTATCCCAGCAGATTTCTTAAATGTCAAGCCTAAACTTCAAATCTTTTGAATTTCTTGGAGGAAAATTGTGGTTTTGTTGTACCCTGTCCATGGTGCTGCAGTGAAGGTGACTTTCTATATTACTAAGCAGGTGTTCCAAACCAATGTGGTCTCCATTTTGTTTGTTGAATTATTGGATCAACAACTATTGAACCAATATTTATTATGCTCCTTGGAGTATACCTGTGAGTGATGGGTTGTAATAAGTAAATTAAGAAGCCTTCATGAAGGATGATGTAATTCCAATGAGAACTTTACCTACATGATTCCTGTTCAACAGTTGCCTTGTTAAACCATGGTAGTTACCGGTAGCTTTAAAATAATTTATTGTATGTGTAGATTGCAGGGATGTGGGTGGCGCTGTGGTCTAAACCACAGAGCCTAGGGCTTGCCGATCAGAAGGTCTGTGGTTCGAATCCCCACGACGGGGCGAACTCCCGTTGTTCGGTCACAGCTCCTGCCCACCTAGCAGTTCGAAAGCATGCAGTGCAAGTAAATAGGTACCATTCCGGTGGGAAGGTAAACGGTGTTTCTGTGCGCTGCTCTGGTTTGCCAGAAGCGGCTTAGTCACGCTGGCCACATGACCCAGAAGCTGACAAACGCCGGCTCCCTCGGCCTATAGAGCGAGGTGAGTGACCTAACAGTCAGGGGTACCTTTACCTTTACCTAGATTGCAGGTGTGTAGTTGTGTTAACCTTTCATAGAGTTCTGAAGAAAACTTGCTAGTTATTTGTGCTCTGCAAGAGTCGCCTAGAAAAATGTCCAGTTTCTGAGCTCTGTGAGCAGTTTCTGAGCTCTGGGCACAGTATTGCACCTAAGAGTCCAGATTAAAACTGCAGAGTGGAAGGAAAGGAGCTTTTTCTGCCTCCAGATACTCTCCGAAGACTGGAGAAGAGACCCTCTTAAGACTATTAGGGGGATGGGCAGTGGAAGGACTAGACCATGTGAAAAATGGACATAATATTTTAGCTGCAGTTCAAGCATTGGAGCAGCCATGCCATCTTGATGAATTGGGCCAGGTTGGCCTCCCCTATGTCATGTTATTTTTCCTGGAAGTCAGGTGGTTCACCCTCCCAGTGACACTTTGTCACCTGACTAGTGATAGAGGTCAGTTTACCTCCTGTCAGCTGTGCATTTCCAAGCAACATACAAGAGTGCATTATGTAATGTTCTGTTAAGATATGCATGCAGGCAACCCCCGATTTGCGCAGGGGTTGCATTCCTGGTCATTGCACGCTTGCCCCAGTTCCACCCTTTTAGTGACATCTTTTATGACATTTGCAGGTTCATTGTGTGTGTGCAATTGCACACATATTGGTCACACCTAAAACGGGGTTACCCGTATACCTTTCATATGCTTAACGTAGTAAATTTAGGTTAGGTTTGAAATAAATCTGTATTATATACCAACTTGAAATTTCCTGAAATTTTCTTTTTATCTGCTATGCAGGTGCTTAGCTTGCACAAACAAAGAGTTTATCAGTTTCATTATATTTCTTCCCGACCCCCTGTTAAGCTTCAGACAGCAAGATAATCTGCACATGAAGGAACAATGACAATCTAAACTCTGAGCTATGTGTAAGGGACTAAAGGCTACACATGGAAAAGTCCAAATTTCTACTCTTTTTTATTTTTGATATATCCAGTGTGATTTACTGCCAGGTTTAACTTTGATCGGAGAAAAACTCAATCAACTGTATCATAAGGTGGCTGTGAGGACAGGGTAAGGGGTGGGAAATCATACTATTCCATTAGTCTTCAGTTCCCAACTCTAGTTTCCTGCCCCCCCCCCCCCGTCTCTTGTCTTCATTGGCTGTCTTTTTCCCTGAAGTCTTGGCTAATTTAAAATGTACTGCACCATAAAGTGCTTAAGCATATCTTTCTGTAAGTTGGTAAATAGTAAAGAAAGTACAGTAAAGAATCAACATTGTGCTAAACTGTTTTATGGAATCTTAGAACAGTATTTACACATAAAATATTATTATTCCAAAACAGAAGTAATTCCTGTTTCTAATGAGAGATCTTGCTTTCTGTTCATGTGCATGGGTATATCAGCGTGCCATGTGCTGTTGTACTAGCAGTGGAGGCAAAAAAAAATCCTTCCAGTAGCACCTTAGAGACCAACTAAGTTTGTTCTTGGTATGAGCTTTCGTGTGCATGCTAAGGTGCTACTGGAAGGAATTTTTTATTTTTTATTTTGTTTTTACTATGGCAGACCAACACGGCTACCTACCTGTAACTAGCAGTGGAGAGAACATGATTAAGGTTTTCTCTTTGGTGAATCATGAGGATAACCCTCCAGTACTCATTAGCTATCTTTGCAGTTATATTACACTGGCTCATTGTGATCTTATAAGAATTTAGTTCTTTGTTCCTCTTAAGAGTCAATGATAATACTGTAGTTTTTTCTCTGCCTTCTACAAGTACGTGATATGTATCATATGCTAGAATAATGAACTTGTGAAAAGAAAGAGTACTAATGCCACTACAAACGCTTTACCTAATGTGTGAAAATGGGCTTTATTTTAAGGAAATGTTGTGAACTACTGGTAGCTCATATCTCCTGACTGAGTCTATTCACTGTTGGGGCTAAGAGTTAAAATGGTAGGATTATTCTGTTGTGAAGTGGAACAGACTCTCACAAGAGGTGACAGACTCTCCTTCCTTGGAGGTTTTAAGCAGAGGTTGGATGGCCATCTGTCATGTATGATTTAATTGAGATTCCTGCATTGCAGCGGGTTGGATTACATGACCCTCAGGGTCCCTTCCATGATTCCATGAATCACATGTTTGCATAGGTTGTACATGAATTGTCTTTTGTCCACTGATTTTATGGGAAACAATATGAAAACTTTATGAAACATTCTTTTCATTCCCCAGAAAAGCTAACATTTGAGTAACTAATAAAAAGTTCCTTCATAATATTACATTTCAAGAAAGCCCTTCCACTTACTATATCAAGAATGAGAAACTGCTTGTAAACTTATTTCAGATAAAGATATAACTGCTGAATGCAAAGAAGAGTAATTGTACAAACTCTTGATTCTTTTCCAGAACTTTTCCAGAACTTAAACTTTAAAGATATGTTTCAAGTTTATATAATCTTACTTATTATCCTTGTAGGATTTTCAAAAACTATAATACCAGCTTCCGTTTTGGTGATGTGTTGGACTAATCTAGGCTGGATTTTAAAACTTCTGATAGAAAACTTGTCTGGGTTTACTGGTTTGTCTTTACACATGTATAAAGCTGTTCACACCAATATATCATTCAGTAGCTGCATATACACAGATGGCTGCAAGTCACCTGTAAAAGAAAAGATTTGCTAGATATTCAGCTGCTGCTACTTGAAGGTGGTACCCTGATGAGAAACTGTATCTAGGAAATTTGATGAAAGAAATACATAAATATATTTACTATTCCAATGCTGTGCTGCTCATGATATTGTTCTTCCACAGCAGTTGTGACTAAATTTGTATTGTTGTATGTTTTGGTTTCACATAAGGAGATGTAACCTGTTGGCATGAGAAACATCTTCAAAAAACGTTCTTATGTTAGGTGTATCCCCAAATGGTAATTATAGAGTAAGCTAGGGCTGCCATATGTCCAGAATTTCCCAGACATAGCCGGGATTCGACCCTTGTAAAAAGCTCAACAACTTTGGCAAGGGGGAAAAAAGCTCAACTATTTTATTTTCACTTTTTGAAATATGACAACCCTAGGGTAAGCAATCAGGGTTTCATTGAGGTTAGGTAAAGACCTTGTTGCATGTATAAATCAACCATTAAGCTCTCTATCTCTCTCACTGGTGTATGGCAAAGGATAAGGCTTCTGAACTTAGAACTGCTTTGCTTCTCTTCATTTTTCTTAAGAATGTGAGCACATACCATATTTTCTGGCGTATAAGACGACTGGGCATATAAGACGACCCCCAACTTTTCCAGTTAAAATATAGAGTTTGAGATATACTCGACCGCAGATTCTCCACCCGGCGTATAAGACAACGCCCAACTTTTGAGAAGATTTTCCTGGATTAAAAAGTAGTCTTATACGCCAGAATATACAGTAAGTAGGACTGACCTACCTTTCTGAGAATCTGCTGAACTGATGTAAGATGACTTGCACATCTGATTTTAACTTCTGGCCAGAGCAGTCCAAAATAGGGCAGAGGGATAACTAAAGGTGAACATGTCACCTGATCAGAATCTTAAGGCATGCAGTGAAAGAGAGGGAGAGTGTTTTTACCTTCTCCCCTGACCAAAGTCCCCCTACTTTTTCTTTAAAGCAATTTTCCTCCTAGTGTATATTTCCCCTCTTTTGGGTGCAGGTCAGGGCAAGGAGAAGGCTTTGGATTCTTCATAACTCCAGATTTGACACACCCCTTCTTTCTTCTACAGAAGTCAGAACTCCAGTGTCAGCAAGGCAGGGGCCACAGAGGTTTAAGAGCTTGTATGGCGTATGAGGTCTCTCTCCACCCTCAGAGAGGGGAGATCCAAAACACTCTGTGGTGCCTTAGATGCCTTCCCAAGGACCATAGCAGTACGTTGTTAATATATTTCCCTGTAATTATTTCAGTTTTGGTATTGCCCATAACAGTGTGTATGTAGTAACATTACATTTGTGAGAACAATAAAAATGATTTTAGTGCAACCATCAAAAATCTTAAATAAAATGTGTGATTGTAACAGTGATTGTGATTACCTTTTGAAGGGTTGTGATGAAATTTATGAATGAGATTACAACACCTGAATGTCACTTTTAAGTACTACACCATGTTTGAATTAAGACCAAAGTTAGAACATTGAGTACATGGTAGTAAATATAGCTTTTAAGTACCGGTATTCTGACTGCTGCTCTAGATCAGGCTTCCTCAACCTCAGCCCTCCAGTTGTTTTTGGCCTACAACTCCCATGATCCCTAGCTAGCAGGACCAGTGGTCTGGGATGATGGGAATTGTAGTCGAGGTTGAGGAAGCCTGCTCTAGATATTTGAAATCTGGCTATATTGCCATAACGAACTCTTGAACTAAGGACTGTTGCGTAGATAGTGGCTTATCTCAAAAATAGTTACCAGTGCAAAAGTGAACAGCAATTTAGGTTCTTAGCTGTTGACAATCTCTCTAGATAACTTGGAAAAATGGGTAAGATGGTAAATCTTATTGGAGTAGCATACAGTATATGTAATTAGCAAGCATAGATGAACTTTTCTGTCATACAGGGCTTCCTCTGTTAGAAATAAGAGACTCTGTGAGAAGGCACAGTGACTGTAATAGCTATAAGAGGCTACATTTTAGAAATTGTGTTTTGTGCTTCTTAACTGTGATTCCACATTATTTTTTCCTGTCCTTCTAAATTGAAAAACCATAACCTCAAAGCCTCTTGACATAGTTAAAGTGGTCCAGTAAATTCTCAGCCTTCTAATAATCTTAGTTGTCCTTTTCTGTACCTCCTTAAGTTTCACAATATCCTTTTGAGGTGCATTGATTATATCTATACACAGAATTCTAAATGTGGCCAATTTACAGACTGATATAATAGCCTTATGCTAATAGCATTATGTTAATTGCTGTGCTCAGTCTCATGTGATAGGATTTGGCTTTTTCTGCATAAGTGTGGAGCTGACTTTTTCAGCCCAGTGCTTCCTACGTAAATTCTTAATCAAACCTGCCAAAGTTTATCTATTTGAAGAATAAAGAACTTTTCTAAATAAAAAGTTACTAGTCAGTAAAACTAGCGTATTTTGATTTTCAGCAGGTTTTGCCTCATTGCTTTCAAGCTCTGGGCTTTCACTGATTTTTGTCCAGACAACTTTGAAACTGTTAAATTGTTTCATCCTGAGTGACTAGGTACAGTCATACATCGTGTTACGTACGCTGTAGAATGTGTACGTTCGGGTTACGCACTGCGGCGGCCCACACGCGGCGGGAGCCAGTGTGGTGTAGTGCTTAAGAGTGGTAGACTCATAATCTGGGGAACTGGGTTCGCGTCTTTGCTCCTCCACATGCAGCTGCTGGGTGACCTTGGGCTAGTCACACTTCTTTGAAGTCTCTCAGCCCCACTCACCTCACAGAGTTTGTTGTGGTGGAGGAAGGGAAAGGAGAATGTTAGCCGCTTTGAGACTCCTTCGGGTAGTGAAAAGCGGGATATCAAATCCAAACTCTTCTTCTTCAGTAGTAACGGAACACGTTACTTCTGGGCTTGGTGGTTCGCGCATGCACAGACGTGTCAAATGACACCACACACATGTGCAGAAGCGTCGAATCACAGCGCGCACATGCGCAGACGCGGCGCTTCATGATACGGACGTCACGGGTTATGAACGGGGCTCCGGAATGCATCCCGTTCGTAACCAGAGGTACCGCTGTATTTACTTCTTGGATCTAGTAACAGGTGCGAACTGAAGGCTTGCCTTATGGAGCGTTAGACCAGTGGTTCATCTAGTTCAGTATTGTCAACACTGAATGATAGAAGCTCCTGAGAGTTTCAGACAGAAATATTTCTCACCCCTCCTTCGACTTACCATGGATTGAACTGGGACTTTTTGTACCAAAAGCATTTGCTGCACCACTTTCCTTAACTGTTAAGTAGTGCCCATGATAGTTCTCTCCTATGAATATGTTGGATGCAAGCATGCAGCAAAATGTACACCTGTGTGATGGTTACATGACAACCTATGTGTGGGGGTTTTATATTGTAGTGCATTCCATACAGAGGCTCTCATCTGCATCTTTTTCTGTATCTAACCCATGCTAACTTCTAGCTCTCCTGTTTCTGTTGTTCAACTTAGTTTTATCTTATTTGTGAACTGTCCATTCCTGAAACCAATGTTCAAGTCTGACTATAGGCCTAGCATATGATTTTATATAGCTGCAGCAGAGCTTTCCAGACTTTTCATGTTGGTGACACACTTTTTAGGCATGCATCATTTTGTGACACAGTAATTCAGTTTTACTAGCAAACCGGAGGTTAAACTACCGTAACCACTTTCCAGTCCCGGAAGGAGTGTGGGGAGTGTTCGTGTGACACACCTACACACTGCAGCCAACACACTAATGTGTCGCGACACAGTTTGGAAAGCTGACCTCCAGTAACACTGTGTGATCATAATTCTATGTACATTTATGTACTCTTTTGTTAATGATGCTACAATTTTAGAAAAAGTGGTTGGAAACAGTGAAGCCTGACAAGCTTCCTTTTTTGAACTGATCCTTCCTTCATGTTGGAGTGCTTAATTTCCTTCTCAGTATTAACTCTTGACAAGGTTTTAACTTCGTTGGATTAATTTAGGAAGCGTGCAGTTTTCTTTATTTGATATCTGAACCTTCTAGGGCACTCTTCGCTCATGTTCTCAAGCTTATTTTTCCAACCACAAAAACCGAAACTTGGAAATGGGGGGGGGGGGTTAAGCAGGAGAGACTACACAAAAAACACCTCTGCATAGGAAGTATGAAATCCACATAGACTGTCATCTGATTACATATTTGCCTTTGGCTGCACATAAATGTAGAACTTGCAAAAGGGTGATGAACACATTTATAGAAAAGTACATTCACAAGTAGCACTCATCAGCTGGGACTGTGGACTTGCTAGTTTCAAGAAATAAATCCCTAGTCACTCAGGATGCAATATTTTAAATGGTTTCTAGCCTTGTGTGGTTCATGTATCAGTAAAACTATGGTAGCTCGATATTTTCTAGACTCCTGGGCAGCACAGAAGTACTCATAGGCAGTGTGTGGACCCCGTGTCCATTCTCTGTGGTATAGATACAACAATATGATGCTTCAGAGTTACAAAATAGAACTGTAAATCTGGGTGGTAAGTTTTTTCTGTGGAGAAGGGCCATAGCTCAGCTGCAGAGTATCTGCTTTGCATGCAAAAGGTCCTAGGTCCAGCCCCTGCATCTCTTAAGTAGAGTTGAGAGAGGTCCCACCTTAAATTCTGAGGAGCTGTATATTTAATGAAGGCACATATATTTTGCATAGTTACACATCATGCAAATGTGTTCATGCTGTGACTGCTGAGTTAATGAAGTTTGTAATAGAAGATGTTTGCTGTATAAAAAGCAGTTACTTAACAGGGTGCCAAAAATAGTATCTGGGGAGTAAACTGAGGAAAGTCTTGCTAAAGTGTCCAGTTTCATTTAGAAGAGACTTATAGGCTCACCAGGACTAATATATGGGCCTGCATTATATGTCCATGGATGTTAAAAGGATGCAAACTGTAGTAATGAATAGGTATAAGCTGTGGTTGACTTCTGCAGATTGGAGCCCTAAAAAATCTGCAGAATTTCTAGGTGATAACAATAGTTTAGGGCATCGACCAAGGAGACCTGAGTTCACATTCCTGTTGATTCGTGACACTCATTGGATGACCCAGACTAATATTGTTTCATCCACTTACCTTGCAAGGTGGTTGTACATGAGATAGCTCCCATTTAGCTGCTTTGAGATTCTCTGGGAAGAAGAGGATACAAATTCAAAAAGAAAAGTACAATAAAGTATTTCCAAATTTTCTGTTTTGGATCTAGTTCATATACAGTACTTATGTGTGGTGGTGAGAAGCTCAGCAATTGGTTAATTCATTCTAAAGCACTTTCAGATTGCTTCAGATACATTTTATGCAGGACACTCCAAACTCTTATGCCAGTGGTTTTCAACCAGTGTGCCGTGGCACCCTAGGGTGCCTTGAATGATGGTCAGGGGTGCCGCGGGCAACACTGGACTCTGCCCCCCTTTCTTTCCCTCACTCCTCTGATGCTCTCTCACATCTCTGCCTCCCAAAGGCTTGCACGGCTTTTCATTGCAGCAGCCCTGGCTACAAGTTCCACAGGTGAATGGTGCCTCTGGGGCTGGCCAGGGTGCTGGTTGCCAGGAGCTGAGCTGGCCTCTGAGTAAGCAAGTGGGCAAGGGAGCCCAGCCAGCCTGTCCACCAGCCCTTGCTGTTGGAATGGACGTACAAGTGGGAGGCCAGGTAGGCAGGTAGGTAGGTAGGTGGTGCACTGGCCTTTCTTGTGCTTGCTGTGTGCAAGGCCTGCCTGGGAGCTGAGTTCCTGCCACTGAAGGGGAGTCTTGCCACCATGCAGGCCTGGCAGTGCCCACTGCTGCCACTGCTGACTCTCAAGGTAAGGTGCTGGCTTCACATTCACCTTTCACCAGTCTCCATTGGGGCACTAAAGCTGGGAGCATCCTTTTTCCCAGGCCCCTGTGGGGCAGTGTGGGGAGGCACCTCTCTTTGGGGTGGGTGGGGGGCAGCTCACAGACCAGGGGTGGTGACAGCGGCTGCCCGGAGGACTCCTAAGGAGAGGGGAGGGAAGGCTGAGGGAACACTCCACAAGGGAGGGTGTTCAAAAAAGGATGAGAGGCTGCCAGCTCTGCAGGCAAGGGGTGACATAACTGGGCTCCTGAACCCCACAGTGGTGCTGCAGAAAGAATTTAGTTGGTCAAGGGAGCCTTGGACTCAAAAAGGTTGAAAACCTCTGTCTTCTGCTGTCAATGTAACTCCACTGAAATTCAGTAAGAATTTCTAAGTGTGTTTGCTGACACCTACACCCCATTCTCTAGATTAGAATCTGATTGTATTTGCCCATTGTGGGACAAGCAGGGCAAACTAGAAGACAGGATGTTCAGATATCATTTGTGCTGTTAATTACAAATCTTGAACTGCATTATGATAAGCAAAACTATTTCTCTCAATTTGTTCCAAACAAATCGTGAACTTTGTTAAACACTTGGACCAATCAGTCTTTTACATGTATAGAAAATCCCAGCTATAGTTTCTCAATATAGTACCTAAGGTTACTTTTAGCACACCAGTTCATGTTAAATTCTAAATAATATCTGCTTCTGGGCACCAAGATAATTGTGCTATTATCTTGTAGTTCCTAGATGTTTGTGTTTGTATTCGTGGCCTAGTGCTACCTATTGTTGTAGAAGTCACTGTTCTTGTGCTCCATTTTTTTTTCTGCAACCAGTAGCGGCAGCTTGCTGATGTTTGTAAAAGCTTTTTGATTTAGTTCTTCATCTTGTCAAATTGATGGGAGCCACTGGAAATTGAGCAAGTGTTTGAGGAAAAAAACATTGAGGAGGTCGTTTGGGATAATCATACTGAGAATATCAATGCTTTTCTGAATCAATTCAAGAATTGTTTGCTTCAGTACTGCAAATGGTGCACTGCTTAGATGAACACTGTTTACATGGGCTGGCATGGATGGTGGTGCTGAGCTGATTTTATGTGTTTGAGGGACCCCTGGCACTTGGTGAATAAAATGTAAAACTTCTCTAACTCTGCCTGAGCAATGTTTGCCAAAGAATCAAATGCAGGGAAGCTTCTTTCTGAAGGTCAGATTGCCTCCAAGATAATGTTGGTACACGGGGTGCATGCTGGTAGTGGGTGGGGCAAGAGTCAGGGCACCCCTTTTCTTCCTTTCTGTCACACCAATTTTCTCGTGTTATTCCTTTCCTTTCCTTTCCTTTCCTTTCCTTTCCTTTCCATCTATATTATATTAAACCGAAGGCTGCAGATTTGACTGCTGTTGATTTAGTTGATCACCGAACAGACTGCTGCAGGCCAGTTTCTATCACAGTAATTATACTGGAGAGCTTGCATACAACCTCTACATACCGTTGTGATTTCTAAGATACAGAATATGCTCATGTGTTATAAATCCAAGGACATGTTGAGGTTTTTCTTGATGCCAGCCCTTGGCTGTGGAATTTCATTCCCCTCAATTGAATACTGGTTGGCTATTGGTTCATTTTTAAGTGTGGTAAATGTCTTCATCACATATTGAGGGTTGGGGGGAGGGCTACAAACCCCAAAGCGTATAAGAATGCTTTCTGTGAATCATGTAAGAACAACAAAGATTTGAAGAAATTTTCACTTTGGCTGTTTACTTGGAGGACTTCATTGCACTGTTATACAACAAAGGGTTGTAAAATAATTTGAGATGTTTGCTTAAATGACAGTGGGAAACTAAAGGGTTAGATGCCACTCTTTTTCACAGTTCATTGAGAGTGGAAAACTTTGTGGGTTAATACCGCTTGAAAACTAAGTTGGGGGCTGGAAAATATTTTAAGCAAAAGCAATGAAAAAACCAAGCTTATAAACTGCTTTTTGATTAAGAGAGAATTAATTGGTTATGCTCCAATGTAGCCCAAATAGTAATGCATTCATATTTTTTCTTTTCCAGATCTTCAAGTATCTTCATTTTAGTTTTCTGTGCTATTCCTCCCTTAAGTTATTATATACTTTTTTGCTGCTGTGCGAAAACAGAGATGTCTCGCAGCCCAGATGTGAAGGAAGACCCTGTGGAATGCCCCCTTTGTATGGAGCCTCTTGAGATTGATGACATAAACTTCTTCCCTTGCACCTGTGGTTACCAGATCTGTCGCTTCTGTTGGCATCGTATTCGCACTGATGAGAATGGGCTTTGCCCTGCTTGCAGAAAGGTATATTAAGCTCATTAGAATAAATGTGGTTATGTAATAAGGTTCACCAACATGAAATGTTGCTTCAAACGTGATGTATCTTGTCCCCTAAGACTTTATCTTGCGGTTCACTGTCAAATCAGGGAGGAATATGGAGTCCCTTTAAGTGAAATATTGATCTTTGTTTGACTTTTGAGTTCTATACTTTACACAAAGTATTCTCCTGAAGTCATATGAATTGTCGGAAGTCAAGTACCACTGTAAACTTCAGTTTAGTGGTACATATATCATAGGGCAATACAGTATCCTCCACTTCTTCCAGCCACAGCTGTTTCCAGTCGTCTCCTCTGAAATCTGCAACAAGTGTCTTGGTTGGCAGGGCAAGTGGGAATAGTGTGGTCAGCCAGATGGAATGACTCCCCCCATCCCCCGTCATAGGACCTGTTATCAGAGCAACAGGCAAAAAGTGAAGCAGGTTTCTGTGTGTACATCTCTCCACCCAGAGAAGTAAGATACATTGTCACTGTTCAAGGACACATTCTAGCCAAGCAAAAGAGCTGGAGAAGAATATGGAGTAGGGCCAGTGAAGGGTGTCTGAGTCCTGATCGCCAGATTAGAGAAGCCTGGAAGGTGGCATTTGGCCTCTGGACCTGAGGCTTCCCACCTATGGTTTTCTTGATATGGTCAAGGGATCAGGGGCTTTTCTCCTTTGATGGAGCACATGGGATGGGCATTTGCCAACATAACTGGGGCACTTTAAATGTGTAAAATGCAATTCCCACACTACTTGTGCTGGTATACTTGGGGTATCCAGTTAAATGATGCTTAGAGTACATCCATTGAAATCAACTAAAGTTAATTTATTTCAGTGGGTCTAGGTAAGACTTAGCCATGTGCCACCCTAAAACTGTTTTCAGTTTAACTTCTTTAAATGAACAGATGTGTTTTGGTTATTGCATCATCTCTATCTTTCTTTTTTCTTAATTTGCACCTTTTCTGTAATGTGATGAGGTGTTTGAAATCTGTAGATCCTCATAAAGTACTTCACTAGGACATTAGTTTTGAATGCTTCTGATGACCCAGCTGTTTGAACTCATTGACCTGCTAAAGTAGGTCACATTTCATGTGCCAGTGGTGGTTAAAGGGAGGCATGTTTAAAAAAACCTGAATGTTGCATTGCATGAGATTTAGGCAGCAGCAGGCAACATTTAGATATAGTAGTGTATAAATTCAAATGACAGACATTTGGGCAAGAACCACGTGAGATTAAGTAGATCTGTGTCCTGTCCTGTCCCCCACTTGTTGCCACCAGTTGAATTTCCCATATTAAAATAATCTTAAATCCAAGTTTTAGATTGAGCTGCAAGCCACAACATCCATAGTACTGTCAACATTGTTCCTTTTTGTTGTCTATGTTTGTTTTGTTCCTTTTAGACTGCGAGTTACTGCTTGAAATGGGGCAATCTGCTTGGTGCACTCTTTCTGCCTTCATGCCTTAAAGAGCTATTGGCTCTCTCTAAGGCTTTACAGGAGGCAAAAACATGCATGCGCAAGGTTCCCATGGTGGCTTCTTTCTTGGCTATGTTTCCACTTTCTACATCCATTACATTTCGAATGGCAAAATCTCATGGAATCACTACTAGGTCCACAGGCAACTGGTTACGTACTAAATTTAGAAATCTGTTTCCCCCTTTAATGTTCCTTTCTTTGAAACAAAATGCAAGAAAAGAACATGCTTGTTTTATTTCCAAATATTTGCTGTGTGTACCTGCAATATTAGAAAGCTGATAAAAGGCCCTATACTGTACAGTAGTTTGGTATATATATATATATACACACACACACACACACACACACACACACACACCGTATATACCCGAGTATAAGTCGACCCAAATATAAGCCGAGGCACCTAATTTCCCTACAAAAACCTGGGAAAGCTTATTGACTCAAGTATAAGCCGGTTCACCTTTGCCGCTGTGGTAGAGGAGGAGGAACGAGCAGCCCGAAAGCAGCCCTTTAGGCTGCTCCTTCCTCTTCCTCCTTTGCTGCTGTGGAGCTCACCCCGTCGCAGGGTTTCGAACCGCCATTCTTCTGATCAGCACAAAAAATGTGCTGAAAAACTAGGCTTATACTCAAGTATATATGGTATATATATATATATATAGACAGAGAGCGCTGAACAATTTTTAACATTGCTAAGGCTGCCATGCTACACACACTTGCCGGGGATTAAGTCCAATTGAATTTAATGAGTCTTCCTTCTGAATAGACATATGTAATTGCACTATAAATGATACTTTGGCCTTGGTCACATGTTGCTTGCCATTATTTAAGAAAGTTACTTTAGCTTAGCATTAATTGAAAGAGCTGATATTTTCTCAGGAAGAAAAGACCCACTTCTTACATCACTCCTTTAAGCTTTGGATTTTTAAAATGTTTTTTTAAAAAGGTATTAATCAGCATGGTATTGTCATATATTGTGGTTTAGTGACAAGTTACTGTTAGTGTTTTATCATGACACTCATACTCATATAATATCAACCATTATATTTTCAGATGCCTGCTTTGAAACAAGTTTACACCTGTCACCATACTCTGTGTTTTCTGTATTCTATAAAAATGCACCAAGCTTCTCACAATGAGAAGACAGGTAATGGCAGCCTATCTACCATTACCTTTATCTGCTGCTACACAATTCAAGGGAGGAAATGTCAGCCATCTTTGCAAAGGATGATATCAAAGTTTAAGAAGCCTCACTGGCAGAAAGTGCACACCTATTCCTTGGTGGGCTCAGATTAATTTGAAACCATTGCTTGTTTCTATATCATTCATATAGCTTCTATTGCAGTGGGCTTGAGGTTTGCAGGAAATGTGATGTGGAAATTATTAATCAAGGCTTACCCACTTTTCTTTTTATTAGCCATATCCAGAAGACCCAGCAGTGTATAAACCACTCTCCCAAGAAGAGCTGCAAAGGATAAAAAATGAAAAGAAACAGAAGCAGAATGAGAGAAAACAGAAGATATCAGAGAATCGTAAGCATCTGGCCAGTGTACGGGTTGTACAGAAGAATCTTGTATTCGTAGTAGGGTTATCCCAACGCCTAGCAGATCCAGAGGTAAGCAGCTGCCAGAAATCTGAACTTCCTATAGAATAAGTGCATCCTGAACTTTTGCTGCAGTTATTATAGTTGCCAAATAAATTCCTACTCAAATTAGTTGATTCTTCTGGGCTTTTCAGTGGTGTTCAATACCACCAACCCAGGGCTGCGGACCCATAAAATGATTCCGGTTGAATTCTGTTATATCCCATGGTCGTGAGTCTGGGAATCCTGGTTGAAAAGTCATCAATACGCTGATGATACTCAGCACACACACTCTTTTTCATCAGACCCTAGGGAGACAGTGGACACTAAACTGATGTCTTGAGGGAGCAGTGTTTCATTGAATATGCAATAACAATCCTAATAAGATAGAAATATTGTTGATTGTGAGAACCAGTGGATCTGGAGTTATTTGTACAGCCTGCTTTGGATGGGGTTGCATTTGCTCTGAAAATGGAGGCTCTCGGCTTTGATGTGTTCTTTGATCTGGAACAGCTTCTGGATGCTGGGCTGGGACCACTTGCTGATACACTAAGCTGCACTTACTTGCAGAAGACAATTCTGGCCATGGTAATTCATTCTGAAGCCTGCTAAAGCATCAACTTTGATAGCATGACTTTACATGGGGCTGCTCTTAAAAGCTTTCAGAAATTTTGTTTGGTGAGAACACTATGACCAGACTATCTTAAACTGGTCAGTGAAACATATTACTATGTTGATGCGCAATCTGCAGAAGTGCTAACAGGATTTTCTGGGCCCGGTACCTCTGATCTACTCACAAAAGAGGACATTTGCATATTCAAATCTTTGTGCCCTTTTGCTGATAGCTATGCAATGAATTGTTAATTAATGCTTGCACCATAGATCCTGCACAGCAGGAGACATGCCCAATTCCTTCAAATTTTGAACTCACCATGGTTTTCTTTAAAATTCACCTACACTTACTGTGTAGTAGTATTTGCAGAAAATAACTTCTGGGGACTACCTGATCTCAGAAAAACCCACTATAGGAAAGATGCATTCTGGTTGATAAGAAAAAAGGGTATACTACAGAGGTTCCAAGTGCTACAAAATGAGATGGAATCAGGAAAAGTGCACCAAAGGGGAGGGGAAAACAAAAGCTCTTTAGGATCCCAGGAATTTCTTTCTCTTGATGCTCACAAAGCTCACTCTTCAACCACAGTTCTGTCTTTATTCATTGGTTAAAAAACAATTAAACACAGGAGCAGACAGCCTAGCACATCTCATAATAATTGCTTAGTAGGTATCTGAACATCTTGCTTTATAAGTTTATTTCTAGGAGGGCTAGATTTTTAAAATGAAAGCTCATAGTCTGGGGTCCCTGCTGGCAGTGGGCCTGTTAAATTGGTACCCTCTTGGCAGGTCTTTCAATCTCCACTTGGAATTTTATGTGATTTATGAACTGAAGGCCGTTAGAAGAACTCGTTATAATACAGTGTTGTTAGACTTCGGGAGAGAGAGAAGTTATCTGCCACTAATTGAAGGAAATATGGTATGTGCTCAGTACCAGTTGCGTGCCTGGGTGGAGACTGCTGCTCCTCCAGTTGACAGCCTGAGACCAATGTTTTGTATAGTTCATTTGTAACTGCTTAGCAATTTTCCATTGCTTTCTTTGGTTAAAAGATTTTTCAAAGTGAGCAAAAATAGTTAGACATTCATTAGTAGTCTGAGTTTTGTCTGAGCTGCTTCTTAATATTGCTTTTATATTGGTAAACTTAATCTTCCAAACAGGTTTTGAAAAGGCCAGAATATTTTGGGAAATTTGGTAAAATACACAAAGTTGTAATCAACAACAGCACATCATATGCAGGCTCACAGGTAAGATACTGATTTCCCCTTGACCTAGGCAAAAGGTGGGTGTTCAGCTGGAGTTCCAACAGTTTCAGTGGCATATGAACAACTCATTGTTGACATACTTGGGTCAAAAACATTCCATACAGGAACATTTCAGCAGCTCAATTTTTGTCTGTATATACTAATAACCAGAATCAGATTAATTCTACAACATAGAATACCCAGCAGTAAGGTGTAAAGTGTCCCTGAATTTGTACAATTAGAATGTAATTTCAGTTAAGGGTAGCCTATGAATATATTCCCCTGCAAACATGTGTCCAAATCTTTTCATTTGTTCTGTCTGGAATGTAGCCGCCTCATTATTGCCTCCCTGTACATCCCTGTTCAGGAGTGTAGTTGCATTCTAACTTGGAGCATCCCATGATTTACTATAGCTGCTTTTCTGGTGCAGAAGCTGATAATACTCGAAATATGTTATAGTTTTTCACTAATAGAAAGATTGTATTGACTTTTTGGTGTCCATTGTACCTTGGTGAAGATTTTTTAATTATACCCTAATTGGTTGATATGCTAATGTCATACTAATGAAAAAATTAATTCCTATCTCAAAGTATATGTTACTTTTTCATTCAAGTTTGTTAGTAGGAAAGGAATATGTTACTTGGAATACTTAAGCTTCAAAATACTTTAACTTCAAAATGGGTAGAGAAGCAAAGAGCAGGCAAAAAGTTAACATAATTGTAAAGAAAGAAGGGAATCCAAATGCATGGTAAGGATTTTAGAGTAAAGCTGTTGTGGCCTCGTTGCTATGAATATCAGTGTACAGAGTTGGGAAACCATCAATTCAAACCTAACTTCAGCAAGCCCAACCTTGTATAGTATATAGTTGCTTCAATCTACTGATTTTACTCATATGTTCTGAAGAAAGGAACATAGTTTCCTCGCTCCGAAGCAAGGAACATACGGTAGTTTTTGTTTTTTAAATGTAGGTTTTGCATTCCTGTTGTAGCAGACATTGCCTTTGTGTTTGTTTTATGCATAGGAGTGCCTCTTAAAATGGCGCTTGCCAGGTGGAGTATTTAGAAGTACTTCTATGACAAAATGTGTTTTAGATTTGCTGTCCGATTAATCACATGCACTTCTGTAATCTGTTTAAACTGATTATTCAAATATTGCAGTAATAATTACTACTGCACTTTTGCAAATGAATCCTTTGCTGAGGGCTTCTTATGTATGAAGTACTTCAGATTTTTGTGAAGTTCAGTGTTGCATTATAGGATGACTAATAAACTGACCTATGCACATACACTTTTTTTTAAATTATCTAGGGTCCAAGTGCAAGTGCATATGTAACTTACATCCGGTCAGAAGATGCACTCAGAGCCATACAGTGTGTCAATAATGTGGTAGTAGATGGAAGAACACTTAAGGTAATATGAATATTTGTATGTAACTATAACTATGAATGTATGTGTTTGTAACTATATAAGAATAAGGTTTGTGTGTGTGTGTGAGAGAGAGAGAGAGAGAGAGAGAGAGAATGGCAAATGTCTGTCAGTACATGTAACTGAGCACCATGATACCAGAAACTGGATTCTAAAACAGGCTTACTTCTAAAGTATATAGTTTGTTGTCCTTTATAGTTAATGTCTCGGTTTTCTCCCCAGGCGTCTTTAGGTACCACAAAATATTGCAGTTACTTTTTGAAGAATATGCAGTGTCCTAAACCAGACTGTATGTATCTACATGAATTAGGGGATGAAGCAGCCAGTTTCACAAAAGAAGAGATGCAGGTATGTGTGTTGCAACCTATACCATGAAATATTACTCTAAATGCCTCATATTTCTGATCCGAGCCAGTAAATCAGAATTGAAACTACAGTTTCGATTTCAGAATGTGGTTTAGAGAAACCACGATCGAAGTATTTAAGCCAACACATGAGGAGAGTGGGAAGCATGCATACATGCATCATTTTATCTGTATGCCACCTTTTCATAGTTAAAACAATGCTCGGGGGGCTTTCAACGTGAAAACAATTACATAATTACAAATATAACAAAAGTAGTCATAAACAGTAAATAAAACATACCAGAAAGTGCACAACCAAATAAAACAATTTCCACATTAAATCATAATAAGATCTAAAAATAAAGATACAAAAATTAATATCAACAAGAGCAACAACAACACACATACACACACCATTCTCCAACCTAAGGGTCTGTTCAGCAGCTCCAGCTTTTGTAACGAGTCAGTCAGGGCCCCAGGTTCCCAGGCCAGGTGGAAAAGGCCTGCAGTGCAGGAAGCAGGTCTTCCAGGTCTCACTGTTAAGATGGTCCCTGGTTGACCATGGCAGCCTGACACTTGTTCAGCCAGGATATTTATGTCCAAACTGGCTTGACTGTCTTCTCTGCTCCTTCTTATTGAAATGGAGATAATGCCCACAGTTGGATTGAGATGAAATATAAAGACTTTGAAGCATTCTTGCTGCAGATTTGAAGTTCTATAAACTGAGCTGGGAATTAAAGGTAGCAGTTATGTATTATATAAATATAATATAATAGTAAATCTCCTACATGATAATCTAAAGGCGATGGACAATAAAAACAACAAATTAAAAACACAAAAAACCCTACATGTAAAAGAATACTGAAAGCAGTAAAAATTAGAAACTCATGGCTGAGATTCATTTATCCATCTGGATAAATTAACAAAAAACTCTGCAGTAGTTATCAAAAGTGCAGATAGTGGGTGCTTGTTGTACCTCAACAGGAATGCTATTCTGCAGAACAAGAGCCAGAACTCCGAATTCAGATCAACCCCAAGAAGTATGGGCAGTGGTCAGTGATGATGGGAAATGTGGCCCCCAAGTTCCCTCTCCTTCCTTTAACGTACCACTCTGCGCCTTCTGAGCAGGTTACCTAAGAAACTGAAATGCGCATTGTGGGGTACATCTATGAAATGTGACCATTACTGTGAATTATTCTGAGGTTACCTTTCACTGAAATTAGAAAGGTCTTTTCCAGCTTACAATAAACTCCCTTACGCAGCTGTGAATTTACATTCTTACAAAAGAGGCCAAAATTGTTGTCATAGTCTTGTGATTTGGTGGGATGTGGACTGGGCTAGCTTAAAATAACCAAGCTTCTCTTATTTGAGCACGAGAAATGAAATTTTGATGTAAAGAAGATTTCACTGCAAATTACCAGGTTGACAGAGTTGCATTATTTTATAACTTTTTTTCCACCCCAGGCTGGTAAGCATCAAGAATATGAACAGAAGTTACTCCAGGAATTATACAAGTTAAACCCCAACTTCCTCCAGCTGTCTTCAAATGCAGTTGACAAGAACAAGAACAAAGTGACATCACTACAGAGGTATGATGTGTAAGTAAAGGTTCTCTGTGTGTGCTCTTTAGTTTTCATCAAACCTCCCCCTTTAACCCTCTTTCTCAGCACTCTGCTTCACTGCCTTACTGCTTAAGCCAGCATACCTGACATCTTACTTCCTTTGCATCATTATACAGATGTATGCAGCATTTTCAAACAACTGTGCATGCATTTAGTTAAATGAAATCCGCTTTTATCACACATATGAACATGGGGGGGGGGACCACACACCTCAGCACTTATGCCTACATTGATAGGATTTTTGGATGCAATCTGAGTTTTAAGCAGATGTTCGCATTAGTGCATCATTTACAACTGTAAAATAGTATGGTTTGGTGTGAAATAGCAGGGCATGTCATTAAACTGGAAATACAAAATACAAGATTTTCTCATTTTAAATACAACACAACATTACTATGAATGTGTGAGTTTAGCCTTGCCTTTAGAAGGTGAGAATGCCACAAAGGACTCATCTGAAAGACAAAGTTAGTGTAAAATGTTCTGACTCGTTGCAACTTAGTTGAAATTTTTGTTGCAATACGTTGGCTGCTAATACAGTATATAGGGTGCAGACTTTGACAGAGTAACATAGATTTATATGTCTGTTTAATGAAAGGTTGCTGAGAGTTTTTTGACCTAGCACCTATCTATTCCAAGTAACAATTTTAAGTGATTGTCTATTTCTGGAAAAGCTTACATAACTTAATGGCAGAAACACCATTAATATTTAGAATATGACATAAGGTTTGTGCTTGCAAGATACTTCTTGAGTCTGAATGGTAGTCAGACTACTATCACCTCTGGTTTAGCCTCTTCAGCTATTAATAAGGGAAACCTAAATGAATGGGAAAATCTATTTGTAAATGAACACCTGAACTTTGTGACCATGGCAAATGATTGGTGAAGAAGAATTTGCACTCTTTAGATCTTTTCTTAATAGGGATCCTTTAAGATTTCAAGAGCAACCTTGAATTTTTCCAGTGCCAAATCTTAGCTGATCAGCATTGCCTCTTAAAGGCAATGGCAGTTTGTTCAGTTTTGTCATGTGCGAGCCTCTCATATGGATAATGATACCTTCTTACACTCTTGGTTATTGTATTAGTGTGAGCTTTGCGAGAGAAATACTGTTTCTTCTAGAGCATCAAAAGAAATAAACCAAACATGCAAGAGTTAAGTCATGTTTTCTCACAGTGTGGTCTGAGACCTGATGGAGTCACATCATAAGGCAAGAAGAAACAACAAGAAGACGATGTCTTTAGAAATGGCTACAAAATTGGCTCTGTCCAGTCTCTGCAGTAGGAATTTCTCAAGAACTTAATCACTATTCTTACAAAAAGGCCCAAGATAGATTGGGTATGCATGACCATTCTATCTGGCCCATAAAACAGAGTAGAAATAAGCTTACTTCCTACTGGTTCATTCTGAATTGTCTGTGCTGTATCAGCAGTCTTACATCTCCAGTGATTTATTTTATAAGATCCCAGTAAGCTTGAAAGCTGAAGAAGCTGAATAAATGTTAGGTTCTTGCTATCCTCTTGTCATCTGTTTTGATGTTTTTTGCCACTCTTTGCTGTGAATCTAAGTTCTTAAGCATAGAGTTCAGCTTTGTTCCTGAAACAAGTGTCATCTAAGTGGCAAATAAGTTGGTTCTGCATTCAAAATAGAAAATGCATCTGCTGTATACTTCATGAAGATTTTCTTTCATGATTTCTTTATTATTTTTTCTGCTCAAACTTAACTTCCATTCGTCCATAGAAAAGGCTGCAATTCCTACTGCTTTCTGATTTCATACAGTTCTTGTGGGCAGTAACTTGAAATGCTGACAGAGAAGTAGCCAGTTTGTGAGTTCACTCATCAGTTACTAACATTCAGATCTGGAAGAGATGTAGACAAGCAACTTCTATGTGGGTTTAACTTTAGAACATGGTAGGCAAGCAGATAAGAATTACATGGCAGACTAATTTTCAACTTGGTAAATGGAACTGACAGTGCCATATTTACCTCCTTGTGGTGACTGCTTTATGGAACCAGTCCAGAAATGCATGGAAAGATGAGGAATCAATATAAAAATTGAAAATGCAATCAATTGTTGTTAGTTAGATCTGTGATGCTTGGTTTTAAAAAGCAGGGTGTGTCTGTTCCACATTCATTTTGAGAACTCATAAATTTATTGCATTTCAAGGAATGAATGGCAAGACAAGATACACATTTTGAAAAGAGCACAGGTCTCTAAACAATCATTATAAGTTGCAGTTCTAAATATCCTTCATTCCTTGCTGGGATGGTGATTTCAAAAATAGGGTGAAACTGAAGGACTAATAAGGAGAAAGAAACATTTATAATTATGTTGATGATAAATATTAATACTTATTGGCATATACATACAAAACCCAGCAGGGAATGTCTGTTTAAAGATGTTATTCCATGCTTCAGTTTACCATTATTCATCCTCTCAAATAATTTTACACACCAAAATGCTTATATTAGCCTGAGTTTTGAAACTTTGGGAATAAATACTTGAAACGAGACGAATTGGGTAACTTAGAACTTACCAGCACTGGCACAGTGATATTTCAGAAGTGTATAATGCAGGTCATATGGGGAAAATCCTCACGTACAAAACATGGATATAGCATATGAACTAGAAGGGTAAGGGTAACATTACTCATGAAACTGGAGAATGTTGGGATGAAAGAACAGTTTAAGGACCACATGTCTTGGTGGGATTCACCTAATTTAAATATATATATATAAGTGTAAACAGCCTGCCTGGTGCAAGAAAACCATTTTTTTCTACAGTCTTAATAGCAGACACTTACATTTCTGTTGAAGACCTCCATATTCCTCCGCACAGTATATGGCATGAGGAACAATTTCCCCAGTGTTTCACTTAAGATTTTCTCCATAACTTGAACTCTCTTTTACTTTCACCTCTTTCCAGACCCAACAGTAATAACAAAGATGCCTGGCCATCATTACAGAGTTCAAGTAAATCAGTCAACGGCTTAACAATGGAACACAGGAAAACGCCTCCTATTTTAGAAAATGGCACAGACTCAGAACACATGACTCCAGATGGTCCAGATTCAGATTTCGGGTAATTGTGCTGCCTTTTATACTTTAGTTAGCTTTCTCTCTCTCTCACTGATGTGGAGGGATGATTCTCTAGCCTCTGTCAAGAGAGCTGGATTCAAATTAAAATGGTTGGCCTGAACCACTAGGTGATGCCTAGGTGTGGGGACTGCACATTATTTCGCAATGGGCAGCTTGTTCAGGAGAAGTCTGTGTCTAGGCCAGAAGATGATTTTTAAAGGTAAGGGTTGTGGGAAAGGCAAGGCATTTTGAAACAAGTTTCCTTCTGCGTCTGTGTTCTAGCAAAGCACGTACCACATTTCAGCAAACAATTTTTAACGTTCTTTAAGATAAAAAGATGCTTAGTAGGAACTCTCATCTTTTAGGTAAGAGTCATTTAGTTAATTTTCTTGAATACTCTGGTCTCAGTTGGCAGATCTAAGTACATTACACTCTTCACCCAGGCATTTTGTTAAACAAGTATGGCACTGGATTGAGATCCGTCAGCTTTCCCCTCCCTTAAGACTACTTGAATTTGTGTTTAATACTGCAATATGTCCCTAGCATCATTGTGGGGCTTTTAACAAGTTGGATTCAAAATGCAAGTTGCATAGCACAGCTACACACTTTTATATTATGCTTTTGAATTGGGAATACTGATGCGTACTGTTGCAGTGTGGAAACTGCTTTCTTAGGCTCTAGTTTCCCACCTGTAATAGGTTGAGGTGGGGGAAAGTGGCCATATAAGTTGCCTGACTCCATTGTTTCTTGTTCTAGTGTTAATGAGGCACCAGAACACAGGAGGTTACTTCCATGTTGCACCAGTAATGTATGAGCTGGGCTTAAGAAGCTTATTAGGAAATAGGGTAACTCACTGAATACCTTGTATTCTTGCTCTAACACTGACCTAATATTTCAGACTTCATCACTAGAAATCATTGCAAACGTCAACACTTTTGGAAGTAGAATGTCAATAGAAGAGCTTTCCTAATTGGAAAAACATCCCATTACCTAATTTTGAAGCTGTCCTGCTGAGAAGAAAGCTTTATATGAAGCTAAGCATCTCTTAGGCTCTTGTTTAGTTATGAGCCTGAAAAAATGATCTGAAAATGTTCTACACATCTGTAGTTCTGGTTCAGCTGACCAGGATCCAAAAGTCCACACACTGAATAGGACTTTCTCGTCTTTCCCCACTACTGTCTCATCTTCCTCCACCACCATCCCACAACCACTCCTGAAGGTTAGAAAACATTTCAAAGCGAGATTTAACATAATACAAAAGGACTACAGTTGAAATTAAAAATTGGCAACCTTTCCTCCATGAGTGGAAGAGCTTTTTATTCTTACCTTAAGGATCTTTGGGTTCCAGCCTTCACCTGTGGCTAGTCTTATGCCTAAAATGGGCTGATTTGGTACTTTTGAAACCATATTTAGCACTTCCTCTAAGTGGATCATAGGTCTAATCCAGATATCAAGATTTTCACAGGCATGCTTTCACAGACTTAACAGGAACTCAAGCCTATTTATTTGTAAAGGGGTTTTGAACATCTGGCAACTTCTATGAAACAGCTGTGTTTCTGGCTGCAGGACTGAAATACTGCAATATTTCTAATAATGAGAAAAGAGTTAAGAAATAATTAAGTTTTGTGTTTGAATAATTAATTTAAAAGTTTCAGTTCATTTTGAGTGTTAAATAATTTTACACATAAAGAAAAAAACAATCCGTTTGACCTAGTTCTACACCATACTTTATATAGTGTTAAGTGGGCTGAAACAATGTAATATGCACATTTATATGTTTCATCTCTCTGCCTGTGGACTTAAGATAATTCAACAGATATTGAAAGAGTAGTGTTCTGCCAAAACCTCTCTAAAATGTAGGCTTTAGCTGGAGTATTGTGGTTGTTTGATTTCTGAGTTTGTATTTCTGTTAGAATAGACTTAACAAACATAAATTCTTTTTAGAATACTTTCTTGTGTTCACTTCCTGCTTCTGTAATTGATTCAGATGAGACTGTATATAGTCTTGGTTATCCAGTCCTATATCATCCACAGACACATGAAAACAGACATATGTCTATGTGCTTAGAATTAGACTTTATTGTAGGAAGAGTTTGGGAATGGCCAGTATAGCTTTGAATAGATCACTAAATTCAGGGTCACACCTTACCAAGTATCAATCTTAAAAGCAGGAAGTGATTCTGCTCATTTATACTCAATGACTGAGAGAAAATAATCAAATGATTTACTTACCTGCTTGATGCTCCCTCTTTTTTCTTTGTTACCTTTTAAACTTTTAGGATTACTGTACTTTGTCATTCAGTTGCATAAGGAATTATGGTGTCTGCAGCCAGAGCGCTTTACACAAAGTACTGGAGGCTGCAAAGTATACCATATTCAGGAGATTGGATAGAGCAAGTGTGGGAATATGCACCTGTAGCAAAACTAACATGTTTGAGAAAAAAGGAAAAGAAATTGATCTTGTTTTGTCAAATATTGTAATTTATTCAAATGTCTTTGCTTAACAATCTTACATTTTAGGGTGTTTGAAATTTTTATGTTTAACTAGTGCAGAAAAGGAAAATATATTTATTGTTTTATATATGACTATTTTAATAGATGCACACTTGGTTGACATATTCATTGAGCTATCCAGTTTGACCCCAAGATCTCCTTCCTGATCAGACACAACCAGTTTGGACCCCATAAGTGTATATGTAAAGTTAGGGGTTTTTGCTCCACTATGCATCACTTTACACTTGCTCACATCAAACTACATTTCCCATTTTAGTGCCCATTCACCTAGTTTCAATATGCCTTTTTGGAGCTCTTTGCAATTTCTTTATGTTTTTAATACTCTGAACAGTTACTTAGTGTCATCAGCAAACCAGGTTACTTCTGTACTTGCCCCCCAACTCCAGGTCATTTATGAACAAGTTAAAAAACACTGGTTACAGTACTGATTTTTGCATTCCCTATAGAGGAAAAACACTCTATTTATTCCTGCTTTCTGTTGCTTAACCAGTTGCTCATACATAAGAGGACCTGTCCTCTTTTCCCATGACCGCTAAACTTGTTCTAGGTTCTTTTGGTGAGAGAATTTATCAAAATGTTTTTGAGAGTCCCAAGTATGCAATGTTAACTTGGATACCTGTACTTACATGCTTGTTGACACCCTCAAATAACTTGGGTTGGTGAGACAGGACGTATCCTTGTGGAAGGCATGCTGTTTTTGCTTCAGCCTGACTTCCTCTTCTGCATGTTTGGTAATACAGTTTTTAATAATTCTGCCCACCAGTTTTACTAGACTAGATGTTAGGTTAAGCTGCCTATAATGTCCCAAGTCCTACCTGGATTCTTTCTAAACAATAGGTGCTAGCTACATTGAGCAGTTTCTAGTCCTCTAGTATGGAGGCTGATTTTAGGGACAAATTACATATTTATATTAGAAGCAATTTCACATTTGAACCACTGAGGAAGCTCACTTGTGTAACCCAGATGCTTTGGTCATTGTCTGTGAGACACTTTCAGTCTTAAAGTCACATAGGCAGACATTTTCTGAATATTTGCATTTGTCCATCAGTTGATGTCCAGTGGCTTACTGCAACACCTGCTGGGTTTGTCAACAAGATGGTGACAGTATATTATTTTCCAGTTGAATTGCCACATCAGCCAATTTATTTTCTAGCATCTTGATTTCTTCTACTGTCTCAAATGTTAGCCTTAATACTGCAGGTTGTGCTAGCATACATTTGTAGCCTGAACCCAGCCAGTGCACCTTCCATCATGCATGCCTGGCCTGATCCCCTTCGCTCACACTGGAGAGCCAGTGTGGTGTAGTGGTTAAGAGCGGTAGACTCGTTATCTGGGGAACCGGGTTCGTGTCTCCGCTCCTCCACATGCAGCTGCTGGGTGACCTTGGGCTAGTCACACTTCTCTGAAGTCTCTCAGCCCCACTCACCTCACAGAGTGTTTGTTGTGGGGGAGGAAGGGAAAGGAGAATGTTAGCCGCTTTGAGACTCCTTCGGGTAGTGAAAAGCGGGATATCAAATCCAAACTCTTCTTCTTCTTCTTCTTCTTCTTCACTTAGCTTTTGACAGCACCTGATCTGGTATCTCTCCTTGTCCTGCTGTCACCATTCCTTCTTCAACTCATTCTTTTCCTGGTTTTTGTAATTGCTGATCTATTCCAAGTTTTGTCTTGTCCTTTCCTGGCTCTTCCTTTTGCTCTGCTGTTTTGATTTTGGGTGAGTGGATGCATGAGCGGCTGGAGCTTCAGTTTTGTCTCCTGTTGTGTTTAAGTGAGAGGCGACAGTATTCCTATTGTCTTGAAACTGAAGCAGCACAAAGGAGAAGTGAGCTTTTCTGCTGTGGTGAATAATTTTATTGGTTCATTCACTTTCTCTTTTACCTTTATTCCTCTTGCCTCCTCTCTTTCTTTCATGTCTCTCCTCTCTTCACAACTCAGTGTACTGAAATCTAAATTTGGTAATCTTCTGGGCTCCATCAATCTCAAGTTGAGCACAAAGCTCTTATAAATAGATATGGTGCCTGCTTCATGGACACCAGTTTAATGTCGTGGGCTGATAGTAGGGGCAATAGACTAACTTTGATTGCTGTGAGGTTACACTGAGTAACTATGAACAAGTAGAATGTGCAAGTTGGAGCTAATCAGAATGTTGTCAGTTATCTCCATGAACTAAAATTACTATTTAAATTAATTCCTACAGTTTCAGGCCATCAGGCTGTGTCTTTTACATTTGCCTAATAGTTTTTCTTTCTCTCTAGCACTATCGACAAACCTTCAGATTCTCTCAGTATAGGAAACTGTGATAACTTGCAGCAGGTAAGATTTGAGAACAAACACTACATAACTCTTTTCAACTGCATACCCTTATATTTGCAAAAGGACTATATTGTGTGTTGAAATATTTATTTGCCATAATCTTAAATATACCTTCCTGCCTATCAGCTGCATAAGATGGTTGCTTGATTAAAACTTTATACTAGCTGTAAAAACACGTTATTTGGAAATGACCAAATGGTTGTTAAAAGAAGAAACTGTTTTTACTATACGATTGTAAAACTGTGTTCTTTTTCTTTATAGATATCAAATAGTGACACACCTTCGCCACCACCCGGCTTATCAAAATCCAATTCAGTCATCCCCATCAGTTCATCCAATCACAGTGCACGGTCTCCCTTTGAAGGGGCTATAACAGAGTCACAGTCTCTCTTCTCAGACAACTTCCGGCACCCCAACCCTATTCCAAGTGGACTCCCTCCATTTCCCAGCTCCCCACAGACTTCAAATGACTGGCCCATGGCACCAGAGCCACAAAGCCTCTTCACATCAGGTATAGTATTAGTTAGACAACCCATGCACACAATAGCTTGAAATAATATCTTCAGGCTCCTATATTTACTTACAGCTTAGCATGAACTTGATTGTGCTGCTCAGTACTGCTCCAGTTTAAAGAACTTGTGAATATGTCACAATTACTTATTATTTTGTAAAGTGCTTTACCTTTTACATTGATGTTGGAAATGTAGATTAAAGAAAAAAAACAAGATTCAACATAAATAAAGGAAACCTTACATAAATCATGCTTTGTGCTTGTATGCATATGGTCATTGATGCTAATGAGCAATGAGACCAATAAGAACATTCTGCTTAAAATTACAAGCAGTGAGAGATTTTCATTAGCAACTGAACAGTGCTTCTCAATCAAGTTTCTTCATGTAGGACATCTCTAGAATTACCTAGCCTCTAGCAAGGAATATATGCAGTGGAAAGAGTGGTTTCTTACATTTAAAAGACGAAGAAGTGCTACTGTAATGTGTTGCAGAAGGTGGATGGGAAGTTCATAGGTTTGGATCTTGAAAACCATGAGGTGCTTCTGCCAGATTTTTCAGCAACTTCCCCAGTAGGCCCACACAGCCTCCACCTCAATTTTCTGAAGGGGTTTGTTACCTTTGGGAGCAGCTTTTCAGATGAGACAAGAATGTGAAATTCCCAAGTAGAGGATCAGTTAAGAACCATAGGGAAGAAAAATGCAAAGATAAAGAAAGTTACTTTCTTGGTAACTTTACACCACTAGAACATAAAGGATATTGTGAGCTTTAATCTAAAAACCACTTTCCCCTAGAATAGGATTCCCCAACCTGTTACTCTCCAGATATTTTGGACTACAACTCCCAGGACCAATGGGAATTATAATCCAAATCATCTGGAGGGTACCAGGCTGGGGAAAACTGCCTTAGGAATGAGAATAACCAATTATTGGAAAGGGAAATCGGTCAGTATTTTGACTCATATTAAACTGGGGGAAATGCAAGTTTGTCTTTAATAGCCTGTTTTAAATCCCACAGAAACCATCCCAGTATCCTCGTCTACAGACTGGCAAGCGGCGTTTGGATTTGGTTCTTCCAAACAGCAAGAAGATGACTTGGGGTTTGATCCCTTTGATATCACCCGCAAAGCCTTAGCAGACCTGATCGAGAAGGAACTGTCGGTCCAAGACCAACCCTCCCTCTCGCCCACGTCTCTTCAGAACCCTTCCCCACACACTACAACCGCCAAAGGGTCAGGCTCTGGATTTCTGCATCCTGCTGCGCCCGCAAATGCCAACTCTCTCAATAGCACATTTTCAGTCTTGCCACAGAGGTTCCCGCAATTTCAACAGCATCGAGCAGTTTACAACTCCTTCAGTTTTCCAGGCCAAGCCGCTCGCTATCCTTGGATGGCCTTCCCACGCAATAACATCATGCACTTGAACCACACAGCAAATCCCCCTTCAAATAGTAATTTCTTGGACTTAAACCTCCCACCACAACACAGCACAGGTCTAGGAGGGATCCCTATAGCAGGTAAGTGCGCTGAGAAAGCATCAGTAAACCTTGTTCATGCCTTCAGCTTCTCTAAATCAGAGTAGCGAGAAGGGGTTGATGGTATTTGGTACTGGAATTGATAATGTAACTATCATGATGGAAATGTGTTTTTATTTGTTTTGAAAATGAAATGTTTAGCTTGGAATTTAGCCTTATAATGAGCTTTATAAGGAAAGTGGAGTATCGTATGTCCAATCATTCTTATTTCAAAAGTGATTTTATGATTTACATTGACAGTCTTGATCATGCTGTGGAGTTGATTTTTATTTTAAATATATAGTTTACTTAATTGCATAAATAGATTACATTTTAACTTAAAAAAAAATGAATTCTTCAGTCCCAGTTCATGATGCTTGGTATATATGGCAGGAAAAAGCTATTTTTTATTTTTTGAAGTATTTGTATACTGCTTTCATACAATATATCCCAGGGTACTATCACTTTCCAAAGTCAGCAGAATGGATAACCCAGTTACAGTGTTTAAAATTCAGTTTCCTTTTCACTCAAATCTTATTTTTTTAATAATTTTAAATGCCTGAGAGAATAAAAGTGCCACAACCGGATGTCTGAAAAACAACAATGTAAGCACCAGATGAACTTCATTGGGGAGGGAATTTATCAACCAGTGTGCTGCTAGTGCAATAGCCATATCTTTTCTTTCCATTCCATCTGAACTCTAGCATCTTCAATTGTATATGAAATCTTACATTGATGAGCCAGTGAATTTAAAATTGTGCAAAAAATATTCTTTATGATCCCGTATATGAAGCCATCTGACACCTATACCATTCACTCTAATCCCTTGCCCTTTCTTTTTTGCAACATTTCACTCCAGCTGGGATTATTGTTACCCGCTGGAAGACTGCACTTCGTAGCTGACACACCCAAGTCTTTGTGGCATAGCAAGCATCACTTCATGATAATACCTTTTGGAATTTTAGAGCAAACTTCAAGTAACCCATTCCTTCCATCATAACTTGCAGTGGTCTTCTTGGGATGTTTTGGGTTTAAAGACCATATCTTAAACAGTGTGGATAGTATTGTTCAGTAATAGCACCTTTTTATTTCTGTAAACTAGTTTTCCTGTGCTTTATTTTTCTTGGCTACTGTAACAATTAATTGTTTTTTTCCTATTCTTATTATATGATTCATTTAAAACATTTATAAACCATCCATTTCTTTCTGATAGTGACTGCTTATGTTAGTATTTTGGGAATCCAAAGGATTTGCAGCTTATAAAATCTGTAACATAGTCACAACACCTGTCTCTTCATTCTGGTTACAAAAGCATTTCTTTGGCACTTTAGTCTTAGCTTTGACTCTGGCTTAGATATACAGTTTGAAAATGGAAAAAGCTAGTAATTATGTCAGGATATAAAAACATGTAGAGAAACATTTCAGATTCTCCATGTGACCCAGAAAATATGTCCGCTAAGGGCCCTCCCATTCATATTCCATTAGATAAAAGGGGCTATCACTGAACTTAGCAATCAGCTGTGTTAGTGTGAAAGTGATGTTTTAATGTGTGCGGTCTTTGAACTCTGGCCTAGCCTGCAAAATCCATTTCTTGCTCTTCAGTAGAAGAGAACTCTAGAGCAGTGGTTCTCAAAGGGTGTGGCACATCACACTGGTGTGGCCAGAGAAGATGGCAAGTGTTGCAGGAATATTCAAGGGCAATCAAATAAACTCTTAACCATTTCAGTGTAGTATTGTGGAATATAGTATTTATTTATTTGCTTGCTTGCTTGCTTGCAGAATATGGATAGATACCTTTTCAAAATCAAGCACTGCCAGGAGTTGTTTCTTTTTGTTCTCCAATGTATTTCTTATCAATAAAAAAAATCAATGTGGCGTGAGCAAATTTTTATTTTGAAAGTTGTGGTCCTGAGAAAAAAGTTTGAGAACATTGAGTCAAAACCACCTTCTAAATACGTGGTATATTCTGAAGTAGAGTGTTGCAGTGTAGTTGAATGAAATATGTTTCCTCCCCCTTTGATTTAGTAAACATTATGCTACTTGTAAAATTTATTGGACCACTATTCTCTCGTAGAAAGTATTGGAGAGAACAAGCCCACCTCACCTATCGTATTTATTTTATTCACTTGATTTAAACCCCACCCTTTTTTTGTTTCTTGCACTGCCATGTTTTTCCTTGCAACAACTCTGTGGGCTGAGAAAGACTGGTCCAGTGAGCTTCATAGATGAGTAAGGATTTGAACCTACTGCAATGCTTTGACTACACCACACAAACTCTTTAGGAACTCTGAACACAAGCTACAGAAAACAGTATTTGCTAATTTACTTTCTTAGATTCTTAGCCTGTGCTGTTCAGAAGCTTGATTAAAAAATAGATCTTCGAAGCTATTGTAGTAGTGGTCATAGTTGCTTTAGGGATGCTGGAAGACTAAAACAATGCAACTAATGTTATAAAGTATAAAGCTTCTGCAGTAAGTTGTACCAGGGACAGGCAAGTTGGTTGTATGGCATAAAAAAACTTGTGCTGAAAAGCATTCATCTCTTTCTGCATGCATGTGAAAAGTTTATCAAAAAATGAAAAGCCTGGGATTTCCACAACTTGGAGGTTGTGACTAGTTACCATTCCTTGCTAGGTTATGGATATTTTGATGTTGAAATCATAGTCTCTAATGAGCATTCTGGCCGCTTTCAATATCTTAACTTTCTGCATGTTGTATTGACCTTCCCCTTGACTCTCTTGAAGAAATGTTATGGTGTTATGATGTATGTGCCTATTAGTTTTCCATTTATGCTCCCCTTTTTAGGAGAAGACAGATGTCCTTAAATAGTTATGTCATCTCTGACAGAGCTTCTACCTTTCTGAGGCATAATATGCATTATTTTTTATTTTATTTTTTTGCTTTGCCCTTCTCCTGAATTTTGCACCTTTCTTATTGGATGAAAAATCTTTCTTGGCTTTTAGATTGGCCTTTGAGGTACTTACTTTTTTAACTAAACTATATCTTTTATTTACAAATGGTGGACATCAGGCTTCACTGGCTCAGCCATCAATGTGAGAAAGCTATATTTGAGTTCTTATTAACTTCTTTTTTAAATCATAGGAACAGTATTTCCCAGTGGAAATACTGTTTTCAGTAGTGCTGAACTTGGTTACAAGGCCAAATACACTGAATATGTTGTCTAAATTAAGTCATAATATAATTAGAGTTGCAAGGTTTTTTTTTATTAGTGTGGGGATTTTACCTGCTAATTCAGGGTCAATATGCAGAAAGAAGGAATTTTTTTAAAAAATTTGCTGTTGAATTTTATGTTGGTGAGTTGCATAGTATGTGCTAGTGAACTCTCAATGTTGTTACATTACATATTAATTTTATTTATTAAAATATTTCTATACCACTCACATACAAAATTTCAGTGTGGTGTACAACAGGATCTACAAAAGAGATAAAATACAATTAACAGCAATACAGTATAATTGTAAAAATGACTGCCTCATCTTAAAAGTGTAAACCATTGCATAGCACTGGCAACACATAAAAATCTTCAAGACATGTCTGAAGCTTAGAAGTGAGGATGCCTGCCACATCTGCTAGAAGAGAATTCTCTAGTGTGGGACCAACAGCACTAGATGCCCAATGTCTCATCAAAAGTAGTCGGGCTATTGAAACATGGGGGACAACTAACATCACTCCTCCAGGTCTTCAGTGATCAAACTGGCATATAAGAACTCAGGCAGCCATTAAGGTACTCAGAATCCAAGTTGTTCAGGGCTTTCTATATTAATATAAGAGACTTGAGCCTTGCTCCGTAACATGGGAAGCCAGTGCAGATATTTTAGCAGTAGTATTACATGTTGCCCACCATCTCTTCCCATCAACTATCTTAGGTGCTGCATTCTGCACTAGATGGAGCTTCTGGATCAATCCCAAGGGTGGCCCCACATAGAGTGTGTTTCATTAATCTAGTCTTGAGTGCATGGTCTGTAATGGCCAGGTTATCCCCATCCAGATATAGCTGTAGCTGACCAGGTGAAGCTGGTAAAAAGCCCTCCAAGCAAAAAAGGAAACTTAGACTTTGGTTGACAAAGATTTATTCAGCTGTACCTCCAATCTATGTGCCTGCTCCATCAAAGGGAATGCAACCCCCCCCCCCCCGGGACAAAGTAGTGCCTGGTGGAACCCTATCACATAAGTGCTAGGAGGCCAAAGTCACTCTCCCCCCCCCCTCCATTTCTGGATTTGACCATGCAGGTAGGAACGAAACCATTGTGATACAATGCCTTTTAATACTCATCCTGCTCAATTGTGTCAAAAGCCATGGAAAAATCTAGTAAGAGTAATAAGGGTCACACTTCCCTGTCCTTCTCTTGATAAAGACCATAAATCAGGACAATTCAGTCTTAGAAGCAGGTGACACTGATTGAAGTGAATCCAGATAATCAGTATCATTTGGGAATACTTGGGAGTTGCTCTGCCACAGCCTTCGGCACCACCTTCCCAGGAAAATTAGCCCGTTATGTTTCTAGGCTCTTCCAGTGTTGTATCATCATTACTTTTGTGAAATGTTTGGACTGCTTCAGAAGATAGTTAAATGGCATCAGTCTTGCAACTCATCCCCATGGAGCTCCTTATGTAGAATATGATGTGGTGTCCTTATTGTTCTTGAGTGCAGCTTTTCTTCCAAAGGAATGACTATAGGAAGTACTGGGTGTTTTGTTTTGTCAGTTTGTATTATGTATATATATGTACATAGTGTTTTATAGTTCTACCTCTTTTTTTAAAATATTCACATGTATAACACATTTGTACCCTGCTCTTCAGCCGTAAAAGCTCCCAGAGTAACAAGCAAGGCAATCGCTGCCCACAGGCTTACAACCCGAATGATACAACACACAACGACAAAAGGACAAGGAGGGAATGTGTTGATCACTTTTTAAATGTCAAAGCAACTGGCCCATGTATTTGGTATCAATGTGTAACTCTTATGTTATTGTGAGCTTGCTTTACTACACTTCAGGGACTTCCAGTGGAATAGCTTGCCTGTTAACAGATTAGAAATGAACTTGGTTCCCAGTGATTGAAACTCAGCAATGTCCACTAGAGACATTTTGTTTTTCTGGTTCATATTTTTCAAGCTTCTGTTCTGAGTTCTGACACTTGACTGGAAGCCTTCCTAGCAGGGCCGTCTTAGGGAGATCGGCCTCCGTGGCACGGCGATCCCTCCGGCGCCCCTGGCGTGCCGCCTCCCGCGCTTGCTGCCCCTCGGGGGGCAAGCGGGGGATGAGGGGCGTGGCGCTGGAGCGGCGTGGGGCTCTGCGCGCCCTTCCAGTGCTCCCGGGATGGGAGGCGAGGGCGGTCAGCTTGCAGCCCGCCCGGGAGTGGCATGGGCGGCAGCGTTTGTGCTCGGCCGCCAGGCCGCCCATGGGGGCGGCTTGGGGAGGGGGGCACCCGGTATGCCGGAGGGCTCGCAGGGGCGCCCCTATGGATGAGACGGCCCTGCTTCCTAGTTAACATCTGTTAATAGCCTGGTGGTCATGTTCCAACCTCAGTGTAAGCTACATATGTGCAGAGTTGGATGTTTGCAGAAGACATTGCGGCAGCTTATAGCCACAATGCTGTTGTATATCATGACCTCTAGTAATAGAGGGAGTGCTGGCATATCATTTGGACCTCCAAAGGTGATCTGGGTCTGTCATGTATTGTCCAGTAAAGTCTATGTGCTGGACCTTGCATTCATTTTACATTAGACTATTTATCTCTGTTAATTAGTTCCTTTCCTGTCAAGTTAACACAAGATTGTTCTATTCAAAGACTTTAAGGTAATTCACATTGCCATGCTTTGCATTTGCATCTTTAACATATGCTTAGGATCTGAATTTATTGCAAATATTAGATACTCCATCAGGCTTTATTGATTTCATTTCCATTGTGGGTACCAAGTACGGTAGGTAGGGAGAAAGAAATAACTCCGGAGTGAAGATGAGGCCCAAGTTCCTACAGAAATTTATTTTATTTCCCTTTTTTCTGTATCTTCTCACTATCATCATCTCTGCCAAACTAAAATAAAAGTGAAAATCTGACTATTGTGTTCAAAGAGTCTAAGTAAAATTAAAGCATTAAACTTCTGAGCTGATCAAGAAGAGGGCTTCCCTAGGCACATAGTTTGATCTTTAGTGTGATAGTTCATGAGGATCATCACCGTCATACCTGTTCATTTTATGACCTTTTGTGTTGATACCTTGTCATGCTCTTTCTTGTCTGTTTCTACCATTTCTCTATTGCCATTATACTTAGCAAACATTTAATTTAATTATTGCTGTTAGGGAAATTACTATGCTCAAACAGATAGCTAGCCCACAAGAGGGCAATCAGTGAGGATCTTTTATTCTCACGACTTTCCTGTTTCCTCCCACAGAATGTTGATTTATTTGCTGGAATATATGTGTCCATATCTTATGAATGTGGCAGTACCTGTCAAGAAGGTACTGTCACTTTGGGGACATTGCAGATCAAGAGCAATGCTTAAAAATTAAGATATTACAGCAGAGCTTTAGAATAGAACTAGCTAGTAAATCTAGTTACCAGCACATAGAGATGTTAACAGAGAGACCACTCATTTACTCTGCTATATTTCTATCAAATGTCAGGTATAAAAATGGGAATTGATTACCTCCCAATAGGGAAAAAAAGCAAAAGCTAAATTCTGTGTTCTACTCCTTATAGTCTATGTTCTGTTTATTTGATCTTATGAAAAGCAGAATCTGGATTCCAATCTTTGCTTACAGAGCGCAGTGGTCTGCTGCTCCACATAATGGCTTGATAATTGTTACTAAGCACACTGCAGTGTTTAGACTACTTTATTTACAAGTCCCTGAAGGCTTCGGTCATGATCCAGAGCTGCATGCACAATTGACTTACTTTCAAATTTTCCTTTTCAAGTACTCCCCTTGCTTTAAACACCATTTCCGCAAAGTTTGGATGTATTTGTAAGATCTCTTCAGTGTTTCTCCAAGGTCCCATTTCAGTTGCTCTCATGCCAAAGCACGTACTGTAACTTGTTTCTAAACACACTTAAAGTTTACATGCTCTACCAGCATTGGTAACACACAACATATGTGGGTTTTTTCTATATATAAAACCCCCCGGTCCATATTTGACTTGGATCACAACCTTAATTTACAGGGAATGTAAGTTTCTGCCTTGAAACTCTTCCCTTTTTCTGAAACTCTTCAGTTTGAATCATAATAAATGTAAAATGCAACATAAAAACAGAATGGCATATTTAAGGGTATGTTCATTGGTTTACAGAATAACTGATGATGCAACTAAACTGTGGCATGATAAAATATTTATTTCTGCTCCAATGCATTTGGGTTTTTTAAATGAGATGCTTTGCTTTTCCTGTTCTCTAAGCTGCTTTTTTTATATTAAGCAACATGTATAGTTTCCAGGTCTTGTACATATACAGCGGTATCTCGAATTGTCTCTTTTATCATTTTAGGGGTCAAAATGCTTTTGTTATCTAATGAAGTTCTTACCTAATATAAACTCAAAGACTACCTGGGAACAGGTCCCAGAATTAAATGTCTACATTTACCATGATAATCGAAGGGCAAAACACTTCAAAAAGAGAGCCATGAAATGCAGAATAGCTATCCAAAAATGGTGATGGCTGCTTGCTACACGTACATAGCAGTAGAAAACAAGCGTTTTCTACAATGTAACTTGTGGAGCAGCTTTCAGAATTTAGTACAAATGTCCTTCTTACATTAAAAGTCTCCTTTGTCTGCATATCTGCTGAGGGGATTTATATTGCTAAGATGTTTTGTTTTGATTTGTTTTGATTTGTTTGAAACGATTGCACAAACCGCCAGTGCTGGACTGCCGGTGCCTTGTCTGTTTCTCCTATGTTGATGTATTTGAAAACCCCTATGAAGCTTTTTCAGTACATTAGTTGTCATTGAAATGGTAATATTTAAGGGAAATATTTTTAAATTATTCCAGAAAAAAACTTTATAAAGCTCTCTCAGATGCAAAAACCAGAACCTACTGAGTACTAAAAATCTTTTCTCTGTGTGAGCATACCACATTGCTCTATACTGCGGGTTTATCTCAATCATTATCAGCAGCAACATCTCTCCAGGGCACTGTTTTCTCAGCTCTGCAGTCTGAGTTCCTTCAGATGTTGGGGATTGAACCTTCTGCATGCAAAGCAAGTCCTATACTACGGCCCCTGGCTCTCCCTGGGCATGGAAGAATACAGGTTGTCATGCTAGATTTCCCTTTCCTTTGGACCAGTCACTTCCCGTTCATTGGTTCATAGTCTTAGTCCTACAAAATAACTGGCCATGCAAAACCTGCTTATTATCAAAGGAGTTTCCATATACAGTATGGTATGTACCATATTTAATGGTATTATGTGTTCTTGGTATGTTTAATAATGGTATGTTCTTGGCTGAATAGTCAAGTAGGGTGAAGACACCAGGTGTTAAACACCATCTAACCCCATGATCATTGGATGGAAGATTGTTTGAACTGTAATTGTTTTTGGAGTGTTTTTAACTGAAACTACTCAATGCACAGAGCACGCATTGTAAAATTCAGTAGAACTTAAACTCTAGTGGAGAAAACTAGTCAAGAGTAGAATCCCATGGACACATGATGTTCCTGATGGTTTAACCATGGCTAAACAAAAGAAGAACTGTTCATAGATACACTTATTATGAGCTGCATTCCCCTCTTTTCAGGAATACTTACTCAGCAGCAGTAAAAGGTGGGGATCAGTTATCCTCCAGAAGGTAGGAGACAAAGGAGAACATGATCTCTTACCCTATTCATACCAATTGACTATGGTTAAACAACTGGAAAAGTTACATGTGCATTGTCAAAAAGTGTGAAACGAAGCATAACTCTGGCCATGAGTGTGAAATGAAAATTTTAGCCTCTGCAGAAATTGGCAGCTGGCCAGTTTACGTGGTGGAGAATCTAGGGCCATCAGAGGTAGTATGCATAGGGAGTGTGAATGAACCAGAACCCTTTTGGTCTTTTCACTGTGTGGCAGACCGGTGTACTCCTTTATTTTTCATTTTTACAGAAGTCAGTTTGAATAAGGCATTGCTAACTAGTGTTAACTTCCACCACTAGTAACAGCTTCTGTTGTGACACTTCCTTTCCAATAGCTCTTGGGTTATTTTTATTATATTATATTTTATTATTATTTATTAGATTTATATACTGTCTTTCATCAAAGGACCTCAGGGTGATTCACAAGATAAAAATAGATGCTTTAAGTGATGACGATAATCATTTTAACTTGAAGGAATACTTCACAGTTGAATCTTAAAATATGTTTGCTAAGGCTTATTGAGCGGATCATACATTCTAACTTACTGCAAGTAGACCATGAGATCACAGCCCCTTCAGCATGTTTTTATTTATTTATTTATTTATTTTAAAAGAATTCTATATTCCCTCTGGCATTATACTCTGCAGGTGAATTATAGAGCAGATGAGATGGTTAAGTGCCTTGAATATTTTATAGAAAGTCGGGCCTGGCATCAGCACATGGCATGGTCAGTCAGATGCTGGAGCCCAAAGGGTTCAGCTGAGTTCACTGCTGCTCTGGGCTGGGCAAAATTATTCCGTTTTGCCACTCTGCACTGCTGAGGAGCTGGAGCAATGGCTATGTACTGTCAGTGCTCTCAAAGTAGTATTGCTTCAGAATAATGCCATAACAGGAAAATGGGTGAGGAATTAAAATAGACTTCCGCCCTCTCTGCAGTCAGTCTACTTCTATCTGCACCAAGCAGCAAGAAGAAGTTCTTAACTAAGCAGACTCATAATTCCCCGTATCCTTTGCTTTTTGGTGCTAAGGAGCTCTGAGCAGTTGCAGCAAAGGAGCCAGTTTAATTGCTTTCCTGTGCCCCTGATACTGTGTTGATTCCCAGTGATGCTATGTCAGGGACTTTGGGAAGGGATTAAACAGACAGCTTCCTGACTTACTGCAGTTGCTCATAACTCCTCTCACCACTGAGTGGAATGGAGGGAAAGGAATGCTTAAATAGCCCACCTGGGCTATATCAGTGTTTTTCAACCACTGTTCCGTGGCTCACTAGTGTGCCGCGAGATGTTTCCTGGTGTGCCGTGGGAAAAATTGAAAAATTACTTTATATATAGTCAATATAGGCACAGAGTTAAATTTTTTAACATTTTCTAATGGTGGTGTGCCTCGTGATTTTTTTCATGAAACAAGTGTGCCTTTGCCCAAAAAAGGTTGAAAAACACTGGGCTATATAGGGACCCCTTAAAGATTTGCTTGCTTGCTCTGGTGAGGTGCCTAGCAGTTTAAAAGAACAAATGAGCTGTCTGTTTTGTGTCCCATATAGCAGCTCTCTGGAGCAATATTCACACTGCATACATGGTGCTCCTCTCTGAGCCACCACTACTGTTGATGCCTCTGCTGCAACTCTGGACATCCCTGTCAATAAGTCCATCAAGGGTATGGCCATTGCAGGGGACACTATAGCCACTTCCCCTAGGTCCCCTTCATACGTTTAGCTGGCTTTGGATGGAGTATAAATGTTGGTGATGGATTGTGATAAACCTGTGTCTGTCCTTCATTAACTCTGATTGTGCATGATGTGGGTGGGGGAGAGACCGGGGGGAGGGGGAAGGTAAGATTCCCCCATGGAAAATGCATATGCATAGGAAACTAGCCTTTCGGTGAGAAGGCTGACTTAGAGCCCATCTCTCTGGCACCTAGTTTTGTGTGCAGGGACTTCTTTTGCGTGGAGGAGCAATTGTTTCAGCAAGCTTGTATCTGCTGTCTGAAATGTACAGTTGAGACACAGATTAGCCACCTAGTTTGCTGTTTCTTAGAATTAAGTCTTAGGTGTTTCAGGATTACTGTGTCCCACCATCTGGCTTTGGTATAAAGCATCTGACAGTGAAGAGCTTCGAAGCAGAGAGAGATTGATAGTTTGTTATGTATTCAGAAGTCCTGAATGTATGCTAAAGAAGGGTTTACTAAAGTCCATTCTCCTATGAATCTATGTTTGAATTTATTTGAACTAGATGGCTCCAGTCTGTAGGATTTCAGTATGTCATAATGTATCACCTCATGTCTGGGTTTTCATCTCCATCTAGTGGTGGAAAAGCAGAGAATTACTACCTGTGAGATGTATATGAGTCTAGTATCTTAGATCAGCTGTCTTCAACCCTTTCAAACCCAGGATCTACTTTTAACTCAAACATGCATTTTGGGATCCATTACTTAATTTATTACCATATATTTGCATGATGGTAGTCCTTCTGTTGCAACCAACTTCAAATCAGGCCACAACTTACTGGTGTCTCCCGACACACCAGTTGAAGATCAGTGTCTTTAGATTAATGCTTCAAGATTGGGATTTTGTGCCAGTTCCAAGATGCTGACACCCTCATCAGGAGCATACATTTCTGTAAAAGATGCTTTGACTAATATTTTGACCATGTGAAAACTGAGACTATAGTTAAAAATACTCTTGCAATATTTAGCTTTCCCCTATAAATTTCTGCCATAGTTGTTGGAAATTCACAGAATTTGGATCTTTGTGAGAAGGAGGTTTTTATTTCTCCTTTTATTCACCATAGCTAAGGAAGGAACAGGGAGGCTTTCCAAGTAAAATTGCTTGAATTGCATGTTGCCATATAGCATCTTCTACTATATTCAAATAAAAAGTGGGTTGTTTGCCCTATTTATTTATTTCTTGGGGGTAAGGAGCAGAATTTCCATTTAATGTGCAGGTTTAGGGGGTGAACACTGAGGAAATAATTCACTTTCAGTAATGATTCCTCTGTTCACTTGGAGTAAGCCTTATTGAACATAGACTAATGAGAAAACATGAACAAGGTGAGGCTGCATGATAATTAATATTGAAATATTAATATATTGGTGCAGATTATGTTTGAATGATGTTCATTAAAGATACGATTAGTCAAAGGAAATTTAACTATTCTAAAAATAGGCTGGTATCAGATTAAGTCATACTCAGACCCACTGAAATCAATGGACTTTAGTTAGTCATATCCATGTCAGTGAGTCTACTCTGATAATGACTTGGTTAAATATGGCCCATACACTTCAGCTGAAGAATGTCAATTTTATAACAATATAAAAACCACTGTTGCTAATCTTCATTTAATTAATTGCATCACCTTAATTTCTTAACTACTTGAACAAGAACAGTTTGTTAAAACACGGGAAGCATTTAGTTTTAACATATTTCAATAATAAGTTTTGATTTCACTTATTATAGTTCAGGTACAGTGGTGCCTCACTAAGACGAAAATAATTCGTTCTGCGAGTGTCTTCGTCTAGCGATTTTTTCGTCTAGCGAAGCACCAAGGCAGAAAGCGGTTTTCGCGTGACGAATTTTTTTCCCCGTCTTGCGAGGCAGCCCCATTGACAATTTCGTCTTGCGGGGCAGCCTTCCGCTAGCGAATGCCTTTCGTCTAGCGAGTTTTTCGTCTAGCGAGGCATTCGTCTAGCGGGGCACCACTGTACTCATATTCATTTTCAAGGTTGTACATTTCTTCCTTAAGCCTGATTTACAAGGAAACAAAACATTTGCTGTCTTTCATTTCTTTGTGTTTTCATAGATGCAGAAATGGATTTCATTCATTAAAGTATTTATCCTCTGTCTCTCCCATTTAAAGTAACTATAATTTAAATAAGCTAGCATAATAACCCATGGTTTGAAATTGGGTGCTTTTGCAACTGACCATAGTTTGTTAAACTGGTATTCCTTGGTTCAGATGAATTAGGAATTTGTGACTAGTTAAAGGTAAATGTTTTTCCAAGATTTTTCTGGCTCATTCATGTCACAATAAACAATGTGGTTGTGATGTTAGAACACCACCATTTTGTGTGTCAGCAGCTACTTTCTATTAGTAAACTTGTTCTGTGATCATATTAGCAAGGATTCCTTTATCTAGCCCATTGCCTTTTCTTATATTCATCACTTTATAGCTGATACATTTTTTTGAAAGTTGGTGATGCGCGTCTGCCTGAAATTCATGTGGCATTTCTGCAGCATGGATGACTTCTGAACAAGTGACAAATTAGAGAGATGCTGGTAGAAAAAACATTTTTGCTTAGCAGTTGCAAAAGTAACAAAGCAGAATCACATCATGCATTTGTGGATTGCACATTTCTCACATCACACCCATTTCATGAGAGTAAATACAACATTTACTTTGTCCTGTTTAAAAGTTGAGCTGCCCTAAATAGCACCTATTCTGCATTGTGGCTCAGATTCCATTCTGGTTTATAAAGGAATATAACTCCCCTCTTACTAAAATTTGAATACCCTCTTTCTCTTTACTTACCTCTGGAGTAGGGAAAGGAACAAACACTGGGGGCAGAGTTAATATTTAAGGACAATATTGCTTAAAGTCAAAGATAATCCAGTTAAATATTTTTTTTAGTTCAGTACTTAGAATGCAGGTTAATAAAACATATTTGAATAATACCAAAGCTTCACTATGTATTTTTTGCCTTTTGCAATATTGAACTTGGCTGATAAACAAAAGCTATTCCATATAGGCAGTATGCCCTTTCCTTATGACAGTTTCTTATTACAGTATTACACAGAACAGGTTAACAGAAAACAGTCCCACCATCCCTGACTGCTTGACCTGTTTGAGTCCAACAATATGTGGAAGTTCCTCACCTTAAAATCCTACTGACAGCTGTATTCCAACTACATGTAGGTCTTTGTGGGAAGGATGCTGTGATAACACTATCTCTTGTGTAGTTGAGGTTTCATGGAGGACTGTGCCTGAGTTAGCCAATCCCAGAGTCGAGTACTTGAGCACAGGGCTATATGTACTCTTAAATCAGGCATCCCCAAACTCGCCCTTCCAGCTGTTTTGGGACTACAACTCCCATCATCCCTAGCTAACAGGACCAGTGGTCAGGGAGTTTGGGGATGCCTGTCTTAAATACTTAAGAAGAAGAAAAGTTGCTGAACTAGGGTAACCCTTTCTGAATTCTACAACCTCTATTATGCATTTCCCTTTGACCTCATTTCGTTTCTATCATTTATCTGCTCCGAACCTTGGAGGAGAGGCCAGGACCAGAGAAGAGCCCTCAAGCCCCCACTCTACCTCACTAGAAATATTATGCAGCCATATTGTCACCCTGGGCTCCTTTGTGAAGAGGTGTAGAATAAAGAAATTAAGCATAATACTATATTTGGCTTCTGAGCTTTCACAAGTCATTTCTCATATATGCTCCAACCCTTGCTGTAAAAACAAAGAAGCCAAGGTTCTCAGTAAGCTAAATTCTGACCCTGAAACCATATTCCCATGTAGCAATTAATGTTTCTGCTGAATTAATGTGGTTAAGGTCAGCAGGGGAAGGACAAAGGGAATTCATGCTCCAGAAGGAAAGGATGGAGGTGGGGAGACAGAACCTGTCTGCCCACTCCTTATTTGGTTAATGGTAGATAGCAAACTGGGAGTATTATATCTACACCAGATACCTAGTTGAGTGCACAGTGCATCTCTCAAAGCTTGGAGACTGCTTTTTTGAGCACTTGTCAGTATTTGAGAAGTATTTGTCAGTAGTTGAGAACGACCTTCCTGCTTTGGCTTAGCCCTAGCCCTGAAGTGATAAGTAGTGTATACCACCTGTTTCACGTAACAGTTCCTGTGCAGCAGCAGCAGCAGCAGCTGAGACATCACATTTTTTGTGCTTGCTTTTACACACTGATACTAAGCTAAAATAGTTTTCATTGGTTTACTAACAACAAATATTGAGCAACCCAAATTATTTCACTCTCTGAGATGGGTGCTGTTTGCCTTTCAGTGCTTGGTAGTCCACTTCTTTCCCATGACTTAAACAGCCTCCAGAGTAACTTCTTGGTTAAATATTGTCCCCATTTAAATAAATTACTGTGCACGCAATAATTTGCTCCTCTTCCTCCTATGGCAGACCATTTTCACTTATTTTGCAATTGATTAAACTCTAAACTGTGGTCATTTTCACAAAGGGTATCCATCTACCCCATGTCACCCTTCAGGTTTTGCTTTTAAAGTTTGCTTCTTGAGGAAGGGCAGTTATGTACCCTTGGTTTGTGATTTGAAGGCTGCAATAATTGTCACTTCAATGGGCAGTGAGTGATAAACTTTGCTCCTCTTGCTTGTTTGCTCTTTTCCCATTTCTCTCTTGACTCCCATCTCAGACCAGCTCTTACTGTATATCTGGAAAGGCCTTCATGAGCATGTGTGCATCGGTACATAGTTGGCCCCCTAAAAAGGAATGTAGACAGTCTTCTTGTCAGACATAGCTTGGGTAAATGCTCTTAATAGTGGACCTTTTTACTGATATAGATTGAAATCTGTCTAATGATTCTTGAGGATGTTTAATCAGTTACGGAAAGGCTGTATACTCTGTCCAAATGCTGTTCACAAGAGAAGAAAGGTGACTCTGGATCACTAGTTCTAGAAAGTATTGTCAAGTAATAAATCCTTACTTTGTATCCCCCCCCCATCTGTCTAACCAAAGATGAGGATTTGTCACTTTAAGTATCCAAACAAATATGACAGCTGAAAAACAGTTGCAGCATTTATGTTATTTTCAAATTCCGGTTTGGATCCAGACTTGGCTAATGCCTGCAAGACCCACTACCTAAGCAGAGTCCCACTCAGGAGACAGTTCCTCTGGTGGAAGAGGGGGAGATGACTTTTCAGTTGCCTACTTCCCCTTCAGCCACTTGTGTCCTCCAAAAAACAAAAAGAAACCCACCTGCTCCATGTGGTTGGAAAACCCTCTGGAACAGCATGGGAGGTGGTGCTGTAGCCTTCAGGCCAAAGAGGAATCAACAAGTTGCTTCCTTTGTTCCACCAGCAGACAAAACCCATCTCAGTCACTTGTAGGTGTTTAAACATAGAACTGAAATAACATACATACAGAGATCAGCGGAACAAGAAAGCTCAAATAAATTGGGAATTAGTGGTAGCTGAACAATAGATGACCATCTTAGGCTCTGTATGGAAATTCACAAATCAAATAATCATATTTCTCCTTGCACAAAAATTTCAACATTCTGTTTTTCTAAATACACGTGTCATGTCCAACTTAACTTTTTTGTTGATTAAACCATCTATAGAATTTGGGTGTGTGATCAACAGTTTTTTAAAACATAATTTTATAATGGGATTAAGCTGCTGTGTCCTAGGATTCATGTAGTCAAGCATTCTTTTGTTAACAGTGTCTACCTAGTTACCTCTGAATCTAATACTCTAATGCTTCCAGGATCTAATACTCAGAGGGGTACTGCCACCAGACATCAAAGTGCCATTTAGTTATCACATCTAGCAACTGTTGATAGGCCTATTCTCCATAAACTTTGCCTAGTCCTTTGTAAATGTGAACTAGTCATATCTTCTGGTTATGAATTCTCTTAAGACTTGAAGTCTTAGTTGTGTGTTTGAGTGGAGTTCAAAGAATGCCATACAAATATTCCTAATATTTCTTCCCTTAGCGAGACTGAAGCTAGTAGTCATGTATCTGAGTGTGGTTCTTTAGTGTGTCATTCATAACTTCAGAGCAGGTTGGAATTCATCTGAAAAGACTTAGGGATTTCCTTTTTCTTCAGAGTCTCTGTGCTAAAACAGGTTCTCCCCACCTCTGACAAAGTACAAGTGACGTATAAGGTTTTCACAATTCTCTAACCCTGTTCAGATTCTGTAGCATTGTCTTGCATCTTCTTCAGTAGGAAGCTGTTAGAACTTCTTTGGTAAATCTAAAGAGATCTTGTCATTGCACAATGGGAGCTTTCATCTGAAGATGTTGTGTTTTTTCTTGCTAGTAATGAAAACCAGTGTGTTTTAACCATTGTGGTTTCTACCCTGATTTTCATGGGGAAGGACTTAGGTTTTTCTCCATTACATGCTTAAGTAATAGTGTGTACTGTGGCAGCCCAACATTCAAGCTTCATCTTGATTTATCATCATTGCCCCATTCTCTTGATAGGGAATCAGTGTTAAATGCTTAGAGAACCACCATCTTTCACTAAAAACAGCATCTGTTTCTAACTTCAGCTTTTTATTTTCTATCTTTCATTTTCTTTTTTCTTTTTTGTTGATAAATCTCCCAGACAACAACAGTTCTGTAGAGAGTTTAAATATGAAGGAATGGCAGGACGGGCTAAGGGCACTTCTACCGAACATTAACATCAACTTTGGTGGACTGCCCAATGCTACTTCCCCCTCCAACGCCAACCACAGTGTACCAACATCCAACACTGCCACCACCGACAGCCTGAATTGGGACAGCCCTGGCAGCTGGATGGACCCCGCAATCATCACAGGTAACGATTTCTCGCTCATTCAGCTCCACTGAGAATTACCAAGTGCGTATTTGGCACAAATTAATCAATGCTTTTTTTGGAAGAAATAAAGAAAGAAAACGCAACTCTATGCGGTGGTCTCTTCCAGCTTCCATCCACCAAACTTTCTAGAGGTCCAAGCATCTTTTTGGGGAAAATCAGGCATTAGCCCTCTCCATCTCAAAATCTGTTGCATGTTCAGCGTCTTCCCAATACATCTTTAGACTTTAGTAGGTTGCCCTGTGATCTAATGGCTTGCCAGTTCTGTGCAATGAAATTTCTTAGGCACTGATACATTAACTGGACTCTTTTTCATTAAAAAGGAAATACTCCACTTGTTTATAAAGCTCTCTTATAAGGCTATTTGTGTTTCCCTTTTAAAGGCTAAAGCATGATTTGGAAAAAGGTAGAGGAGCATATGGTATCTGTTAGAGCTAGATTGTGAATAAATCTCTGGACAAATGTAGAAAGTGTGAAAAGTTCTCCAAGGGGCAAATGTTTCTTGTGAAAACTCAACTACTGTTTTGTCTGGAACACTGTTATAACAGTCCTTTGTATAAACTAATAATGTTTTCTTACCATTGCCATTGGTTAGGTTTAAGCTGACCTACTTCACATTTGAAGTTCTTGCTTGCTCTGACTTAACCTCTTTCTCCTCCTATGTTTTCTCTTCTTCCTAGGTATCCCAGCCTCCGCTGCAAACAGTTTAGACACCCTTCAAGACGACAATCCACCACACTGGCTAAAATCTCTTCAGGCTCTCACAGAGATGGATGGCCCCAGTGCTGCCCCTACACAGACCCCCCACAGTAATCCCTTCAGCACACAGATTCCTCTGCACAGAGCCAGTTGGAATCCTTACTCCCCACCTTCAAACCCCGCCAGTTTTCACTCTCCTCCCCCAGGCTTTCAGACAGCTTTCAGACCCCCCAGTAAAAACCCCACAGATCTACTACAGAGCTCAGCGCTGGATCGTCATTAGGAAAAGTTCAAAAACATTAGAAATGCAGGAATTGCCCCACCCAGACTTCCTACACCCACCCATGGTCCCTCCTCCACATCTTTCTTTCTGAAGAATCCAGTTCCTGATCAAAACTCTTCCCCACCAGCCTCCAAATGCAATGCAATCACAGGGTCATAACCATATCTCTTTTTTTATTTTATTTTAAGATTCTGCTAAGCCAGTGTTTGAAAAACACTGATGAAATTTCTTTAAACACACAAAGAAAAAAGAGAGAGAGAAATCAAAAGTGCATAAAAAGGAAAATATTATTTTCATAAATCTTTTGCACGGAATTACTTTAGCCTAGCAGAAAATGTCAAGTAGGGGAAAATAATATAAAATTCAGAATCAAATGCAGCGGTGTAAAAGCAGTTTAATTTAAATGAGAGATTCAAGGTATAGGGAAAAAACCCAGTGACCTGGCATTTATTTTGCATTCTGTGTGTCAATATGCAGGGAGATAGCCCCCCCCCCCCCTGTTTGGGAGGGTGGGACAGTATTGTCAGTAAGATTTGTCATGAAGTGGGTTGAAGGACACTTTGCCTGTAGAAATAAACTGACATGTTGCCTTGTTCCTAAGAAGTGGTTTAACAGAGGGATTTTTAAAAATTTTGGCTTTAGATTTCAAGTAAACGTAATGTTTTAAAAATATTCACAGATTTAATACCTAGCATATACATGATATAATTATAAGCAGCTGAAACACGAGTGATATTTACTTCAGTCTTTCTGTCTCCTTGTCAGTCTCTCTTTCTTTTTTTTCTTTTTTCTTTTTTTTTTTAAATCACCTGATTAAGGCACTCTGGGATAGCACTGCATTGGGGCCACATGATCACCATCAGGAGCGCAACCTTTGACGACCTCTGCCTGCAGCTTTTACGTAACCTTGTAGTTTCTGGACGTTTGTGCAGTATTGAAAGACAGGAAAAAAGAAACAGATAAAATTAAACATGGTTATAACCTGACTCTAAAACTAAAAACAAGGAAATGTACCTCTTTCTTCAGAATTAAAACTAAAATCTTAAATAAAACAGAAAACTTGATGACAGCTTTTTGTGAGTTCTCCTTCTTTGATTTTGTGCTCATTTTTGTAAGTTCATGTGATGGGTTTGGCAGAAAACATGCTCTCTGTGCATGCCCCATTGGACTGTTGCCCTCTCCGCCCTAGTGCCAACGTTAGCTTTTCTGTGCCATATCTTTCCCAGCTTTACTGTATTTTACTCAGTTAACACCCTGCTTTTTGGCGATGCTGTCTCCAGAGTTTTTAAATTTAGGGGATTACAAAATTGTTTAGTGTATATTGCATATTGCATATGGGGGCTTACATAGACCAAAAATACTTACTAAATTGTGGCCAGTGTTCTGTATATTCCCAGTTTTCACAAACTGCTGACTGTTGATTATTGCATGGAACTGCACATATGCATTTAAAATACACTGAGAAATAGGGTTAATATATTAAGGAGAAAGTTCAATTTCTGGTTATTTGAGCTCAGAAAACCAGTGTGTCCTTTGTGCTGTAAAAAAAGACAATAATAATACCTTCCACCACAACAGCCAGGTTCAGACATAATCCATGTCTGATAAACTAGGCTGCTTAAACCACAACTTCTCATGATGTCCAAACCAGGAAAAGCATGATGGAAGGGGAAGGGCTTGAAGGCAGCACAAGGACATTTATATAGCTTGTTCCAAGGCCAAATAAACCATGTTTTATGCTTCCAGTTTCACCCCAGGAGAAAGCAAGAGTGAAGCAGTTTTATGTATTGTTTTAATCCATAGATTCTAAAGTGAGATTGCATATGTGTCTGATATCCTACATAAAAATATACATCTTTCATTTTGGCACCCACTTAATTCTCACTCAAGACGTTATGTTATGGGGAATATATTGTTTTATATCACGATGGCATATATATAGAGCTCTATAGGGCATGCCATCATCATCCACCTCTAAGATGAGGGCTACCTCTAGGTATGGCAAAGTTTAAAGTTGGTATGTACTCACCATGTGAAAATATGATTTGCTTATTGTGTGCCTTTTAGGCAAAATTTAACATTTAAAACCCAGGCATTTCTGTAGTTTACATTTTTAATTCCACCTACACAATTTATATACAGGAGGTCTAACTTTTGTAATGGCATTCATTTTTCTGAACATTTTTCTTGAATACAGTATTCTATCTCAGTGCACGTACAGTGTTGAATAGCACAGGCCACAAGTTAAAGTTCAGATCAGACTTTCAGCCACAAAACACTTTGTGTGGACTTAAAGCAAGCTGTTAGACATTAGCATCTGATTCCATCTTCTATAATGGGGATAATACTCGAAAGTTCTCAGCCTGTTGTAAAGACTACTGAGAACGTGTGAAGCATTTGGGCACTTAGAATTTGTGTGTGTGTGTGCATGTGCGCATACAGAGTCTTTCCTATTCAAGCTGTGATATAAGCTACAATCTATAAAATTAGCAAATATACTGGATATTCGAAACAAGATTTCTTTACATGAGTTCCAAAACATTTTATCCAGTATGGTCACTTGTGCCTTGCAGCCATAGAGCCATTGAAGATGTTTAAAAATAGCCATGTAATCTTAGATTACTAATGAACTAGCACTGGCAGTAGAGTTTAATAGAAAACCGAGTTTACGTAAAATAGCCCTTGCATAATGAATGCATAAGCATTTGATACATACTGTGTATAACAACTTCCATGTTTGTTTAGCTGCAGTTGATTTACACAGCAATTGATTTGCTCGGTATTACCAGAATTATTATTTTTTTGGCCCCTGCTTTTGTTTATTGCTTTATAGCCTAAATTTAGGATGTACCTTTTCTCCTCCGACTTTGATGCCTATCTATATATAGATTTGAAAGGAATGGATGATGCCCCTTTTAGTTCTCCTGTTCAGATTACATTCTCTTCCTAACAATTATAGAAGGATGGTGGTACATCCAGTAGATGATGAATGGATTCTACATCACTCTGGAAAATATAGGTATTTATCCAAGTTCTACAATTCCACGTGTTGCAATGCATGGTTTGGAATGAGTTGTTTTCTGGGCCCAGAGATTAAAAAGTAACCAAGTAAAATGCATTAACATAAATGATAAACATTCTATTGCATTAATATAAAGAATGTGAATTTCAGAATTTCAAATTCTGTGTCTGAAAGGGTTGAAATTCAGGGACCTATTCAGCTGCATCCTAGATAATTTTTGCTTCCTAAGGCAAATGCTTAGTCAGTTTGTGTAGATGTGACTCCTCACACAAGGTTGCTTCGTGTGTTGTATATAGCTTGCATTCTGCAAATGTAGATAAGTTCCTAGTTGCTGTTGAAAATGGTCTTCTCCCCTGGTCAAAGTGTGTGAAAGGAGGGCTCTCCACACACCTGGATTCTCTCTGTGTTTAAACTTGCTCTGAGCTTGCTGCTAGTGAGGTGCTGTATTCTTCAGCAATAGGGATATCTTGGACTGTGTCTCTCAAATGCAGTTTTTCTAACTGTAGCAAATGTACCCTGTCAGATCCATCATATTGAATATAAAGAAAGGTAAAGGTAAAGGTATCCCTGACCGTTAGGTCCAGTTGCAGACGACTCAGGGGTTGCGCATTCATCTTGCTCTATAGGCCGAGGGAGCTGGCGTTTGTCCGCAGACAGCTTCCAGGTCATGTGGACAGCATGACTAAGCCACTTCTGGCAAACCAGAGCAGCGCATGGAAACGCCGTTTACCTTCCCACCGGAGCGGTACCTATTTATCTACTTGCACTTTGACGTGTTTTCGAACTGCTAGGTTGGCCGGAGCTGGGACTGAACAAAGGGAGCTCACCCCATTGCGGGGATTCGAACCACTGACCTTCTGATTGGCAAGCCCTAGGCTCTGTGGTTTAGACCATAGCGCCACCCGCTACCATTATTACCATCTCTGGTTTTAAGTGATCTCTAGCTCAGGAGTAGGAAACTTTTGGCCCTCATGACGTTGCTGAACTAAAACTCCCTTTAGCCCCAGTAAGCACAGCACAGCAAACATTGAGCATTGCCAGCCCAAACCTTTGGCAGCCTCTCCCTACTGAGATTAGAAAAACACACTCCTTACTGAACTTCAGGCATGTAACAAAGACTTACTTTTTACAGCGGGCATCTTAAGTGTTCAGGTTTTTGCTGGTTTGGGGGTGAATTTGTTTTGTTTTCTGTATGGTTCATTTTTATGTGCACTGCTTAGGAATGCTAATGATTAAGCAGTATATAAAGTCTCAGAGATGATGGGAGTTGTAGTTCACCAACATCTAGAGGGTGATAATGTCCTCACCCTTTCTTTAGCAGATGATCTCAATAGGGACTTTCCTTGAGGATGTAGCAAGCTACCATGCTAATTTTTATACCAGTTACATTTCTGTTGTCATTGAGCAACAGTCATTACTACCACTTTCTCCCAGTTGTCCTTGTTGCAGCCTGAATCAATACATAGCAGAAACTAATCTGCCTGTGCATCTTTTCCTGTCCCCATATTATGACTTTGGGCCTTAACAATTTGCCCTACATTTCTCCCCACCCTGTCACCTTTTATTTAAAATTCCTGCCTGAATAAGAGATTTGGAGAACTTGAAAAACTGCTTGTGAGTTTGATATTTTGGTTCATCCTAAAGAAGGTAGCTTCTGTGTCTTTTGGGTTTGTCTCCAATAGACCAACACAGCTATCTGGTTTTGCGCAAATTTGTAGACACCCCTCCCTGGTTTCTTTTTCTCTTTAGGGTGTACTTGGCTAGTTATGTTGTTTTGCTGAGGGTGGGGAGAGGAAATGAATGACATGCCCCATTTTATGGGTGTATGGAATTACAAGGTTCGGCAGTGTCTTGGTATTTGCAGTTCCCTTGTAGCACCCTTGAGCCCCAGCTTCTTGCATTCATTTTTGGGAGGAGGGAGGCAGAAGATAAAGTACTTATCAGTCTCAGCTAGAGTTCCCTTGGTGGTGGCAATTCTGTGGGGAAGCCCAGATGATGATGCATATCTGCAGCAATGTTGTCAGGATCCCTAGGAGTGGCCTCACCTGTATGTGCCAGGTGAGACAACATAAGCCCAGCATAATGTAAGTGACTATGACTAGCCAGATATCATAGAGAAATTAACAAATGAGGCGTAATAATGCCACTTACCTGTTGCTAGTCACAAATCTCAGAATGAATATGTCTGAACTTGGAGACATCTTGTATTTGTCATATGGCTTACAGTCACCAGTATTACAAACCATCGAGTGGGATCAAACTAAACAGGGCAGCTAGCTTGAGCACTTTTAACTCTCCCATCTCCACCTGCCCCTTGTGTACCCCATAAATCCGGTCTCTAGCACAGTCGTACCTTGGATCCCGAACGTCTTGTGAGTCGACTGCTTTGGCTCCCAAACGCCGCAAATCTGGAAGTAGTGTTCTGGTTTGCGAACGTTCTTTGGAACCCAAATGTCGGACGCGGCTTCCGATTGGCTGCAGGAGCTTCCTGCAGCCAATCGGAAGCGACGCCTTGTTTTCCAAACGTTTTGGAAGTCGAACGGAGTTCCAAAACAGATTCCATTCGACTTCCAAGGTACTGCTGTACATATTTCGGGGGTACACTGGGGAAGGAGAAGATGAACTTCTATTGCCCAACCAGAGGTGCTTGCACTAGGAGAAGTATTTAGTTTCATACTATCCTGTGGTATTACTTCTCAATAAATCACTTTGTTTGTGTAGGAATTCTGTAGATCTAGTCATATATTCTGTGGAGAAATAACATTTGATCTGTTTCCTACTTCCTCAGTGAATAAGACTAGAGATGACATAAAAGGTTGTGGCTTTATTCTGTCAAGTTGTCTACCTGGCTACAGAAGAAACACTTTACTAAATAATAGGGCTATGAACCTATGCCTTGAAATAAAACAAATGTTAAAACTCACTTTTCCTTTTTGGAGCTCCCACTGTTACACAAGTAGATGGTACATTTTCAGTAGTATGTTTCAGTTTTGAACAAGCAGCCTATATCATAGGGATGCATGCTTCAGATTATACATGTTTTCTCTATTGTATTTTACATAAACTGACCTATAATGACAGGTTTCATAAATGGGCTATGTATGCCATAAAAGAGCAAGAAGTCCATTCCCACAAACTTCCATGAGTGCATTGCTGTTGGTTCATTACAAAGCGATTTATCTCGGATTCCAAAGTCCTGTCTTATTCAAAGGGTTCAGTCCTTCAGATCTTCTATAATAAACGGAAGGCAAGGCTTGGGGGAGATTGCGATGGCAAGGTTTCACGTTCAAGGGGGCATCTGGTTTCTGAAGCAAATGAACAAACATGGAGGCAGATGGGGCAGTTCCTGGTTTAAGAACAACCTGCGGGAAGATGTGGATTTCAGAGCATAAGCTTTGCGGTGCCCATTTCTGCAGATTCTCCTGGCTCCTATTAGAAATGGAACACAGTAAAAGAGATGGTGAGAGGCGTTGGGCAGTAATCAAAATCACTCTGAACAAAATGTTCTACAACTAAAGGGCCACTGGAACATAATGATCATGCTTTTGTGACATTATGAATTTCACTCTCCCCAATCAGTTTGTGAAAGTGTCAATTGCCGCTTAGATGGGTATGGCAGCACGGCGTTAGGTGAAAGAAAGACATTTGAATCATATGCTGTGTGGATCATAGAACTGTAGAATTGGAAGGGACCCTGCAGATCATCTAGTCCTGCAATGCATGAATAGGCATCTGTCCCATGTGATAATCAAACCTCCCAGCTTGCTGTTCTCAGCATTGTGCTTTGGACCTCCAGATGTTGGACTTCACCTTTCATCATCCCTCGCCTTTGTCTGTACCAGCTGCGGCTGTGGGAGTTGGAGTCTTACAACATCTGGTGAATCCCTCCTATGTATTCAAAACCTCTGTTAAGACATACAGAGAAGAGGACCAAGCCATGCCTTGTCCTAGATAGCTGCTTTTCCAGCTATGTAGCTCAAAATAAGAAGTGCTTTTAATATTGGGAGCTTGGCATGATTTAACTGATTTTATATAACTTTAGCTGTGCCCCATTTGTTGATATTGTTGGTCTGTGTGCTGTGGGTAAACAGGGATCAACACTATTCCCATAAGATTTCCTGGCTATTGTGCCAGGCACTCTCAAATCCTCCTGAGAGCACCCTTCTGTATAATAGGTCCCTCACAATACAGCTGAACAGCGAATAGGTGAAATTACAAGAAAATTTGCCTTCTACAATAGCTTTCAACATGCAGAGCAGTTTCACTAATGCAGTGTTAGCTTCTAGGTGAAATAAGGTAAACACTTGTACATCACATCCCACCCCCCACTAAAATGAAATGCACCCCCACAAAAGTCAGCCAATGTTTGCATGAAATGTCCATGTGTGTGTGTGCGCGCACACACACTCCATCTCACCATAGTAGGAAAGACTGGCTAGGCGACCTGTTTGCGCACTGCTGTGTAGGGATCCTGTTCTCCCTTATGGTTCTTCATTCTTAAACCAGGTTGAGACCAGACAGTCCATCAGATGGTTCACTGCCACCCCTCCAAATAGACAGCTGTGCTCTGTAAGTGGAGCCCATGGCCACCTTCAGGGGAAGAATTGACTGCACCATACAGGCATGGAATACCTTTGGAATCCCTGGTTACTGCATCCTGCCAGAGCCCCAGGGTATGCACAACTGTAGAGGGCAGAGGTGCGATATTGAAGCCTGCGATTGTGCTTCATTTTCCCAAAGCGAGTCCTGCTCTTCCCCATCTCCTGTTTAGCTGAGTTTCCTCTCCCAACTTTGAATTTCCTTCTTGGTCGTTGCCTGGAATATGAGAAAATGTGCTACATTTGTTCTAGTTTATCAAGGTATTTACTAAGTCTGAACATGGGCAGTAAGTTTACAATGGCAACATATATTTCAGGACAGGAGGGTTTGCTGGATCAGGCCAGTGGCCCATTTAGTCCAGCATCATGTTCTTGCAGGTGCCTGTCCTGCAGATTCTAGCCCTTTCCTTCAGTTGGATATCAATACCATCACTGAAATAATATTCTTGTTAAAACGTCCTTTCCAGAAGAGTGAATAAATAAAAATAAAAGGTTTCTTTCCCTTTGCTATGATGTAATCAGGATTTAGAGTCTATTTAACAGCATTAAGCTTCTAAGAGGTGTTTTTGTGGTGGGACATTTAATTGGTTCTTTCAAACTGGAGTTTCGTTTGGAAAATCCTGCTAGTCCGTTTTTTTCCCAAATGGATGCCTTCCCCCAGTGGTACACCTAGAATAGAAAAGTCCATTTGGGATATGAGGTATATCTTTATCGTTTAAAACCACAGAGCCTAGGGCTTGCTGATCAGAATGTCGGCAGTTCGAATCCCCGCAATGGGGTGAGCTCCCGTTGCTTGGTCCCAGCTCCTGCCCACCTAGCAGTTCAAAAGCGCAAGTAGATAAATAGGTACTGCTCCGGCGGGAAGGTAAACGCCGTTTCTGTGCACTGCTCTGTTCACCAGAAGCAGCTTTGTCATGCTGGCCACATGACCCGGAAGCTGTACACTGGCTCCCTCGGCCAGTAACGCGAGATGAGCGCCGCAACCCCAGAGTCGGACACGATTGGACCTAATGGTCAGGGGCCCCTTTACCTTTAAACCAGAGGGATCTTGTGCAATCATCTTCTACAGCAGGTCTGATTTAACAATAAGGCAACGTGTGCTGCAGAGGAAGGTCCCTGGGTACCCTTTTTCAATACTACTTTAGTGTTTGCTTTCACAAAATGGCTAGTAAGATTTTTCTGCCCCGTAGAATTTGAACACATGCAGGCAAATGCAAAACTGCAATGCAGATGCCAAAAAAACAATTAATTAGAAAGAAGTGACAGATTGGTGGGTGTAAACAACTGAGTTGTTGAACAAACAAACAAAAAACAAACACCCCCACGTTTTCCCTTTAGGTGGGAAATGGCTTCCTTCAGACCTTGCTATGAGTTCTATCACGAATGAGAAAGTATTTGGAGACCCCCAGTTTATGAAATGTAGTAAAAACACAAAAGCAGTCTTTAAATCTATACCATGTCTGACAGCAAGTAGTTGAGGCTGTGTGCTTAGGCAACAGCATATTCGAGTCCTTCGTTTTCACACCGTTTCTGTCACAGAATCATAGAGTTGGAAGGGATCCCAAGAGTCATCAAACCCAACCCTCTGCAATGCAGGAATCTCAACTAATGCATCCCTGACAGATGGCCATCCAACCTCTGCTTAAAACATCCAATGAAAGTGAGTCCACCACATTCTGAGGGAGTCTCACTGTTAAACAGCTCTTACTGTCAGAAAGTTCTTCCTGATGTTTAGTCATTCTGCATTCATGTATGTATTTGGGGGGGGGGGTTGACTTTCACAGATCTCTCAATGCGGGGATTATAGTTTGGAGTGAGTAGCTTTTGGTTTGCTCCTCTTGTGGTACAGGAAACAACAACATAAAGCCGAATTGTCTACCACCTGGCCCTGCCTTCACCTACCTGCTGTTTTGGACCACATTTCCCATCAGCCCCTGCAAACCCATCTTCAAATTAGAGAAGGCTTTTGATTTGACCCCTTGGCCTGCAGATGGCAGCACCAGCTTAGTAATTTGCTCAGTAACTCAGAAGAAGTTTTATGCAGGAGAAATATACCATAATATGCACCCCTCTCATGGTGTAACATTTTGCAATGCAAGAGAAAAAGAACCAGTGATTGAGTAGCAATGGAACTACAACAGAATCTAGAATTCTCCCAGGCTTGTGGTCATATTCAATGTAGCACTAAAGTGAACATTCCATCAGTGCAAAGTTTTCTCCTTGCACAAAGGAACATTCTCCCCCTTTCCTCAACCCCCAACCTGTTATGGGGTTTCCCTCAACACCCCTGGAGAAGATTTGAGGACAGCGCAGAATGTGTGCAGAGGAAGGAGAGCGGGGAATCTTGTGCTAGTGCAGAAAAAATATTTGAATACTGCGCTTAGTGTTTTAAGGCTGCTGAAATCATAGAATTGTAGAGTTGGAAGGGACCTCAAGGGTCATTTAGTACAACCCCCTGGAATACAGAATTCTCAGCTAAAGCATCCATGACAGAACATAGAGCACAACATTCTTGCCATGACACCCCCCCCCCCTGTCCTTTGCAAATACCTCATTCTACCAGAGATGCGATGGGTTTGGTTAATATGAGACCCTTCTCTGTGAGTACTACAAACAAACTACAGGGAGGAACCAGAGGTGTTATATTGGAACAGTGACTGAGTCTATAGAGCATACATGCATAGTATTCAGGAAAAGGGTAAGCACAATGGTATATTTTGATGGTTGTGCATTTACATAGCTGTCCCATGGGGAACGTATAACCAACAAGGACTATGTATATTTTATCAGAAGGAAGTCCTACTGTACTTAGTGGGATTTACGCCCATAAAGGTGGGAGAGGAAGCCAAGAGCAGCATGGTGTTGCTCTAATATTCCTAATCCATATGGCAAATCTTGCAGTGGATTTAGAAGAGCAAACGTGTAGACAGTAGAGGCTCATTTTAAAACTGGACTCTGTTTCTTCACCAGCAGAGGGAGCTTCATTCTATACACGCCATAATACGCTGGACAAATGCTTGAATAAATGTCCTGCCGAAAGCCTATTGCACTGGATCCAACCTCATTCGTTGCAGAAAGGGAATTTGCTTTTCACAGTCTACCCAAAACCCAAAGATACGCCCTGCCCCTTCCTCTCTGCAAGTCTGGGAAAAGTGTAGGAGGGGATGTGGGGCCCTTGTAACTGATCAAACTGCTTTGAATCACCGGAGTGGTAAAATAGCTCATGAAGCTGGACCTCAAAATGTAAGTGAGGGTGTAGCTCTGGAAACACCTGGTAGTTGGCTGCTGAATTCATTAGCCACCACCCTTGCGACTCCCTGCCACAAATAGTCTTGCCGAATGCACTGTTTTCAAATAACCCAATAAGTCAATCTGATCCCCAGACTTGCTCCCCTTTCCTGAGCTCCTGCAGCTGCCAATGATCACTCGACCAAGTTTCAGCCACCATCTTTCCTAATATTCCCATGCATTCCTGCCATGCCATGCCATTACATGTACATACGCATAATGCTTACCCAATTTAAGTATGGAGCGCTTTCTTATGGGGACATGCCAACGGAATGGGATAGCAGTGGATTCCCTCAGAAGCAACAATCAAAGGGTGCAAGGGCACAATTAATGGGGGAGATATGGAAGAGGTGCCCCAGTCAGTTGATGATGGAGGCCTCATTTGGCCTCTGAGGCCCATTGTGGTGTAGCAGTTAGTGTCCTAGTAGGGCTGATTCCATGAAATTCACTAGTGTCCTCAAGCCAGGCATCATCTGTCTTTCAACCTAACCTGCCTCACTGTGTTGTGAGTATTGAATGGGAAAGGAGAGGACCACCTGTGCCAATTTTTTCTCAGAGAGAGGAGAGGAGTTAATTTTAATAAACTATTGAGGATCAGGAGTTGGATGAATGAACCTAACCAGAGATATCCAGGAAAGCAATCAGAATATATGGGTGGTGTAAGAATAGCTACTTCCCATCTTGCTGCTTTGGGGCAAAGTATGATATTCTCGCAGGATCTTGGCATGCACATGGGAAAAGTTACTGACAGAAAGCAAATTCCATAGCCACATTTTACAGCTAAAAGACTTCCCACTGAAAACATAATCTTCCCAGCGCAGTCAGTGGAACAGGCAGATGCTTAAGAAACAAACATGTCTCCCTCTCAGGGATAGCCAATATGGTGCCCTCGATATGTTACTGCACCCCAACTTCCCAACCAGTCATCAGGGAGAGGATGGCAGGAAGCTCTCTATAGGTTGATAAAGTCTAATACGAGAGTTGTACCTGTTACCTGCCTAGAGATTTTTCAATGGGCTCTAATAGAAACTTTGCCAATCTGAATGGAGAGGAGACTGAGGGCTGAGCAGCACTCCTTTCTTTGATTTGTTTGGCTCAGCCTTGGATATCTGGCCATTCCTCATCAAACAGCCTTAGTGGTGGAGTCACTTCTCACTTGGGGGCCTAATTATGGTGCTGAATGGGCCTGACTGAGGTTACAGGCGGAATCTACCGGTAGTCAATACTTACCCTCCTCTGGTGTCACTGCTTTGTGCATTTGCCCTCAGCATCCTGTCTTGCAGGCAACAAACAGCGAAGGAGATTGACATGGTAACAATGATCACTCCGCTGATGAGAGAGGCGATTACTGCCACCCGGAAACCTTTGTCCAGGGGCTTTGGGATCACTAAGGTGACAAAAACAAAGCATGCTTGTTATGAGTCACGCACTGTAAATGACATTAACTGAAGGGCACCTGGAATATTGCCAGTGCACTCTTTAGTTTTTCCATTTAGAATCTTCATTTTTGCGGAGAGAATGATCCGAAAAGATGCATGCTTTCTCGATCCACATTTGAACAGCACAATGTTCTGTCCATGCAAAGCCCAGCAATTCAGAAATAAGTTTAACCAGTAGCTTACCTTCACAGTGAGGTGGGGGGTGACTCCAGTAAAAGATGCTTCCTTCTAGCAAACAGGTCAGCTTTCGTTTGCCCACAAGCTGATAGCCTTCTTTGCACCAGTATGTGACCACTGAACCCAGGGAGCTGCCAGAGCCCTCTTCGGTATAATAAAACCCATAGCTTGGAGGGAGGAGAGCTGTGCACTGAGCTGCAACAGACACAGGGAAACTAAATATGGGTTATTTGAAGAACACACCTGTACGAATCAATGGCGTTGGCAGCTCAGGTCTGCAAATGAGGTTCTGCAAAGTGACTTGTGCAGCAGCAGCTTTTGTCTGCATGGGAGCTGCTGCAATGTGATGGCATCACAAGGGGGTGAATTGACGGAGGATAAGGCTATCAGTGACCACTACTCATGATGGCTACATGCCAGCACGAGGATGAGAGGCAGTGTGCCTTGAATGCTGGTTGCTGGGGAACAACAGTGGGAGAGGGCTGTATCTGATTGGCTGCTCTGGTAAACTTTATGCTGGGTTAGATAGGTTTTTGAATCAGACTCAGGAAAGTGGCTCTTATAACTTGGTGCTTCTCATGTTGAATTGTATGTATGAAAGAAGGGTACTCCCTGAAAAAAGTGGGTGTTTTGTATTGTTCAGCTGTGCAAACTGTCCATCCTATGATAAGCAAAGCCAGATGTATTGAATTTGTGCATTCAATCTCTTCTCTCCATTTGCCACATTTTAAAGCAAGGGAAGGAAATCAGGGCACATGGTAAGGTCTGAAGTGTTCCCAGGAAAATGCTGGTTTTCATTATTGTACTTGCTGCCTCTTGAGGGTAAGTATGGTTCAGCGCTCATAAGAGGGTTAGCAAATTCCTTCAGGTTGGAAACTAAGCAGTAAGTACGGATTTGGCATCCAGTGTAACTGGGACAACACAGTTCTCTGTGTCTACTCAGAAGTAAGTCCCACTAAGTTCAATAGAATTTGCTCCCAGGTAAGTGTGTGTAGGATTGCAGTCTAAAACAACGGAACTGGCTGGCTTTGAAAATGTAGTGGTAAACAGCTCACATAAGGCTAAATGCTTAGTTTCTCAAACTTACCGTATATACTCGAGCATAAGTCAACCCAAATATAAGCCGAGTCACCTAATTTCCCTACAAAATGTGGGAAAGCTTATTGACTCAAGTATAAGCCGGTTCACCTTTGCCACTGTGGTAGAGGAGGAACGAGCAGCCCTTTGGGCTGCTCCTTCCTCTTCCTCCTTTGCTGCTGTGGAGCTCACCCCGTCGCAGGGTTTCGAACCGCCATTCTTCTGATCAGCAAGCCCTAGGGCTCTGTGGTTTAACTCACAGCGCAATGTTCCCTTGTGTTATACATAGAAGGCTGGGATCCTGTCCTGTTTAAGCAGGAGCCAGGGAAAGTGAGCACCTGTGGGGTTTTAATACTTCCTTAACTGATAGGCTTTCTGCCTTCTGGGGTCTAAAGTTTGCATTTATGTGAGCAGTTCAGGAATGGAAAAAGCTGCCTGGGGAGAGTCAAGAACCACCGTTCTTGTACACTTCTTAAGGAATGGTTGACTTGAGTATAAGCCGAGGGCAGCTTTTAAAGCACAAAAAGTGTGCTGAAAAACTAGGCTTATACTCAAGTATATACGGTACATCCTTTTGCTAGGCTATTTGTTTGTCTTTACTGAGAGGCCATGGTTAGTTTGGGAAAGAGACAAAGACAGCCAGATCTCTGCAGATGACCAGAAGAAAATTTGGCAAAGATATGCCATGAAGGTAAACTTGCCTAGAGTTCATCTCAGTCCACATTAAAATTAGTGCACCAGGAGCACCTGCCACCTCTAAGTCTTGTTTGTTTGTTTGTGTTTGTTTGTTCGTTCGTTAAATTTGTTTACTGCCCCATTCTCATAGATCTCAGGGAGGCTCACAGCATAAACTTCCTTCACTTTGGAGTTGGAGAAAACTTGTATCTCAAAGTTCACACTACAGCTTGTGGTAGAGCAGTCCGGTGGACTCATGCATACAATATTAACAAAATAATACAGATAATTTGTCTCCCAATCGCAAGCCTTTTCAACCAGACATACTTTATAACAGTAATTGCAACACTGGAGGCAGCAGGATTCGATAGGGTTTAGGGCTGTTCTCCAGTGGCATAAGTGAAGTACCAGGACCGTGTGATCAATGGCTTCTCTAAATCAGATGTCTTTAACATGTAATGGTTTCCATTCATTGCATTCATTAACAACAATTCATCAATAGAAATATACACCTCTCATCAATTTTGGACTGGACGTGTTTCTACATTGTGTGTTGATTTCATTCTAATGCGGACAACATATTTGTGCCTATTCCTTTATAGTTTGTTATGCCGTTCTATTATACTTTTAAAGGATCTTTTAAAATCCTTCAAAAACACTTCAATAGTTTCTAAATAAATAAACATATTATGTATAGTGCAGGGGAGAGAGGGACCTGTACACCAATTCCCCACTAAGTGCCCCCTTTCCCTGCAATTGCCTTACAGAGAAAACAACAGAAATCACGAATCCTATGTTTTCCTCCTAAGATAATGCTATCCCCCTGGTGCCAACTCTGCTTCTCCCAAAAAGTTTATCAAACTACCAATATCCCCACCCCCAGGAGGGGAGAAGATGTAATGATGCACTGATTTTTGCATGGTATAAAAGAAGTATTTTTGCTCAAAAAAAGAGAGGGAAATTCAAAGAACATCTAGAACATCTGTGGTAGTTCTGCCTGTCCCAACAGGATCAAGATCTTAGTTGAAGATGCCATAGTGTGCTTACTAGTGAATTTGCACCATGCTTACAAAACGGCACACTTGTACTTGACATTTACTAGCACAGAATAATTGCCACCACATCCCTCAACATTTATATGCACTAAAGTAGGTTAAATTCTTCATACCACTTATATGTGTGCATTGAGTCTGTGAGAAAAAATCCATAGCTTTGATCCTCAGTGACGCTTAAGAGTTAACGTTGTGGTTTTTGTAGCAGTTAATATGACTGAGTGGTTAAACCGGGATGCTAAGGGGCAAGTAATGAGTGACCTAGTATATGCCCCTTGAGCGATGGTAGGAAGAATACCCTTCCGATAGCAAGTTGTGCATATTAGACACACGAGATGTGACTTTTGGCTGAAGATCTGAGGACACAAACACACACTTAAACACAAGACGTTTCAGAGTACCTGAAAGGTTGCCTTGTACAATGGTCCCATTTCCAGCATCTCTAAGAAATTTCTTTACACCAGCTTCCTCTCCAGGGATGATGGTCAAGGATTCCAGAGCTTCACTCAAGGTAAACTCTAGGCAACTCCAGGCTAGTAGGCAGAGGGCTGCGTGTTCCTGGGATGGTTGCCTCTTCATATCTTGAGGCTTTGCTGTGGCATCCTGGAGTTCTCCCAAGAATATTGAATGTATGTGTGCATGTTTCCCCCCCTCTTCACTCAAAATCTGACCTGGCAGCAGTAAGCTGGATTTGAGGTCTTTAAGCCTTGAGGAGGAAAGCCTGTTTGTTCCCCAGAGACCAGCTGCCATTTCACCAAATCTTACAAGACTGAAGGAACCTATTTCTCTCTCTCTCTCTCTCTCTCTCCCCCCCTCTCTCTCTCACACACACACACAAATATCTCTGAATTGTCTTCCTCTGCCCTCACCATGCATGTACATTCATTTGTTCCTGCATGCTTCTCTTTCCCCACCCCCTGTAAAGATAAAATACAATGATGTCCTGTTCCAGTGTTGGCTCAGTGACCAGTTTCTCCCATGGGGAAACCAGGGCTAATAAAAGTAAAGATGAATACAGTGTGCATGCAAAGCCTTTGAGAGGCCACTTATACAGCCATACATGCTAAATAGTGCTGGTGCTCTTATTCAAGATAAGTAATCTGTAATGACTTCTCTGCATATAAGGAGCGTTAATGCCATAACTATAATTACCTCACTGTGGGTTGCAGGGAGGCGAGGCAAATTGATGACCTCTCTGCAGGTATTCGCTTTGCTTCTTTCCTTTCTCTGTCAGTGTATCATGTATGACCACTTGTTTGTTTGTTCGTTTGTTCTCTTGTGGTGTTTTTGTTCATTCTCAAAAATTTCAATAAGCATAATTTTTTGTGTGAGAGAGAGAGAATGAGAGAGGGAGGGAGAGGGAGAGGGAGAGGGATGCTCTTCTGTCAAATAGCCAGGTTGCCATGCTAAGTATGTTTGGGTGTGCTAGAAACCAGCCAGGTGAAGAAGCCATTGCTATTTCATTCTGTTGCTCCACAGGGTAGGATTTCAGCTTAGCATTAGGAAGAACTTCCTGGCAGCTCAAGCTTGTTTGACAGTGGGACAGACAACCTCAGGATGCATTGGACTCTATTTTTGTTGGAGGTTTTAAAGTGAAGGCTGGATGGGCCCCTGGCATTTCAGGGGTGCTGTAGCAATGAGTATCCTTCATCAGCTGCGGGGGCGGAGGTTGGACTAGATTACTCTCGAGGTCCCTTCCAATTCTACGACTCTATTATCCTCTTTTTCTGGGGCACTTGCTTACATGCATAACTTCTGGCTGTGATGGAGTGGAGCCTCCTGGCCTATTCTAAGCTGCAGTTGGCTGTCACAATGAGCATGCTAACAACTTTGCTCCCCCATGATTCACAGAGGTGGGGCAGCAGAAGGAGAAGGAAGTGAAGGGCACTATAAAAGCTGTTTCTTTCTCCACATAGCAGGGTGAAGTCTAATGTTGGATTCTCCCTGCCCTGAAGCTAATGGGAAGGATGAGAGGCAGACAATAGCAATTCCAGGAAGTTTCTGCTTCAAGTGAATCAAGGGTTTAGTTACAAACACTTCGGGTTACAGACTCCGCTAACCCACAAGTAGTACCTCGGGTTAAGAACTTTACCTCAGGATGAGAACAGAAATTGTGCGGCGGCCACACGGCAGCAGTGTTAGACCCCATTAGCTAAAGCAGTGTTTTTCAACCACTGTTCCACGGCACACTAGTGTGCTGCGAGATGTTGCCTGGTGTGCCGTGGGAAAAATTGAAAAATTCAAGAGAATTACTTTATATATAGTCAATATAGGCACCGAGTTAATTTTTTTAACATTTTCTAATGGTGGTGTGCCTCGTGATTTTTTTCATGAAACAAGTGTGCCTTTGCCCAAAAAAGGTTGAAAAACACTGAGCTAAAGTGGTACCTCAGGTTAAGAACGGTTTCAGGTTAAGAACGGACCTCCGTAACGAATTAAGTCTGTAACCAGAGATACCACTGTATGTTGAATAGTTAGGTCATGTCTGAACTGAGCCACAGAGTGAAGCCATTTTATACCCATAATAATCCCACTTTAAACAAACAAACAAACAAACAAACCCTTGGACAGCCCACTTATTTCTTAATTTATAGTGCCAGAGACACTTGTGACCCCTGTAAAAATGTGGTTTTTAAAATCCCTCCCCCGTGTCTGCTGGGTGTTGCTACCGGCAGATGATGCCCCTGGCTGTAATCAGAATTTGGGACTTTCACTCCCTTCTGTTGCCCAATCTTTACAGAAGCTCCAGCTTCAACCTGCCCGTCACGTGTGCTTGTTGCGCTTGTTGATACCTTGCTTTCTGAGGATTAGTCAAATGTGAACACGGCTTGACAACAAGGACCAAGGGAGAAGCAGTCAGAGATGTGAAGCAATGGGACATGAGGAAGTTGCTGTTTGGCACCTCACTGTACTAGGTGAGGCAAGTGAATACTGGCAGTGAAATGTCACCAAATCGTTTCACTAGCTGATGGCATCTCACTGCCAGTTAGGCTATGGGAGAAAAAGTCCCCTGGTATTTAAGTTGCCGGAAAACAGAGCACATGTTTCAATTAAGGTCTGTGCTGCAGAGCCAAAGCTGAGTCGCATCACATGTTCAGAGGGTATCAGCCCAGCTAACATTGAGTGACTCCAGTTACTGTTTTAGGCTGTGAAGTTATAGTATTTTAGGCTGAAAATGCTGATTGGATAATCAGCGTGCATTTCCCCCCTTTTAGAAATATTTTAAAGCAGCCAAGAGAATACAAAGGCTTGTTATTTTGGAATTAAGACTCAAAAGGCTCATGCCTGCCAATCTGGTTTTAGATCCCTGTTTTATCAGCTCTGAGCCTAGTAAAATGTGGCTCAGAGATGTGGGTTCAGTTGGGGCAATCTGGCCTTGTATTTGAAGCTTGGAATGGCAGTGGAAGTGGAAGGAGAGCTTTTATAGAGTTCCCCCACCTATTTTATGTAATTTAACTGAATGACAGTGCAAAAAGTATGTGTATGGCTGGATTAGGAAATGTGAACAATCACATTTGGATTAGTTTTAACCACAGACATTTAAAAACTATTTTAACCCATGTATGTTTATTAGATGGCCTCGTCACAGAATAAAGAAAAGGAAATGGATGTATCTAATGAAGCAAATCTGGCCTCTTACATAACTTTTCCTAGTATACCTTCCCTTTCCTGCTAGCTAATGCTTCCCGCCCTATTTCCACATTTGACATCACATATCCTTTTCTTGAAAGCCTATATTCCCTGTGCTCAGGTGTGAGTGCCGTTGCTTGTGTAGCCCTCAGTGCACAAGAGAGAAGCACTCCCAAGATCAGAAGAAGAAGAAGTAGAAACTTTAGGGGGGGGGGAGTATAAGGGGGTGAGACCCCTTCAAACAACCCAGTCATGACTGAGCATGCTCGGTGGTTGTGGAATGCTCCCATGTCTATTTGCAGGGTGGGGCAGGCGGAGAGAGGAGGGTTGGAGTATCATAGAAAAGGGAATAATAAATAGGTCATGAGTGGAATGCTGAACAGAAGCATTCCACCCGGCAACATTTTTGTTGCAGGTCCCACTTGTCCTTTGCTAAAAGCTTGTTTGGTCATTGCTGCTCTTCCTCCATTCTGCAGTGTCTTCACTTATTGGTTAGAATGCTATGCTTGATGTCACTCCGTTAACAGACTTTTCCTGATTCAAGCATTCACCCCCAGTGGGTTATATCTAACTGAGTTCTGAGTAGCCCCATTGAAATGGATGGACTGAAGTTAGTCCTGGCCTTTAATTTCAAGAGGTCTACCCTGAGTAGAATTCACATTAGAGCCAACCCAGCAGCTCCTCTCCCCTCATGAGGCCGTGTGCCCTTTGCTCTTCAACACTCTTTCCACAAGCTCTGCTGCTGTTTGGTGACAAGCATGGAGCACGCACAGCAAGAGCAGCCATTCCTTCCTATAATGCTCACCTGTGCTCTTTCGTTTCTGGAGAGAGGGGGGGGGGGAAGGAGCATAGCTTTGTGGCGGAGCCAAGTGGGACCCAAGTGATTTTGGGCAATGCCTGGACTTGAGGAAGACCCCTGCTAGAGAGTGCTGTGGGAGCCTTTGGCAGAGCACACCATCCTGGACCAGTACAGACTTGAAGCCAAACTAGACAAGAAAGCAGATGAGAGAGGGAGGAGGCGTTGAAGGTGAAGATGCATTAAGGGAAGAGTTGTAGCCCATTGGTAGAGCATTTGCCTTGCATGCAGAAGGTCCCAAGTTCAATCCCTGGTATCTCCAGGTAGGACTGAGAGAGGCCCTCACCAGAAAGCCTGTAGTGTAGACAAAACTGAGCAAGATGGACCAATGGGATGACTCAGTACAAGGCAGCTTCCTATGTTTTCAAGAAGAATTGGGGGATTATTTTAACCCTTTCCTGCCTGTGCTGTCTGTGAAAATGGGTCCTTCCCCTAGCTGGATTATTAGGGGAAGCGTACATTCACACCTACTTACATAGGTGTGAAATAGTTTCATATGTGCTGCTGCTTACATTTGACCATTTCACTTTGCTGGTCCTTCCTGCTTTAGCTGAGCACCTGCCTCCTAACTTGCATGGAATGTGTGACATGGGAAAGCCACAGAAAAATGTGGTGCAAGCCTCTTTTATTGCAGGATAAGTAGTATAGATATATCTTCCTCAGCCCATCCCATGTGTAAACAAGCCAGAATCATCTTTAATCTTCCATAGTGTTTTCCCACCCCCCTTCTTTTTGTCCCCTCCTTTGTTGTATCGGTGCCACCTACACCCACGTACAAATCGCCTGGTGTTGACATCCTGGCAGCTCTTCAATTTATTCTTGTGCTCCAGCCCAGAGCAGTTTCAATGACGCCAAAAAGCATAAGCCCTGGAGGAGAGCAGCTACCTCTGTGACTCGCATCTCAGTGGACCAAGAACAGCTGGGCAGAGAACTGTCTGAAAAGCTCAGGTACCCTTTAACTCTTTGTTGACAGATAGATAGATCCTCCTAAGAGGAAATGCATAATCCTTCAGCCCCTGCTCTGGAGCTTGCCTGTCTGCTTGCCTGTTGTGAACCGACAGGTAGTGGGAATAGGTAGCACTAAGACAGGACAAAAGAGCCCTTTGGGGAATCTGGCTCCTGTTGCTGTAGAGGTGCAGGTTCAATTTGCTAAGCTATTGTGACAAACCCAGGATGATAGATAGAGCCTTCTCGGGTCAGGCCTAAGAGGCAGTGGGACAAGTTAGCAACAAAACCCAGTAGCAGAATAAAAGGATTGGCATTGCAGGTACCAAGTTAGAGATGCCTTCCGCTTCCTTTTGTTTGTTTGCTACATTCCCTGAGTTTGATTTTAAAAACTTTGAGAGCTAGCTATGGAAATAGGCAGAAGTGGATGGGAAAATAGGAATCCAAGGCAGTTTTACTTAAAACTAGGAATGGAGTGTAATGAAAGTATCCCATAGCAGATAAACACAAAGGTAGCACAACGTTAACATGGTCAAGTGTAGCACATAACATAACTTTTCAGATTCTATGAAGTGAGCTTCTTTGACTGGACTTCAGAATGTGTGTGTGTGTGTGTGCGCGCGTGCAGTCAGACCAGAAAAGAACTATTTATATACCTGCATGAGCACCATCATGCTCACGTTACCTTTGAAGCACACTGTGGCAGCCCCCCTTTAGACTGCTAACTCACGAATTAGTGGTGGAAGTGGGGGTAACTCAGCAACAAGGTAAAATCTCCTTATGGACCGACTTGAATTAGCATAAGCAGGATTTCAGATTTCCTTATCCCTGGCTAATTCAGCATATAGCATTACACAAAAGTCTGCATTTTTGTTTCTAGGAACAGTTGGTCTGGTGATAGGTATATTAGAGGGAGAAGCATTAAAAGTAATGAATTGCTGGTTTGTGTGTTTGGGTTTTTTTTGTTTTTTTTTTTAAAAAGGCCTTCACCCTGCCCTCATTTGATTAATGGTATAGCCTGCCGAATTACATGCAGTGTCGACATGAGATGGTCTGCTGATGTTCTTCCTAAGTGCCATGCACTTTACATGGCCAAACAGAACACCAAAGTAAAAAGGAACTCCAGCTAATTAAGCTTTCTTGAAAATGCAGATACAGTACTGGCAGTGTTCTGCTTTCATGACTCAGTCCATAGGGCAAAACCAAAAAGTTTTGCACGTCGCACTGGTTAAATAATGCCCTTAAGACTTTAGTGCTCCTTTTGGACTTGTTTTGGAATTTCAGATGCATGTGTGCTTTGAAATATTAAGTGCTTCCTATTAAGTGCAGTGGGAAGGCAGGGAGTACTACAGCGTTTACTTTCTTTTGGATGAGAGAGTGTTGGAGACATGGGGCAACTTTCTAATACAGTTCCATCATTTTGAGTCAAAGCTGCAAATTGAGTATGATAAAATTAAACCTAGTGGCTTTTGTCTAAGACGTCCATTTTATTCTGAGATAGGACGCAGTATCTTAGAGGATAAAGTTTATTTCCTTCTACTTAGTAGACTGGTTTCACAATTTTAGTCTAGTATTAATGACACGTTAGATGATCCTGGAGAAACCACAATATACTCTGTTTCCCATCTATAAAATGGGAAGAACAATTAAATAATGAGGCTGAGCAAGCGGTAATGAGGAAGAGCATAAGATAATAACGTATGAAGTGCTGCAAATACCAAAAGCATTGTATGCACTGTTACTACTTTATTAAAGAAAATATAGTATAAAAAGACCCTGGGCAAACGTCTACAAATGCACATTCAGGTAGCCAGAAATTTAAGGAAACTGCAGCAACTATTTTATATCATGCTATTTTTAATCTATTCTTTTCATAAATATCCTATAACAGTTCCAATAGTTGTTTTTTTACCTACTTGATCATTCTATTGTGATGCTTAGCTCTTTTATTCATTTTCCTATTCATTTTGTGACCTTTAATTTTCTCTAGAGTTACATTCCATATGACTAAAGAATCTGTTCTATTCCCTGGATTCCTCTATCCTTCTCTTATTCTGCTACATCACTTTAAGATGGGGTGACCGCAACTTCATACAGGTGCAAAGTTATCAGTGCATGATTGATTTATGCAACAATATTTAACTTTGGCCTTGTTGCTGGCAATAACTAACCTATCTCACAAGGTGGTTGTTCAGATATAATGTAAATGAAGTGGAAGATAAAAATGCAAGGAACTCTGTGTGTGTGTATTTGTCCGTCTCTTCTTCCTGGTACTGAAGATCCTGTTTCTTTTTATAGCTACAGTGCATCAGACTGATTTAAAATCAAATCAATTCCAGAGTGACTTAAGAAACTCTTTGTTTGCATGTAACAATTGATTTTGAATCTAATATTGGGTGCACACAAATAAACAACATTTTCTTGGAAGGAAAAGGCATTCTGCTATGTTTGTGTCTCTCAAGTGAATTACCTTTTATTCCTTCTGCAAGAGAATTAATCTAGAGAAGTTGCAAACCTCAAATCTAGTTTATGGCGGCCCACCATGAAGTCTGAATCTGATGGGCCAGAGGCAGGTGGCATGTGGCTATGAAAGGGCTGGAGTTAATGTACTTGATCAGTCAAGCAAGAACAGTAGAGGGTAAACGACAGAAGGTGTAGGCTGAAGATTTATTGTAATTAAAGCATACAAATAATTACAAACAGATTTTATATAGGTATATAGTTTTAATTCTATTAAAGTTTAACTGTACTAAATTTTTCAAAATGTTTATAGCGATTCTTGTTTTTAATCTGTAAGCCCCCTTAAGTCCCAACAGGGGGAAAGGCAGGGTATAAATAAATATATAGTAATATATATCAGATGGGACAGACGAGCTGGACTTGTAACAAAATGTTATTAGTGTGGAGTGCTCCTCTTCAGGTTTCTAGCTACTCCATTCTATTCCCTGCCACCTCCCACTGCTGTTTCTTCCTCTCTAATAGTCATTCTGCATTCCATGCAAGCTGAGCATGCTCACTCCTCATGGGGCTGTTTTAGGCATTCTTCCCCTGTTAAGTTTTAATAATAATAATAATAATAATAATAATAATAATAATAATTGTATTTCTGTAAATCTTGCAATTCCCCCAAGGCTGCTGGCATCTTCCTCTTGTGTTGTGAATGGTGCCATTTGAATGACATGGCACTGATTTCAGAACACATGGAAACACTTTGGACCAGAGAGACTAGGAAGGCCATGTTAAAGTTCAACCTAATACTTAGCACGTATTTGAAGCTGGGCAAGCCTCGTGAAAATCCAATATAGTTATTAGATGAGCACCAGAGCATTATTTTTATGTAGAGAGAGAGAGCTGGTTAGAAATGTCATCCACACATACAAAACAAAGTATGGTATTAACTCGGCCAGTGCTCACACCTGTAGCTGATGTAATAGTAGGGTAAAGCTAAAAACTTAATTGTTGCAGGCTGATCCAAATAATGCCCACATATAATGATGTCACCAAGCTAAGGTCTATTTCTCCTTCAGGTGCTGCAAATTATGTCATGCCTTTTCTATCTGAGCTGGGTAATTTTCCTAGAACATTCAAAGTTTTAGCCGACCAATATTAGGGGCAAGAGTGGAAGGGCATAGCTAACTCTGCTGAGCTGGCTTCATAGTTGAGAAGCGCCTAAAGGAAAAGGGTTCAAATAGTGGGAAAATATAAGTGACCCAGCATCAAAAGGCAACCAAATAAGGAGTAATTCACCGGAGACTGTTTCTGTGGAATTGGCAAGGATTTGGAGTAATTTTTCTCCTTGTGACAGTCAGGTAAGTCTGACTCTGGTGAGCCATCATGGTGAGAGGAGTAAGAAAACAGGATAAAGGCACTAAAGACCACTCTGATGAGGCAGTGGAGGTAGGAGTGTAAAATATGGGGTCACTGCTGTGGACGTCATCAAGTTGAGGTAGAATTAACTTCCCAGTTTCAGATGACTATGCAGCAGCCCAAATTCAATGTCCTCCAGGCATCTATAGAAGTGAAATTCCATTGATGAAAAGAACAAAGGCAGCAACTGGATTTTCTGTTCTGTGTGGGAAGGGATAAATACTGGCAATTTAGTCGATGGAAAGGGGATTCTATAGGTTGCATAATTGGTTTGAGCGGGGTCATCCCATTACAGAAGTTCGACTTCATGCTCTCCTGAAGGACACAAAGATTTGTGTACTTTAATGTGATACTGATTAATGTGCTTTCAGGTTCAAATGTGTTTGCAAGGCACTTAACAAATCATGAGCGAAATTTCAGATTAATTCAACCTCTGATGGCTTTACTATATTTGTTTGACCAAAGGGAGAGGAGCAGGTTGCACAGGTGAAGCTATTTCTTGGTAGCAGCGAGGATGGAAATAGCTGGAAAGTGAAAGGGTGATATGGGAGAATTGATAGATGCCCTCTCAAAGAAGCTCATTAGCCGTAGCAGATGGGTAAGAGAGATAATAAGATCGCATAATGTCATATGAATTTGGTTTTCATTTCTTGCATTGGTAAATAGAAGTGGGGAGTGCATCTATCCAAAATGAATAATAAGCTATCTTGAGAGGTCTAGAAATTAGTTAATAGCATCCAGGTGGCACTGAGTATCTGAACTTGCTGTCTGTATGTTATATAGACAAATGGAAATGAAAAAAACTCTATACCAGAGTTATTGCTCGGTTTTGTTATTTTTTAAATTGAAAATCCAAATAAAATATTTAAAAGATATATATTAGGGTGAAAACACTGGTCCAGTAACCACTCTGACTTCCTGATTCATTTGTCTGGAATAGAATTTGCAAGTAACACCAGTCTTGGCCTGGCAAACTAAAGAGGAGAATCTTTTAAATTTGAAAATGAACTTCTGGTTCTTCTTCATGTTCTTATCTGGTTGTTATCGAGGTTGTCATTACAGTGGTACCTCGGGTTAAGAACTTAATTCGTTCCGGAGGTCCGTTCTTAACCTGAAACTGTTCTTAACCTGAAGCACCACTTTAGCTAAGGGGGCCTCCCACTGCCGCTGCGCCACCAGAGCACAATTTCTGTTCTTATCCTGAAGCAAAGTTCTTAACCTGAAGCATTATTTCTGAGTTAGCGGAGTCTGTAACCTGAAGCGTCTGTAACCTGAGGTACCACTGTATCATCTCTTCTTGGTCATTAAGTTTATTCACCTTACTGGAATAATCATAATGATTTGTCCTGTTCACTGTTTGCATGAGAAATGTTATCTTTTTTATCATTAGTAATGATCTGCTTTTTCTCGTAATTGTGATCATTATGCTACAACATTGGCTGTAAACATAGTTAAACTTTGACTTCAACCTTTTTTCGTGACCTATTGGGAAACTAGATTGATTGTTTAGAGACACACATATACTGTAAGCCAGGAAAACAGGGAAGCTGTCAGAGGCCTGAAGCCTCATATCTAACTGAAATTCATTTGTGACCATGTTGTTGTTGGCATCTCTCTCTCTCTCTCTCTCTCAACAATAGAGTGCGCCTCTGTGGGTGAAAAAAACTGCTGTGTTAGCTGCACTGAAGTGACCTCCTCAGGGCACAAGCCTGGGGCTCCTGGGCTGCCCAGCTGACAAGACACACACCCCTCAGCTCAAAGAAAGCAGAGTGAAATGTTTGGCACCATCTTGGCTGCAGGAATTGCTATAAGGAGGGATACAAGGCACCATTCAACTGTCTTAGGGAACTATGCTCCAGATTTTTGTAGGGTTTACTCCTTAGCCTTTTCTTCTCCCGAAGATATCCCGCAAGGCAGCAGAGGTTTAGGATCAGAGTTTTCCTTCTTCTAGATGGGCTACCTTCCCAGGTTGATGAGCCCCATCTGACCCATACTTCCCTCTACGGCATGTGAAGAAACCACCTTCTTGACTATTGAACCCACTATTGGTCTCAACGGCTCAATCCACCAGAGCCTGTCTTCACATGCAGGGGAAATCCCTAACTCAGAGAGTTTCAGATCCAGCAGCTACACTCACCTGGTTTAGCCAACCAGCTGAAGCCATTTTCCAGGGTGTGGCCACTGTTGCATGTGGACAGCTTCTAGGAGCCACAAGTAAGAGCTGAATGTAGGGTGGGGGACCAAAAGTTTACAAACTACCCTAGAAGGAGCACAACATGTTCCCCACCAGAGGTGCTACTGCTGCCCTGACATACAATGACACTGGTTCTAAAATTGCTGTACACTTGTTATGTGTTATTCAGCTTAATGTTTGCAATGCTAGGCAGCAGCAAAATGTTTCTACAATTATTTCTGCCACCTGCATCCATGTGGTTTCTTCAGGCTTGATCCACTTCTATAGAAATTATGTAATCATCAGTTCTATAGTTGGTTTTGTGTAATCTGTTGCCCCAGCAAAGTCCATTGTTAGCAAAGCCATGTCTCTCACACCCATATTCTCCATCCATCTAGTAGCAGGCAAGGTCCTGCTCCACCTAGAACCTAGTTAGCATACACACAAACTGGACCACTTCTCGATCAGACTTGCCAGGTGAACTCTTGTTACTTGAATATTAATTTGAGTAGTTTTGTCAACACCAAGGAGGCTTGCAAGCTGCTTTATTAAGATAGCAGCATCTACAATGTTGTAGTTCTTTTTAGGCTTGTTATATTTGAAAATCAATAAAATGCAGTTTTTAAAAAACTGGAAAGGCTAGAAATTATATCTTAATGCATGTCCAGACTGTTGGTAGAATGGATGATGAGCTTGTGTGCTTTGAAGAAGCTGTCACACTGTTCATTTACACAAGCAGGGCAGAAAATAATATCAGTAACAAAGGTGGAGCAGTTGTTCTGGGGTAGCCATTGGTGGAGTTTGCAACCCGTCTGGCTGGTTCTCCTATTGATTAATTGGTTAAAAGTGCTGGCGCAAAGTTATTGCAGTTCTTGTTGAGTTTCTGGCCCTAGGCAATATCCATTGCTTCATTCAGTTCTCATCATCTATGTCTTTCACATTGTTATTGGATGTTACAATAAACCATGATTGATTACTGGGTGGGGAATTTTTTCTGGCTCTGCAGGCCCGATCCTTCTTTGTCTCCACCTCTGTGGGGCCAACTTTGACAGGTGGTTGTCCTGCCCACCTGTCAAAGTCCTTGCATAGTGCTTTCCAAGTGCCCAACTGTCAGCAGGTTGCTGGCTGCTTGGGAATTGTAGCACAGGGGGCTTTGCCACCCCTATGTTTGATGCTTATCAAGCATTGGCAGATAAGCTATGGCAAAGCTGTTTTCTGCAGGGATTAATTTTGTGATCAAATTATCCAGGGGAAATTGGTTGCAAAGCCAACGTAGTCATGTCTCATATATGCTTTCAGGCATGGGGCAGGTGGGTGTGGCTTTCAAAAATTACCTTGTGGGCTAAATTGAACCCATGCCAGGCCAAATTTGGCCCATGGGTTGGAGGTTTCTCACCCCTGTTTATAACGAAAGGAGCAAGGCAACCCCACGCCCACCACCTTGCATATTCCCCCCTCCTCTCCTCTCCCCAGTCCTGTGACAGTATAGCTGGCCAAGCATACCATAGCTGCATGATTTTATTTGGCAGTCTTTGGCTATTGGATTGTTAGTTAAATATTTAAACTTCTTTCAGACCTAATATTTTGACCCTAATGCTTGAGGAATCTGTGGTACCGAGTGTTTGCCATGGTCCTACAAGGCCACAGGAAAATAAAGCAAGTTGTGTTACTGAGTACAGAACTCTGTTTCCTAGGAATCTTTGAGAATCTTTTGTTTTCTTGGAGAAGATTAGCTTCCAATCCTCAGAGCTGCAGAGAGACAATTGAAAGTGTTTGGATAATCCCGACTGAAATCTCAGAAGTATGAAAGAGGTAGCTGAGTAAGATTTTCAGTCCATCTTGAAAACAGCATGTGGGTGTCTTAGGAAGTAGGGCACATTGTTCCAATGCCTTGCTTCTTGTTGTTTTGATGCACCAAACAAATGGTTACCTTACCACTAAAATTTGTAACTGAAGGCAAAGTTTCGGCATGAAACACAGCGAGTGCCAGGAGTGGCATCTCTCTTAAACTGGTTAGCTCTTCTGCATGCTCAGCCAGAGTCTGAGATAGCTATTGCAAGAAGTCAGACAACTCACCTTTCCCCGGTTTGCATTATTGGAAGAATAATTGGTGACCAATAATGATGGGAATGTTCTCAAGCAAACTGTTCTAACCAAAAATCGCTTTGTGGAATTCTATGTTGCTTTTAATTCCCTAATTGGCTACACTTCCCACATTCCTAATAACAGATGTACTTGGATGTTAGGGGGGGGGGAGATGTTGTGGTGGTGGTGGGAGAACCTTCTAGTACCAAGCAAGGTAAGAGGGGAGTCCTGCTGGAACGGACCAAACACCCATCCGCAATCTCCTCTTTTACTACAGCTTTTAGTTCCTTGCCATCAGAATCCAACTGCATTCCAAAAACGACCCACAATCTAACATTTAAAAGACGTATATTGGCTTCCCACTATCAAGCCTTCAAGGTAGGCTCATTATCATTAAACGATTAAAAACTATATGGATGAATATATATGTGTGTGCACATGCGTGTATATATGTATGTATATTTCTTATGTGGGTAGTATCTTGGGATCCTGTATCTGTGGGGATAGAATGTATGAGAGCAGACTTGCCAACACTGGTTCCTTTGTCAAGGTAATGGCTTTCGCTCGCTAGTCAAGTACCATGATTTAGCCTATGCAAATAAATTGCTCTATGCCACAGAATCAAATGTGGGGGCTCTTTTCCACCCCACTCACCTAGCCATTACATAGGAGAAGAATAGCCTTGTTCCAGGCTACATCTAAAGGTGGGACTAATAAAGGAGTGAGATCTGTTGGGGTGTTAATTCTGCGATACCCTCTTTCCCCATCCTATGCCAAGGTTGTATGTATGTGTAAATAAAACCATATATCGTAGAGATGTCCAGTCTTCACCAACCTTCATTCCAAAGAAAACAATCCCTGGGGTGTAGAGTCTCTCACCTCTTGGAGATTGGGGTGATATGTAACACACACACACACACACACACACGTATACCGGTATATAATATGTAAAGTTGCCAAATAGTTATATTCTTCAGGTATAGCTGTATGGTTTTTGAGTTTCATTTCCCTGTTTCACAGTAAACAACTGCGGATTTTTTTTTAAAAAAAAATAGTGCTCAGTCTGAAAAAAAAAAATCTGTTATTCAACACGAAATATGTATTAACTTAGGAAGGGTAAGTTTTAATGAATTATTTGTGATGCCCATGAAATCGACACACTGCCCTGTGTCTCAGGCAGGGCAATCTCAAAGATTTAGAAACTTACCCATCCTGTGTAATTGAATGGAAAGAGAGGGTGAGTTATTTCAGCAAGCCCGTGAAAAGGGAAATTCCTTTGCAGTAATTCTCACATGAATGCCTGGAAAAGAATTTGGACTCCTACAAGTCAGGCTCATTCAGCTTCTCTGTTGCTGCTTGTTCAGAACTTGAAGCATGAAGTTTTTATGGGAAATCTCATCTTCTCTTTTGTCTTGTTTTTTCGAAGAAGGTGCTGAAGAAACCTTGAAATGGAGATGACTCCCTCAAACAAGGACTCAAATGGACTAGACAATCCCATATTTATAGTAAGTTCTATTTGTATTTTAAATCAGATGCCTGCATAGTAGACTTGCATAAAACCAAACAAGAAGAAAATAAAAATAAAAAGTGGGGAAAGAGAGAAATGGATAGAGTAAGCCAGGGGATGGGAACTTGGGGCTTCAGCACCCAACATCCCTGACCACTGGACATGCTGGCTAGGTCTCCTGGGAAGTGGAATCTGGGGGTTGGGGTGGGCACGGGTTAACACCCCTGGACTTAGCAATGTTAGGCTGTGTTTATAATTGCCAAAACATTTTTATTTCTTGTAAAACTCTTTTTTCCCCTTATGTGTGGTGGAACTATGTTGAATAAACTTCTGTTTCTGAGTAAATTGTAACAGTTTGCTATTTATATTGTCCTTTAAATTTGACAAATAAGAGAGAGGAAGAATTGATTATTTTTTATTACATGATAGTTCACTCCCTATCATTTCCTTCTCTGCTTTAAAAAAAAGATAATCTCTTGCTTTTCTGCTCCTACTCCAGATTAAGACAGGCCAGAACAAAAAATATTGTTAGCATGTTCAAAACTTTAGGATAGTGAACATTCCTAAAGTTTACGCACCCCTATTCTGCATTACTGCATGCCTTCGGTGGGTTCTGAAGCTGCAATTTTGTGAACGCTTGCTTAGAAGCATGGGCATAGCCAGGATTTTTGTGGGGGGGGGGGTTGTAATTTTTTAGGGGGGTAGGATTTTGGTTAGGGGGGTCAGAACCAATGTGATTGGTCAGTTAGTTAAGTATTTCTATTGTTTTACTTGATCTGGGGGGGCAGCTGCCCCCCCAACTTTCATATTATTAGACTGCACGTCTAGGAGGAAAAAAAGAACACAAGTGTATGTACATGCACAAATAGGAGGAATGTACCTGCCTGACTACCTTTGTAAACAATGTAGATAATATCTAGCAGCGCAGCAGTGAAAAGTGTTACCTTATGCTTTCATATACTGTAGCCTCAAAGAGGGGATCAGTAGGCAGATCTTGCAGAAGGGTCCAGGATCCATCTCTAGTTAAAGGATCACAGATACTAAGAAAGATCTGTTCCAGAGACCCTAGAGAGCCACTACTAGTTAGACAGCATGCTAGCTGGAGTACTGGAAATTCAGTATTCCTCTTTTGTTCTCTGTGCTTGAGGATACCTTTGCTGTTTAGACTTCCAGGGCTAAATAGCTTTGCCATCAGCAAGTCTGGTAAATCAAGTCCTCATGCTATTTGGAAAGAGTCCAAGCCACATGCAAATAACTTCATAGCAGAGGTTTGGATGGAAATGCACAGTTTATGTTGTATAAATGAATAGTAGCAGCGTTGTTGTTATTGTTGTTTGTTGTTATACCCTACTTTTTCCTCTAAGGCTCTTTGGATGGTCCGTACATAGGGTTATTTAAAACAAATATTAATTTTTACTGCAACAAAATGCTCCTGTGTGGGGTTCCAGACAGCAATGCCCCCTTCTCAGATGCTCCATAATATTTCATCCTGTTTTTCTTCTTTCCCTCCCCACTGTAATGACTGATACTCAGCATTTTATTGGCGACTTAAAATGATCTGTCTCCACATGTCTTTTGGGTCCACTCTCTTTTTGCTACCTTAGTCATCCCTGAAATGCCCAGAAGCATTTCTTGTATTTCTGCAACTCTTGGAATTCCTGCCGCCTTATTTTCTCAGTGACCCAATTTTGGTTTCATAGCTACCTGTACTCATCACCTGTGTTTCCTTTTAGATGGTGTGTTTCTGGACCTTCAGCAAATGGAATGCTCGATGGTCTTTCTTTTTCCCCTCATAGCAACTAAGTGGAACAGATTGCTAGCTTCTCTCTTCCACAAAAAGGGACCCTGATGATAATAAACTTGAGAGGGATAACTAGGCCAATGTCCAAGCTCGTTCTAGCTTTCAAATCAGCTGCAGATTTTATTACCCGCCTCTTATTCTCTTTGTGTTGTGTGTCATTGCTGCTTTCAAGTCTCCTCCCCCCTCTCTCCCCCATGACTGACATAGTTACATGAGAAATAAAAAGTTTTCCTCTTTAGCAAGAGTGAAATCAGCTCAACCTCATTATGTATTTCCTATTTAGGATGCATGTGATACATGTGACAAACCATGCTGCACAGAAAGAGCAGTTTAAATGAAACATTTGTGGTGTGTTATTGTCTTTTTTTAAAAAGTAAAGCAGAGGTGGTTTTCAGTAACTTTTCTCGGCAGTGAATGAAACTGGAGTGAGCTTGTTTAAGAAGGAACGGATTAGAAAATACAGGGGCCAGCTCTGAAGATTTACTATTGAAATAGATCCACAGATAACTTTGTTTTTCCCCTTCCCAACCCATCCATATTTTTTTAATGCTTTATTGATTTTGCAAAAAAACAACAACAATCAACACAAACAATCCAAGGTCAATACATATTACAAAAAGAAAAAAAATAGATTCATACATAACATATTCCTTTATGACTTCCGATCACCCCAACATGGTTCCTGAGTTGCATTTTTTCAACTGCACACTTTCCATTGTCTCTCATAAATTGTCTCAATTGTGTTGGTTTTGTAAAGTTTCCTACTGTCATGCAAGGGTTAATCATGACCTGCCAAAGAATTTAGATGTTTACAATGCTCTTTTAGGTATCCTCTGTAAGTGTCCCATTCTCTATTAAAACTTAGTTCTGTATCATCTCTAATTCTTCCTGTCATTTTTGCTAACTCTGCGTATTCTGGCATTTTCTCCTGCCAGTCTGAGTCCATTCCATCCATATTGAGACAGGTAGCAAGATAGGCACCCAGAGGCCCCAAAGAGGTGCCAGTAACTTTGTAAAACACATTTCAGAGAAGCAAATGCTGGTGCCCTCCGGTTCAAGCCCTAACTGAAATGTTCTCCCTTGGTTCCTGCAGACTGATGATGGAGGGCATTACTGCAACTTCCCTGGAGCTGGTGCCACGGTTCCAGAGTGCGAAGAAAGGCAGAAAGGCAAAGACACCAACCGTCTCGCTTACACCGTCACAGATATCCCACCTTGGTACCTCTGCATCTTCTTGGGAATTCAGGTGAGGCTTGGAAGGAAAAGTTAGGTGGAGGGTCTTGTGTGACCAGTTGAACAAAACTATGGCTAAGAGTTAATAATAAATTCTAACAGATTTAAAGTCAGCCAATATGTGATAAATAGGCATAGGAGCCACAACGTGTACTGATTATATTGTAGCAAAAATGCTCTGAGTGGTGTATATATGGGGGAGATTATATCTCTAAAGGGAGAATTATATCCAAAGAATTCAGGATTACTTATTTGGGGGTAATTCCATTTATTCTGTGAGGCAAGTGAGTCTGAGAGAGAGAGAGAGTGACTAGTGGCCATCCAGATCACTAGAATCGGTATCAGGGGTTGCTAATGTTGTGTTTGCCAAGGCTCATATCACAGGGTTGCCACACGTCCGGAATTTACCAGACATAGCCGGAATACTGCAACCAAAAGCAGTGTCTGGGCAGAAATTGGCTAAATGTCCAGGAAAATCCGGGCGTATAGCAGCCAATGTTGGCAGTGTCATTTTCTCCAATTTCCCTCAGAAAAAGCTGCAACCTATCAGAAACCTATCTCAACACAGCCCCTGGTCCTGTTGTTGCTCCACTTGCCTAGGCCATCTATTCATCCTTTTTTTTTAACCCTCTGGCCCAGAGGGAGAGTGCTAGGAATCAATGTTGGGTAGTGCTTGGAACTGGGCCCAGAGGCACACCAAGGGAATGACTGAAGGGGAGAGGGATGCCCACGACAGGTATCTTACTCAAGGGCCCCATAAAACATGGAGCCAGCACTGCAAGTCCAGCTTTATGACTGAATGGGGATTTCAGTCATCCAAGTCTGCCCAGGGCTCTATTGCACAGCAACCCACAGTGGTTCTGACAACCCTAGTTCAGCCTTTCCTTTTTCACACAGCTTTAGCTTTGTGAGGCTTCTGTAATTCCCTCAGCTCTGAGGTGCGGACTTACCTTTAAAACAAGAGGTCAACACTAGACCAGGTGTACTGACAAAACTTTCTCAGGCACATGAAGCAGCTTCCTCTTTCTCATCAGTTCAAATATCATTTTGTAATAAATATGTATAATCCTATTAGTGGAGTTTTTTTTTTAAGTCTGTTAGTGGGCAGCCTTGAGGTAATGCTCAGACATTGATTTAGTGATAGGGGCATTATGTCAATGAAATTCAGGGCTAAAGGTTGAAGTTATTACATGTGAGGTGAGCAACAGGAACCTCAACCATTCTTTTGTTTGTTTGTTTGTTTGTTTGTTTGTTTGTTTGTTGGAGGAGGGAGGCCATTTGTACAGGAGCTATTTTGGTGAGGGAAGGTGTTTTTAAGATTTCCCCCAGTTTAATCCTCAAAAGTTGTCACTAGCTTGGGGCAAGGAGCAAGGGGAAGACAGGTACAATGCAAGAACCTGTGTTCCTCTCCTCTGTTTTCATTAGTGGTTTTGGGGACAGAGCATGGTAAGGGGAGGGGGAGAGGAAAGATTTGAAAAATCCTTCCTCCACTGCTGCAGAGCCAGAATATGTTGTTGTTCCCACAAAGCAGCCTATAGCCTAAATTCTCAGAACCAGACTTAAAAAGAACAATGTATGTAGAAAACTAACATACTGTATATGGAAAATGGGTCTATCTTGCCTGTTCTCCAATAGATCAATTTTGGATGGATTTTTGTGTGTGAAAGAGCATTCAGTCAATCTGAGCCCCTACCTGCAGCCTGAAGAGACAACAGCATTGCCTACATTGGAGAAAAGGAACCTTTTCTGGCCAACAGGCCAGATCCTTATCTCTCTACTCCTGTTGCCCAAATTTGACAGAGGGTTGACCTCTACCTGATGTCACTTTGACGTCAGCAGATGTTGTGGTTTGAAGCCTTGGTTGTTGGGACTTTGAAGCGTAGCATGGAGCGTTGGGAATGCCTTGCTCCCAAACAATTGGGAGCTCACTTTGAGTATCCAATTGTTCCTTTGAAGCCCCACCCTTACCTGCTCCACACATTCTTAAAGCTGGAAGGTACAGACATCCAGCTACATTAAAGTACAGTAATGGGAGCAGACCTGAAGCTTCAAAGAGTGGGAGCCAACTTCACCTCTCCTGGGAGGGAGGAAGTTCTGTACTCTGGGTACCACCACAAAAAAGGCCCTGTCTTCTCCACTTTTATTCACAAAGCTATTTCTCTTAACTCTTTTTTTTTCTCTTTCTCTCTCTGGTTCTTAGCACTACCTCACTGCTCTTGGGGGTCTTGTTGCTATCCCTCTCATCCTGTCCAAATCTCTTTGCTTGGAGCATGATACCCTGACACAGAGTCACCTGATCAGCACCATCTTCTTCGTCTCGGGGATCTGTACCCTTCTTCAAGTCATCTTTGGAGTCAGGTAGGCATGTACCTCTGGGAGTGCAACACTACATTACATTTGCATGTGGCTGAGATGGATGCAGTGCATTATTAGTTAAACTACTAACAGCTCACTAAGAAAGAGAATTATTTAAACAGTTTGACTGTAAAACCTCACTTAAAGCATAACAAACTCAGCAGCATCTTCTAATTTCAGTGAGTTGGATCAGGATCCCAGGAAGCAGAGGATAAGATAAAAGTTGAGAATGCATATTAGTGTGTAAATATTGCGCGTGCCTCCTTTCATGTTTGCGCAATGGAACAATATAGTCTTACAAACTGGTTTTAGTAACTTCCTTTAGAAATAAGTGAAGCAAAATGATTTAGGAACCAGGAATCTTTTTTTAAAAAGCCACAGTGGGGAACCTCCATCTGACAGACCTATTAATTTTGCCTGTGAGGTGGTTTTCCCCCAAACCATGCTGATGGTATATGAAACATCAGGTTTGTGGCATGCCAAAATGCAGCTGCAAAGGAACAAATGGGGGCTCAGAATGTATTCTCAATTGTTATTTGGTACATAGCACTAACTGAGAGCAAGTCCCTTTAATGTTGTCTGTTTGCAGGCACAGTTTAGATTCAAACCACACCTGCAAATGGACATTTTAGAAGAAAAATGTTCATGCGTAGTCGTGGTTTGAATCCACACTTTGTCTGTAAACAGACCAAGTGAAGTTCACTGTTGGTGTCAATCAGCTGTCTGATGCTGACGGTGGGGGGGGCCTCTTCTAACATTGTCACATCCATGTCTGTTGGCTGACAGGTGGGTGCTCTCTTCCACTTGTCACAGTGGCCTGCAGGGGTGGGCGAGGCCTTGAACAAGTCCACTGGTCAGATTTGGTTCCCCTCCCCTGTATTAAATACAGATAGTAAAATGTAAGTTAGTTTTGTACAAAAACAAATAAGTATCTTTTCTAGACATTTCCTGTTCTGATTTTCATATAATTTGTAGCTTTCTCTGTCCTCCTTACCAAGTTTTCTTCTCCATGGTTAACTATAAAATTCTGGAGTCAGGTTTTGTGGAATATTATCTGTTTCCAAAATCTTCAGAGGCTGTGTTCCATTTTTGTGTATGTGGGCATTGATATAAAGAAACCAGAAGATTTCTCGCTAGCTGACATCTTCTGAGAATGCGTGGAATCTTGTTCTTAATTCATGCAGTGCTGTTGAGTGTTGCATTGTGGAAGCAGCGTGCTTTCATCTTTCTAGCAATCATTAAGAGCTGTATCAGCAACCTTAAGGAACACTGGAATCATTTGCAGATGATCTTGTAAGCAAGCTGGATGGTATTGATGGTGTGTAGGTTCTTTAGTCATCTCCCATTTCTGGCACTTGTATTCTCCCCATAAGTGGACATAATTAGATCTCTGATCACATAAAGGATTGCCTAATGTCTGTGAAATGTTTTATTAGCCTTGATGTTTTAAGCTGACTGTGATGTTTAATTATTTCTGTTTTTAGCTCTTTAATTGTTGATGATTATTTTATTATTTGACCGTTAGCTGCCTTGCGCACTACTCTGCTGGAAATTAGGAAAGCAGGATAGGAATTATTTTGCTAAAGAAATAAATGTATTGGGTGGAATGCACAGGTGAGAATTTTCCAGGAAGTACTTCTCTCTCTAAACCCAGTTTGGACAGATGCTATGGAATTTTGGAACATCGCTTGCTCCTGATGTAAATCCTAAGATGGGTTAGGGCTGAAAAGAAAGAGCTTGGTTGTATAGTTAGGGAAACAATTCTGCCTCTTACATTTGCAGCAAAACTAGTGTGTGGCATAATATGTTCTAGCTTCTGTGCCACTATTAACACCCTGTCAATGGTGGCTGGGTTTATACGCTATCAGAAAAGCTGACTTGGGCCCCAGGTTATGGGTGCCCAGTGTACATGACGTCAAGACTTTATGCAGCCCCCCCCCCCCCAGCCTCGAAACCTGACTTCTGGTGGCACCAAAAGTCAGGTTCTGAGACCTCGCAAGACCTCAGAAAGGCCTTGTGATACCTTGGAAGTTGCATGGGGGCCCTGTGGTGTGGGTGCTGAGCACCCACAACAATTTTTTTCTGGGTGCTCAGGCACTCAGAGCCCCCTATAGTTGGCACCCCTGTATACTACATTTTCTTCTTTTTCTTTCATTATGTGGGAGAAGTTAAACCCTGAGCAAGTTAACACAGGCAGTATGTATTTAAACAGAACTGACACATGAACTTTCCCGCAATTAGAACAGACAAAAGTTTTTTCAATATCTCTCTTCCACATTACTGTTGTACCCCTCTTCCTTCATTATTAGTCGTTTTCCTCCACTGACGCTGACTTGGGGCGGGGGAGACAAGTGCCAATTCATACCCTTTATGCAACAATCATATTTGCTGTACATGCACCACTGTTTCCTGCAACAAGTGCAAATATACATATTCTTAAAACAGCTGTGTAGCTGAAGCAAAGTGTAGCTTTCACTCAGCTGTGGCTCCCTGAAAACCAAAATGGTTACAAACTTCTAAAGAAGTGTATATTCTCTTGTTATGGATTTGCTGTGAGAAGGACCAGTGTGCCTCTGGCAGATGCTGTTGTCATGTGCTGTCTACATTCATCCTTCTTGGGATGTTGGGGTGCAACTGTGCAAATTCAAAACTATTTTTTGCAAGGGGTGGTGGTGGTGGAGAATAATGACCCTGATCCTACAATCCTGGGAGAAGGAAGCTTGTGTTGCATAGGAAGTTTGCAGGGATTACCGCTGAGTCATGAAAAGAAGCAAAATTTGACACGGAGCTCTATAGCGCAAATCAGCTTCGTGAAAGGAAGCAGTTCCAGGGTCCAGCTTTGACGAGGGTTCATATGAGCTGCCTTTACAGACTATCATGAGACTCTCTTGAAAGAATGGCCATGTGCTGTTTTGTATGTGCCTTTGTTCTTCTGAGCCAGCCAGCAGGAGAGGAAGCAAAACAAACCATTATTCAAAGACACGGTGTTTCTTTTCTCAAAAACAAACTCTCAGCACAGGGCACAGATAATCTTTGTTCAGAGACTACTTCAGAGTTCACCACACCGCCCTGTCCCCCGCACTCCTGCAACTTCACAATTACTCTTTTGATTCGGCAGAGGTTTGGCAAATAGCTTTGAGAGCTGCTGAGCTAAATCTCCTAGGACCTTTTTGAGGATGAGGACCCCCTTTTAACCCCAATTTAAAAAAATGTGAACCCCCATGTGCAAAGGCTTTAAGAGATGCTCCTTCAGTTCTGTTTGAAGCTCCAGATATACAAATGGGAGTGAGGGAGTGCTTCAAGGAGCACTGTTCAGAAGCAGTCCTTGAAGCAGCCTCCACCTTCTGGAGGCTCAGAGATGACTGCCAGGTGCTCTCTTAAAGCCTTTGCAAGTCTTTGCATGTTAGGGTCCACAGAACATTTTGGGGTTAAAAATGTTTAACTGATCAGATGGTCGCTGAGGTATCCTGCACCCAAGCTGTTAAGAGCCTTGTAAATTAACAAAGAACTACGAACCTAGTCCAGTAGTGTATGGACAGCCAGTAAAAAATAATTTTAGCCTCATCAATTCACCAACTGCAGCATTTTGCTTGAGCCACTGAACCAGACCCAAGGGTAGACCCATGTTGGACTCAAATTCCCATCAGTTTCAGCAAACATGACCAATTGTCAGGAATCATGGGAGTTGTAGTGTAACATCTGGAGAGCACCAAATTGGTTACTCCCGCTTTACGAGTTGGTCTCAAAAGGTTGAGGTAAGTTTACAGGTGGCTCCTACTTTTTAATAATAATAATAATAATAATAATAATAATAATAATAATAATAATAATAATGCAGTACTGCGAGTACCTCCCTAAAAGCTGTGTTGTCATATCACTGATAATTTGCTGGGACAAAGGAGCAATTGGATGAAGGGCCACAGTTCAGTTGGTAGCTCATGCTTTGCATTGGTAAGGCCACAGTTTCAATCCTTGGCATTTCCAGGTAGGGCTGGAGAAAGCCCTGTCTGAAACCCCGGAGAGCTGCCACCTGTCAGTGTGTAGATGATACAAACCTAGATGATTAATTGGTCTGACTCTGAATAAAGCAGCTGCCTTCAGTTCCAGCAGGAGCTGCACTGTTGTGGGAATACGTTTTAGGGTTTTCCCGCGCGATAGCCGCTTTGTTAATCCTTCCGCGCTACTGCGCAGAAGGAAAGAAGATCCGGCCGGAGATTGGAGCCTGGATCCCTCCGCGCCTCCCCGAAAGCGCGCCAGGAAGCCTCCTGGTAACGGTCGCAAGGCTGGTTTCCCGCCTGGAAACACTCGTTATTGCAATGCTGTTATTGGTTGATGCTTATTTGATGACGCTGTATAATTTGCCAATAAATAGCCCTGCCTCTGTTAGCTCGACGAGTACGAGCAGAGCGACAGAGAGACGGAGAGCTCGCTCGCATTGAGTGCACTTGAAACCACCGACTGCAGTCTCTTTATTTTGGCCTCCTTTCTGCTATTTCGGCCACACCTTTTGCTTTGCTTCTTGCTGCCTATCCTATCCTCTTCAGACCTTCTGCAAGTCTTAAAACTCCTCACGACCTTCAAGAACCCTCATAACCAGCCAGAGCAGGCTCTCAGACGACTGGTTATCCCAGCAACTGGTTATCCCGACACACCGTGAGTACTGATAAGCTCTGGAGGCAAATAGATTTGTCCCTTCCTGCCTTCTAACAAATCACTTCACATCGTTTCCCAACCTGGTGCTTTCCAGATGATGGCTGGGGCTGATGGGGGTCCAAAATATCTGGAGGCCACCAAGTTGGAGAAGACTACTCTCTAGGCACTGTGGCATCATAGCAGTGAAAACTTGTGGATCAGTCAGGGATGAAGACTAGTCAAGGTTGAAGTCAGCTCAGTCCAGATGGTTCCACCCACCCTCAAGCAGAGGCTGCTGCTGCTGTCAGCACTGATATAGTTGATAAGGTGGGAAGATTATCCTTGCTCATGCTCTCTAGATTTATGAGCTCTTTCTTTGGCAGGCCTAACACTGATGGCTCAGTTCATTGGGAAACTAGACAGCTCACTAGACAGCCAAGTAGAAACCTTTTAAATTAGATTTAAGGTCAGGGATGGGGGACCTGTTGCCCTCCAGATGATGCTGGGTTCCATCAGGGATGATGGGAGTTGTAATCTGACAATGTCTGGAGGACCACAAGTTCACCGTCTCTGATTTAGGCACAGCAAATATCGCCAATACCGCAAGGTCAGCTGCAACATACGTCACTTCGACCTGGTCTAAAGCTCTTCATTTCAATAGGGATTTTATTTGTTTATTATTTTTTTTAAAAAAATTGTACTTGTATCCTGGCCTTTCTCCAAGGAGCTGAGATTGGTAGTTCCACACAGTGGTTACTCATTTTAACCTTGTAAGGTAGGTTAAGCTAGGAAATGGCCATCCAGTGAACTTGATGGCTGAGCTAAATTACGCCACATATTGGCATTCGTTGTAATTATAGGAGAAAGAACTCACAGTTCCAGAAGGTTCTGAAGCCATAATTTACAGTTCTAAAGCACACAAAGGAGGGTGCCTTCCTGTTTGCTTCAGTCGTCTTAGCCCACTGACATTTTTTAGACATAACAGTGGTATCTTTCAATATAATGGAAGGTTACCAATGAAACAGGAGCTTTTAAGGAATCTGTTTCCTCCACACCCAGATCACCTCTAGGAATGCCTCTGATGTAACCTCTGATCTGTGCGAGTTACTCTCTGATAGTCAGTGAGCTCAGGGGCATAATGGATGCTAATGAATGCCTCAGGTAGCAATATGCCTGTTACTATTTCCAGAAGAAATTACTGAGCTGTGGCTCATAAAATAAAATATTAAAACGCCTTTGAAGTCTTGGGTACATAAAGTGCAGTAACACTCCTTTATATACTTTGCCAAGGCTTATTTCAATTGTGATGTCGTTGTGGAAAGGCCCACAGGCACTCCCAGGATGGCAAATATTAAATAACTTACCTCATAGAGCAGTGAAACAGCAGTAAATGACAATTAAGATGAAGGAGAAGCAGGCTTGTCTATTTAGTTAATGCGTTTCTGCACTGCTGGATGTGCAGGAAAAGGCAACATAAATATGGAAGGTGATGATAAAGGATTGACTTGAAAAATCTGGTCATGCTTAGAGTCACCATGTTCACCTGGGTCTTAGCAGGCACTTTTTTGATGGGATTTCTTTGCAACATCCCAAATACTGGCTGCACTGGGGACGAGTTATTACTGTCCCAGCAAACCTATTCAAACATGGTGGCCAAAATATTTCATAGTCTTATAATTCAAATTTACTAGTGAGGTCAATGCTGGGTCTAAGAAAAGGCAAGAAATCGCCAAAACCTTGGATGCCACAGATCTCTGCCTCCATTCTTTGTACAATTACTTGAACTGTTCCTAGGTTAAAAGCATAGCCAGCAAACCACTGCAACAATTGAGAAACCAAAATAGAGGGAGGTGTGAGAAAGAGCAGCTTATGACACCTGTGTAGCCCTGTTTCATGCGTCAATCATAGCAGCAAGAGCTGCTATACTTGGGGAAACGAATCATTGTTTCCCCAAAACAAAATATATTGGCTTGTGACCAGGAGCGGGAAAATGTTATAGCTCCCAAATGAAAGTGCCGCTGTTGGGGAAATATTGGGGTTCAATACCATGTAGGTTCAGCCTGGATGGCCAGTAAAATCCAGGCTCCAACTGTCAGTTAAACAAGACATTTATTTAAGTGTCGCAAAGACAGCACGATATAACCTCAACCAGCAAGTAGTTGATGGGTGGCACCGCCAACATGAAAAAAGCACAATCATTTATACACTTCTAAGCAAAGGGAGTCAAAGCAGCAGTGATGGCCATATATGACAGTACTTCCTTCTACTTGTTTAATCACAAGGCATAGCAGCCTTCTTATCTTTCCCGTCTTCCTTTGCCCTTAACGGTTAAAGCAATAGCTCCTGTGGTACATGTTGTTCCATCCTTCTCTCATGATTTCCTTGCAAACACAGCCATCACATTCCAACCTTCACTTGCCCAGCCCTCCTCACACACATTTCCAATGTTTAATTTTACGATACCTATAATTCCCATGACACTGTCTTGAAGGGAGACCAGTGGATGCAGTGCAATCAGCTGTACACGTTACCCCGCTCTAAGTGGCTAGTACAGGAAGACTCCTGTTCTTGCCATACTAAATATCCAGAAGAAAGAGAAAAGCAGTAATGGAACCTGTGGAACCAGTTTTCTACCTTGGTTTCCAAGGAATTGGCATTTGCATAGGAGAAGGAAGGGGATGCTTGGTCCTTTGTCTGCTAATCATCACTTTTTCTTCTGAAACTTCCTTCCTCAGCTGCTTTTGCAGCCCTGGACACACTGTATGTATGTGTTTTAGATGAAGGGTGATAAGGGTGAAAGGGGATTTTTTTTCAGGGGAAAGCCACTGGGAAGTGAAGGCTTAAGCACTGTTCAATATAGAACAGGCTGAGCTAGGACAAGCATTAGCTGAACAAGAAGATGGAACAGTCTTTGGTTCATTATGAATATTTATACTGAATCATTTACAAGGCACCACTTTCAATACAGGCAGGCCTGCAAAAACCATGTTGACAAGCTTCTTCCATTTCTATGACAGTAGAATTAGATAAAGGTCTTCAAATGTATTTTCTGTGGTTGTATTTGCATTGTTGTTTAGTCTGTTTTATCTACAAAAAACCTACAAAGTGCAATCCACTCAGCAGTGCCATTCTTACCTCCATTTCCGAACACAGGCTACCTATCCTACAAGGAGGGACTTTTGCCTTCTTAACTCCAACGCTGGCCATGCTCTCTCTCCCCAAATGGAAGTGCCCAGCGTGGACTCAAAATTCCAGCTCAGTGGATACTTCTTCTCCAGACTTTGTTGAGATCTGGCAAGAACGAATGCGAGAGGTAACCCAATGGGCATTCCATATATATGTGGGGGAATATCTTGAAGTTTGGTTCTGAATAGTAGGATATCCTACAAGTTTATGTAGCTTCTCCAATAGCTATGGAGAGGGTGATTTCACTTTTGCTTTCAATTCTTCTCTTGATCAGCCACAGGGAGATTATACTTTACTTGCTCTTTGACTAGGTCCATATGTTAGAGGACCAGCATGGTTTCTATTCCCCATAGTTCCTTTCCATCATCTTCCAACAGGGCCAGTGCCAAAGGTCAGCATGGTTGGGCATCTGCCAGTGGTCCACATCCTAGCAGGATGTGCAGCAGTGAGGAGGTAGATTAATTGAGTTGGGCATGCATGAAGGGTATCTTGCCCAAGGGCCCTACAAAACCTGGAGATTTCCCTGTTCTCCAGTAATAATTAAAGTCTACAATATCATGGGAGATGTTGATGACATGATTATGTCTCACATATCTAAAACTAACAAAGATGGCAGCTTAAATACTTAAACATTTTGCTATGGTAGAAATTCCAATGTCACTCTTAAAAGCTGATGTGCAGGGAAAGAATCCACATTAAAATAAAATCAATGGAAAGTAAGAACATAAGAAGAGCTTGCTGGATCAGGCCAATGGTCTATCTATTCCAGCATCCTCTTCTCACAGTGGCTTCCTACATGCCCACGGAAACTTCCAGCAACTGGTATTTAGAAGCATTACTGCCTCCAACCATGAAGGCAGGAGGAAGATAACCTAAAGCTGCCTTTTGCAGGAGGGGAATTTGAGGAACTGAGGCAGATAGTGGTGATGAGAGATGAAGTTAGAGGCCTAATAGACTGATTAAAAGCTGACAAATTGCTGGGTTCAGATAACATCCACCTGAGACCTATCAAAGAACACAAATGTGCAATTGCTGATCCTCTAATATATGTAACTTACGTATGTCTCAGATCAGCCTCTGTACTTGAGGACTGGAAAGTAGCAATGCAAAAAAAAAGTTTGGAAAGGGGGCATTCCTAGAAATTACAAGTCAGTTAGCTTAACACCTGTCCTGGGAAAACTGGTTGGAAGTATTATTAAAGATACAGTAACTAAGAATATTAAAGGACAAAGCTTGCAAAAGTTTATTTTTTCTTTCTCTGTTTCAGTTGCAGGGAGCAATCATGGTAGCTTCCTGCTTCCAAATCTTTATTGGTTTTTCTGGTCTCATTGGATTTCTGTTGAGGTTCATTGGCCCTTTGACAATTGCCCCAACCATTTCCTTGGTGGCGCTGCCTCTCTTTGTCTCTGCAGGAGAAGAGGCAGGACAACACTGGGGTATAGCAGCCGTGTAAGTTTTACCTCCCTTTAATACCAAGATGAATGTGATGCAAACAGAGAACATACCCCCAGTGCTTTTTTCTGGGGGTATGCAGGGGTATGCATACCCCTAAACATTTTGTGAATCTTTGTACTTTTGTCCATTTACTGTATTTTCCCTGAAGTGATGATTTTCTTGAGTCAAAATGAGAGTACCCCTAAACATTTTTTTAAGAAAAAAAAGCACTGCATACACCATTCCCCAATTTTCCGTAGTAACTGGGGGCGAAAACATTGGCAGTTATGTATTTGTATGCAGCATATGTGAAGTAACTCTCTTCTGGTAAATGTGAGTTATGAAGAATGTGCATAAACATTCGTTGCTGTATGCAGTTGCATGGAATATATAAAAATGACATAATGAAGCTGGAAATATGTATATTACCAACTCAACACACCTAGTCTCCAAGCACTCTTGAGAAAGTGACACAAATTCATAGTATAAACAGCATATTTAGTGAATTGCCCAGTCAAAGACGGCAGGTGGATTCCAGTTGGTGTCCTTGCATTCACAGAAGGGCTTTTGATCCAGTGGACACTTCTGCTCACAAATTAAGAGAGGATACTCCCCACCCCACCCCAATCCACTGTTCTCTCTGCAGTTCCCTCTGTGCTGGACAATCCACCAACTCTCTGAAGCCAGTTTTTGAGGGGTGCTGAGGGCTGCAGTGAGAGGATGGAGAGTAAGAATCAGCAAGGGGCCATCAGTTAGATCACACCCTATCTGTATCAACCAGCAAATGTAAAATAATCCATACCTGGGACGAATTCACAGTTACTTGGAAACAATGCATCTTTACGGGGCAAAATAATGAAATTCCCAATTTCTGTTGTTAGTTCCATGCCTCATTTCAGTCACACTCCTGGCATAGCATGCGCTTTATGCTCACATGTAGATATATTCTTCAAGGCATTGAATAGGCTTGATCCTCTGATTTTTACGATGAACTTTTCATCTGTTTCTAAGTGTGGAATACTAATAAGTGCACACTGCTTGAAACAAAGTACACTGTTGTTGATTTGTTTTTGTTTTTTTACCCTGCTTTTCTGTCACAGGACACAAAGTGGCTTACAAGATTTACGAACACAATAAAACTAATGAAACACAACAATGCACAATAATCAGAAAATATAAATGCACGACATATACAACAGCAGATTAACAGTGCAATCCACTGCTTTGCATATCAGGTCAGAACAAAGTAAATAGTAGGATCCCAGCCTAAAATAGGTATTTTGGAAAACACAAAAATCCAGTCATGAGAACTTTGATATCAGAGGCTTGTCTCTGTTTGTAACTTGCACTGAGGTGTGTGGAATTTTGTAAGATGATTCAGGACAGTTGCTATCTCAGTAAATGAAGTTGATCCCATACAATAGTGTAGAAAAAACAGTGTAATAAACATGGTTGTGAAAAGGCAGTGTAGTAGGAACATTGTGCCCCATTATCTGAATAAGTGCAATGGAAGCATACAAGTGGCACCAATGCTTGTATTTGTTCCTGTATAAATACTCCCTTAAGTTCTGAATCAGGACCTCCATGTCAACATAAAACATACTGGCAACTTTTTCTTAACTTCTTTCTTTTCCACCTCAGAACCATGTTCTTCATAGTTCTGTTCTCTCAGTACCTGAAAAGTGTCCCTGTTCCAGTGCCATCTTACAGCACAAGCAAGAGATGCCATTTCTCCAAGGTCTACCTCTTCCAGATTTTCCCTGTGAGTTAACTCCTTTGAACTTTTGGTAACCAGATAGACCACAGCAGGTAGACTAAAATAAAACTAAAGCATGCTTCATTTCAGTCACCTAACAAATTGCATTGACTTCCACTCGTTTGTTGGCAATGAAATAAGCCAGCTGCAGAGGAAGTTTGCCAATTGTTTTCTGCTGCATCGTACCAATTTGCCTTTGAGTGGGGATTTGGTGGTTTTTGTTATGATTGAGTAGCTATACCACAACTACATTTCTTTGATGCACCTTGCAAATGTAATGGGAAATACTGTTGAACTATATACAGCTTCCAGTCTGGAGGAATGAGTCCTGCCACTAACAGAGATTCATTGTCTTCTGTAACTGATTAGGTGCTGTTTGGCCTTACACTTACCTGGCTTCTCTGTTTTATACTTACCATCACCAATGTGTTCCCTTCGGACCCACTTGCTTATGGCTACAAAGCTCGGACTGACAGCAGAGGGGATGTTCTTTCACAGGCGCCCTGGTTTCGGTTTCCTTACCCAGGTATTGTCATGCCGTAACGTTGCTGATTTTTTTTTTTTGGCCTCCCCATTAGGAGTGAAAACATTAATCAACTGCTTGGTTCTCTTTATTAGTTGATTTCAGATTGTTAACATTGTCTTCTTCAGACGAAAGGGCTTCATTGTTAATGGTACTGGTAACAGTCTATATGTATCTGTTGATTCTGCCAATGTGTTTAAGACTATGTTTCAAACAATAGCTGGGTATTTATTACAGTGCGTGGGCATAGCCGGGAGGAATTGACTGTCCCCCTCTCCCAATCAAGTTAATAAATAAATAAAAACACTTAGCTAAAAGTAGAAATTGTAGAAAGATTTTACAGATTTTTCTGAGCACTTGAGGTAAAAAGAAAGTAATTTAAAACAACAGTTGTGGAGACATTTTGTTCTGAATCTGCTAGACATAAATCCTGGCTACGCCCATGTTACAGTGGCATAGCTGCCCATCCCATTCAGGGATGCAACTTTTTTTTGGGGGGGGGTAAAACTTTGGAGCAGCAAAATTGTCTAGGAGTTGACTTGGAAGCAGGTAGAGGTGGATATGCAAGAACACAACTGACAGGACTGATCCTCATTCCAGGCACTTCTGATTTAGGCAACAGCCACTCTTCCATAGAGAGACATTGCACACAAATAGTTCGTCCTTGGCGACAGCTTCCACTTGGGAAAATGTGAGGAACAACATGCTCAAGTTCGTACTTGTAATGTAATGACAGCTGATACATCAAGCAAGTTAAAGTAGCTTCCCATGCGGTGGTTATTGCCTGCAAAACAGTCCTAATTGTTGTCCTGTTAATAATTATAATCGGCAAAATAACAGTTCCTTTGGCTTCAACGTTCAACAACATCTCAAGACGTTTTAACTACTTATGCTGGTGAGCTTCACTAACCAGCCTCAGATCCACAGTCTTAACATGGGCACTTTGTTTTTGTGTTTGCGATACACAGGTCAATGGGGAGTTCCAACCATTAGCTTGGCCGGGATATTTGGTATCATAGCTGGAGTGATCTCCTCCATGGTGGAGTCAGTAGGAGATTACTATGCCTGTGCTCGTTTATCTGGTGCTCCACCTCCTCCCAAGCATGCAATCAACCGTGGAATTGGAGTGGAGGGGATTGGCTGCCTTCTGGCGGGAGCCTGGGGGACAGGAAATGGCACCACTTCGTACAGTGAAAACGTGGGTGCTTTGGGGATCACTCGGGTAAGTCTGATTTCAGTACGATAAATTGAATTCCACTGCAGCAAAGTGCTAACATTTTTGCAGAAGAGGCAGCCACACATGTGCTCTTTAAACAGGCACCCCAACCTTTGGCCCTCCAGATGTTTTGGACTACAATTCCCATCATCCCTGACCACTGGTCCTGTTAGTTAGGAATCATGGGAGTTGGAGGCCAAAACATCTGGAGGGCCGCAGGTTGGGGGTGCCTGTCTTAAACGTGGGCTATGCATGTATAGTATTTTCCCAACCATTCTAAAGCCAGGAAACACTTTCCACATTAGCTTGTCTGCTGAGCAACACTGAGGGAATCTGCTATGGAAATCCTGTGCTTTGCAGAGAATTCTGGAGAATTTTCTAGAGCAAACATTCAGTTTGTGTAGGGCATTGGCCAGGCCACACACACCATTGGCACATCCGAACTGAGAACATAGCCTGAGAATCCCCCAATACTCCCCTGGATCTGCACACTGCAGGATGAGATCAGCAGCGGCGGGCAGGCTCAGCACTGACATTGTGGTCTTCGTAAAAAAGTGTAGCAAAGGGGAATGGAAGAAAAAGTTAATGGGGTTAGGCACCATCTTGCTGCCCTATGTTTGAAGCACTAGCACAAGCTCTGCTAAGCTTCTAAATGAGCACGTTTGCTGGATTGCTGTGCTGGAGTCCTTCCAAGCAGCCTGTTGCTCCGTGTAGACTTACCTCATTCAGAGGGTTAGCTTTTGTCTGTAATGAGCCACAACATTTTAGTTCTCTCTGTGGTAGTATATTATCAGAAATCAAGTTGTGCGGTAATATGATTACCTTCAGAAAGTTTATTAATGTTCTATAGGTTATAGAAAGAACAAAGGTGGGGGAACCTGTGCCCCGCAGGTCTTTTTCCCACAAACCATGCCCACCTGATGCTATGTTTAATATCTGCCATTGTAATTTAGAGCATTTAAAGGGAATAATGTTAACACCTCTTATAAGTATTTATTAATAGAACACAGAACACTAAAAACAAAGAACCTTTAACAGGAAAATCCATGGAACAACCAGAAAGGCTGTATTTCCATTGGTATAAAACACCTGGCTTGGCTATTGAGTCTTACTGTAATCTTATCTGATAATATGGCCATTATTATTAGTTACTGATAAATGTAATAACTAATACCAAAGCCCTACTGTCAGAACTGACAGAGCTCTGAAACATATAATTTTCTTCGTCCTTTTATGGGGGCTTGTAATTCCCTTCTGTTCTTCTCAACACAGGTCGGGAGTAGAATGGTCATTGTGGCTGGGGGCTGCGTTATGCTTTTGACTGGCATGTTTGGCAAGGTTGGAGCTATATTTGCCAGCATTCCAACTCCCATCATTGGAGGAATGTTTTTTGTGATGTTTGGCATCATCACGGCTGTGGGAGTTTCCAATTTACAGGTGAGAGTTTTGCTTCAAAAATCAATTTAATTCTGCATAAGTGAGGAGGAGCCATTTGTACAGTTTCTCTGGATATCCTCAGCACACAAATGCTAACCTGACATCCACACCAAACATTTTAAAGCACATGGCTCACCCCCACCCCTACAAATCCTGGGAACTGTAATTTGTTGAGGCTGCTTAGGACTGTAGCTCTGTGAAGGGAAAACTACAGTTCCCACAATGCTTTGTGGGGTACGTGCTTTAAATGTATGGTGTGGGTGAGTTATTGTATCCTGCCTCTTAGCCTAAATATAGTCCATCAAGGCATCTTACATTAAAGAAAAAACATAATCTGTGACAGCTCAGAAATAGTTGAATAGCACAAATTTCATATTAAATGTGTTTCAGGTAAGAAAGTTATCAAGGACCATTGCAGATGGGTAACGAGATGTAATAAGTTGTTCTTCCTATTTTGCATGGTTGGCATGTCTACAGCTGAGATGATAGGCAAGGACTACAAATTGTTAAGACTGCTAGTTGCACTGATGGGATAGTTGCAATTTATGAAAGACAATGAATTGTGTTGTTAATGTTTCAATTTTCAGTAAGATACATGCCCAAGGGTGGTTTTTCACTCTAAGTAGAGAACCGTTTGAGAAAGTTGAAGGAACCTGGTAACATGACCTTAAGATGAAATGATTTGAGATCATTAACAAATCCAAAAGTGTCAATGAACTATGAGTTAACTTCTGTTAAAAAGTACAGGTGTGTTCCAACTACAATATTTAATGGAAATAAAACAAAACTTATTAAGTTTAAACATTAACTCTGCTATAAAAAATGGGATAAATCAGCACATTGAAATGTGTCCTAAAACCAATGTGACATCTTTCTAACAGAATAGATTGCCTTTATCAACATCATTATCAGATAGAAAAGATTACAAGAGATTTTCTGAGCTGATAAAAGGTGAAGATTTTGTTGTTAGATAAAATTGCTATCATAAAAAAGCATTATCAAAGGCTTTATCATTGTTTGAAAATTATTCATTTTCTTTTTCATCAAGGATACTTACATATCTTATATGGAAAAGTAAACATCCTAGTGTAGCATTAATTGCTTTATAGAAGCCCAAAGAGAGAAGCTTGCCTGCTTGCCCAAACTTGTCTATTATCAGATTAAAATAAGTGTAAAACAAATTAAAGCAAAGGATTCTTCTTAGAACAGTACTGGAGCAATATCCAACGGCTTCACTTCTCATTGTCTTGGGTACCATAAAAGCATAAGTGTGCCATATTTCAGTTCTTTCATACCATCAACTTTCGCATTGTGGAATATATTCAAGACCATATTGCCCTGAAATATTTATTATTACTATGTTATACAAATAGGCATGCACAGGGGTGTGCTGGACACATCCTAATGTTTTTAAAACACTGGGGATTCTGGTAAGGAGGAGAGAGCACAGAGTAGCAACCCAGCTTCCACTCTGTCTGAGCTTAGTCTGGGACACCTGCTCAGGGACACTAATGAAAACCTTCAAGGGCACCATGGTGCCTGTGGGCACCCGGTTGGCAACTCCTGCCCTACTGTAACTCAGCGTGTAGCTAAGCCTAAGCAAGTGCAACTGAAACCACAACATGTTTCCTTGGTCTCCCCTTATTCTGTTTCCCTTGTGTTGAATTTTAGAGTGTAAGCTCTTTGGTGCAGGGACTTGCCCTCTTATACTCAGTAAAGCACTATGCCCACAGATGGAATAATAAAGAATCAACAATGCTGCATTGTCTACATACCTAAAATAGCTGGTGAAACTAATTGATATTGTAGTATCCTTTTGTTTTCCCTCTAAAGACCATCTCCTCTTTATTCAGTACACAGATATGAACTCTTCAAGAAACCTTTTCATTTTTGGGTTTTCTATATTTGCGGGTCTGACGGTTCCATTCTGGGTGCAGAACAATTCAAAAGTAGTGGAAACAGGTGAATGTTGTTTTCATTATATTTTGTATTTTGCCTGACGTCAACAGAAAATGAATTAGAAATGTAACCCACTAAAACTGGGATGTGGTTCCCATAATTAACTTCTGCCCACACTGTGGTTTCAGTTACATTGCTTCTGCCAACCCAGGAGTTCGAAAACACACCAGTGCAAGTAGATAAATAGGTACTGCTGTGGCGGGAAGGTAAACAGCGTTTTTGTATGCTCTGGTTTCTGTTGCACCAGGAGCTGTTTAGCCATCCTGGCCACATGACCTGGAAAGCTGTCTGTGGACAAACACCAGCTCCCTCAGCCTGAAGCAAGATGAGTGCCGCACCCCATATTCGCCTTAACTGTCCAGGGGTCCTTTACCTTACCTTACCTTACATTTCATGTATTTGAATGACTGGACTTTGACAGACACAGTGCTCATGCTAAGAAGCTGCCATAGGTGGTTTCTCAAGATGCCAGATGATAACTGTCCCAGTTACATTTTTGTAGCCGTCATCCTCCAAATTCACTTAACAGCATTATCAAAGCTGACTATGCCAACCACCTTTTGTGGGTGGAGACATGCATGCAAATCCATGTTTGTGCAGCCAGTTAACGTGTATGGAATCTGTAGATTGGGTCGAATGGGTAAAAATATGAAGACTGTTGTTTTAGCTTAGTTTAATTTAATTTATACGTTCCTTTTCCACAGTGTACCATGCCCAAAGATAGCAGAACAATAGATAGCAGACATCTAAAAAAAGAATGTTACAAAACTTAACAAACTCTAGTAAGGCAAAGTCAACAAGTCTGAAATTCTTTATTGCAATCAAATAATATAATAAAATACAAAAGGAAAGCCAATATTAACAATATTAACAGGAAAAAATAAGACTAAGTTTAGAGTAGCTGTTATCTTCAGGCATTCAACCCTTCATCTAATATGAGAGAAGGGGAATAAGTGTGCTAGCTCCCCCTCCCCGCCTCATTCCTGCACCTATTCACATCTCTGTCACTCTTGACAAGTTGGAGGGATTTCCTCTGAAGCAGGGAGTCTGTCTGGACTGGCTCAAGGCATTTTGCTGCCTGAGGCAAAAGTCACGATAGAACCCTTCCCCCAGGGCACATACAGGAGCCAATTGGACTGGTTATTGAATCTTATTCCAATATTGGCGAAAGGACAACGCCTTCCACTGCACTTGAGGGCAGTAGGCTAGCATGGGGGATGCAGGGCAGGCCACATGCCACTCACAGCTCTGGCCACTCCCCCTACTTCAGCAGCTGCTGCCTGAAGAAGCTGTGTCACTATGCCTCATTGTAGGGGTGGACCTGGAACCTGTTCTAATTGTGTAGGTTCCTCACATGATGTGAAACCAGAGCCGTCTTAAGGGGATCTGCCGCCCTGGCGCGGCTATCCCTCCGGCGCCCCCGCCATGCCGCCTCTCCGCCGCCTCCCTCCCGCGCTTGCCGCCCCTTGGGAGGGGGGTGGGCGAGCGGGGGACGAGGGGCGTGGCGCTGGAGCGGCGCGGGGCTCTGCGCGCCCTTCCAGCGCTTCCGGGACGGTAGGCGAGGGCGGCCGGCTCGCGCTCCCGCGCGCATCCGGATGGCGCGGCGCAACCGGGCAGCTTGTGCCCCATCGGGTGGGTGGCTGGCTGCGCGCGGGAGCGCGAGCCGGCCGCCCTCGCCTCCCGTCCCGGAAGCGCTGGAAGGGCGCGCAGAGCTGTGCTCCTGTGCTCTGCTGGGCCGCCAGAGGGCGTGGCGTGGCCGGCCAGCTCCCTTGCCGGGAGTCAGAGGGCGCTGCCGGCAGGCACTGCCAGCGGGGCTGGAGGACGGAGGCGCCCTCCAGGCCATTGCGCCCTGGCGCGCCGCGCCACCAGCCCCAATGGATGAGACGGCTCTGTGTGAAACCCTGAAAATTCACAAATCTAAAAAGCAAGAGGAGCCTGCACAAGTAGAAAAGGGGTCCCTGTTGCACAGTTTATACTTCCAACCTGTGGACAGGAATGCCAACAGGAGGACAGGGGTAACATGCTCACCCCTCACCCCATGAAGGGTTTAGAACACCTGAACTAGGTTTATGACAGCATTCTATCTGGTGTTTATAGTTAGTATCACTATTAGAGTTTCTGAAGAGAAAGCTGGACAAGTATCTTCTTAGATATGGTTAGTTGTGTTGATTCTAAACAGTGCAGATACTTGGATCAATGACTGCTGTTTTGGTAATTTGCATTGTACAACAAAAGGCCGTAGTTCAAAGCACAGTCTTTATATTATCAGATACGGGAGATTTAGCAACATGACATGGATATCTCTATTTTGAGGGCTGATATGCTTGAGTTGCAGAGTTGAGAATGTGGATTGAGTACAGGGTGATGTTTGCAATTGTGTGACAGCTTCCCTGTTGTGCCCAGTTCACAATTCCAGGGCATCTGTCTGTTAAACAGAATATTGTTTGTTGGACAGAATATTGAGGTAAATATACACTTTTGAGCCCAGAACGAAAACAACACTTTTAAAAAATGGCTTCCATCATGAGCTGTAAGGACTTGTTGGGGTTTCTCATTTGTTTGGATTGTTTGTTTGACAAATGGATTCTGTTTCTAGGAATTCAACAACTGGACCAAGTAATCAATGTGCTGCTCACCACAGGCATGTTTGTTGGGGGATTCCTGGGCTTTATCCTTGATAACACTATTCCAGGTAGGAATTACAATAATATCCCAGCTTCCTTGACTATATTCTAGTATCCGTTGCTAATCCGCAGTTGCACAGGTTTGGCTGCCTTTGGTTGCCAGGGTTTTTGAGCCCTAGGTCATTTTCAGAATAAATCTGAGATCCAGTCCTGATGGCTTTAAAAACACAGAGATCTTTAGCTTCCTAGCCACTGCCTCTGAATCAGTAACACTGGAGCTCTTAAAACATTAGCTTAACTGAGAACCTGTTTTTCCATGAGAGGCTCTGGTGTGGCTGGATCATGTTTAAATGACCCAACCACATGCAGGCACAGGCCCTGACCACTGAGTCAACAACATACTGGGAGCAGGGTGCTAATGCCCTGGGGAAAACTAATCATGTAGTTAGTTTCCCAATGCCTGGTTGGTCCATTTAAAAGTTACCCTACAAGAGAACAGCTCTCAACGCAGCTGCAGGAAAATTTAAGGGAGCCAACTCCGGGTTTGAGGGGGGACTTTTGTGTGGTTATGGGGCGTCCATCGTTAGGGCAGTCAATCCCTGTCCTCTGGCCCCTGGATGAATAATATTCCAGAGATTTAAAGCTTTCATATATATTTTTAAGAGTAAGTTTCTAGCATTTGTAGAACATGAGAGAGGAGGCAAAATGGACAGGTATTTTTGTGACCAACTAACCGGCTTTCAGTGTCTTATTTGGCCACTGCCACCCCACCCAGATAACTTTCTGTAATGGATCATGAATGTCAACAGTAGCCGTGAGGGTGGGGCGTATCCTAGAGCAGTTATGCCAGGGGCATTGTGGGAAATTAAAATGGCAGCTATACTCAGCTACCTGGTGCCTCTCAGATCACTAGTCTGGGGAGAAAATGTTACAGGGGGCCCATGGCAGGAAACACTGGCAGGCCTTGCCAGGCTTTTGCGGCTGTGTAGCTGCATCTGTGTCAGGTGCTGTGCTGTCCCCGAAAGCACCCTGTTGATGCAGTACAATTGTCCTCAGCATTTTGATTTGAGGAGGCCGAGGGTGTGGCTGCTACAGATTGGGATCAGGGAGGTTTCGTTTTAGAGTAAGCTTTGTAGGTTCTGAGGACAAAACTGCACTCAAGTTTTGCTTTTCGTAGCAGAAAGTCACAGTCAAAACCACTTTACAGGTTTATAGTGGCAATTAGCATGACAGAGCTGTGTTTATAATATATTCAGTGTACTATATAGATTCAGTCATTACACCGTGCCTTGCATTTTACCCATATTCGAAAAGAGTATGAGTTACATATGACGCTTTTCATATTTTTGTTATAACTGGGAAGTTGTCTTGCAAGAACTGATGCTTATTGTGAATGGCTATTTTTTCTTATACTCTAAAATGACTGTTGTGTTTGTGTTTATGTAAGATTCTTATTTTTTGTGGCACCAGAGGCTGATACGTACCGATGACACGAAATCACTTTGTTATTCTATAGGATGCCTTTTTCTATTAGTCTCTGTTTTCCTTTGGTAGGTAGCTTGGAAGAGCGGGGACTCCTGGCATGGAAAGAGGGTTATAAGGAGGAATCTGATGATACTGTGAACACCTCGGACATCTATGATCTACCCTTCGGAATAGGTTCTAAGTTCTGTGCTGCTGACTGGTTTCAGTACCTCCCAACGTGCCCAAAGCGGCCAGCTAGAAACAATGCAAAGGAGCCCAATAATTATGTACAGGAGAACAAAAGCAAATTTAATTCGGAAAAGGATACAGAAATAAACATTGACACGAGAATATAAGACTGCATCAGTAAACAAACTTGACTTGCTAAGCCATTGAAGCAACATCTTCCTTTTTTCTGGCTTCTTATCAACGAGATTGTGGCTGTAGCAAGAGACCAAGTTCTGGCAAACGACTCCATAATTTGCCATCAGCACAAATTGGCCATGTGTGTCAATTTCTCTGCTGGGAGAATACTTTGAGGGATAGCCTAGCTAGGGAGCCCAGCAGCACCCAAGACAAGAATTTGTTTTCCTTTCTACCATGGGAAACTGTTTTCCTGAAAATTGAATCTGTGGTTCTTGAGTTTCTGAGTAACTACCAATAGACAAGCTAGTTCCAAGGAGCAATGCTGCTGTCCTAGGCTTCCTTAAATCCAGCCTCAGCTTTTGTCTCTGATCATGTGCAGTTTGCCAAACTGCTTAATGTGTGTGTCACAATACTTTTGTTGCTCCCACACCTTTTAGTCTTCGGCTTTGTTGAGTCCATAAGTATTGGGAACCTGTGGGCCCTCAAATGTTGTTGGACTCCATTAGCCTTAGCTAAACGTAGCCAGTGGTCAGCAACGTCGGGAGCTGTAGTTCAACAACACCTGTGTTGTTTGCTACAACAGGCTCCTGAATTAAACTGGGGCATCCAAAGTCTATAAAATAGTTCTAAGCTGCTTTTAGGCTTTCATGGAAATCATTGTCCGTGAGAAGCCACACAGAACAAGATATGCTTGATCTTGGTTATATTCATAAAATGTTGTACTTTGTATTTTAAATCCATCCTAAAGGAAGGATTCAATACTTACCTCAGGGATGGACTCTTGGATCATCTTCCTGTGTGTATATAACAAGAGACCTCTTAGGTTTACTGTTGGCATTACCCCAAAGTGCCTTCCGTCTAAGATACACAAAGCTTTAATTGTGGTAGACTAAGACTAGGGCATTCACATTCACCTTTTTTGAAAAAACTTTCGGAAGGCCAAGTCTCATTCTGGTGACTACTGGGATGACTCTCCTATATAGTGTTGATGCCCAAATAAAACTCTGTGCCTCTGCCAAATTCTTAGGGCCGTTCTCTATTTCCATTTTTGTATTTGTAGAAATTATCCTTGCTCAGAATATGCCCCAAATACGTATCTGGTATTTTTAGGTCGGACAGGATGAATTTCTATTACACTTGTGTGTTGTCTCTTTCCATTTCTGCCTATCTGTTCATACTACAGAGCTCTTTCGCCGTTGCCTCCTATCTGTTGACAGCTCTCCGTTTCCACTTTGCTGATCCTTCCTCAATTTCTCCCCATGTCCAGGCTTTTGCGATCCCACTTACACTCACTTGGTATTTGTTTACCTGAAAACACTGTGCATTTTACTGGGCAGGAGCTGTACACAAATTATCCTACTACACATGAGCCGCAGACAAAAGTATTTTAATTGCTCTTTTGACAAAAGAGTTTGTTCGGCTGTGTTAGTCACAAGGCTGCACTGTGCGTGCCCCATTGTTCTCCCACTGTGTGGTGGTGTCTGATAAGCGATAACATCTGCATGGGCTGTGAACAAGTTTCCTGCCTACCCTTTTCTATCCTTTGCTCTTACATGGGTGTTTTTACGTGGTTTCTCAGTATCAGCCACTTAAGATGCCCTACACAAGGTCTTACCTAAGATTGTATTTGTAATGATATACGCTTGCTCCATGTGTTCAGTTGTCCTGACTCTGCCATGGGATTTTGCCTACATATGCTTAGTTCAGTGGTGGCTGAATTTGTGGCCCTCTAATCGTTATTGAACTACGACGCCTATCAACCATTGGCTGATGGGAAACTGCATGTGTGGATTTCCTGGTCTGCTCCAAGAACAGCAGGTGGAATTGCATCTATCAGCTCAGCTGGAGGATGGAAGAAAGGATTCAGTTCTACCACATGCAGAGCAGATACATGAACTCCCTACTGCTTACAAGGCTAGCTGCTGCATGTGTGCACTTTTGAATGAGGGCCACCAGTCACATATGGATCAGAAGCTCCCATTCTACACAGTAAGCCAGTTGGTTACATAGGTTTTTTTTAAATTACTGTACCTCTTTAAAACCAACCCAGCAGCAAACTTTGAACTCTTATTTTTTAATACAAGTATTTGCAAAAACACCTCGGGTGGCACATAAAAGCATCTTAGGTACGGCACTCATTCTCTCTCGCACACAAGACAAAACCTTGGATCCCAAGTTGTAAGGGGGTGGGAGAAGGTGGTTTCTGTCAAAGCCGCCTCCGCCGACAGCCCTCTGCACAAAAGTCCAGGCCATTTTCAAGGGTCTGTCAATCCTAAGGAGCAGATCTTGTGGGGGGGGGAGAGGCAGGAAAGCATGGGGGTGCAGGAGGGCAGCTGCCCCCCCATAATTAAAATTAATACAAATTGGAGGTTCTGTTCCCCCCCCCAAAAAAAAAATTCTGGCTATGCCCATGCAGGAAACCCTTGTTCTGTGAACATGAACTCTGTTCTATTCTTGGGAAGCTAGGACTCAAGTCATCATCTCTCCTAAGATGGCATCTGCTGTGCACATTATCTAGATTTTGAAGACAAGCATTTTTCTTCATAATGATTATTTTATTATCATGCTAGTGTGTGCAGATTTAACCAACCGTGCAATTCAGAGATTAAAACTTAATTGGGCGACACTTTTTTACCACTTCAAACCACTTTTTGTATACAACACTGTGGGTGAACCCTGTATTAACAAGCTCTACCCCACCCAATTTGTGTGCTTTTAATTTCACCTTCTCAATGTGCCATTAAAATGGATTATCCTATATTGTGGATTTGACAATCTTGTATGAAAAAAATGCTCTGTACTACTGGAAAATAAATAAATCATGATTTATTTATTTTTGTTAAAGTGTTTTTACTTGGCAGAAAACCATCCCATATTTTTGCTGTCTTCCTAATGGAGAAGTAAGATCCAGCATTCCCCCGATTAGTGCCCTTTGGATGTCACTGAACTACCACCATCCCCGACATTGCAGATATTGATAGCAGCTGGTTTTCAAATATTGCGTCTTTCAGTGTGCATACATGTCTAGGAAATTTGCTACCTCCTTGAGCCTGTGTTCACACCCCTGCTTACTGCATGTGTATCCTGTACTTGGCTGTAAGATGCTGCAGTTTAATGCGTTGCCTAATTTGTCTCTACTCAACGTGTGAACACCTTTGGGTAGACATCCCCTGGTGTGCGCACTAGCAGAAACAAACTGAAGTCGCACTGATGTGAAGAGCTAAGAGCACTCTCTCCTCCTGTGGTTTCCAGCAACTGGTATTACTGCCTCTGTGGGGGCAGAGCACAGCCATCATGGCTAGTAGCCACCCATAGCAGATCCTCCACGAATTAGTCATCTAAGTTGACGGCCATCCCTGCCTCCTGTCTCAGTGAGTTACATAGTTTTATCTGTCCTGAATCTTCCAATATTGGATGTCCCCAAGTTCCAGTGTTTCAAGGAGAAAAACTTTTCTCTAGCAACTTTCTCCATGCCACCCACAATCTTACCAGCTTCTGTCATGCTGCCTGTTACTCACCATTTCTCTAAACCAGGGGTCTGCAACCTTTAAGACCAAAAGAGCCACTTGGACCCGTTTCCGAAGGGGGGAAAAAACCTGGGAGCCGCAAAACCATTGCGACATTTAAAACAAATATAACACTGCATTTTATTTTTAAAAATCCGATTTAAATAAAAAAAAATCCGATTTAAATAAAAAAAATCCGATTTAAATAAAAAAATAATCTATTTATTTTTTAAAAAAATCATTCATTTTTATCCACCCTGGGGACCACTACCAGGTCACAGCCTGGTCCAAGGTGGGTTGCAACAGCATACAAATATTTGATTTTTTTTTTTTTTTTTAAATGAGTCCTCAACTGCACACTTGTGTTAAATGTTTGTCCCATGTCTAATTGAAGACTGCTGGCTTTTACAATAATCTTAGTGTCTTTTACTCTTAATATTTCAGACCAGAGGCTATGTTCACCTCTTCCAACCTCCTCTCTTGCTAAATAAAGCACAGAATTGCACCAGAGAAGCCTGTGATGTTTGTGCTGACTTGCATAAAGGTGGCTGTAGTAGTTCGTAGTGTTCAAACCTTTTTAGGGGAGTTCCCTGCCCCTTTAATGACAATGGCGATAGATTTTGCACATGAACACAGATCCAAGTTAGGACTCCTCTCTTCCACGCCAACAGGTGCTTTGTCAAGGCTCCCCTAACACACACTCAGGACAGAGGAAAAACTGCAAAACGTCCCGGCCTTGCTCCGGGGCTGAGAGAGACGCGCGCCCGCGAGAGCGCGGTCTGATGCTGCGAGTGGAACCAGGAGTGAAGGAGGCAGCGGCAGGGAAACAGGCGCCGCTTCCTCGACCATTTTTAAAAAGAGGGCTTCCCCCCTCGCCCTCGCCTGCCACCCGCCGCCCCTGGCCCAGCCCACAGCTGCCTACCTCGTCGTCGCCTCAACGCAGCAGCCAGCAGCCTTCCGAGAGGAACTGCAGCCAGCCCGCCCCCGCGGTCCCACGACCCAGCCGAGGAGTCCTGGCCTCCAGTGCCCATGCGGGGACGCGTCTGAAGGCCCCCTTCCTGCCCCCATCCTGTCCTGTCTCCCAGGTGCCTCTGGATGCCGCGGGGTCCCACATAGCTGCCAACCCCAGAGCTCCCCTGTCCGCCCTGAGGCCGCCTCCCACGCTAGGAAGACTCCCGGAGCTGGGCAGGGTTGGTCCCGCCAGGCAGGCTTGGGGGGGCGGCCTCTCCCATGGACGCCTGCTTCGGAGGCGGAGGTGGGGTCTTCAAAGTTCCCCCTCCCACTCGCCCAGCTCCATCTCTTCCCGAAGGAGCGCACGCGCCTCAGGCGCGCTCCCCGCCAGAGCCCTCAGCTGAGCTGCGCCACCTCTACTGCGTCCCCACTGCCTCCGAGCCCCGCTGCCCCGCTGTTCAAGGCCAGGTGATCCTGGATACGCCCCTGAGCAGCGCCCTCAGCCTCCGGAGAGCGGGCCACCGGCCCGCTGGAGGGCGGTCGCTTCCGCTGGCCAGCTGGAGAAGTGGGCGGGCGTATCTGCCCCAGAGTCCCAGAGCCGCGGCAGCCATGTAAAAGAGCCGCATGCGGCTCCGGAGCCGCAGGTTGCTGACCCCCGCTCTAAACTAAGAAGTGCCAAATGCTGCCACCTCTCTCCAGAGGGGAGTTGCGCTATATGCTATGAGTAGAAATGGTGGCTATTTCTTCCCAACATGTCTTGTTTTGCACTTCTCAGCACCAAATTTCAGACACTTTTTTTAAAATTTTAACTTTATAAATATCAAACTGCAATACATGTAAAAAGTACAAATAATTTAACAGACGAAGAATTATGTAGTATAAACAAACAGAACTCGTTTAAACATGATGAACACCAAGAAATTGAAGCAGCATCTCCTCGCACAGGCGGAGGGGTGTCATTAAGTAACAATTAGGACCCCTCCCACACGTTTAATAGAACCATCTTAATTTACAAGTCTTCATCATCAAATGTCTCTGTGCATCTCAGCATCACAGTCTCATAATCTAGCTGGAGAACCTCTTCCTGTCAAACATACACAGGGGGAGAGCTCTTATTAGCATTGAATGGCATTGGCAAAACAGGTAAATGAATAAATATTCTTTCTCTAGAACAGGGGTATCTGGCTCGGGGCCCTCCAGATGTGGTCAGGCTCCAATCCTCATCCATCCCTGACCAGCTGATGGAAGCTGGGCATCCAATAACATTGGAAGGGCCGCAGAACTCCCATCCCTATCCTAGGTACTGTAATGATAACTAGCAGAATCTAGTTACTCACTTCCATCAGGGTTCCCCCTTCCCATATACCAATGATGTTTATATGTTCCCGTTATTTAATAAAAAAAAGTCAGCTCTGGGACAAACTGATTCATTGGATGGAGCAGCTCAAAGTCTGGCACTCAGCAAAATGTTTATATAATTGTTGATTTTGACGGGCACATCTGTCATTACTTCACTTCTACCCAACCCACATACGGCAGTTTGTGGAGGTGAAGTAAATGTTAACCGAGTTAAGTTAGCTGGGCGTGCAAACAAGGAGAAAGAACGAGAGCTCTGCTAGCCATTTCTTGCCTTAAACGGAACAGTAACTTTTCCTTTCAAAAGTGGAAGGGGTGCCACAAAAACAGAAAGAAAGAAAAAGGATGCAGTTCATACTGCCTTGAAGAGTAAGAGCAAATGTCCATTTAACCCAGCAAAGTACAACAGAAATAGCCAAACCTTGTTACTCTGAGCCATACTAATTCCAGACATGAAATGCCTAGGCAATGGATGCTAAAGCAATTTCAGTGAATGGCCCCAAGTTCTAGTATTTTGAGAACGAGTATTTTTTACTCTGTTTGGTCTCCCTCAACGATTCATAGTTCTGTAAAGTTTCATCACGGTGTGCCACATCATGACAGCCACCTTTCAACATTCTAGAGGTCCAGCCTCTTTCTTAACAACAAAAAGTGGTTCTAGGTCTTTTGAACACTGCAGTTGGGCCTTCTCTACACTGATGGAAAAATGTGTTCCAACTCTGATTTCTTGCTGTTGTAAGTACAGGATACACACAGTATTATTACAGACAGCCCTTCTTATATTGTTCAGAGATAATAGTGTCACGAACTTTAATGCCCTGAAGAACTTTGTGCTGACACCTCATCCTGGTCTCTAGGGATAATGTGAAGCATTTAACGGATATGGCGTTAAGCAAGGACAAAAGCTGTGGCTGAAACCAGTTATCCTAGCTGTACATTTCTCTTCATTGATGTGTATTCTGCTGCAGTTGTGTAAAAAAGAAACTGGGCGCCACTATTTCTTTTTTTTTTTTTAAAAAAAGTAAACAAGTCCTACTACTTCTTCCTGTTCAGCCCATCATCTCTCAACTAGAAACCTGCTATTCCTGCCCAATTAAACTTTGCAGTTATCTCTCTTTTACTGTTATGAATGAGTTGGACTGGGATGGAGAGTCTTAGTCATCATCAACCTGCAGATGAGTCACATAATTTTAGTCTGGTGAGGGTGCTGAGATTTACTCAGGATACCCAGGCCTCCTTTACAGAACTACAGCTCCCAGAATCTCCCGTCCAGAGATGGCTTTTATCATCCATCGGTACTGCCTTCTATGCTCTAATCCAGGGCTTTTCAAACTTGGGACTCCAGCTGTTGTTGGACTATAAATCCCATCATCCCCAACCACTGGTCCTGCTAGCTACGGCTGATGGGAGTTGTAGTCCAAAAACAGCTAGAGACCCATAATCATTAACCTCACTGCACAGGACATTTGCTGCTCACAGCTTCTTTTCTCTTCCCTTCTCAGCCTTATGAATATTCTGTCCCACTTCTTCCTGCACCCCAAGCTACTGCTTCTCCCTGGGGCACTTGGAAGAATCCTTACAAAGCTGGTGCTGGCTTCTGCCTTCTGCTGCATTAAGCCAGATAGAAAAGAAGGATTCACAGCAAGGACACAAAATGTTATAGTGTATACAAAGTACTGTGGCGTTCACCCCTATAGGTTCTCCAAGGGTTAACTTGGCAGGGAGGAGCTTGACCAATGGGAGCTCTCCAGGCAATTAGAGTGTGGAAGGATGGCAGTTAGAGAGGATAGAAAAGGCAGTTAGAGGTTAGAAGTGAGACAGTTGAGATGAGTTGAGTTGAGGGAGATAGAGCTAATGAGCAGAGCTAGAGCAGGTTTAATAATAAACAGGAGGCATTAAGGATAGTTATTGGAATACTAGGTTGAGAGTTGAAATATACTTATCTGAATAACCATACAGTTATATTAAACGTTTTACCAAGTCATTTGAAACCATTACGCTTTGTACAAACAATAAAGAAACTTATGTTTTATTTTCACCGAAATCTGAATCTGAAGTGAGTTATTCATTGCCAGAGTGAATACTGGCTGGTGGCAGCGGAGAAACCATATGTCGTTGGGGCAGTTACCAATAGACCGTTAAACGTCCGGGGGTGCTGCTCAGGTCTGAGAGAGTGACCGCGACAAGTACCAGCCAGCGCTGCTCCTCTGCAGGATTCTCTGCTCTATTCACCCTTCCCCCTTTTCTGTTTTCCTTCCTCAGCATGCTCAGTCATAAAAGAAATGTGGTTTTTTTGGGTTGTTTTTTTTTGCAGGGTGGGAAATTCCACCCCCCCCCATTTTCTTCTTCTGCAAAACCTGGAGTTTCTGCCTGCTTTCTTGTGCATAGATGCTGTTGTTTGGGCTATATAGAAGATCTACATCCAGATTCTACGAGTCTGCTATCGATATATCAAACACAGACAGCTTGGACTTCCACAACAACAAGCACACTACAGGCAAATGCTGCACCTTGGGGATAGTAGTTCTGTAATAGGGCACCTGCCTCTGAGAAAGCCCTGCTCACCCATGACCTGAATCACCAAGAGCAGTTAGGTATACCCTCATGTTACATCTGAAAGACTGCCTGAGAGACAAACAGGCAAATGAGAAGTGAAAATTGCCGTTGCACCCAATTAGCTCTGAAATATATGCAAGACATTCTGAAAAAGGCCTTCAAATGGTGCATTAATTTAACCTACTTGCAGTGATGTGGTAGTTCTTATATCTTCAACAACACAACAGGCAGTCCTAACATTACCTGCAAGTTTATATTTGGGGGTAGGGTGGGCAGCCTTATAACAAGCACTTTGCAAAGTCCTACCTGGGATGGTTGTGTGTTAGCAAAAAACAGGCTCTTCAAGAAGCTGATGATCTGCAGGTAGAGGTGATGGTAATCCTCTTGGCTTTCTGAAGTACAGCCTGTGAATGCTGAGCTACAAACAGAAGATATTATAGTGAGACCTCCATCTACCCTGGAGAAGGAAAGGGAAAATTACAAAAAATCAATTGTTTCTTTTCAATATGGACAATGAATTTGATGATCGCCGACTGTTAGGTGTCATAGTGGGAAGCATAACCTACAGAAAAGAACCTTGTGTTTCTGCTGTCATGTCAATTAGTCTACCTTACTAACACAATCCACACCCTTACATAATCATTAGCAGCAGAGCTAACTATATATTTACACAATGGATGATCAGGAAATGTTTCAGTTTGTAAATACTGTAATGAATAAATTGCCCAGTCACACCAACTAATGCTTCAGGCGCTAACAAAATAGGGTTCTCTCTCTCTCTCTCTCGCCTGATCATTCATTCATTTATTACATTTGTATTGTGCCTTTCCCTACAAGAGGTTGGCAGCTAACAACAGAAATAAAGCCATGAGCTGGCATTTTTAAAACATCACTTCAAAATAACACTAAAAGAAAAGACACCCCAGAATACAGCAGCAACAGGATATAAAAAACAGAGACAGCTAATTACCATTTCAATAAGACAACCATTTATAATCCAGAGCCTTCTTTAAAAAAGTAAGGTTTTCCACCGACCTACAAAGCATTGTTAAGGAGAGGCGGTGGTCATGGAGTAAAATAATGAATTATTGCCAGGGGTCAGCAAACTTTTTCCGCAGAGGGCCAGTCCACTGTCCCTCACACCTTATGGGGGGCCAGACTATATTTTTTTTGGGGGGGGAATCCCCCCCAACTCTCCCCCTCCCTTCCCCACAGCACCGGACGAGCCCCAGTGGCTGCTTACCTGTGCCTTGCAAGTGGCAGGGGCTGGCAGTAGTGGCAGGATGATGAGCGGCGTGAAAGGGCTGGCTCTGGAGAGGGGCTGCTTAAAATGGTGCTCAGCTAACCGCAGCTCAACAAAGCCCAGCCCCCTTCCTCCTCTAGGCAGGGCAGGGAGAAGCTGTAAGGATGGAGGGAGGAAGTGCCGCTGCCGTGTGTGTGTGTGTGTGTGTGTGTGTGTGTGATGAGGGGGAAATAGTGCAGCCTGAACAATCAGAATCTCCACACAGCGATTCCCGGACTGTCCGCGGGCCAGATCCAGAAGGCAATTGGGCCAGATCCGGCCCCCGGGCATTAGTTTGCCGACCCATGATTTTGGCAGTTCACAGAACTGAGCCTATTACCTTTGGCTGGACATTTCTTGGGTTTCATTTCTATCCAGGAAGCTAGTTGCCACATCGAATGCATCTTCAAAGAGGATCTAAAAAAAGAGAAAGATGGCATTTTGGATACTAGCTCTCAGCTAGATATTGTGTTAGTGTCTTGTTTGACCACTATGCCACTCACAACAACAACAACAACACCATGGGAAGGTATCCTGCGAAGCACTATATCTAACAAAAACACACACAACTCACAATTCTGCATGACAAAGGAATGCAGATGGACAGGAAAGAAGGAACTTGGAACTGATGAGCAATAAAGCTTTTAGTGTCAATCATCTCTTTAAAAATCTAGTTTTTATCTCTTAAAAAGCACAGTCTATTATTAGGATAGGCCGTGTTTTGTTTCCTGGTTTTATAAGAGCTGGCCATAATTAATAAAAAGGGTGGGACAGAAGCCAGCTAGTTTCACTGTGAGCGTCACTTTTTAATTCTCTGTAACCCTTGAATCTGGGTCAGTTATTCACAACAGCTTCAGGGAAAGGTAGGGATTGTGCTGGTAGCTCCATCCTTTTCTAGCATTGTGCTAAACTGCATCATCTGTATTCCAGATCCAACTCATCTGTGTGCACATAACTGGGTTTAAACCACCTTTCTACAACACAGTGAATGTATCTGCATCATGCGAACCGTACCTGTGTTTTGTTTCTGTTTTAGCCTAGTTGTAACTAAGATTCCTCAAGTGTGAAGGCAAGGAGGGATGGGGAACCTGTGGCCCTCCAGATGTTGACGGACTCCAACTCCCATTATTTCTGAATACTGACTAGGGCTGATGAGAAGTGGGAGTCCAGGAACATCTGAAGGGCCACAGGTTCCTCATCTCTGGCCTTCTTCATGACTCAAGGAATCTTGAGTTAATCATGACAACTAATGTCTCAGACACTAACATAACATAGGTCTCTCTCTCCTACTCATTTATTTAAAACATTTATATTCCACCTTTCCTCAGTCACAATCCCAGGTTTGGATAGCACACTAAGCTAACCTATTACCTTAGCTAAGCCTAGCACAGCAAAACATTTGGGGGAAGAGCAAAACAGCCGATCTCTCTTCTTTGGGAGGCTGCACATTCCTGTTTCTACTAAGCCATGGTTTGGCTTAGCATAACGGATCAACCAAGCCACTGTCTCAACCTGAGATGTGCGTTTACACTTTCAGTAGCAACACTGCATGGAGAACTCCCACAGAGTACAGTTATTCTCTTTATATGAAGGGAGACTTTGCAAAGCAATGATATTGCCTCAGCAGAACTGATTTAAGTGGTGGTGCACCAAGTTCTGCTGCTTGATTAGACTGACAAGTCAGTTAGCCGTGATGGTTGAAATCATGCCAATAGATAAAATATGAGGAATATGATTGGTAGATTGGCTAGTAACATCACAAAGTCTCATGAACTGTACCTCTGAAACGGAATTTGTACATTTACTGTATGGAAGCATAGAGATACACTCACACACATATACGGTATTCATTTCACTCATATAAATATTAACCTTAATTATTCATATTGGCAGCTCAATCTTGTCGAGATTTTATTCTGCAATCTTTTGTATTTTTGCTAAAACATGGGTCTCTTGTTGCTTGTTACACATTGTTATTTTATTCATTTATTTCATAAAATTTATATTTGTAAACCCACCCACCCATTCAAATTACATGGAGCTTATGCTACTGCTTGCTTTGATTGATGACCTCTTTACCCTTCTCCATGAGTGAGTTTTGCCTGTCTGCCCAGTCACTGTGCTGTTTATGTCTGGAGGGGCTCAAACTTTTTTCTTCCTTCATTGCAAAATGGTCACTTTAGCTGAGAACCTCTGGCTTACAGCTTGTTGGAAACAGGTGCTGCCATACCTGTAATTTTTCCTCACCCATCTAATGAGTCCTGCCATTTATTCCCAAGACCTGCCCTTCCTTCTGAGTTTATAATTTATCCTAGTGATTTTAGTAGGTCATTATGCCTCCCCTACACTTTTGGGGTGTGTGCCAGCATTCTTGAAGATTAGAGCCAGGGCAAGTGTCAGAACTTGGAATCTTTAAACACCACGTCAGGGCCCACAGCTGATGCCTGTCCTCCCGGATTTCCCAGTTGTTGTTTTTTTAATCCAAGTCAAATGCTCCCCATAGCATTGAGCACCTCAATCAAGCCGTAATTTTAATTTACCGCGATGTATTCATTTATTTATTATTTGTAAAACTTCCTGTCATAGCAGGGCGGTACATAGAATGAAAAAAGCAACAAAAGAGAACAATAAAAACGGTGCCAGTAAAACACCGAAAGCGATTTGCTAGACTGATGCTACTTTGGAGGCACTGCGCTCCAGCGTTTGGGAGTGGGTTGAGGATTTTAACAAGCCATTCACCTGAAAGTGTTTATTGCCTGCTTTGGTATTGTTTTGACACTGTTTATTTTATTGACTATTTACTTATGTATTGTGTGATTGTTGTTTCATTGATAAGCAACGTCCTGGGACATTATGGTGTAAGACTGGCTATAAATCCCATGCAGAGAAATAAAACAGTCAGTTGGATCAGCTGTCTGCCCTTTCTAGAGCACACTGGTTAAGGCACTACTACCTGCTGTCAGAGGGAGGCCCTGCTCCTTGCAGAGGCTACAGGTGGAGGACGGGGCCTACCAAAAGGTGCTTTGCCCGAGGCCACTTCAACCTTAGAGCCAGTCCTGGTTAGAACTCTGAAGCTTGAATCCTTCCTTAAGAGTGATTCGTTCTCACCTCTTCTGGTGTGGATACTAGCGAACCGCTGGCTTCCTGACTAGCGCCGCTGTCCCTCACACTGCCGTCAGTACAGGGAAGCTCTTGGGAAGCCATCTTGACCTCAGTGATGAAATTCTGTCTCTCACTACAGTACTGCAGGACACTGTCCCTCCTCTCTTCAGGGAGGCCCTGCCACAGGTGGGAAACGGCTGTGGACACCACAGGAAGAGTAACGTCTTTGGGGCTCACGACCCCATTATCTACCAGCAGGTCTACTGTCTGTTTGTAAAAATGTAAGTATCTAGATAAGACAGGAAAGGAGATGGCTTTCAGAATGTGGTCTGGATGGCATCCAATAAATAGCACAGAGACCAACCAGGTGGTCCCTTTTGTGCCTCATATATTCGGTAGTAGCCAAGAGAAGGTGGCACAATTTAGGAAGCTGCCTCGTCCCAGGTCAGATTATTGTCTGTTCTAATGGTTAATAGATTTCTAGGAGGATCAAGCAGAGAGTGCTCTTTCCTGCTATCTGAACCTTTTTCTTCATCTTTTAAATGGAGTTAACCAAGGTCTGAACCTGGGACAGATGTTCTACACGCACAAGTGAACTAGCAACAGGGCAATGGGCCCTTCTCTTTGTACACCAAAGTATCAAGACAGGGAATCACTCTTTTTTACAGGCACCTTTCAATCATTGTCTTGCCCTGCATTTCTCCTGGTGACTGAACATACTGTACATGGTCTTGTTTTCAGTTGTGTTAAACATGTCACCCTATTCAGTACAGCGGTACCTCGGGTTACAGACACTTCAGGTTACAGACCCAGAAATAGTACCTCGGGTTAAGAATTTTGCTTCAGGATGAGAACAGAAATCGCACGATGGCGGCACGGCGGCAGCAGGAGGCCCCATTAGCTAAAGTGGGACCTCAGGTTAAGAACAGTTTCAGGTTAAGAACGGACCTCCAGAATGAATTAAGTTCTTAACCCGAGGTACCATTATTGTCTATTATGCCTGTTAACTCACTGGAGGTTTCCCTAAATTATGATTTAGGGTAGGTGGGTGCATGGAAGGGGAGGAGAGAATGGGTTGATTTCTTGTGTTGCCCAACTATATAGCCATAGTACATAGAACCATAGTTGGAAGGGACCCCAAGGGTCATCAAGTCCAACCCCCAGGAATATAGGAATCTTTCACACAACGTGGGGCTCAAACCCATGACCCAGAGATTTAACTTTCTCATGCTCTACCAGCTGAGCTATCCAACCACTAAAAGGGAAGGTCACAACTGTGTCACGTCTGATGACAGAACCAATTACAGGAGGAGAACCAGTAACGTAAAGAGCACACACGTGCTTGCCCTATTATTGCACAGGAACAGCCAGTTATTCGCTGTTGTCGTGACAGACCTGGTCAGACTTGCTCTAAGGAGTATCACTGAAGGTGGGAAGGGAGGGAGCAGAAACCACAGAAGGAGTTGTATAGGTTTTGTGAGGAGTAAAGTACTTATTTTGCTGGCTAAAACTTCTGCAGACGGTCAAAGAACTCAGTATCTGGTAATTAGAAAAGGCCACAATAAAGTGTAGGAGAGAAGCAGGCTTGCGCCACCTGCTGGCCAAGCTGGAATGATACCCCTATTTCAGCCTGACCCTCAAAAGAGAATTGCAGAATTATAGTGCAGAATTATAACATTATAGCATTATATATAGCATTATAACAGCAATAAGAAGATAAAGTCATCACAAATGTGCATCAAGCTAGGTCTTAGCTTGTCATTTGTATGAACAAAACATTATCCCAAGCTTGTACGGGATATGGGGGGAGGGGTGTGTGTGTTCTACAGTGCTCAAGCCATTTAAACTATTCTGTTGACTATGACAGATGTGAGCAAACATTTCCTCTACTCATAGGGGAAAAGAATTTTCTAAAAGCTGCAAAGAAATTTTATATTTCTAAAATACAACAATGACAATATAAAAAAATGCACAATACATAATAAGAACAAAGACAACCCAATAATTTCCCCTATACAAAGGTAACCAATCACTCCAGCAGAATTTCCGCAGGGTAGTTTCTCTCATTAGGGAGCCCTATGAAGGGAGAAGTCAGACCCACAGAAATCGCCCTATCCTGCAGCTATCGGTGTCTTTCTTGTATCAGGCAAGGACTCAGAAAATTCCGTCGTCTGTAACGTTAGCCGGTGGGTTATTCCAAAGGGAGAAACAATGGAAAATCTTCACATACCGCTCAAACTCCATGAGGTCAGGAGAAGAGGCAGCCGGCGACTGCGTCAGCCTCAGAGTCACATCCTCCCCTACGGAGGTCTTTTCGTGTTCCTGAATCACGTACCAGACGGTAGCGCCACTCTGACTCGCAGAATTTGAAGGAGGGGATGCAGCAGTACTAGAAGCAAGAAAGGAAAGCTAGAAAATATTTAGGGGTGAGAGATTGACTGGCTGTGGATTTTATCCAGTCACAGCGGACCCACTGAAATGAATCACCCTAGATAATTTTAGTTTGTTAACTTCAATAGGTCAGCTCTGAGTAAAACTTAATTGGACACAAGCTTTTATTATGAGCAGCTACTTTTTTTCCAAATAACTTGCCAGGCTACCCAAATCATGTTAAGAGAAGGATGACATTGGCAGAGAGAAGCAAATGTAAGAGGAGTTTGGGTCTGGTGCTGATAGGACGCTACAAAATGAGCTGCTTTTAAGGGTTGGCTCAGCCTGCTCTACAATACAGTGGTACATTGGTTTACAAACTTCATTCGTTCCGGAAGTCTGTTCTTAAACCAAAGCGTTCTTAAACCAAGGCGTGCTTTCCCATAGCAGCGGGGGACTCAATTTACAAATGGAACACACTCAACAGGAAGCAGAACATGTTCTGCTTCCGAGGCAAAGTTCACAAACCATAACACCTACTTCTGGGTTTGCAGCGTTTTTAATCCAAGCTGTTCATAAACAAAGCTGTTCTTAAACCAAGGTACCACTGTAATTTTTCTACTTGTTTGTTTCTATAGCCTGAAACTGTATGTACATACACAACTCGCAAGGCAGAAGCAGTTTATCCTCCTGAAGCTTGCAAAAAAGGTTTTCTGAGTTGCTTAAAGGGGACAAATTCAGTACTGTACATCCATATCTTTCGGTGACTTACCTGTGATTGTTGAAGTACATTTTGACATATTCTTCCTTTACTTCCTCCAAGCTCGATGGATGGCCATCCTCCAGATTTAAAACCTCTGTTGCCAGAAGAATGAGCACCCATCAACAAAGGGGCATATTCTGAAGTTCTCTCACTCCAGGCCCATTTCAAGGAAATGATGTGGGTAAATGGCTTCATAAGTTACCAACAAGATATTTTTTTTTAAAAAAAAATCCTCATCCTATTTTTTTATGCTCAAAACACCTTACAATAAAAAAAAATCACAATATATATCACAATGTAAAAACCAAGGGAAAAGCACAGTAAAACGAAATAAGCAATAGAACTGTAAATTCCAGAAGGAAATACAATCAAGTTAGCAAGCCAGAGAAGACGGGGCCTATGAGGGACCACAGAAAAATCCTGCAATTTTATTTTGGAAGGGGCCATGCAGAAGGCTCAGTCCCCAGCATGAAAGGAGCAGATAGCACAGGTGATGTGAAAGGAACTCTGCCCAAGCCTCCGGAGAGCCACTGCCAGTTAAAGTAGACAACAGTGGGTCAGATGGACAAATATCCTGACTGCAGGGAAAGAGGGAAGTTAGCCTGGGAAAAAGTGACAACATCAAAGGTTAATTAGTAATCTTCAAGCCTGAGCACAGATTAAAACTGAGGTCTCTCCAGTCCAAATCTAGCATGCCTTCTGCATTTACTGGAACACACTGAGGGACAAAATAAATATGACTTAATCACATAGTTCAGGGGTCAGCAATCTTTTTCAGCAGAGGGCCGGTTCACTGCCCCTCAGACCTTGTTGGGGGCCGGACTATATTTTGAAAAAAAATATGAACGAATTCCTATGCTCCACAAATAACCCAGAGATGCATTTTAAATAAAAGGACACATTCTACTCATGTAAAAACACACTGATTCCTGGACCGTCCACGGGCCGCATTTAGAAGGCGATTGGGCTGCATTCGGCCCCCGGGCCTTAGTTTGGGGACCCCTGACATGGTTCATCCTTGAGTGCAAGCTCCTCCCCCATAATAAATTGCAGGGGGCAGGAGGTGTGAGCTAGAATGAGACCTTGGCATGGAGGCCAGGGGGCTTTTAACCCATCGCCCAGATGTACTGTAAGAAGGCAGCAATTTCCATTCCAAACTATTTTTTATCACAACTGATGTTGCTTCTGTTCCACTGCAGAATGGTTTCTGCCAAATGGCACATTATTTGTCTCACTGTCTGCTATTTAATGTAATTAGTTGCGTAAATTATGAATCTGAAATAATTAATGATGTAATCCTTCCTAGGCCATTCATTTCAATGTAAAGGAAAAGTCAGAACAATGTTTAAAATTAGGTCATTAATTAGGTATCAGTTGCAGACTAAAAAGAAGTGAATACCAATTGTAATTGCTGGATTGATTTCTGTTCTGCACTTTGGGACAAAAACACAAACAGTGGCAATTTCTGCTTCTGTTTCCATTAGAATTCTCCAGCATCCCTGGTTGAAGACATAGGTTTACCACCTCACCTACTACTGTATTTGTAAGAAGAACCAGGCTCAGGATGGTATGTCAGAAGGAACAAGAACCTCAGCCATCTGCAGGGACAGTTTACCTCTTTCCTACTGAAAATGTCCGGGAAAAGTTTATTCATATTTAAATGAGGTGTCATGGTGCTGGTACGATACCTTTCATCTTCAGCAAGTTTTCCAAGGTTTTCTCCAGCTCCTGGATATAATTCTTAGCCTTGCATAAAACCTGACACTAAACAAAAACAGAGAACAGGCCCAATCTATCTGTGTTCTGAGCAGATTAACATTTTAATATGCCTTAGATTTTTCTGATCATTTTCTTGTTGCTGGCTAAACATCCATTTGAAGACTTCAAATACCGTACAAGGGATTATGAAAAGCAAAGGAAGACAGCACAGTAAATAAATACCCACCCTGTCAGGAAATGCATGGCCTTTCATGCAGATTGTTTTGACCTTTCCTCAAAACACATAAACAAAAGATGGATTCAGAAGCCAACATTCTCCTCCAACAGCTATCATTCTCAGAGTGGCTGAGTTTCTCTTCCCAGAAACTGTAGTTCTATGTGGGGAACTGGGGTCTCCTAACAACTCACAGCACTCCTGGGAACAAACTAGTTCCCAGGAGTCTTTGGGGGAAGCCATAGCTGATTAAAGAGGAACAATAGTGTTTAATAAATAGTGCAGATGGGCCCATAGGTGCTGATTCAGAGTTATTTCTATACCTTTGATGTGGTGTTATCTTGCTGAGAATATACTGTTTCCCGTAGGTTGTTGAAAAGTCCTGCCAAGGTAGCTCTGTTGCGTGCCTGAGACAACCGTCTTTTGCCCCCTTGCGACTTTGGATCCTGCAGATGTGTACGATACTTAGAAGTCACTCTAGCATATGGGGTGCTACAGTTTCCAGATGTCTCCATCAAAAGCTGTAAGACAATGCCATTCCACTGCTTAAAAAACAGCTTAATATCAGCACTGGCGAGTGCAACAAAGCAAACTGATTTTAAGCAACATGAGCCCCAGCACCCCTTACCTTGTTAACACCTGCTAAGTGCTAAAAGGATCGGAAAGTCACTGTAGGTTATCTATATCCATGTAATAAGGAAAAGAAGACCCATCCAGAAAAAAGAATATATAATAGGAAGTGCAAAGAGTATCCAAAGTGAAGCCCAAAATAGGAATGCACCTCAAGACAAAATGTGGATTATATTTTTAAAGCAGCCCATTTCAAAGCATTTTCAAACCAGCAAATTCAGGTTGTGTAATTAAAGATGATTTTAAGCTCTTGTGCAACAAACCTGTTTTCCTCCCACAACTGGACTTTTGTGATAAGGAAATTGTAAAGTGTGGGATGTTGTATAACCTCTCCACAACAAATCGGAACAAATGCTTGATAAAGAGCCCCCTGCAAACCTGTGCAAACAAATCAAGATTAATGCTCAATCTGGAAGTGACCTAGGTCAGGCTGTCATTTTAACTTGGGTTGACCAAACCAATGGTCTCTTGCTAGCCTCTGTTAAGCCTTAAAGACAGCTCTGAGTCCTTGTTATCCATTAGAGTTCCTAGGCCCTGTTCATGTCCTCTAACAAAAACCTGACACAAAGAAATTTAGCAGATGACACTTTCCCAGCACAGAAGCCTGGTTATTAAAAACAGAAGATAAGGTGGCAAACTTGTGTGTCTGCATTTCACTATGTCAGCCTGCAGGTGGAGTTCACCTGTGGGGAAAACAACAACACAATCTTTTATACAGAAAACTAGCAAGTCTAGGAGTAGATGAGGCAATACCAGTTTTTTAATGTTCATGAATTTTTTTATATTTTTGCAGAGTATTCAGTCACACAAAACTCTACCTGAAGAAATTCAGTCGGCACAGCTTTACCAATTTAGCTGCTGTTTCAGAGAAGTAAATTACACTTACATGTTAGCAACATGCCTGCACAGGGATTTGTACTTAGTCTGGCATTCTTAACCAATACATCAAATTGGTTCAAGAAACACCAGGGCCAGGCCAGAGGTAAACTGATAAGAAATCTGTTGTGCACTTTGACAATGTATGTCAAGCTGCTGTTGAAGAAACAGAATCGTGGTCAGGAAGAAAATAGTTACCCTATTACCAGAAGTCCCAGGTCCACTGTTTTAGCCAGACATCCTCTTGACGAATCTCTGCCAGATCCTTTAAGGCTGAAATTCTGCATGCTTATGTCTGACTGGACATCTGATTGGATTCAGTGGGACTTACTTAGTTCCAAATAAATATGCTTGGGATTAGGGTGCACATTTATTTTATATTACATCCCTCCAATCCTACTGAAATCCTAAAGTTTATCCTAGGATAAAACCAGCTGCAACTGAGGTGTGATTCATGGCTTATTCCTTCCTTTGCTGCCATTTTTTTTTAGTTCTGGAAATATATATAGAGAAAGGAATAAGGACTATGCTCCAAACAGCACTTAAAGTAAAGGTAAAGGTACCCCTGAACGTTAGGTCCAGTCGCAGACGACTGGGGTTGCGCCGCTCATCTCGCTCTATAGGCCAAAGGAGCCGGCGTTTGTCTGCAGACAGCTTCCGGTTCATGTAGCCAGCATGACTAAGCCACTTCTGGCAAACCAGAGCAACGCACGGAAACACTGTTTACCTTCCCACCGGAGTGGTACCTATTTATCTACTTGCACTGCATGCTTTCGAACTGCTAGGTGGGCAGGAGCTGGGACCAAACAATGGGAGTTCACCCCGTCACGGGGATTCGAATCGCTGACCTTCCGATCGGAAAGCCCAAGGCTCTGTGGTTTAGACCACTGCAAACAGCACTTAGAGATGCTATTTTATACAACAGAAGCAAATAATTCATTTTTGATATTTTGAATTAAAACAAACAGTGCTGCAGACTCCTGCCAAGTTCTGCAAATCTTGAGTGGAAAGAGTCTTGATATTTACATAACAGTCTGGTATCACCTGTTAATTATGTGTCAGTGGATTTCTTTTTCTCCTCCACAGCAATATATAGTTGACTCAGTTGACACTGAGTAACCACAGGATTGATCCCTCCCACTTGGTATTTTCAAGAGCACATTTAAATCCACTGTGACATTTTTCAAATGCAGATTTACATCTGAGTAAACATATTTAGAAGAAATTTGTTTTTAAGGTTTGTGGAAGGCCGTAGCTCATTGGTAGCAGACCACCTGCCTTACTTCAAAAGCTCCCAGGATTCCTGGCATCACCCAGCGGGCACTGGGAATTTGTCTGAAACCCTGGAGAGCTGCAGTTCATATAGATAGAATACTGACAGCAAATTTCAACTACAATAGTTCGTTACTGTCTCAAACCAGCTTTTCCATTATTTTTAAAAATCCACTTTCCCAACTGACTTCGGGGTGTGTGTGTGTGCTGTCTCTCCAACCACGGCGTTGCTTCTGAAAAATATCTACAATCCCCCTACCTGCCCCGCCCGTTTCCCCGCTACATTTCACCGCCTTTTTTCCCAGACACCGCTCTGCTTTAGGGGCGCTAACTCCTTCCCCACTTTATGCCCCCAGCCTCCCTCTGCCCCTTTGCAGACTCGGCCCTGGGATACGAGGGGAAGACGCTGCACGCCTCTTTGCAGAAGACGCCTCACGCAAACGATGCTTTTCAAGCAGCGCCTGCTCCTCCAGCTCACCTTGCGCCAAGCTAGCAGGCAGCAGCGCAGCTTTCGCAACACGCGCCCCTCGCGCGCCTTCCCGCTCTATATCTCCTCGCCCTAGCGCTAGCCGAGAGTCGCATAGCCAATCAGAGCGCAGGAGGCATAGCCAGCCGCCAATAGGAAAGCTCCGATGTCGAGCTGGCCGTTCTGGTAGCGGGGCTGGAAAAGGGCAACAAAAACGCGGGAAAGAAAAACGGGGGAGCGGCGGAAAAGGAGAAAGAGGCGAAGCGGGGACGGAGATTTGGGAAAGTGGGTGAAGCTGAGTGAGGGGACCGGGCAGGAAACAGTATTTACTCTTGTGTCGCTTAGGTATATGTTAGAATATAGTACTACATGGAACTGAAGTTGTTTACGCTTTGTACACCCATAGACACGCCTGCATCATTTGTGTTTCTGGTGCAGCGCCCGAGCCTTCAACCCAACAAAACCACACAGGCTCCTCTCTTTCAAAGGGAAACAAAAGCCAACGGGAGCCCGCCGCCCGCCAAACGCCGATTCTAGCAAAAAGCGGGGCTGGAGGAACCGAGGGAGGAGGCGGCGGCGGCAGCAGAGCGCCTCGGCGAGGGGCGGAGCGTGGCGGCGAGGGCGGCGCGCTGAGCTCGGAGCGTCCCTCCCTGTTCCCCGTGACCCGGCGGCGCGATGGCGGCTGCGGCGGAGCGCACCGATGAGCTGGTGCGGGAATATCTGCTCTTCCGCGGCTTCACGGCCACCTTGAAGCAGTTCGACGCGGAGATAAAGGCGGACAAAGAGAAGGGCTTCCGGGTGAGGGTTGCCCGGGAGGGAAGCCGGCGAGACCCGCTTGTGGATGGAGGGAAGGAAGGGCTGTGGGAGGAGGAGGGGAAAGAGGAATTGGGGTTAGCAGGTCCCGCCCGCCCCTCCTCTTTCCTTTTCCAATTTAACTCACGAACCTGCAAGGAGCAGCATTGCATTACGTGTGAAATGCTCCGCGCCTGGGATTTTGAGCGCCCTTGCCAGTGCTGCGTTGACACTTGCTGCCGCTGGCTAGATGGGCCTGGTGTTGTGGGCGGGTTGGTTTAGATGGCCTTTGGGTTCCTTAGCAGCTAGTCCAGCGTCCCCCTAATGGCTGCCTCGTGTAGCCCCTTGTAGCGGCAGCGGCACCCGTGCCTAAATTTAAGCAGGCCTCCCCCACCGGAGCTCTGGAGCAAGTGCAGGCTAGCAAGGGAGAGGAGAGAGCCTGAGTACTTCCCTTTTCCTCAGCTGAGTAACTGCAGTAGTCCTTACGCATCTGGAATTGGGAACAGGGTATCAACGAATATATATTTGGCATCAGAAGTAATACACAGTGTGTTTCCCTTTACATAAAGTTCTTGAATGGGGTTTCAGTAAATTCAGATATGTATAAAGCAGTACCCAACACATTGCACTTGACCTAGATAATTTGAATAATATTCTCTTGAATTCCACAGAGGAGAGTTCTAACTGGTCTTTCTCTCCCCTCTTCTAATAGTACCCCATTAGAACTCTTCTTTTTCTCCCCTCCTCTTGTCTGAGTCTTCTGACCAACCTGGGCTAATTTAAATTTTGCTGCTGACTTGCACTGTCTATATTCAGTATAGCTGCAGGCTAAGAAGGGATGTTGGCATGTGATAATGAGCACACTTGAAGTTTTTCACACTGAAAAGGATGCATGTGATTCAGCTGATGGGCGATGCTTTCTTCAGGGGTTGGCTGTGTGCTGAGTTCCCCAAAGGGAACTCAGATTCACTTCTGAGCCTGCTGTGTGTATACCTCACATATGACTTCAGGTATAGGGCATGTGAGTTTGTTTTGAAGGAAATGGCCTTGTGCTCAAAATTTGCCTAGGGGCTAGTGGTTGCTCATCCCGAAAATAGAACAGTTCTGTCTGAACTGATTGGAGCAATCCCCACACCCCACACTTCATTTTTTTCAGCTGCAACTCTATATAATGGGAATAATAGTCCCCTACCTTACAAGACTGAGAATGTAAATGATAAAAGGATTGCATGTGAAGTCCTAGTATCAATACAGATTGTTTTCCATTCCAATGCAGTGTTTCAAATCATAATTTCATATGTGATTAAAATTATGCATATACTGTATATGAATTGTTACATTGCATTATGACCCTTCTGCGAGGGTATATTAAGAATGGCCAGCTTTTATTGCTAAGTCCATCCTTCCTTTTTTTGGTGAGGGGGTCTTTTGCCACTTCCTCAATTCCTCCAGAACATGAAACCCCACCACCTCCCCTATTCATATAATGCTTTTGTTTTGATGTTAAAACTGCCTGTCACATTGGTATATTTCCAGTTAAGCTTGTTGGGAAGTGCCATCTCTACATTTGGTTTTTGTTAGTTTTCCTCATCTTTTTGTCTTCTTCATTCTGTTCCCCTTGATTCAAGCAACCTGAGTAACTAGCCAATCTCATTTAGAGTTTTGCCTTGTGGAAGCAATAAACTGGGAAGATAGAACATTGACCTAGATTAGCCTCTCCAACCTGGTGCCCTCTAGGTATTCTTGGACTTCAACTCCCATCAGCCCCAGCCAGCATCACTGGGGGTTGGGGATTATGGGAGGTGTAGTCCAGTGACACCTGCAGAGCAGCAGGTTGAGGAAGGCTGTGTTAGATAGACAATGGGACGTTGATGGATGCAGCACAATAATTCTTACTGGGCCTGCTGAGAAATGACAGTGCCAAGGATGACTTTAGCCTGGTTTTGAAAGAAGTTAGCGATGTTTTGTTGAAACCAGCTTCCTTGTTTTCAGTGAGTCTCCAAAAACTGAGTGATAAAAGTTCCATCTGGGTGTGACAAAACTGGAAATATCAGTCAAGCATACATTTATAGCCTCTTTTCAAGCCTAGCTGCTGTAACAGAAGGGAACATCTGCCTGGAAAATCTTGGCAAAGAAAGCAAGACTTTGATTCTTTCTACTCTCCTTCCACCCCCCACCCACATGTCAGTACACAGTATCATAGAAGCTATGCTTTGTTTATATCAGAGGTGGGGGACATGTGGCCCTCCAAATATTGTTGGATTCCAGCTGGCTAGGGCTGATGTTGTCCAATATAATGGAGGGCATTGAGTTGGTGAGGGCTGTCCAAGAGGCTGTTCTACAAACGGGTTTACAGACTTACTGCTTTGGAATGATGTTACTAGGTCCTGCAGCACTGCCAGTGACTCAGAGGCACTGCTAGTGGCTCTTCTCTTATCAATTGACACTTTGTTGTGATTGACAAAGAGTTGGGAAGGGAAAGGAATTCCCCATTTGAGGCTCATAACTGATGCAGGGTGTGTAACCTGACCTTGTTTCCAGAGTTTTATGTGTGGTTTTTGTTATGCCTTTTGGTGACGGAAGCTGACAGTTACATGGGAGAGAACTAACTGGGTTTTTTGGGTTCTGTGCTGTTTCTTCAGGTAGATAAGATAGTGGACCAGCTTCTGCAGTTCGTTCATAGCTATGATCTGGCTGCCCTTCGGGAGTACTGGAGCTACCTCGACAGGCGCCTTTTCAGTCGATTGGAGGATATGTACCGACCTACCGTGAACAAGCTGAAAATTAGTTTATACCGCTACTACCTCGTTCATACTGTGCAGGTTTGTGTCAAGCCGGTAGCCTTTCTTCAAAATACAATTGCTTTGTTTTAAGAGTGAATATGTTGCCTTATCTAATAAAATGCTGCATGCATCCTCCTTCTCTAGCAGGTGTGCTATTAGGTAGGAAAAAGGACTCCTATCACCCTGCTGGGTCCAGAACAGAAACCAATATTTGCAGCTGCCAGAGCAGCATTAAAATTTGTAATCTGAGCCCCTTTTCTGTTTTCTGTATTTTAGACAAACAGGAATGACAAGACACAGGAATTCTTTCTCAAACAAGCCTCTGAACTTCAGAACCAAGCTGAGTGGAAGGACTGGTTTGTTCTACCTTTCATCACCAATCCAGATGCAAATCCTACTTTTGCCACATATTTTTCCCGCCAGTGGGCAGACACTTTCATTGTTTCTCTGCACAACTTCCTCAGTGTCTTATTTCAGTGTATGCATATCCTTCCTAGATGTGAAAAAGTAGTTTTAATTATGAAACAGCTTCATCCTTTGTTCTCTCTCCCTTTCTCTTGCTGTCATGTTAGAGAGTGGTAATCAGCTTTCTGCCATGTGTGTTATGGAGCAACGGTGTGGCTTGTTAGTCTGGTCCATCTATTTCATCTACAACTTATGGATTTATATCTTTTGTTCTTTCGGCAGATCACCGTCCTCAACCCCACTTTATCAAAATTGCATACTAAGGCCAAACGTAATGCTAGAGTATTTTATTCTGGACTGTAGCCCACAAAACTGACATGTCATAACTAGACCAACTGGGCAAGAGACCTGCAGTCATTTGTCAGCATTATGCTACTTCTTTGCAGCTCAAGCATTTTCTCGATAGTGTTTCAAGCCACAGGCAGGTGATGGTAGCAGCCAGTTGTGTTTTTTTCTGTTCTGGATAATATATATTCCTCCATCTTCTTCCACCCCAGATAACTAATAAATATAAATCCCTGAGTAGTGGGGATGCCAAGTGAGGAGTGAGATAAATAGGATTTAAGAAAAAAAAAGATAATAATAGAAGTAGCATCAATGGGCAAGATCATGCAACTCACTGAATCTCACAAACTACCATGTTTCTAGGGACACTCTTAAAACTTGTTTGGTGCTGCCTTTGGTGGTCAAGGTGTTAAGAAATGGATTGATTCAAACTGCCTTTTCTATTGTTGAAAACCAAAACAGCTGTAAAAGTGGCATCACTCTCCAGATGGCTAGCTTGGTTAGTCTGTTGCAGTGGAATTTATTTGTTTATGTTATTAAATTTATATACCACTTGGAACAAAAAATCAGTAAAAATAGCTACTTTAAACATTAAAAAAATAGTTAAAATCAATGATAAGCTACAAAGTAAAATACATGCCAACATCCTACATATTTAGGTAGGTTTGTCATAATGTTATGCCATAAAAGGTGTGTTAGTCTTCAAGGTGCCACAAAACAACTGGTACCCTTCAAAACATCTAGAAAGCATTCGGTAGGGAAGTCTGCTTTAAAGGAAGGACTTCCATTCTTGCTTTAAGTTTTTCACCCTTAACCTTTGTTACCTGTACCAGTAATCTTGAACTTTGAGACAGAATGTCAGAGAAGTTGTTTCCTGCAAGAAGAAAATGAAATTCTGCGTCAAAAGGTGAGAATGTCAGTTCTCGAATTCTCTTATGTACAAAAACTGGAGAACACACGTTTAAACTTTCAATTGAGCTATTGACTCAGAGCCAATAAATAGTGTGCGGTATAAACTGTTGCATTATATAAACAAGGGGTCGGCAAGGTTTACCTCGCCTGGGCCGGTTCACTCCAGCAGGGATCCCTCCGTGGGCTGAATCGTGTGTGTGTGCCTGCGATTTCCAGCGTCTGCGCAGACACGATTTCCGGTGCCGCGGAAGTGATTCCCTGTGCCGCGCTGCGCTGGTTTAGTGCAGTGCATGGGGACTTGCCGAGTGGGTGGCTTGGTTTGGGGGCGGCTCGTGGGCCAGTGAAACGACCCCCGTGGGCCGCTTGTGGCCCATGGGCTTTAGGTTGCTGACCCCTGATGTAAACTTTGCATGGAACCTGCAATTCATCTCTCTGTTCTCCCTATAACCCCACTTTTTCAGCTGTTTGCCTTGCAAGCAGAATACTTCCAAATAAAGAAAGAGGAGCAGCAGCAGCAGGAAGAGGAGGAAGAGCTGATTCTCCACCACAAGCTTCCTTCCTATGTGACCAACATGGACCATCTGGGGGACTCAGAGCTGTGAGTCTGTATGTGAGAGGCCAGGACAAATGGCTGCATGATTGGATGGTAGAGGCAGATCTTGGCCCTTTTGCCGTTGGTCACTTGCTGGCAAACTTGGACAAGCAGCTTCGGAGGAATGCATATTCATTCAGAAAGATCCACAAAGATTTGAGAATGGTTGGGTGTTTTCTCTCTCCCCTGCTCCCAGGTCTTGCAGAACCAATTGGCTGGCCTCTTCCTTTAAAAAAACAACAACAACCACACTTAACGGAACAGTCTCTTTATAGGAGTTTTCTTTCAGAGCTTCATAACTTTAAGTTACTTTTAAATGTCCTTTGGTTTAAAATGTGGGAAATCTCATCCTGCGGTTGAGCATCATGCATCTTGCTTAATCTATGGAGCTCCCTTAGTGGCTTTACTTAGTTTATTTGCCTTAGTTGGACCTTCCACCCATGTCTGGGACTGTCCACTAAGGTTTGCTGCAGGCTCTGTTCCCTTGCAGCCATTCCTAACATAGCTGTATAGTCCAAGAGCTGCAATTAATTCAGAGGTGACTTCTTGTTTAACTCTAGCAAATGGAAGTTCCCTTATGGCCCCAGTCCTGAGCTGGGGAGGAAGACGTATAGAAATCCCTGCTGTTATTGCTGTGACACACAGCATGATGATGATAGTGGGGCTTTTTTGAACATGTCTCTGTCTAATGCACCTGATGCTGAGGTTTTTGGGTTTTCTGCCTTTTTTCTAGTGACATGGCATGCAACCAAAGAAGCCCTGCTCACTCTCTGCAGACCCGAGGGGGGTTCCTGTCGTCTCTGCTGTCTCAGAGCAAAAAGGGCTCCTCTAGAACAACAGGATCCAACTCGGCACAGACTGGCGTGGCATTGGTGGGCAAGAAAGAGCAATCAAACCACCAGGTGAGGTACCGTAAGAGCAGCCAGGCTAACACCTGTGTTTAGAGCCAGGCTGGATGTCTGCTGTGTTGATCTTAGGACTGATTTACAGGCTGCTCTTTTGCATTTACATGAAGGTAATGTGCTTATTTCATTTTTAAACCACCTTTCATCAAGGAAAATCCCAGGGTAGTTGATTAAATAGCTGATTGAAGCAATAACATTTACTATGCCGTCAATAGAACCATTAATAAACGTTAAAGGTTTAAATAAGTATGGCAGTGGGCATCGCAGTTACAGTGGGCTTTGAGAACATCAGTTTTCCCCAAAGGCCTGGGTGAAAAGAATAATCTGTTAAGATACCTCTGAAAACCCAGCAATGAAGGTGGTGACTCCATATTAATCCGCATGTTGATGGTAACCTGCTCCTGGCAGGTTCTTGTATTTTGCACCTTGTCCAAGGATAGTGACTGGGATATACTGAGGACCTACATCCAACAGCCTCTTCTCAATAACCTTTATTGAAATCTGAAGTTAAATACAGCAGCCCTAGGAGGTGCACAGGCTCTTAGATCAACCGAAATAAGTCACAGCTGGTGCTTCTAGGTGGCACGGGGGTGTTCCCCTTCTCAAATCACTGAATTCTTCTGCTGTTTCCAAGTTGGGTGGTGGGGTAACGTGCAAGGGACACAGAACCAGTCGCCTGAAAGGATTCTCACAAGTGATGTTCCTAGATGTGTTACGTACCAGAAATCTCAGCTTAGGCACAGTATCTGGGAGAGCCAAAACTTGAGTAGTCTTCTCTTTGCCTTCCAGAGCACCAAAGGAAAGGAGGCAGCCACTGCCTGCAAGGAAACAAAAAGTCACTTCAGTAGCCCGGTGGCAGCAGAGTCGAACTTCTTACAGCAGCGTCAGAGGCGCCTGCAGGATCATGGGAAGGAAAGGAAAGAACTTTTAACTAAAACAGCTTCCCAGGTGTGGACCGGTGTGTCTCTGATGGGTTAGAGAATGGGATGAAGTCTTCTCTGTATTTCTGTGTGCAGTAAATCACATGCAGGCAGTCTAGTAATAGTCAGGCTGATGATTTGTCTAAGCAATGCAGATCCATGTGTGCCTGAGCAGATAATTACGTACTGTGCTGATTTTTTAAAATGAGAGTCTCATGTTTGGATCAAGCAGCGGATAGAGAATAAGAATTGTTTCCTTTACTTAGTGACATCCTCACTTGTCGACTAAGTTGGGGACAAAGGGGGTCTCCTTAACCCCCTTCCCCTCCTCCTGAATAAACAGCAACACTATATTGAATAGAGTTCTTCCCTTTGGCACATCAGCTGCTGTTCTCTGGTTTGTGGCTCTTGCACGTGGGAGTGAATCTTTGGCACAACCTTTCTTGCTGTTGACTCTAGGAAGCATGAGGCTAAAAAGAACTTTGTCTTTGTTCTCTGCCTGTTTGCTAGGGAGAAATGACACAATGTGCACAGAGATGTATCCCTGGCTCCTGTCTAAATGAAAGCTCCTGTGGGCTGGAATAGGCCCCAGTCCTTCATTTGCCTATAGAAACAGGAGGGAGCTTGCTTGCAATCATATATCTTATCTCCAAACCTCTTGGCTGTCTGAATGGAGTGGGTTCCCATTTGATGAAGGCATTTTCATTCAGAGCATTGACCTCTCATGGCAGTGGCTGTGCATAAGCAAGTGACAAACTGATCTTGTGGCATATAGGTGTCTTGTGTCTAGGAGAGAGGTCTCACTGTGCCAGCAGCACAGAAATTAAATACCCTTCAAACTGAATTTTTAAAAAAAGAATCCTTAGCTGCCATTTTTAGGGAGCTTTCCACTGGGACCCTAAGATTTCTTTCCTGGGTCGTTAAGAGCTACTTTAGACCCCACTTTTTTTGTAACCGAATGCAGGGCATATACTTTTTGTTTCAATGGAGATGAATGACTGAATCTAACTGCCCATTCTCTTGCAAAGAAACCACATTTGAAGATACTTATTTGGACGGTTTTGGAGTTCCTTGGTCTGCTCTCACTATCCTGAATAATTTTGTGTTGCAAACAATCCCAACTGCAGATTATTTGATAAGGTTAAAAAACACTGGCCCCAGCACAGTTCTTATTGCATGCTTCCTCCCATATTGGAAACCATCTGATCAGTTCTGCCTTCTGTTTCCTTCATCGGTTACTGCTCTGTAAACAGGCCCAGCCTGCTTCATTTCCTGTTTGGATTTCTTTGTGTGCTGACTTTGCTGAAAAGGGAACATGTCTGCCTCTGCTTGGCATTTTCCACTTTCTGTGTGTTGCTTTGTATGTGTATTAATATTGCTGAGGAGCCCCTGGTTACCAACCAAAAGTTAAAAGATGCAGCCTTTGTCTTGCATTTTGTATTTGCCTGCCTCTCTTAACGCCCCAGCTAATGGCAGGGATTCATGGAGAGCTTTTTTCAGATATGGCAAATTATCCAAGTATATTAGTGTGAACTCCATGTACTGATGCCCCTCTGCTTTCCACGATAGTGTGGAGAAGGATACTGGATTGAAAGCTCCAGACTGTGGGAGGTAGATGCTGCCCTCCCCTGAATTTCATAGGCAGGGCCTTTCCCCCAAGGCTGGTTTCTCTGCAAGTGGGTGGAACATTCAGAAAGTGAACAACAGATGCCTGTCTATGGAAAGTGGTTACTGCTACTTGCAACATGCCTGGATGCATTTTAGCTGCTGGCATGATGCAAAGCTCTGCCTTTGTTACCTAAAACTCTGTACTCACTGAGCACCCACTGAGATGGACATGAGTAGCTTAACTGATTTTCCTGGCTTGCTGTACTATATGCAGGGTCCTTCTCTTGGTTTAGGGGCAGAATGTTGACAGGAAGATGGAGGCTAGTGCCACTGAAACAGACCCTACCCCTGAGCTGCATGCTGAGCAAGCAGAAACCCTGACCAAAGCTTTCGGGTCCAGCATAGATGCTGGAGGCATCAGGCAGGAGCAGCCATTCATTGTCCTGAGCCAGGAGGAATACGGAGAACACCACTCATCCATCATGCATTGCCGGTAAGGGGTACTCCCCCTTGGGGGAAGGAGAGGGTGGCGGTCAGGGAGCCACCACTCTTCAGTGGACTGTGTTCCAGACATGCAGTTGTGGGGTCTGAGCTTGGCTGTGGCCTTGGCATTCCCCAGCCTCTCAGCTTCTGTTCCTTATCTGTGATATGTAGGCTGTGACTTTGACATTTTGTAGGGATTGCAAAGGGCTCTACATGTTTAAAGTACTATTTTAATGATAGTGCTGGCATAGTTTGTATGAAACGTGGCAGAGAAAATCTTGAGGAAGCTGTAATCATGGGGGTTGGAAAGGACCATTGGATAACTTCCTTCTGTGCTTAGGGTTGACTGCTCTGGTCGAAGAGTGGCCAGTTTGGATGTGGACGGAGTCATCAAGGTGTGGTCTTTCAACCCCATCATGCAAACGAAAGCATCTTCCATTTCCAAGTCTCCCCTGCTTTCCCTAGAATGGGCGACCAAACGGGACAGGCTGGTGAGTAGCTGGGCTTGGTGCAACAGGGAACATCTGGAACTGCTGCTGAAGCATCTGTAACTACTGTATCCTAGATTCAACCTCTGACTAGTCTTAGATATCCCGAGGCCTAAACTGTATTTATTGCATGGTACTTCCTGAGGGCAATATATCCTTTCCCATGACTGCTCAGCACAGTTGATCGTTCTTCTATGAACCAAGTAGGTTTCACATGGCTCTTTCCAGATTCTGGTAGACGCAAAGACTTCATAGCATGATTGACCACAGGATGAGAGACTGTACAAAGGAGAACCACAATCTTTACTAATTTCCTAATTGTCACCAGGGCCTCAGCCATTTCCACTCACTGCATCCTTGTAATCTGTTCCTTCTAATTTGATGCTCTGTCTTTTTTTCCTTTTTGGTCTTTTTGTTGGCTGCCCTTTCTTTCCTCCTGGAGAAAAATGGAGCAGACCAAGTGCTGGGTGGAGAGAGATGCGAGACTTTTAGACTTTGGTCATTTGTAGTCTCCCTTGAAGCATGTTCCTCACTGTATGCTCATTGTAGGTGCAACGGGTGATGGAAGGGTAGCAGTGACAGGGTGGAGGTGGGGGCAGCGAAAGGCTAAATAGAAATGGCTGCAAAAGTTTTGGGTAAGGTGGCTAGAGTGGAACTGGGGAAGTCGCCGCTTCCCAGCTCTTGATTAACATTCTCCTTGGTGCTGTGTTCCAGTTGTTGCTGGGTAGCGGAGTTGGGACTGTTCGTCTTTACGACACTGAAGCCAAGAAGAATCTTTGTGAAATCAGCATTGATGAAGACATGCCCAGGTAACCCTCTTGAGCAGAGTCTCTCTTACTTCACCTCTTGCAAAACTAGCCATTTGGTGTCCAAATCTCAAATGCATCCCTGTTTTGCGTGGCGATGCCCAGCTTGTGTTTCAGAGGCAGTGTTCACCTGTCCAGAGCTCACCAACACCCATTACATTAAGGCAACTGCTTGTTTGTGATTTGTAATACTCCTTTGCACATGTTAGTGGTACGCTGCTTCAGCACCATCTCTGGGTGCACACAGCTTCATTCATGCTGGATTGAGAGCAGTCTTATATGCTGTGATTTTTCAACACAGAATCAGTTTCCATGAACGAAAAAGACATATCAACAGAGTTCCATAGTTTGCATTCCATCTTAGGCAAGTGTGCAGAGCCCGCCGCCCCAATCTTCATCCAAACTTGGAGCTGCAGAGATGTGACAGAGGGTGGGATGGTGGTGCTTGGTTGTGCCTAGCAGTCCCCACCCTTTCCCCTCCTTCATGGTAAGAGAGACGGCCAGAGTGATTTGGCCACTACAAAGCTCCCGAAAGCCCCAACCATCTTTTCCTGCTCCAAACTTGGATCGCCCCTGACTTTTTGTGAAGGCAGAGCTTGAGAATTGGAGACAAACAGAAGATCCAAGTCTTTCCATCCACAATTTCTGGCTTGGACCCCTCCATGTACAGCACCATTCTGATGGAAGTACATGCCAGGCAGGGGGTTGTGGTTTTTTTTTAATTAAAAACAAACAAACATGCCTCCTGTTACACAGATTTTCTGTGTAGGGAAAATGCGAACTGGCCATTGATGGTTTGCATGTAAGCCACCTTTTTGAAACTCTTTTCCTCTGGATTTCTTTCAGACTGCACTAAATCCTGAGAAGCTTCCCCATACTTCTTGGAAAACATTAAACCTTTGATGCAAAGGGCACGGATTCTGTTCTCTGGTTGCTTTAAGTAACTGACCACACTTGCGGGATTTATATCTGCCCTAGTTTCCTGTTGTTGCTCTAAGCAATTGGTGTAGATGGTAGATGCCAACCTAGAGTGCTTTCTTCTCTTGCGGCTTCTCTCCCCCCCCCCACCTTTTTTTGGAACAGGCAGTATTGCTGCCCTGGGGCTTTTACCCCCTACATGTTCAAGGCAAGAGAACAAGAGTACAACTGCACCTTCCCTGGTATGAGTGTTCAGGAATTGGGGGGGGGGGGATCTGAGGCCTTCACTTTGCTCTAAGCTTTGGAGAAAGTGACTATCACAGGAGGCTTCTGCCTGATTCTTAGGAGCAGAGGGATTGCTAGTTCTTGATGAATCCTTGCCCTTCTCTTCATGTTTGGCCATGACTATCAAAATCTACTCTTCTTTGTTTGCACTCCTCACTCCGAAAACACCTCTCTGCCTCTTAACATCCAGAGGCCAAAGGAATAGAGAATAAAAGAAAGGGAACCGCCCATAGCCCCAATGCAGTGAGAGGCTTGTTTGGATGCATGGTTTTTACGGGTGTTGGGGTAGGGGCTGGACGAAAGTCGGATCAAAGCCAGGGCTGCTTTCCAGCCTGGCAGCTCATGGACTTCCTGTGCAGAGAGCCAGGGCTGACCGTGTGTGTGTCTGTTTCAGGATCCTCTCCCTCGCGTGCAGCCCAAGTGGTGCTTCTTTTGTGTGTTCAGCTGCCGCGTCTGGCCTTGGCAACCAGCTAGACCATGGAGCTCAAGATTCTGGAGGGAAAGGCATGAATCAAGTTCCAGGGAAACTGCTTCTATGGGACACTAAAACCATGAAGCAGCAGGTATGGTTGTGGCGTTTGCTTGAGCCCAAAGAGCAAAGGGGAGCGTTCACAGATAGGATGTTTGTGGCCCTCCAGCTTTTTGTTGGTCTAAAACTCCCTGAGCACTGGGAATGCTGGCTGGGTCATGATTAATGTTACATCCCAGTTGCCTTAATATTGATCTGTGCCAGTTATGAGCAGTTTAGTGAATGTTTGTTGTTGGCACCTTATTATAATGTCATAAAACTCCAGCTGAATTTTTAGGCTTTTCTCTGAAGTTGTCAGGAGTGTTCTGAATTGTGCCCTCACCCCATTCCCCATTTCTATAGTTCCACAGTCAGTCCTCCTTTCCATTCATGTGACTTTCCTAACTTGCCATCAGCTTGGTTGTGTTTTCCTGTTCTGGGCTCTGCTGCTTCCCCTACTCGCCCCCCCCCTTGTAGCATCTGCCCTTCCTTCCATCTCCTTGTGGTTTAGGCTGAGTTCCTTCTGCAGTTTGGTCTTATTCACCCATTGTGATGAGATCCCTTCCATCTTCCCTATGTTTCAGGGATTATTTTTTTTTAATGCTTGGACACACAACCAAAGAGGACCTCAGTTTCTCAAGAGTGTGGCTTCACTAGTGGAAGCAAAATAAACTAATGACACTCTCAGAATGGATCCAGTCTTCTTGCATTCCTGTGTGCTGGTTGTGATGGGTTGTGGCGGCCACTGGCAAGTGGGAGAGTTGGTGCCCACACAGGATTTTGCGGCAGAATTTTGAAGTTATTTTTTTCATGTAAAGGAGACATGCCTGAAGAAAGTTATGCATTTCTCTCCCAGGAGCATAAGAAAGGATATCCTTCCTTGTTTACCCAGAGTTATATTTAAGCTTCTCTATGGTGAGAAACAGTTCTCAGACTTCTGTGGTGAGAGGCAACAGTACAAGAAAGCCTCTGGGGGAAAGATGGACTGGATTGGTCAAAATGTCCCAAATTCCCTCTGGTGCAGAACTGAACAGGAGAGGGGAAACCCAGATGGAGTGAGTGTCCATTTGGTTGAGCAACCCAAGAGCTCTGAGTAATTGTTCCCCTGTGTGTCTGCTGTACAAGCAAAGTTTCTAGGGCAAAGGACACCTAACTAAGTTCTCTTTAACATTTTGTTTTGTTGTCTTTCTCAGCTCCAGTTTTCTCTTGAACCTGAGCCCATTGCTATAAACTGCACAGCCTTCAACCACAATGGGAATCTGCTGGTCACTGGAGCAGCGGATGGCATAATCCGTCTCTTTGGTAAATTGCCAGCCGGAAATACAACTTGGATTCCTGTAACACACCTGAGGCGGGACTGCGGCTCAAAGCACCCTGCCTCTGAAGGGCCAGAGGTTCCCTATCCCTGCCTGTAATGTCATAGCTTGGTGTATTCATCCTAAGCCCTTTTGGTCTGAGGATGTCAAATGGTTTTGGGGGGGCACCCACTGTGAAAGAAGAATGTGAGGTATCAAGACACCTGCTTCAGGCAGAAGTGCTGATATGCTGAGAGGAATTGACAGATGGGATTCTTTCCATGCTCAAAGCATTCTCAACACCTCTGGTCCTCCACACCACCTTCAGAGAGCCCTCATTCAGGAAGATGTGGGGCATAGTGAGACTGCTGGATCTTCAGCACCCCTTTGCCCTTCTTTGCAGATCATTGTGTGCAGCAAGAAATGGACACACACAGAATGTTCTGTGCAGTTTTCAGGGTGCTCCTTTGCCAACTAGATGGTCAGCCCTTCTTCTCTATGGGAGGCAGTGACTGGCCCAAGGTCACCCAGTGAGCTTCATGGGCCTAGTGGGGATTTGAGCCCCGGGTCTCCCAAGTCCTAGTCTACCACTTTAATCACCCAACTACACAGACATAGGGAAGAAACACTGTCCTTTTACCATTTTGGGAGCCTTTCCCCTGCTTCTTTAGAATTCTGTGAAAATTCGTTGTTAATTTTAAAAAAGCACACTTACTTAAAAATAACTCCCCACCCCACCCCTTTTATGTCCCCTTTCAGACATGCAGCAGCATGAATGTGCTATGAGTTGGAAGGCCCATGATGGGGAAGTCTACTCTGTTGAATTCAGTTATGACGAGAATGCTGTTTACAGCATTGGAGAAGATGGGAAGGTAGGTTCTAGGGAGACATGGGGTTGTATCGGTCTATTTTTTGCGTTTATCAGCGTGCTGCTTCTTTGACCACACATGGGGCTCTCCAAGCAGCTTACCATGAATGTGAAATAGCCAAATAAAGTCAGTAACCACATACAGGCATTCAGGTAAAAGCATTAAGAATCCATTAATGACAGTGACATCTGATTTGCATAATGCCACCCAGAAAGGATCCGGCGGCATGCTGCACCTTCTCAAGCAAGGTGGTGCACAAACCCCATGGAGGGGAAATGCTGGTGTCCTGAAGGCAGGAGCTACAGTGGCTGTGTTTTTCCTGGGTTTTTTTTTCTTGCCAGCTGTCATTTCTGTCTCCACAGCTGCAGATGCTACTGCACAGCCTCCTGGCATCTAACGCAGAGTCTCTTGTTCCCCACCCTAGTTTATTCAGTGGAACATTCACAAAAGCGGCTCCAAAGTGTCCGAATACGCTCTTCCCAGAGATGCCACCGGCCCCTTTGTGTTGTCTGGCTACAGTGGATACAAGCAGGTCCAGTTCCCACGTGGAAGGCTCTTCGCATTTGACTCGGAAGGAAACTACATGCTGACCTGTTCTTCCAATGGGGGTGTAATCTACAAGGTACTGGCTGCTAGTCACAAAGGTTATCTGCTACGTCCAGTATCAGAGGTAGCATTATGCCTCCTGGGGAACAATAGCAAGAGAGTGCTACTGCGGTCACATCCTGCTTGTGGGTTTTGCCAAGGCGTGTGACTGGTCATTGCTGGTGACATTTCTGCCTTCACATTTAGTGGGTGGGAGGCGGAGTTCTGCACCAATGGAATGATGCTTAGATATATATATTTCATAACGTTTATACACCGCTTGATTTTTTTTTTTTAAACACACCTTCAAAGCAGTTTACAAAAACAAACAAACCCAATAAAATTACCACTGAGAAAAAATAACAATAATTTAAAACTTTCAAGAAGTTAGAACAACAATAGACTTAAAAAAAAACTTGCAACTTTCTAAACATCCGAGTAGGCTTGTCTAACCAAAAATGCTTTTAGCAGGCATCAGAAAGAGTACAGTGAAGGCGCCTGCCTGATATCAATAGGCAGGGAGTTCCAAAGGGTAGGTGCAGCCACACTGAAAGATTGAGTTCTTACAACTTCAGAACAAGTATTATGTGGCACCAATTCTGCCTCTTGAAGTGGTTGAGTGGGCGCATATGGAGCAAGGCGATCTCAAATGTAAACTGGTCCCAAGCTGTTATGGACTTTTACAAATAGTATGGTACTGCGCAGGAGGCAGCAGGCCAGTGGAGGCTGACAGGGCTGAGCAGAGGGGCATGTCTGCCTAATTAAACTCCCCAGCCCCAGCAAAGGGGATTTGGGTTGCCTTGCCAGTGTCTGACTTCTTGGTTTCCTTGCCTTAAATATAGCTGTGTTGTTATGGGCTTCCCTGTTCTACCTACTGCATGTCCCCTGCAAGCTTTGACAATGCTAGTTCAAGATTTCTATGCTGTACTGCCCTTCAGGACTACTTCCCGTATTAGCCATTATGCCCTCAAGTTTAGCCACCGCCTTTTGAGAACCAGTGCAGCCCAAAATTTGACTTGGATAGAGACGTCAGAAACCTCAAATCCCACTTCTGCCCTGGCCCTGCTTGGTAGCCTAGGCAAAAGTCCTTTATTTGGGTCCAGATCCTAATATGTGTATAATATAGATGGTTGTGGCCTGGATCATAAGCTGCTAATCAGGTAGGTGAAAAAGATTTCACCTGCGAAAGATGATGGAAAATTCTAGTGGCGTCCATTGCAGCCCTCAAGTTGTCCAGTGATTGGCTATGCTGAATATCACTACCTCCTTTATAGAACTTCAGAGCACTATTCTGTTAAAAATGAGTGTGGTTTGTGCAGCTAGACTTATTAGATTTCAAACTGGTGTCAGGGATTGCTATCACAGAGGCTTGCTAAGTGTTGCTAAGTACGTTTCCGAGCACAATTCAAAGTGTTGGTGCTGACCTTTAAAGCCCTAAATGGCCTCGGTTCAGTATACCTGAAGGAGCGTCTCCACCCCCATCGTTCTGCCCAGACACTGAGGTCCAGGGCCGAGGGCCTTCTTGTGGTTCCCTCGCTATGAGAAGCCAAGTTACAGGGAACCAGGCAGAGGGCCTTCTCGGTAGTGGCACCCGCCCTATGGAATGCCCTCCCACCAGATGTCAAAGAGAAAACCAACTACCAGACTTTTAGGAGACATCTGAAAGCAGCCCTGTTTAGGGAAGCTTTTAATGTTTAATAGATTATTGTATTTTAACATTCTGTTGGAAGCCGCCCAGAGTGGATGGGAAAACCCAGCCAGATGGGCAGGGTATAAATAATAAATTATTATTATTATTATTATTATTATTATTATTATTATTATTATTATTATTATTGATGTATGCCTGCCTTTCTTCTCTTTCAGCTGAATAGTAACGACAAGGTCCTGGAGAGCTGCCTCTCCCTGGGGGGCCACAGGGCCCCGGTGGTCACTGTGGACTGGTGCACAGCGATGGATTGTGGGACCTGCCTCACTGCCTCCATGGATGGGAAGATCAAACTAACCACTTTACTTGCACAGAAGTCATAGAGGAAACTGTGCTGATAGGAAAGCACAAACTGTGAACTTTTTGGGGGAAAGATCAGTATTAGCCATCTAGATTCAGACTATTTTGGGCAGGAGATGCTGTTTAAACCACTCGGTCTTAATGTTGCTTTCTCCTCTAAGGTTGGAAACTTTTTTAAAGCTGATGCCAAACCACTGCCAGATAGGAGTTTCAGTTACAGCCGTTCCCCCTGAAATTAAGCGATGCTCTTAGCAGGCATGCACTGATCTACAAGCTCGCTCCAGTGACGACCAGCCCCGTTTCCCCCTTCTGGGTCTTCAACAGCACATGGCCATAAACCTCCAAGATTGTGCCAAGGTATACGATACCGACTTGTAAAGATCCCAACGGAAAACAGGGCCTGTGTGAAACCTTAACAGTATTCTGTGTCTGCTCCTGTGTTTCTTATTAAAAGCAAATGTTTTCATTGCATTTTCCCTGTGTGTGTTGCTTCTGTGGCTTTAAAAGAAACTTTATGGACCACGAGGGTCATTTAGCCTAACCTCTTTGTGGTGCATGGGGAGAGTAACACAGGTCTTAATCACAGGGTGATGTGGAAGGGAAACTCTTTAAGTTTCTGTAAAGCGTTTTACACTGAAGAAGCCTTTGGGTGAAGATCTTTGGGCGAAGGGGTGGAATACAGAATTAATAAATTTATAGAACCATACCCCTTCTCTCGAATGGGACGTGGGTGGCACTGTGGGTTAAACCAGAGGGCTTGCTGATCAGAAGGTTGGCGGTTCGAATCCCTGCGACGGGGTGAGCTCCTGTTGCTCTGTCCCAGCTCCTGCCCACCTAGCAGTTCAAAAGCACTTCAAAGTGCAAGTAGATAAATAGGTACCGCTCCAGTGGGAAGGTAAATGGCGTTTCTGTGCGCTGCTCTGGTTCGGCAGAAGCGGCTTAGTCATGCTGGCCACATGACCCGGAAACTACACCGGCTCCCTCGGCCAGTAACGCGAGATGAGCGCCGCAACCCCAGAGTTGGACACGACTGGACCTTGTTGTTGTTCAGTCGTTCAGTCGTGTCCAACCCCATGGACCAGAGCACGCCAGGCACGCCTATCCTCCACTGCCTCCCGCAGTTTGGCCAAACTCATGCCAGTCGCTTCGAGAACACTGTCCAACCATCTCATCCTCTGTCGTCCCCTTCTCCTTGTGCCCTCCATCTTTTCCAACATCAGGGTCTTTTCCAGGGAGTCTTCTCTTCTCATGAGGTGGCCAAAGTATTGGAGCCTCAACTTCAGGACCCCTTTACCTTTACCTTTACTTTACCCCTTCTCTCAAAGAGCAGTTTACTCCAGCAATAAAGTATTTCACTTAAGTAGATGCAGCTGCCATGAGATAAACAGGAGTGGTTTACTCTCCCCTGCTGTTGGTACTGCAGAGACTATATATGACGGCGCAAGTGAAGCTGCGGTAGCTCAGCGGATGCACAACCCGCCTTTGCTGCCTTCTCAGGTCCGTTTTGACTGCTGAGATTTTCGGAAATGCAGCTTCGGGCAGGAGGCGGAGCCTGGGAGAGAGATTCGCCCTCCATTGAAAGCTGCAAGGAGGGAGTTGTCAGCCAATGGAAGGAGAGGGAGGTGGAGCCGGTTGCTCCCGTGCAGCGGAAGAGACGCTTGTTCCCGGGCGGCGCTCGCGGGAAGCTGCAGTTCCAGGCAGGGAGTCGCGAAGTTTGCGCGCGCGGGGGGAGCCGCTTGTGCGGGAGTCCTTCCTGGCTGCAGTTCTTGGCGTCGGGTGCGAGGATGAGCGAGCAAGAGGAAGAAGCGTGATCTACAGAGGTGGTGAGCAACCCCCGGGGCCTGGCTTGAATGTTGAGGCTTCTTAGTAGAGTGCTTGTTGTTTGCAAAAGTTAAAAGAGTGGCCCACGGGACCCAACTCAGCGTTGCTCAGCTGGGAGTTAAACATGCAACTAAACATCCTTAGTAAAAAGTTGCCGGCCAAATACCTCTGGAAAGCTCTACGTTGTAGATGACACAGCGTGGTAGCACAGTAGTTGTCATCCCATTATTCTCCTACCTAAGCTCCTGAGAACAGTCTCTGAGGACTGAATATACGAACTGTTTATACACTGATAGTGACTGAGCGCTTGGACAACTGCGCAAATAAGGGGCGAATGAAAAGACAGCTTATTTGCCCTGAAATCATGTCTGCATTGAGTGTTTTGCATTGGGGAGGGGGCGCATTGCTTAATTCTTTTGCTACTGTGCTTCTCTCCTGCGGGACCTGCCCTGAAGCACAATTAGAAACAGGAGTCCTGTATAGGTAACAGGTCCCCACCGCTCTCTCTCCAGGCCTGCAACATGGTGTCATTGCATGTACTTCATACTTATAACTAAAATTTATCTGCTGCTAGATTACCCTTCATGGGAATTGGTGCTTGGGTGGCAAGAGTCCAGACCAGGGTTGGAGAACCCCTTTCAGCCTGAGGGCCACATTCCCTTCTGGACAGCTTTCCAGGGCCCGCAGGCCAGCTGTGGGCAGGACTGGAGAAAAAATTGGGCGGAGCAAGGGATGTCACATTTACCATAGGCTAGTTTCTACACTTATTCACACACCTGTTTGCCCCCAGTTCATACATTATCAGAGTTCAGGGACACCTTCCAGCCACCCCCTAGCCCCGAAAAGTGTGTGTGAAGTGATGGGTTTGACTTGGGAGAAACAGGTGCTGCCTGGGAAGAGATCCAAGGGCCAGACAGGCCTGGAGGGCCAGCTTCAGCCCCTAGGCTTGAGATTCCTCACCCACCCACCCCCCACCCCGGTTCAGACAAATCCCTTTCACAGGTTGCCAGAGGTATCTCTTGCCAGGACAATGATCTATGCAGAAATCTATGCAGGAAATTCCCCTTTCTCAGAGAACTTGCAGGAGTTGATTGAATGCCGCTCCAGGCAAACTTCCCATGTGCCCCTTGAGCAAATGGACGGGTTACTTCCGGGTTTGGCGGTTCACGCATGCGCAGATGTGTCAAATGACGTCACATGCATGCGCAGAAGCACCAAATCGCAACCTGCGCGTGCACAGAAGCGGCACTGCAGGTTGCAGACTGCTCATGGTGCGAACAGGGCTCCGGAACAGATCCCGTTCGCATCCAGAGGTACTACTGTAGTTGCCTGCGCTTTATTGTACAGTTGGTTTGATCAGGGATGTTAACAAAAAATAACAGTGAGAGTGTATTGTAAACGGTGTTGAGAGCTTCTTTTGTTGTTGTTTAGTCGTTTAGTTGTGTCCGACTCTTCGTGACTCCATGGACCAGAGCACGCCAGGCACTCCTGTCTTCCACTGCCTCCTGGAGAGCTTGTTACAGGGTTATAAATTTTAGCAAAACAAGAATAGCTGTGTCTTGCTTCTCTCTCTTTTTACATAAAACTAGTGCTCCTCTTTGTGCCCTGTCCTGAGCAACAGCTGCTGGACTTTCATAGTCCAGCCCCTTCCATGTCTCCTAGGTTTGCCTGCCTCTCTTCTTCCTGTCATCCCTGTTGATGTCATGAAATTAGAATGAGTAGACTACTGAACTGAGCCATTATATAACTTATTCTGTGATAATCAGAAAGCCCATTTATAAGCTCACTCCCCTTTCTTGTAGACGGCTCAATCACTGTTCCCTAATAAATAATATTAACTCTGCTGCAAAGGGATTCTCAGTTCCCATGTTGTGAAAGCTGTTCCCTGTCTTCTGGAACAGAAGGAAATGGGGTCTCCTGAAGCAGCTAAGAGGATCCTCCCAGCGTGGATGACAAAGAGGGTGACTGAGCCAGCACAGCAAGTAGGGATGAAGCCAAAGAGAAGGAAGAAGGCAGCTTTGGCAAAGTAAGTTGCTTTTGTGTTTCTTTTAAGCCAAGGAAGGTTGGGTTTCACCTTGGCCTCTACTTGGGTTTGGGCCCCACAAAAACTTATATGACTCTGAGGTTAAGAGCCTTGTGCTCTACCAACTGAGCTATCCCAGTCTTCCATCTAGACGTTTGACTTTCTCTGCATGTTAATGGGAAGGGCTGTAGCTCCGTGGTATGGCAGGTCCCAGGTTCGTTCCCTGGCATGTTGAGATAGGGCTGGGAGAACCCCGAAACCATGGAGATTTTGCTCCTAGCCAGTGTAGACAATGCTATGCTAATGGTCTGACGTAGTTTAAGGCAGTTTCCTCTATAAAACATGTTGGTGGCTCCCAAAGAAAGGCAGAATAACTGGCACACTGGCAGTCTTGTCTTTTTCCCCTCCATCATTAATGGGTTTGGAAAGCATTGCCTTATACACTTTGAACATGTTCAAGTTGTTTTGTGCCCAGTGATGGTAGCATTAGAGGTGGCAGGGAATAGAGCCTATTGCAGATTTTGGTGCCAGTGTTGCTATGGCAACAGCACTGACCATGCCGATTCAACTAGAAGCTTGTCTGCAGTCTTGTGTGAATTTAACACAATTAAAATTTAAAATGTGAATCTAACGCTGTATTGTTTTAACATTCGTTTGGGAGCCGCCCAGAGTGGCTGGGAAAGCCCAGCCAGATGGGTGGGGTACAAATAAATTATTATTTGTGGGCGTCAGCTGTGCTGCTTCCGTGTTCCAGTTGCTCGTAAATGTTTCGGTGCAGAAGCAGTCTGGCCCAGTCCCATCTCACCTGCTCCATTCTAAGTTTTCGTTAAGTCTGATTGCAGAAAATAAAAGTTTTGGTGTGTATGAGCATGTACTTTCCAAACTATCTTCTGTCTGGTTGATTTTAGATTTCATGAAACATTTTTTTGCTGTTGCAGATTTGAGACTATCTATTGTATGAATGAAGCTGAGCTAGTAGATGCAGCTCTTTGCATTATGGCTGAGGTGAGCACTGATGGGTATTTGCACCTTCACTCCCATCTGATGATTTTTGGCTGACCCTCTTCTGTTAATCCTTCTCTCAGTAGAATTGGCTGAGAGAATTACATTGTGACTGAAACGTAGTTTATATTTGCAGTTGTCCCCTTCTCTGACAAACACAGCAGTGGCTCCAGCCTGTTTGTTTGGCCATGGAGAATCACTTGAAATTTTGAAGTAAGGGACCAGGATTTTGAATGGACTCAACATTCACAATGAGCATGTATTCCTACTTCCCTGGGCTGGACATAAAAAATTATGCATTTATTCCATGCTAGGCAACTATGTACCCTGAATACGGGAGTGAATAGACTTTTGTGACCTCCATTTTTAGCTCCCTGCCCTTTTGCAGGCCAACTTTGACAGGAGAGTGTGGCCATGGACATTCACCATTATTTTTAAAAAATATTTGTAATGACAAGATATTGACCAACACACATTGGCACTTCCCATGCATCAGTTGATGCTCAGGGAAGGTCAATCCTGCTTTCTGTAGTTTAGGTATGCAATAGTTCCCTGCAGGTAACACTTTTGCATACCTGAACTAAGCAAGATTGAATGCCCCCATGTATCAACTGTTGTGCAGGGAGGTCAATTTTGGTTTCAGCTGCAAAAGCAGCTGATCTAGCTGCGACTCCAACTCCCCCACACTGGACATCTGATATGGTTTAGGGAAAATTGCCTGGTGGTCCAAATTTGGCCCAAGTGCTGAATGGAGGTTCTCCAAGAGATTGCTACCTAACATGCCAAAATGAGTACTTAACATTATTCTTTTACTTGTTAGAATTGCATGGCCAAGGAAGCTGAGACAACTTCATCAGATGAATCCCAAGAGCCTGAACAAATGCTGGAAAATCCTGTCTGCAGTTCAGTTAGTGGCAGCCACCAAGGCAGAAGAACCCCCAATGTTGGATCCAAACCCCCAAAGGAGTTGAAGGATTTAGGCTGCAGTGAGAAGACCAAATGTGAGCAGGAGGAGGAGGAGGATGCCTTAAAATATGTCCGGGAGATCTTCTTTACTTAACTTTAAAGCATAAGCAGATAATGCCTTATTTGAGACTGTGGCAATTTGGACACATGAAAGTCAGACAATTGGTTGCCTATCCCTGTTCTGTAAAGGATTGCTAAGCTAATGTTGGTGAAGCACTTAAAAAAAGGAGTACAGAACTGGTAGATAAGATAAAATGCTTCCAATGGGTATTTGTTCTGTTTTTAATAAGTCACACCGAGTAGTGTTTTAACAAAACTTTAATTTCCATATCTCTTGTATAAGTAACAAAGACTTTGGTTTGGCCACAAGACACTTGGAAAAAGTATTATTTGGCTACAATTGTATAATGTTAAGCTTCCCAAATGCTTTGTTTAAACTTAATAGGAACTGAAGGAAAAGAAAAACCTCCCAGCATCACATAGCAATATGGCTACACATCAGCATATATAATTAGAGAACGCTCCCACTTTTATCAGTCACTATCAGTATTCTCATGATAGCAGCAGCTAGGTGTCTGCAACGTGTGTTCAACCATACTTAAACAAATTATTTTGCAAACAACTAAACACAAAGGAAACCAGGAATCTTGCACATGGCAGAGATGGGAGGCCGTGACCCTGGAGTAAAATTCCCATAGTCCCTCCTATTAACCATGCTGCCTAGGACTGGTGGGAGTTGGCAGTCCGAACAAGAGGGCTGCAAGGTCCCCACCCCAAGCATAAAAGAAGCAGCAGCCCTGTGCACCGTTGCATTTGATTGATGGCATGAATAAATGGAATATTAGCAGCCATCACTACACAGGGAAGTGAAGTAATCCTGGCTCCTGTTCATTGAACCTGTCTTTGGTTGAAAGCTAGAAAATACACAACCACGTCCAACTTTAAACGCCTTTGATCAATACAAAAGTTTTTAAAGAACACTGTATATCACTTCCCCCCCCAAAAAACAAAACCCAAAACTTGTGCAACATTAGCATGGTAGTGGTAGAACAGCATGCTACAGTGGTAGTCTCAGCAGGGATGAAGATGCCTCTTCCTCTGATGAGGGTCACTCCGTCCTCAAGTTTTTGCTCGCATTACACGAGTTTGGAGAAAAGAAGCAGCAGGATAAGTCTCTTCAAAGCAGTGAGTGACTCATGCTGTACTTTACTTTCTCTAAATCTCAGCACAGATGAGAAAACTGCTCCTCTGCATATGGCAGAGGATGGGGCAATTGATGAACACAAATAATGACTAGGCTTGTAAGTCAAACCATGACTTGTGAGATACCTGTACTACTAGCTTATCTTCTATCAATATTTTTTCCCCTAAACAGTTTGGATGCCCAGCAAAATTTCAACACTGCCAAGCAGCAGTTAGCTACTGCTGACTTTTAGAGAGCCATGTATTGATCACACCTAAATGAGTGCTTGATTGAAGAAGGCACCAATCATGCAATCTCTCCCTCCCTCCCCCGGCACTTAATAAGATAGAGAGAGAAATATCTGTGTGTTAGGAATGCCAACTCTTCCCCCCAACATGCTCATCGTTCATGTGAGGGCTTGGAAAGGCATCAGGGTCAATGGATCCACTGATCTTTTAAATCCACTACAGCATTTGGTATCCCAGGCAGGAACTTCACATATTTACACAGGAAAGATTTGTCCTTTGGGTAGAGCATGCTTGCAATGTGCAAGGAACAGGACAATAAAGATCAAGTGGAGTAGCATCAAAATGTGAGCCCCAGCTAGGGCTACAAAAACCTCGCCAAATTCAGAGACCCTTATCCATGGCTCAGTGTGGAAGATGAACAAAGCGACACCAACGGGCAACATCAAGCTGCCAATGGCCAAAAAGATGCAGGCCAGTTTGAATCCATCTCTGTCTTTCAAGCACATGGCTTGCAAAACTATAGTGGCAACAAAGAGGCACAAGACTGGCGTAGAATATACACAGATCCTTGACAACACCAGCGCAACACTGTTGATGCCCACCTTCTCCAAGTTCTTGAAGCATTCCAGTTTTTCTGCTTCCTGGTCCCACCAGCAGAAGTTGTAAAAGCCAATTTTTCTGGTGGGAGAGTCCACAATATTCCCAGCTTTCCAGATGAGGGCGTAAAGCAGCAGAGTTACATAGCCAATTGCCAATAAGAGATTATTCAGGTAGAAAAGCCATGGGCTGAACCTTTGCCACTGCAGACCAGTGCTGGGCTTAGCAATGTCTTTCGAGCATGGCTGTTGTATTTTCATCCTGGCCACCTGGAAGGAGAAAAATAACAAGTTTCAGTTTCAAGAGGTCAAATCCCCACTTAGCCTAGCCCCAAAGCCCACTTGATATTGGGCCAGCCATATTCTCAGCCTGAGAGGATAAACAGTAGGGAAAGGTTGAAAGAGACCATGTATGCCACCCAGAGCTTTTTAGAAGATAAAACGTGTGGCTGGTTAAAATATAAGTGTAGGGACAGTCTGGACTGACAGGTGTATGGCGTGCAGGTGGTTTGCTAGTTCCCTTGGACTAATCACAGACTCTGTAAAAACCACAGGAGTAGGAAAAACAGGGAGAAGCTTTATAGTCACATCCTCCCAGCCGTCAACCCCCAACAAAAGAGTTGGGTCTCAAGGGGGTGAGCATCCCGAAAAACTCTGGCAATCCCATCCACCACTGACCCAAATGTGTTTTTAAGTATACACAATTTTGGCTTTGCGTGCTATCCCTGTAATCACCTGTAATTGATAACTCAGGATGCAACATCGAGAGGTTCTGTGCACAACTTATCTTCACACTGCTCAGCAGCATTTCCTGGTGGAGGGGTGGTGGTTGTATGATGGGAACAGCAGCTGGTGATTTAGCTTTCAAACAGCTACAAAAATGCTGCTACTGCAAGGAGTTCTCGGTCATTAACACTGGGAGTGGTGGGGAGAGACATGTAACATTCAAATGTTCCTGTTGCCACTGATGACATGGGCACTACTGAATAGGAATTGGGGGGGGGGAATTGCAGCCATATTCCGCTTCTTGTGGACTACAGTAATGGATGTGCCATCAAATGGCCTTTTCTCAGCACTAAGATTAATGTGGTTTGAATGGGAAGGGTGAGGTGAGCAGTGTGGGTGCAAAATCCTGCAAAAAGCACCACCACCTTGAACTGTGTGGCTCCAATGCAACCAAAGGGTAAAGAACATGGGAACGACTCTTAACTACAAAGTTATTCATGGGGATTGATGCAAAAGGATGCTTTTACTTCCAGTTTCAACACATATAAGTGACATTTGGCATGTAAGGTACCGGAGTAATTTAAGACTGCTGTGACTAAGAAAAGGATTACAAAATCGAACTCATTGGCCTCGTTTGCATGCAAGGCTCTCTTGGAATTTTGAGAACGTGTCATGGATATCAGTAACAGGACAGCTGCTGTGGGGGCACGACACATCACAAAATGCCTGTTGTGGGAGCATGACTTACTACAAACTGGCCATTGCATCTAAAAGAATGTAAAAAGACAGGACCAGGAAATGGTCCGGTTATGTCCCATCTATCAATGGGAAACAGACACCTATATCAGCCACCACATTCTCTCACAGTGAAAAGCTTATTTGTATCTCCTCTGTTCGGAACAGAAGGGATGGTAGGTGTCCAATCCTGTCATTCAGTGAAAATAGGGCCACGTTTAAAGAGGAACTGCTGGAAATACTGGTGCCTGCGAATGCAATGCTGATGACCCACCCATCTGTGAAGCAATGGTTTGTTTAACTGAGTTGCCCTGCAGATGATTAAACAAACCATGGCTTGTTTCTTCAAAGGCTGGCTTATTTTCAGCTGCTTTTGCCTTGTGCCTTTGAAGCTTGGTGCACACCTGGTATAGGGTAGCCAAACAACCCATGGTTAAAGGAAGGTGCTGGCTTCCCACGCAACGCCGAGTCATAGCTAATGTTCAATACACCATAGTTTAACAAACCATGGCTTAGCATTATACAAATCAGGCCAATGTGCACTTGTCTCTTACTACCTATGCTTCTTTTGCAACATCCTTTCTAAGGTTTCCCTCCAGGCTAACATCTGGCTGAAATTTTGAAAACCGACACACATCAGGCTTCACTGTGGAAGAAAATCAAGAGTAACTATTGTCCTATTGCTCCAGATATTTTTCCTCAGGTACTCATTTATGCTGGGTGAAGAAGTCAATTTCTATTACTTAGTACTGTTACAAGAGCACAAGTTTTCTCTCTGGGCCAATTGAACAGGGTAAAATTGACAAAAGCTTTTGGAGATCATGATCCAGTTTTGTTTTGTTTTTAGTAAATTGCCTTATCACTTGATAAGGCACCTTTGTCTGTGACTGTTGTACAAGACAATTTGGTACCCCAAATATAAAAGCTAAAATGTGGGTTTTAAACGATACCCTATCCTGTGGTATCAGCATCATTTTATGCTATGCTGTGGTAAAAATGTACATTATCTATCTGGAAATTTGATACCCTTCAGGTCTATGTCTTCTGCTTGCTGATAAGAGGCAGCACTGGTTGCAACTTCTACACAACTGACATAATACTAAGTTCTGGCAGCTATATTCTAGTAAAGTTTTACTCATACTAGTTGTCAATGTGATGCTACCAGATGCTTGCCTCCCCCCCTCCTAAAATGGGGAGTACTTTACACAGACCATCTAATCTATACATTATAACATCAAAGTGTGCAAGACCATGCAAGGCTGGAGGAATCAAAAAGATTGAAGTGGAGGAGGAAACACGAGGATGACCAATACTCACCTTTTATAAGACGCAACTACCGGTAGTTCTAACCAGTACACAGCAACCAGCAGACCAAGGCCTCCTCAATGCCTGGAGTGCATCATTGTGCCACCTATGGAAAATGAGATTTCACCATGTCATCCATCATCTGCTCAAAGTGTGAGTTGGCCACAACATTTAATGATGCTACTACTACTGTGCTGGCAGCCAGAATGATGCCATTATGGCATGGGAAATTCCAAATAACACCCCTCCTGCAGGCATATAATAGCGAGACAGGAAAGAAGCATGTTTTAATTGACACAGTAAAATAAGGGCAGGCAATACAAAGCAATTTGAGGTTTCAATGGTTTCCATGGGCGATATTTAATGTGCTTCACATTCCAATTGAAATAAATGGGACTTAAAAAGAGTCCCATTTGGCTGGATTGCATGATTGGAACTGAGCTAGAAGGATGGATGCACCCTCCCAAGACTGAAGGGAAAACTCCAAGCTCAGAGGCAGTAAATCTTTGATGTTCAGATTCTGGGAGGATAAGATGCTCTCTGCCCAACATGTGGGCTGGCCACTGTTGGAAACAGGACACTTAATTAAACCAAACATTTAATCTGATTCAGCAAGGCTCTTCTTGTGCATATACACATTTTTTGTTTTGTTTTTGGGGGAGGTAGCAAACTCATCAGTCTTAGCCAATACGAACACACACTTGTGCTATATACTAACTAGTAGCTTCTTAAGATTTCTGTATGATGCCTACCAAAGAATTGTTTGATTTTTGGGTATCATCCAAAATGCCCTTTAATGCCACCACCTTGCTGCAGCGCCAAGAAATTTTCACAAACTGCGCCATTATTACCTAGCAGTTACTCACTTCCATTTTCAACTCCTTTCCCACAAGTTAACTTGTTTTCTTCCTTATCAGCTAGAAAAATGAGTGAGCAGTATTTGCTTCCCTTTCCTTTGCAGAAGCCAAACAGATGCCAGTTAAGCCTGGATGTATACAAAAATATGTTTTGCTTTTGGTTGGTGCTCAAGATTGCAACATTATGCGGCTCACTTTTCATCTGGATTTTGTACTTAAAGCTGGAATGTGTTTTTTGTCCCCAACTCGCTTGTTTCTTTGTTATTGCTGATCTATAAGGTTTTTTTTTAAAAAAAAATGACAGTAGAGTTGTAAAGCTTGAAGGGATCCCAAGGGTCATCTAGACCAGTGTTTTTCAACCTTTTTTGGGCAAAGGCACACTTGTTTCATGAACAAAATCACGAGGCACACCACCATTAGAAAATGTTAAAAAATTTAACTCTGTGCCTATATTGACTATATATAAAGTCATTTTTCAATTTTTCCCACGGCACACCAGGCAACATCTCGCGGCAAACTAGTGTGCCGCGGAACAGTGGTTGAAAAACACTGATCTAGACCAGTGTTTTTCAACCTTTTTTGGGCAAGGGCACACTTGTTTTATGAAAAAAATCACGAGGCACACCACCATTAGAAAATGTTAAAAAATTTAACTCTGTGCCTATATTGACTATATATAAAGTAATTCTCTTGAATAGGAATCAAATAAACACAATTTTTCCCACGGCACACCAGGCAACATCCCGCGGCACACTAGTGTGCCACGGAACAGTGGTTGAAAAACACTGATCTAGTCCAATCCCCGGCAATGCAGGAATCTCAACTAAATTATACATGATTTAAAAAGCAAGATCTGCAGAAGTCTCTGTAGGCAAGAGAACCTTTGATTTACACTACAGTATTTAACATTGGATATATATTTACTTCAACAGTAAAAAAAAAGTTTTAAATTTGTCATTCTATACACGATAACACAACCAGCACACAAATCAGGGTGACAGATTTAAATCTGGACAGTTGGGCATCAGCCGAACAGCAGGCAAAAGATCACTGAGCTGCATTTGAAGTACAGTACTGGGGGAAAAAACCTTTGCTAGATGAAGAGTTTTCTTCTTCTTTGGTGATCACTCGTAGCTGAGTAAGATTGTCTTCCATGAACACAATCTTAACAGTGAGTCTGAAACTGACAATGAAGGCCAAATCTGAATCCACACGTCCTTCCACAATGGGGACATAGGTTTCTGGGAGGGAGTTGATCAGTTTGCCAAAGGTGCCTTCCTCTTAGCATGCTTTTTCCAGAGTGCTGGGGAAGGGAAGGTTGAAGCTTCCTCCCCATATGTGTCACATGGCCAAAATATAGCTGCTCCTGAAAACCTTAGTAATGCAGGAACAGCAGGCTTTACCCCCAGGGCAGCAGGAAAGGCAGTGTGGCCCAAACAGAACAGCCAAGGGCCACATGCAACCCAAAAGTTGCCCTTGCCCTGTTGTGCTGCGATCTTCATAGGAGGACCACATGTTGCTTGAGAATTGCTGCTTGCCTTCTTCTCTGATCTTCATAGGAGGACCACATGTTGCTTGAGAATTGCTGCTTGCCTTCTTCTCTGATCTGGTTTGGAAATACTAGAAGCAAGCGCCCTCCATCCACTGTTCCTTTGACCTGGCTACTCCTTTCAGACAACCTTTTCACTCTCCCTTCAAACATGTACTTGCAATTTTGCTTATACAAACCTTTGTGTGCTTACCTGGGAGTAAGGTCCACTAAACAGGGACCCTACTTTTGAGTAACCATGCTCTATAAATCTCAAACACAGCAAACAATTTTATATGCATTTCATCTTGTTAAAATAGTAAAATAAATTTGGATTTGGTAAGAAAGTTGGTGTTGCATACATTTCCATTTCCCCCTATGGTTTCCCCCCTTCAGGGATTAAACATTTCTGGAAATTTAATACATCTGTGTGCAATGAGGCTTATCTTAAGTTTAAGTGTGCATCAGGATAACAGCTTGTCACTGTACATGAGACAGTTCCACAGCATTCAAAAACTCTGTTTAAAAATACATAGCAGTGTTCAATTCCCTAAGATACCTTGACATCAGAAAGGACAACAGATAGAGAAGATGGAGGGGAGCAGATGCAAAATAGGACTTTTATCTACATTGGCACTAGCGGAGTAATTATTTCAAAAGTTACAAAAAAAGAACATGATTTAAACACTAATATCAAACACCTCACGTTAACAAACACAGAAACAATACCTAACAATAAAATACAAAACATCCCAATGGCAAGAACAATACCATCACCCCTCCAGGCAGGAGGCAGGTGAAAGAAAGTGTTGAAATTCTGAGTATCTGAACTGTTTTCTATATAGGACAACAGCAATCACTCCTTCAGGGAGCACAAACAGGCTTAAAAGAAGATGGAAACAGTAATTTCCAACGCCTGAACTGTACTGCACTGTAGACTCCGTTTTTGTCCAATTGGCTAGATGCTTTCCCATCTAAATGTCAATCATTGCTACCACTTAGCTTATTGGCTAAAAACAGGAAAGAAGGGAACCAAACACACCAGACTTTGCCCCATAGGTATCTCCAGCACTACAAAGGCTATAAACCATTTCAAAGCATTGAAATCTTGGCGTTCTGCTATTAGGGTTGAGAGGACTGACCCCCTTCCCCGCACTTGCGGACGCCAGTGGGCTGGACGAGACCACAGTCCCTAGGGAGATTGCGTGCATTTTTCCCAAAGACGGAGAGAGGGAGGAGAAATAAACAGGAATAACAAGGAGATCGCGGCCAGAGGGCTTTGAAGACGAGAGTCGCCGGGAGGAGCAAATCATCACCTAAATTAACTAGATTGCTACTCACTTCGCAAGCCTTCAAATTCACCGAGGCACTTCGAGAGAGGCTGAATGTTAAGCAAAAGCGAAAGCAAAATAAGAAGACACGGGCTGGGTTGCACCAAGGGGTGGTGCGAGGGAAAAGCTTAGAAGGGAAAGTTCGCTCGGCGGGAGCCAGGCGAAAATTAAGAGAGATAAGCAGGAAGGAGAACAATAGTGCGCCAGGGGCGGGGAAGAAGGAAGTTTTGTCGAGAAGACAAAAACAACAAGCGAACGGGAGGCGGGGCGGGAGCCAGGAGGTTTAAGAATATATAGGGGGAAATGGGGAGAGGCAGAAGCAGGAGACCAGCAGCAACGGGAGTGGGCCTAAAAGACACAGGCAGAGCATAGGCACACAAACGCCCCTTTTAAAATAACTTCCAGGATCTGTTCGGGAAGAGAACAAAGGAAAAACGAGACTCGGGGAAAGGAGGTTCAAGCCTGCCTGAGGGGTTTTTTTTGGGGGGGGGGGGGTGAGCCAAGGCCAGGTGCAGAAAGAGGTTTTCTAAACCGACCTCCGGGAGGCGCTGCTCTGACCCACCTCTCTCCCGCGACCACAAGAACGAGGCGCCCAGTCACCGAGCGGCCAAACTGCTCCCCCAAACTCTGCCTTCAACCCTCTTTTCCACCTCAGGGGGAGCAATTCGTGGCGGATATGGCCGGACACCCTTTGCCCCGATCCTAAGTGTATGGCAATGGATGCGCCATGCTGCTTCCCACCCTCGGGAACCCTCGTCGCTCTTCAGGCCTTCCAGACGTGCCATGGAAGAGTTGGGTTTAACCCCAAGCGTGTTTCAGAAGTAGCGTTTTCACGCGCTGCCAGAAAATATCCGGACATGCTGGAAGCCAGCCCCCTCCCCCCCGAAAACTGAATTTGCTGTCTTTTTATTATTTCCAATGCTTGGAAAAACCTGCCCACCCGCGTTGGAGAAAAGCGAGACCATCACTAAGCGAAAATCGACAGCAACTGCACTCGTTGCTTCTCTTCCCCCAGAGTTGCGGGGAAACCTGCGCAAAGCGACAGGGAGAGTTATTTAGCACCGAAAAGCCTCTCGAGTTGCCCAAAGTCGGAACTACGAGCAAACTGGCTGTCGTGAAATAATGGGAGTGAATCTCCGCGTCCCTAACCCCAAATTATTCCTTAAAAAGTTCTCGTTGCTTTATTAAAAAGAAAAGCGCAAGGAAGCGGGGAGCAAATAGGAAGAATATTTACTTGCTTGCGGAGCTCGGCGGTGGCGAGAAGCGCTGCCCTCCTGCGCAAAAGTTGATCTAAGCTTGTTTACTTGCTCGTTTGAGAACAGAGCCATCCGTCACGTGCCGCACTCTCAGCAGATTTCTCTTTCGTTTTCGGTCTGATTGGCCTTCTCGCGTATGGCAACTGGCAAGGATTTACTGTCGCCCTCCAAGCTGCGTGTTCTATTTTTTGTGTGAAAGTTCACTTAACGTTTTACCTAGTTCTTGCTTCTCTACCTCCCAGCTGATCTCATCAGGCGTGACCAATGAGCTTCATTTTAAGTTGATCAGGGATGCAAAACAAAATTTCCCGCGGGGAGGGGGCAAGGCTTCTTTTTTTTTTAACGCAGCTGCACAACAGGCGGCGATAAGGGGTGGTTCCCCCCCCCCAAGGAAATGGGAGGGTGTGGTTATCATGCGGTTTCTTTAAATGCAACAGGAGCCGTTCCAGAAAAGAAAACGAAAACCTTTTTGTAGAGATACACCGTACATGGGCGTAACCAGGATTTTGTTGGGAGGGAAGACTTTTGTTAGGGGGCAGAACCTCATATGCACCGTGATAGCAAAGGGATGCACGCTTCGTTAGAGTACAGTAGTAGTGAATCCAAGTGCATGCGCAGAAATAGCATGCAAGTGCAAAAATCTGACGTCGTCCCAGGGCTTTTATCGCTGGGCTACTTGTTATAGGCATATAGGGCATTTGAAACTGCAGGCATAAAGTTACTTAGCAGCTGAGTATTGCTCAACCATAATATAGTCTGGTGATGTGGGTTGTTGCTAGGGTCATAATTTGGCCACTATCACATGGAAACATTATGCTGGTGCTCTCAAATTTATCCCAGTAATTCCAGACTCTTTGGGTGGTAACTAATTTATAATCAATACGGATTTATATGTTCTTAAAAAACCCCACAAATACTCATCATATTGCACCTTCTTGTTGTTTCATGTTGCACACTCCTGGGTGTGGGATCTCAGTGCAATTCCTCATAATGGTATCAGAGTTGGCTCTTTTGAATTCATTGGTTTCATGAATGCAAATTTCAAAAAGTTTATTGTACCAATCTAAAAAGAACAATCCACAGGTGTACCCAGGTTTATTTGCTGAGATCTGCAGCAAGACAGGACTGCAGCAAGGTGCTAAAATGTAGGGAGTGGGGGCATATCCTGTAAGCAGGACCGGTGCTAGGGTTTCTTGCACCCTAGGCGAGACCACCTTCTGGCGCCCCCTGCCAAAGCCAGCTTTAGTGGGAGGTGGGGGTGGTGGAGAGGCAAGCAGCAGTTTCTCTGCTGTAGCGAAGAAGCTGCTGCTCACCCGCCCCGCCCCCCACCAAAGCCTGCTTTAGCGGGAGCCGGGGGGGTGGTGTAGGGGGCAAGCAGCACCTCTCCGCTACAGTGGAGAAGCTGCTGCTAGCCCATCCTGCCCCCCCCCCCGCCCAAGCCTGGCCAGCGCCCCCTCCATTTTGGTGCCCTAGGTGATTGCCTAGTTTGCCTTAATGGACGCGATGGCCCTGCCTGTGCTAACAAGGGGACATTTAGTCTGCTTTTCCTTCCTAACCACCCTAACTTTGTTGATGGAAAGTGGGGGTCAGGGCCAGCCCAACCATGAGGCCAGTTGAGGCAACAGCCTCAGGCAGCAAGATCCACAGGGCAGCAGATCCCCATGTAGATTTTTATTCCCCACTTTTTCCTGATGTACATCTTCACTCACCCCTTCTTCCCTGGTGGGGAAGGGAGCACCATTTGTGGTTTGCCAGAGGTGCCAAAATACCAAATTGGGCTGACCCTGGTGGGCGTAACCAACATGGTGCTCGCTAGTTGTTGCTAGATGACAACTGCCATAATTCTTCATACCCAATATACAAATATGTTTAGTTCAATAACATGTTGGCTGTCTCAGATTTAAAGTTAAGCTTAAGTCCAGGGAACCACTGTCCTAATACTTCAGCCCTTCTCTGTGACAGTCCTTCAGGTATTTGAAGTGTGCTATCAAGTTAAATCTTTTGAAATTATTTTGTTACCCACTTTGAGAAAAATGATATTTGCTAATCTTTTTTCAGTGAGTATACTTGATTCCCCCATACCTACTTTTTTCAGACCCAGCAAGCTTATAAAATTTATAGTTTTCCTAATTATTTTCTGTAAAAAGTAAGAGTTACCAAGTTTTAAAGCAGAATCAAATAAGAGTTTTGTACTACCTTAAGCACCCTAGTCTAGTGATGGTGGCAAAAAATATAATGGAATTAAATGCAACTGCCATTGCAGCACCAGCCTGTCCAATGTGCACAGGTAAACGGTTTTTCAAAGCTTCTGTGCCTTTTGTTAGAATTGTGCAGCTTTAGCCTGTTAGTCTGGGGACTGTGATGAATTCTGTTAAGATGGTTGGATGGCATCTGTGCACCCCCTTCTCGCAACTCCTGCAGCCAAGCTGGTGCCAAACTGCTTTCCTTTGGACCACATCAGCAATGCTGAGGGGACTCTTGTCATCTAGGTAGCCGAGGACCTCCATACACATCCTGGGGAGGTCCCGTCATTGCTGAAAAGAGGTTTGACTTCCAGAGCCGTCTCATCCATAGAAGCCGGTGGCGCGGTGCGCCAGGGCGCTGGGCGCCCCAGGGGCGCCCCCGCGAGCCCGCCGGCATACCGGGCTCCTCCTCCCCAACCCGCCCCCGCCCCCACGGGCAGGCGGGCACTCGCGCGCCGGCGGGCGGGCTGTAAGCCGCCCGCCCTCGCCTCCCAGAGCCCCAGCTGGAGCGGCGCGGGGCTTTGCGCGACCTTCCAGCACTCCAGCTGGGGCTCTGGGAGGCGAGGGCGGCCGGCTCGCGCTCCCGCCCAATGCAGCGCGAGCTGCCCAGCAGCGCCGCGCCATCCAGCTGCGCGCGGAGCGCGAGCCGGCCGCCCTCGCCTCCCATCCCGGAAGCGCTGGAAGGGCGCGCAGAGCCCCGCGCCGCTCCAGCGCCACGCCCCTCACCCCCCGCTCGCCCACCCCCCTCCCAAGGGGCGGCAAGCGCGGGAGGGAGGCGGCGGAGAGGCGGCATGGCGGGGGCGCCGGAGGGATAGCCGCGCCAGGGCGGCAGATCCCCTTAAGACGGCTCTGTTGACTTCACCCCCAGGGGCTCACTCTATTGTCTCTCAAGACAGATGGATACCAACAAGTGGGAGATCTTCCTTCAGTTTTGTAAAGTCTAAATGTGGCCTGTGGATTCAGATTGGAACCATGGCATTGGGGGAAGGTAGTTTTCATCCTTTACCCATGTCATTTTCCCAATTCATACCACAGCTAGGGGTGGGATTCAGTATAAGTCTTGCATTATCCACCCCTCCCCATTTTTAACAGCAGCAAAATAGAACTATAAAACAGAAAATGAGAGGGAAATAATTAGTTTTATCTCCACTTTCCCTCTGGAACAGAAATGCTCACATTACCGCTTACTTATTCAGTGCTCTCCCACTAATTTTTGAAGCTGCATTCACAATTTAAGCCACAACACAAATCAATCCTGTAGTTTCTTAAAAAATACTGTCAAGAAACTGCTGTTTGATGTGTTGTTCCCCTCAAACCAGCTTCAATCAGATTAGAAAACGTGGTGCGGAGTAAACAGTAATGTGAACCTACCCTAGCCGCCATAATGCAGGTGCAGATGAACACACAGACACAGATGGCTTAATGAACAGGAGTTCCAAGGGGGGGGTGGTGGTGCAGGGGAGGAACCAAAAAGGTCCTGCGTGTCAGGTGACAACATCTCCCTGCTCTGATATGAACAACTTCGTGTGAATGCAGCTTACTGCATTTCAAGCAACTAATGGGAACGTACCCTACATATCAAAGTTAAAGGTACCCATCAGGAACCAATAAAATGGCTGAACCTACAAGAAGGAAACTTAATTAACATTTCTGGAACCTTTGCTAAAAGGGACTTACTTGTGAGTAGACACTATAGGCAGATCTTGGCCATTAGGACGAGCATTGATAATACAGTGCTTGACTGGAACGTCCAATTTAATATCATTTTGACTAACTGTAGAAAAGCAATTCCTTCCTGTGGATCATTTGTTATTTCTATTTTTAGATTTAAGACAAGATTGGATGATGATCCCCACTATGATTTTTTAATTTGTCTAATAGATTTTAATACTGAGAAACACTACCCCAATCCCTCCTTTTTCAGTTAACCGTTTTGTTAAAACAGCATCAGTTTTAAATCAAGTGAATTTCAAAAGTAAAATGACTACAGACTTGCTTCCCTGTAAAATTTGCCAGCAATAAACATAAATAAACTAGTTCATATTTTGGTTTCATTTTTATCTGTCACAGAATCCCCATGGGTGATGTTCCAGCATATTTTTGTATCCTGTGTTCCAAGCCTGCGCATGGCAGAAGTGCTCTACAATGAATATACTTTTTTTTTTTTTTTGCATTTTCCCAGCACCACATCCAAGGAACTGAAGCAATAATTTCTGAAGATATCATTGCAGGTTGTCCATCTGGATAGAGCCTTTGCAGTGGCACGCATTGGCTTGTTAGCTGCCTCAAAAGAAATGGCATCTGTTTCTAAGCGTGAAAGGAAATTCTCTCAGTTGTTGCTGAAAGGTCTTGCATCGAAGGCCTGTGATTTAGGCACTCACTTTTGCGTCTCTTTGAAAAAAACTTGCTCTCACTTTGGCACAGTAACTTTTTCACTGGCATTTTTGGTCCAGTGTGCAGTAGAGATGTAGAAGTGGATGCTTCATCATCTTCACAGCGTTTCAGTAAAAGTGTCTTGTGGGTCCCTTTTGTATTCATTAGTGTAGCCAGGCGAGGTCTGCACAGATAAACAAAGGAAATTGGTCTCAGTCTCCCACTCAGAAGGACAAATCCACTAAATTGTCATCCCAACCAGGCAGCCTCCATTTATTGTTTACATTTTACTTCTTAAACCAGCTTCTCAAAGAACTATTTATGTTAGAAGGCACCTGGTTTCCAAGAACCAGTAAATCAGAATGTAAATCCTCAGGATGTTGCTGCTAAGATCTGCAGTTACTTGTTGCCTGGACTACTGTAATCTCGAGAGAAAAGGTGACGTGCTTTCAACACTCATATAAAGTCACATATAAAGACTAATATGAACCTTCATCTTTCTGGCATGGTCTCCTGTTATTCCTACCTTGGTTCAGTCAATCCAGAATGTGGGGTCCTACTGGGCTAACATAATCTTTATAAAAATCTAATCTAAATGTAAGGGACGCAGGTGTTGCTGTGGTCTAACCACGGAGCCTAGGGCTTGCCGATCAGAAGGTCAGCAGTTTGAATCCCCGCGACAGGATGAGCTCCCGTTGCTTGGTCCCTGCTCCTGCCCACCTAGCAGTTCAAAAGCACATCAAAGTGCAAGTAGATAAATAGGTACCGCTCTGGTAGGAAGGTAAACGGCGTTTCCGTGCACCAGAAGCGGCTTAGTCATGCTGGCCACATGACCCGGAAGCTGTACGCCGGCTCCCTCAGCCAGTAAAACAAGATGAGCGCCGCAACCCCAGAGTCATCCGTGACTGGACCTAATGGTCAGGGGTCCCTTTACCTTTACCTAATCTAAATGTACCACTACCAAAGTGTTTCTTGAACCACCACTGCCTTGCCTTTTCTGTGCCTTCATGTAAGGTAACCCACCTCTGCCTGTATTTAAATACAGTACTCATTTATAAAAACCCAGAGTTGCCAAAAGGTGGCGTAAAGGGGGAACACCTGTACTAGGCCCAATTTCTGGAATTTTGGAATACATTGTCAGCAATATGCTGAGGACACACAGCTCTGCTACTCCTTTACATCTGCAGGTGTGGCAGTGGGTGTGCTGGACCAATGTCTTGCCTTGGTTATGGACTGGATGGATGGGAACTGACCTCTTGATGGGGTTACATTACCCTAAGGAGCTGGTATGTTGTTTGGGGAAACCTCTGGATTTATTGCCACCACTTGAAGCTCAGGTGGCCTCTGTGGTGCAGAGCGCCTTCTATCAGCTGGTGGCCCAGCTATGCCCATATCTGGAAAGGAATAACCTAACTTCTGTTGTCTAAGCACTGGTAACCTCTTGGAGTGAGATTACTGCAATGTATGATACGTGGGGGTGCCTTTGATGATGATGATTCAGAAACTTCAGCTAGTGCAGAATTCAGCAGCCAGGTTGCTCACTGGGGCAAGAAGGTCTGAGCACATAACACCAATCCTGGCCTAACTGCACTGGCTATGAATTGGTTTATGGTCCCAATTTAAATTTCTGGTTTTGACCTTTAATGCCTTATGTAACTTAGGACTCCCAATACCTCAAGGAATGTCTATTCCTGCGTGAACTGATCCAGATACTGTGGTCACCATCTGAGGTCCTTCTTTGTGTACCCCTCCATGGGAGATCAGGAGACGGGCAATACAGTACAAGAACAGGCCTTTTCAATGGTGGCTCCCCATTTGTAAAATGCTCTCCCCAAGGAGGCTCGTCTGGCACTATCATTACATACCTTCAGATGCCAGGTAGAAGCATTCCTTTTTAACCAGGCATTTGGCTCTTAACTATCTATTGCTTTTTAGAGTGGGAGGGATATTTTAATGTATTCTTTCTCTTTGGTTTTAATGTATATATGTGGGTTGTTGTCTTTGGGTTGTTGTTTTTTGTCATTTTGTAAGTCACTGAGTTGCCATGGCAAAGAAATGTGACTAATATATTAAATAATTAAATACTACCACTCAGTTTGTTTGAAGAAAACCTGTGTGGTTTTTTAAAAAATAAAAGAAACAAATTATGATCTAGGTTTGCACAATACTGCAATCCATACTATGGTTTGTTTGTGCCAGGAACAGTACCCTCAAGGGTGGGACAAGCCACATTTGCAGGGAGGCATAGAAGGCACATTCATGATTAAGCCATGGTTTAAAACAAACTATGTCTAAGTGTGATGTATGAACCAGCCCAATGACCATCTGTATCAAGGGGCTTCTTAAGCATTGGAACAGAAAATTCAAACTCTCATTTGCATAGACTTGATTTCATAGAATAGTCATGTATGCTATTGGGAGACTGAAATAACTCCACCCAGAGTGTATGGGGTCCCACTGAGTGGCAACATGAATTCTAGGGGCATATTGGCATGGAAGAGTTTAAACTCTCTTGGTACATTGGTTTCTCCCAGTGTGAAGATACCTGCGAATGACGAAGAGTAGCAATTGTGGAAGCAGCATGGGCAGTGCAGGCTACACTGTTTCAGGTGCAATACTGGCATCAGATTCTTCCTTTGCGTAGCATGCTGTCTTCAGGGAGCACAAGCTACAATACAGTTTAATGCTAAAGCATCTTGTCAGAACAGACGCACCGAATGTTGTATCGAACAGGCAGTCTTGTTCACTTACCGGGGCCGACCTAAGGACAACTTAGGTTGCTGTTCATTCCTCTGGTATTTTTCAGTGACTTGTCTATACTTTCCTTCTGACACCAAAGGTAAGGAGAGTTGTAGAAAATCTTGTGTATGAGAGGACTCACTGAGTCTAAAACTTCCTTCATGGTTTCCTCCATTGTTTCTGTCAAGTTTAACATTGTTTGCTGGTGATTTCTCCTTTATTTTCCTTTCTTTGTCATCTAAATTGTGTTTCAGGTTGTCAAGAAGATCTGGGATCAAAAACAAACAAAAAAATTCCTGTAAATTATTACTTGTTCCAGAGACCAATTTGAATTACAACTCTCAGGAGATATAGAAATAAATGCAGCAGAGGAGAACAGAGGACCATTATGGGAATTTTGATGACATGCTGCACCATCCATACTAGTGTACTTGAGTCTTTTGCTAATAATTTCAATGATGAAGGGGGGGAAAGAAACCTTTCGCTTGTAAAGATGTCTTCTCTCTGCAACTAGTGGCTCTTCCAGTTCCACACTTCTCTAATCGCCAAGTTGTAGCTTTGTTGTGTAAAGAATTAAAATGTGTTTCTTGATCCAGGGCCATGTTTTGTACTTCTTTTTGTCCTAACTCCAATGTGACACAACCCCTTTCTGTGTTATTTTCTCCAGTTGCCTGAGACAGAACCAGAGAGCTGAAACAGAGTAAGGCCACAGAATAAGATAAAATAAATACATCAAATGAAGTAGCGATTGCAGTATAAAATCCAAGATGATATATAAATGCTTGTTTAATAAATAATTGCTATACAATTTAGCATTCACAAATAAAAATAAAATACAGTGTCTTAGTTTAACCTTTAGTTTGTCATTTTAAGACATAGCGCACTGGTGACATGACTCAGGGCACAGTCCGTCCTAAGTTAAGCATCTCAAAATGCCACTGAGTTCAACAGAAGAGTTCAGTACTCTTCTAATTAGGGATAGACAGATTAACCTAAACCTGTTATTCTGGTACTCAGTCATCTTAAATCCATTCCACCCTGTTTTGTGCAGATTTTTTTTTGAAAGAATGCACAAAAAGTTAGCATTTAAATTGACTATTTTATTATTAAGCTGTCTGTCAGAATGCTTTTTATTATGCTTTTATCATTGATGTTCTGTAATGTGTGTTAAATGTAGTACATCACCCTGGGATATTTTGATAAAGGGTGCTACAGTGGTACCTCGGTTTTCGAACGTAATCCGTTCCAGAATATGGTTCGAGTTCTGAAACGTTTGAAAACTCAACAGCCGACAGCTAGGCTTCAGGATCTTGCACTTCCAAGGTGTGTTCAAAAACTGAAGCATTTACTTCCAGGTTTACGGCGTTCAAAAACTGAAATGTTTGTCACCGGAGATGTTAGAAAACTGAGGTACCACTGTATATAATTTTTCTTCTTCTTCTTCTTCATCATCATCATCATCATCCAATAAAAGCATTAAGCACATCAATAAGAGCTGGTTGGCCCATCTGAATAATACAGTTGTGTTTAGAAATCTAAAAACAAGAAGGATGTTACGCTCTTTCCAAACCCAAATCATAAAGATATAAAGAATGTGACTGAGAAATCCACATGGAAGATTGCTGATAACAAATAAGAAGTTTTCCTACCTAGGATGACTCTCCACATGTATGAGAGAGGCTGTAAGTAGAAAAGAAAAATAATATGCTACTGAAAATGTTTCAGGAAATCCTTCCTTTATATGAAATAACCTTTCCCCCTCTGTAAAGTTTCCTTATGCCCAGCAAATCATTCATACCAGATCCCAGTGGCACAGGGCCAACAGGGTAGTGTGAGGCACCAAATGTGCAGCACTTCCCCCCAAAATGTGCCATGGGCTTTCATAGAAAGAACTGTAGTGCTACTACATGCAGAAAAAGGTAAAGTACCCCTGGATGGTTAAGTCCAGTCAAAGGCTACTATGGGGTTGCGGCGCTCATCTCGCTTTCAGGCTGAGGGAGCTGACGTTTGTCCACAGACAGCTTTCTGGGTGAAGTGGCCAGCATGACTAAACTGCTTCTGGCACAACAGAACACTGTGACAGAGGCCAGAGCACACGGAAACGCCGTTTACCTTCCTGCCACAGCAGTACCAATTTATCTACTTGCACTGGTGTGCTCCTGCCAACTGCTAGGTTGGCAGCAGCTGGGACAGAGCAACGGGAGCTCACCCAGTTTAGGATTTGAACCGCCAACCTTTTGATCGGCAAGCCCAAGAGGCACAGTGGTTTAGACCACAGTATATCCCCAAGTATTCAGTTAGTTGACTTACTTCTTCGCGGAATCTTTGCTTCTTTTCTCGTATTTTCCACCCTAGGAAGTTTGCAACCTGAGAGTGCACCTTGGTGTCTTCTTGGTGTGTTGCACATCTGGTCAAGAACGGCAGGAGGCAGAAAAAGTCTCTGTGAGATGATTTGCTTCAAAGGTTGGGTTAGGTCCCAGCCAATATCTGTAGGAAACAAAGGCCAGAACCAGACATAGAGTATTATGTTAAAGGGCTGGACAAAATATAAAATTTATGAGTTTATTCTTGCTTGCATGAATTTATGCTTCTGGTGTACATCTCCATTAGTTCATTCTCTTTGCTCTAAAACTGTACAGTGGTACCTGTGGTTACGTACAGTACTTAATTCGTTCCGGAGGTCCATTCTTAACCTGAAACTGTTCTTAACCTGAAGCACCACTTTAGCTAATGGGACCTCCCGCTGCTGCTGCGCCACCAGAGCACAATTTCTGTTCTTATCCTGAAGCAAATTTCTTAAGCTGAAGTGTTATTTCTGGGTTAGTGGAGTATGTAACCTGAAGCGTATGTAACCCGAGGTACCACTGTATTCCAATGCACTCTACCCTGAAAGCAAGCCCTATTGAACTTAGTGGAAACTGTAAGTGAACATGCTGTTCAGGCTGTAAAATCTCTATTTTACACAATAAACATGGCTTTCATTGTATTGCCTATAGTTGCACATACAGTATAACCTGTATCTAGACACAAGATTATATGAATTAAAGATATGAGTAACTTACTTAATCCTTGTTCAGGAAAGTAATGACTGACGTACTGAACTGTGTATTTATTTCGTTCATCTGGCATAGACTCTGAAAGATGGCCACAACTGTCATGAATTGATCATGAAATGAATCTCAGAAGGAATACACATTTAACTTTTATAGAAAAGGGAGAAAGAGTTTTGTGACAACTTAAAAGGCTAACAAAATATTACCAAAAGAGCTTTTGTGGACTAGAGTCAACTTTATTGGATACATGTCTTTAGATGTCCTTAGATGGCATGCATGCCTATTTATGGGCAAAGTACAAAAACAAGGCATTCTAATGAATGTCTAGGAAATCTATTCTCTGGGGAATGGTGGGAGGCAAAGAACCAAACAGCCAAATGAAAATGTTGTTACATATTCAGTACTGTATCAGCACTGTATACAAGTCCTGGGAATTGCATAGGTTACCAAGAAAGGATTAGGAAATATGGAAACACATGAAAAATATTAGTTGCTTTCCCAGAGCATTTTATGTTGTTATAAATAATTATACAGTCTGGTAATATTCAGTAAAATTTCACAACCAAGAAACATTTAAGAAAAACATTGTTTCATGAAATCATATGAGCCTAAGTCTTTGTCCTGCTACCATATTGAATGAAACTGTGAATGGTGAGGTACTGCATGATCTGGAAATATCCTGTGCTACAGACAACCTCCTCCAATGATTGTCTGAGAAAGACCAATATCCTTCTGTTTTCTTGTTGGCTGATCAGTCTACTATCAAATGCATCAAGTAGACTGAGAAGGTGATATGCACATATAAACAGGTATCAGATAACAGGATAAACCAAGCTGTAAAGCTTAGGGCGTGGCAACCTAGAGTTTCTGAGATCACTGTACTGATTCAGAGCATCCAGTATCTCCCATACACCTATCTGCAGTACATGCTTATTTCCCAGCAGACCATTTGGAAGGCTGGAGGAATTAAAGGGAAGGAGGGGAGGTGAAGGAACAGCACAATCCAAGGATGTGCAAATCTTCTGCAACACGGTACCTTCCCCTACCCCCAAATGCTTTCTGTGTTTCCAATTTCATGCTAACACATAGAATTGGAAGTTTAGAAAGTATCCAGTTAGAAGTATTCTAAATATTTAGGGAATATAAAGCATGCTCCAATTTCTAGAAAACTTTATCAAATGGGAGAAAATGCTTTTCATATAGTGTGAGAAGAGCTTCCCATAAAAGATATGAGAAATGCAATGTTAGTTGCTATTAAATCCCAGTTCTTCTGCTGTAATCATCCTTTGTAATCGTTCTGTACATTGGACTGAATAGGGAACAAAAAGCAGAGGCCGCTATCTGCATGCCTTCATTCTATTGTCCAGTGTAGATGCAATGTTCTAGAAGCATGCCATGGCCTCACAGATACTCAGTGCATGAATTCCTCTTTCCCTTTCATGGATTGCTTTAACAGCATGACATCTGCACTGATTATGATTATGGCTAAAATAAATAAATTATTTTCTAACAACTTTGTAAATACCTATACGGTATTAATTTTTCAAACGAAAAAGTTCACATGTTCATAGAACTGCTTTGCCCATGTTATCTCTTACCTGTTTGGGAATCAAATGACATTTCATGAAGTTTACCTTCTACAATTGAGTTAGTTTCTCTGAAGAGTTCATGAAACCCTGCTAAGGCCTTTGACTGCAAGAATAAAAGGAGGCAAATACATTGTTATTATTAAACTTCCCACCTGAAGTCTGAAATTAGTTTGTTGTAAAGAAGCACTGAACTGTAGAGTTATATCCAATGCAGCGCTAATTAACATGTTCTGTCAGCATAAGCTTGCACTGTGGCACTTCTGTCTCTCTCCTTCCCCTGTGCTGAGGTTTTCCCCAATCCTCTGGAGCAGAATTAAGGATGATGAAGAGCACATATGATGGGGTGGGCGGGCAAGTTTTGTTGTGCAAGCATATCCTTGCACCAAATGAATTAGCCTTTATACCCCAAAAGTTTAGGATCTGTGTGCTTGCGAGATTTTTGTGTATGCAATGTCTAAAGTAGTTCTTCAGCCTTTAAGGCTTATTTTATCATCCTATGGATGCAATTACTTATTTTTTTTAAAAATGTACCCTGCCATTTTGCTTAAAGAAAACTTACCTCTTCTTTAGAAACTATCACTCCAGCTAAAAAAAAAACCTGTGTAATATTTGATTGCTAACCATTTTCTTGGCAAACTGTTAGCTATAGACGAGTTTCAAAGCACAGGAGGAAATGTTCAAAATGCACGCCACATAAACATCATAGCAGTGAAGTATGGGATAGTACCATTCTAGTGTAACCTCTGCTTAGTGTCCCTGATGTACTTTGGCTTTGGTCTAGGAAGTAAACAGCAGCACAGCACAGGAAAGGGAGGGAAGCAGAAACACCTGAGACTATGTCCTAACCTGAAATGTGTGCCTTCCTGCCTCTGTCCAAAGGCCACAGATACCTGCTAGCTGTCCTGCTTGTGTTGTGACATGCTGACAACCCATGCAGTATTGCAATTGCAATATCAAAAAGGAAAGCAGCACCCTTTTAAGAAACAGAAGGGGGAGAGGAAAGAGTTCAGAGTATTTGTATAATCCACCTTTAAGGTGTCTACACTGTGAAACTGGCAGGAATGTGGTCAACTCTGGCTTACTGAATGGTTGGAGCTTACAGAAAAGACATTCCCCATATAGCCAACATTCCCTGACACAGCCAATATTTCTAGGCAATATCCACATAGTATGTGTGGTCAGATAATGATGTGAAAACCCTATTGAATGCATTTGTTTTTATTTTTAGCCAGCCACCATTAACAAGTTAAAATGGTAACATTGTACCAATCTTACCGAATAATATCATAGTCCAGGAGCAAAATTTACTCATGCATCTGTTTTGACTAAACCAGGGTTGCTAACCTTTGGCCTCCAGATATTGCTGGACTACAACTCCCATCATCCCTCACTACTGGCCACACTGACTAGAATGAATGAAGGTGGAGTCCAACAACATACGGAGAACCACAGGTTAGCCATCACTTGCCTAAAGTAGAGGTTTCCTAATAAAATACCTCCAGCCCTTTCTAGATCACTGCTCTATAGATACGAGGAGTTGGCTTGCACCATCAGGCTAATGATCCATCAAGGCTCCTAATATTAAGCACACAACTGGGAACAGCTCTTGGAAATAAGGTTGAGAGAGCAAGCAAGCAAGCATTAGAAGGACTCTGCATGACAACTTGCTAGCCGCAATTTGCAACTACAGAGTCAGTAATGGGTCATTCCATGCAACACCATTTCTGCTTACCTCAAAATGTCTCCTCCGTCTTCCTTTCAGACTGGAGTGGAAGGAGGTGTTGGTGCCAACCCAACCTCTGTATGGCAGCTTCCCATTTTCCTCCTTAGCACATTCCCAAAAGTGCTCAGAGCATTCCTAGAAAGGCAGAAACCTTTTGTCTGGGGACACTCCTGCAGTGATGCAGGCAAGCTTATAACAAAAACCTGTGTTATTTGTTCTAGTCACATAATAGTCTCATCAGTCATCTGGATGCATGAGATATTAATGTTGGCTGATATATATGTTGTGCTGTGTGTGTGGATTGCAGGAATCAGGTACTCTGCATAGGTTCTCTCACCCCCGGAAACAGGGGTCACAGGAAACGACCTTCCAAGTCTCTCAGCAGTAAATTAACAGCTTTGTTCACTTGTTCTTAAACATTTGCTGTTTTATGGAGCTTCTGACCCTGTAGCAAGTTCTAGATTTGGATTGTTGTGGAATATTTTTGTTCAATGAAAAGATGTTCAAAGCTTATTAAACTAATCCATAGAGAGCTTACCGTTAATAGGTACATATAGTGGATTGACAGAGCAAGTTCTCTTAGTTTCTTTTCCTTCATGATCCCTGATACAGTATTTTCTGGTTTTATCTGAATCACTCACCATTTTGCTTTTGGTTTCTTTCAGATGGTCCGAGTAACCAATTTGAAATGAATTACTAGTGGATTCCAATCTGAGATTTATGAGTATTGTCTTTATTTTTTCCTGTATGTAATGTATACCATGGCTCTTAATTTTGAGCCACTATCCCCTGGAATGAGCAGATTCTTCCAAATTAGAATACTCTGAATTAGTAGGCATAATCGCATAAGAATTGCTTGTTTAAAGGCACATCATCCTTTCTCTTTCTGCATATGGGAAGCTAAGGGCCACAGAACATGTTATGATAATCACAAATGAAGAAAAGCAAACTCAAACTGCCTGTTGCGCTGAAACTAAAGGCTCTTCAGGGAACTGAGATATAATTACACCCCTTTCTTTTAAACTGGACCATACTTTAAAATACATTTCTGTAAAACAGAGTACCTGCTTGCTAAAAGTTAAATAAAAAAATACTCAATGTATTTCATTGATTGTTCAGAATAAAGCTACAAAGCTTTTTTATCACTTTTACTGAAAGTCTTAAAACAAAGGCAAATGACCTTTGGTGTTAACAACTTCTAGGAGATAAAAGAAACAGCAGGTGACCTTACAGTCTGCTGTCCAATCACTGTTGTGCAAAGTAAAAGGAACTATGATTCTTTTAACTAAAGTGGGTTCCACAATGCTGTTCTAGTTCAGTAATTAAAAAATAAAATAAAAAATTGCAAAGCACACATATTATTTTAAGCAGTATGTTACATTGTCAGATATCCCTTTAACAACAGGACACAGCATCCTTTTTCTAATGTCAAAGTCAAAGTCTGCTTTTGGTTGTCATTAACATAAAGCAATATGCATTTTCTGATTATCTGGAAAATTAATCTATTAATGGGCCAGCCAAACCTTTTTAGCATTGTGTGTTCTGGGCAAAAGTTCTACAGTCTGCTTGGTAATGTCATATTTTTCCTTTTGCATGTTTTGCAGCTCCATTGGTTTCAGTTTCTGAAAAACCTGGGTCTGTGGAGAAAGAGAAACCTGTACTACTTACCAGTCACTTCACTTACATGGGAAGAACTAAAATAATACCATGGGCATAGCCAATGGGGGGGATTATTGAAAAGCATTGAAAGTACTCAATTAACTGAGAAAAAAAGCTGAACAACTTTGGCAGATCCCCTAAAAAAAGTTAAAAATAAAGCTCAACAACTTGGGCATGCTTCATGTATGACATACACAGGTTTATTCTTAATGTTAACAGCAACTGGTCCTTATTCAACTCTAGTGTACAGCAGCTAGTGGACCCAGATGGGTGTGTACATGCATTGAACAGTTCAATGGGCCCAGCTCAGAAACATGAAAGAGATGTGCAACATCACAGTTATTAGGAGTAACTGTAACAGTACTGCAAAAAGCCTTTAAAAAAAGAAAAAAAGTAGTTTATACTTATCCCAAAGTATAAACTTTCATTTGTCTGAATACCTGAGGAAAAGAGCAATTATAAACAGCTACTAAAAATATCAAACATTTCAAATATATTCATATGTGTATACCTGAGAATTCATATAAGCAGGAGATTTGACTAACTAATGTTTGCTGTCAGTTAACTATTGTGCTATTTTCTATATAATCTTATTCTGATCACAAAGGAAAACAGATCTTTCACAATACATAGAAATCCTTACACTTTTTATAATTTGTTCATGGCTCTTGGAAATTCTGTGGGAAGATTCTTCTGATTTTTTGGTTTCACTCTAAACAGGAAGAAAGGGATTACTGTATTTATAAGAGAAACCATTATACTTAAAAGGATGCAAAAGTAAACAAAATATTCTCATAATATTTCAGGAATTTTCAAGATGCACTTTCCTTCTGTTTCCACAAAAGAAAGTACTTGACACCTTTTCTGAACTGCACCAGTCTGCTCAAATAAGTCCTGGAGCTTCCTAGTTCAGTCTATAACTTTATTGTGATGGATCTAAGAAGTGAAGAATGAGGTCTGTTCCTGGTCTTATGATGAATAGAATCCTGAAGGTCAAGTAACAATTCTTAGGTGACAAAATCCTGGTTTATCTTCATGACATTGGTGCATTTGCCAGGCCAACAATATATTCTTAAACAATAAATTGCACAGTGCTTATTCTACTGATTTCCTGTCAGTGTTATACATTATATAGAAATGCTTAGGGTTGCTATATGTCTGGATTTTCCGAGATAGGTCCTACTTTTCAGGCTTAAAATGTCTGTCTGGGAGGATTTTTAAAATTAAGCAAAATGTCTGAGGTTTTTTGTGTTTAGATGGACATGGCATTCCTGGCCTTTTCCAATGGGGTTGGTTGGGGAGGAAAGAGGACTTGGCCAGCCAGGCCTCCTCCCTCACACACCCCGGGCATCGATAGGCAGCGCAGAGGCGGGAACTGGGTTTGTGGGGAGAGGGAGGGAGAGAGAGAGGGAGAGAGAGGAGCAGCAGTGAAGGAGGTGTATGAGGTGCCAGGTGCTGCCAACAGCCTCTCAGGAGATGGGGCGCGACAGGAAGAAGGCGCACATGCTCCCTCACTTGTCTGTGTGAGGGGGCGCTTGGTGCTTCTCCTCAGCATGGCTGCCGGACTTGCCACGTGCCTCCACTGCCCGGCCTCCCTCCCTCTCTCCCTGCCAGCTCTCCTCCTCTGACAGCTGCCTGGACGAGACCCAGGAGGAGGGTGTTGGGTGTATGGGTTGAGGAGAAGAGTTTGAGGAACCTCTGACTGCTTTGCTTGGGTTGTGATGCATAATAACAATAGCCTGTGTCCCCTTGTGGGTGCGCAGGGGGAGTGTTGGGGGTCACAAAGCATTAAGGGCCACTGGCTGTGCAGGGCGGGGGAAGTAACAAAAAAATAAAGGGGGCGCTTGTGTGTGTGTGTCCTCTTTTTTTTGCTCTTCAAAATATGGCAACCCTACTAATCTCATTAATATCTAGTGCTAATAATAATAATAATAATAATAATAATAATAATAATAATAATGCTTTACAAGTGATTCATGGGGATGTTTAGAAAATCTTCTTCCTGATGATACCAGAAAGGCACTCCTTTCTTTCTTGGTTTTCAGATACTTCTTTCTTGGTTTTGCCTAACAAGCAAAACAAACAAGCAAACAAACAAACAAACAAATTAAAATGTATATCTGGGTTCAATAGGATTACAGTTATCTACAATATATTTTAAAATTTATTCTTAGATCTTAGTAACTCAAAAGGATTTAAGGGAACTAGATGTTGCAAGAAACACTGGGTTGCTCCCAAAAATGGCAGACATGCCCCCATTTCACATTCCAAATGCTCAATAAAATCTAACACAATTCATCCTGATTTCCTTAAAATATAATGTGCATCTCCTCGCCCTCCTCCACATCAATGCACCCCAATGACTGGACTGGGGTGGAAACACAGTGTAACAATGTCAGCCAAGAGATGGGATAAACTATATCAGATGTTATCAATAGAGACGAAGGCTATTATTTTGAGGTTTCTATTTTTGTCAGTAGCACCAAAGTAATATTTCTTGAAATGCTTAAGTTTCCCCCTAAATGAAACGACTTTTTAGCATGACATCTTTCCCTCTTTGAGCATATGTTCTCCAAGTTTGATTTCTGATTTATCACTCACAGTTTGTGTGTATGTCTTGTCCACCCCCCCCCTATTCTGTACCTTTCAAATGTCCCCAACTAACAAGAAGTGCATGCTATAAGTCCTGGGAGAGGGAGGTAAGGCCTGTGCCCAGCCAGTTGCTTCTTGCCTCATCCCACCTCCCTCAGTGATGATTGGTGCTGGGCCTCTCAGAAGACAGAACTGATCTTGCTCTGCAGGGAGACAAGTAAAGCAAAACTAGGTGCCACCACTTGCTATTCACAATAACAATATTGTGGTCTGCTGTGTCTGGTTGAGGAAGGCTCCCTAAAGCAGAGGTTCTGGCAGGAAAGGATGGCAAGTGTGGCGGAAAGATTCAAGGACAATCCAATAAATAGTTAAACATTTCAGTGTAGTGTAGTACAGTACAGTATCAAAATATTTTTTTATCTGCAGAATATGGATAGCCATCTTTTCAAAATGAGCATGAGTGCATCAAGTGATACTGAAAACAATCCTAGTGATCCACATTTGTCAGCAATATGTGGATATCTATCTGAGTCTCAGTTTCACATGGGCTGGAGATGAAAACGTCCCTCAGCCTATGTGTTTGATCTGTGGCGAGAAGCTTTCCAATTCCAACATGGCCCCAAACAAGATGACAAAATGTCTGCTGTCAAAACACGGAAATCTGACAAACAAGAAGGTTCAATATTTTGAAAGGCTTTTGGAACAGCGGAAATACCAGCGGACATATTTCAAAAAATGAGTAAAAGTCTCAGGATGCAAATTATATCTTATCAAGTGACAGAATGGATTGCTCAACAGACAAAACCACATACAACAGCAGGAAAATAAATTAAGCCTGCCCGCGCCTTGATTGTGAAAATTCCTTTGTCTGAAGATACAATTTACAGAAGAATAGTTGATATGTCAGTTAATATTGAGAAGCGTGTTTCCGATAGTATGAAGAATTCTAAATCTGCCATTCAAGTTGGTATTATAAAGTAGTTGTGTTCTACATTATAAATTAAGCACTGCTAGTTGTTTCTTTTTGTTTTCCAGTATATTTCTTATGAATAAAAAAATCAGTGTATCTATATTATTTTGACACATTGCAACTAAACATCAGTATACTGTTCTGTATATCATTATATTACATTTCAAGGAAATTAATTTCAGGTAAAATCTTACTAAAGCTGAATTTTTGATGATAATGTATATCACACCTGGGCTTCTCGTTTAATGGTAACCTCATTGGAGTCCGAACTGTCAGAACTGTAAAAGAAAAATAATTATGCTTATTTTCATTTACAAGAGTATGGATTTCTAGAATTCATCTGCACAACAAATCAATTATCTGCTCAGCAAACACATCTGGAAAGCATGTAACTGATTTCCTCAATAACAAGCTAGAAATAAAACAATTGTTAGAAGAGGTCCTTTTACCTGGAATCTCTGTCATTGACAGAGGCAGATAGAACACCCTGTTTCAGCATTTCCTCCAATTCATTCAGGCACTCGTTATACTAAGGAAGAACACACACTAAGTTAACAATAAAATTTAGTGCCTCACTACTTCAAAGTAATAATAAATACTTTGACTGTATTCCTGTAAGTACATAATTGCTGCAGATATTACTGCTGCAAGAAATAATGTTTATTTGCATTACCTTACTCTTCTTTTTATTACAGAAGTCCAATAGTGACTCACAGAAATGGTGTCCTATGGATTCTAAATCCTTGGTACTAAAGTGGGTACCATGTCTACTACCTGGGAAAAAAGGGGGGGAAACCAGTCACCAGTGAAGAAATAACTGTCCTATTCAATACCAGCAATTATTTTAATTCCACTGATGGAATTCCACATTTTAATTTGGACTGCTACCAACCCAATAACACTTTTTTGTTAGCAAAACATTTTATATTCATTTGAAATCTTTTACTTTCAAAAGTTCATCAAATGGCTTTTCACATTCCATATTCCCAAACTCCTTCCTATAGCTCCTTTTGAGAACCTCCATTCCTTTGCCTTTACAATTATACCCTTTGCTTTCTAATTATAACCCTCAGCTACCTTTTTTTAAAATAACCCAATCCACAGATAAACCAAACAAGTGCACTTCTGCCTTAACTTCACTGCAGATTAGTCTGCCTCAAATTCACAGTTTTCCTCATTATTTTCTGCCATCTCCAAAAGTGTTTATCTGCCATCTAAGGTTGACAGTAGGAAGCAAATTAACACCAATAATTTTCACACAAAACTAAATAAAAGATTGCTATTTCTTGTTAAATAGTCCGATTCCTTCACAACGACACATCTACTATATAAGGTAGATACATTATTTGATATCAGTTCAACAACCACAGCTTCAAAGTTGTGAAAATGTGAGAATTCTGTGTTAAGAGATTCCTAGCTACCCAACTTCAAAGAACTACAATACCCAAAGATGGAATCACTGTTAAACTAGTCTGCTGTGTAAATACAGTTTAACTGACTTTCAGGTAAGCATAAACTCAGTTTTAAACTCATTAGCCAAAACCCCACCCTTCTGTAGTCATTTACTCCCTATAATTGTTACATTTGGTACCCACAACCACTATTTCTTGGGCCAAAAGCAAATTTAATATACACCTATAACATTAACATTTCAACATGTCTTCCTATGTGGTATTTATCTGTCAAACACAATAAGCTCACATTATCTCTTAAAGAATCTGCAGCTACAAGACATGAGACTTCTTTGAATGCTTTAAATATAGATTCTAGAGAAAAACTGTATTTGCCTTACCCAGTTTAGAACCACAGAAAGTAACTTCTAAGGTATAGCTGTTGCTGATGCCCATCTTCCACATCACTATTCGACCTGTCCCTTCTCTAGCTTTTTGTATCTTGAAATTGCAATCTTGGAACGAGAACTTAAGAGAGAAGTGGAATTACTACTGCGCTTTTGCAATGAGGCCAAAACTATACAGATGTGCCCAGAAATGGCTTCCCCATGCCATAGTCTTCCTCAGCACATACCGTATATACTTGAGTATAAGCTGACCCGAATATAAACTGAGGCACCTAATTTAACCACAAAAACTGGGAAAACCTATTGACTTGAGTATAAGCCTGCCCAGGGTGCTGCCGAGAGGCAGAGGCTGGTGGCGGCAGCGGTGGAGGAAGAACAAGCAGCCCAAAAGGGCTGCTTTGGGGCTGCTCATTCCTCCTCCTCCGCCGATAACAGCCTCTGCCGGGAACCCTCACTCGAGTATAAGCCATGGGGGGCTTTTTCAACATTCAAAAATGTGCTGAAAAAGTCAGCTTATACACGAGTATATACGGTAGGTTAATTTACTGGTGATGTCATGTTGTCAAGTCATTCACGTCCTCTTGCCCACTGTGCATTATAGGCTGTTACAGATGTGGGGTAGAGGGCAGGGGCAGAAGGAAATGCATGATATAATAACTTCATGTCATGGTGCATGCTCCTAAAGGGACTCACTAAGGAAGCTCCTAGTATGTTAACAACTATGACAATATAATCCCATATTTTTAAAGCACCAACTTCTTACAATGTTTAGATCATTGAAACAACTTTAAAAACTGTCAAGTGATTTAGCAAATTTTTAATGTACTGAGAGATGATTTCTTACATATTAAAGTTAAATGTCAGCTTACTTTATCGGGACAACGTTTGCTCATAATGAAAGGAAAAACGCGCTGATTTAAGCCTGCCCCTTCTTCTTGATGATCTCGTTTTTCACAGCCATACATGAAGACATTCTCTTTCCTGCTATGACCATGAAGGTCACAATATAGGAGAACATTGCGCTCTCCCATCATTCTGTAACAAGGTAGAAAGTTAAATAAGAGCAGCTTTGGTTTCTGCAAATCAGACACTCTTGATTTTTTTGGGTTGTGATAGCAATTGTAGGAAATCTCTTAAAGGTATTAAAGATGATCATTGCTTGAGGGATTTTTTTTTCTACTGGAACAACCTGCACTAGAGTATTGGTTAGCTGCATTAGTGTCAGTGGAGCTTTTCCCTTGAGTCCAATAAGAGCTGAGTTGCACCTATTAGGCCATCACTGCCTTTCCTATGACAGATACTAGATGCACAATATTAAAATGCTTTTTCCATTGCAGCCGACATGTGACAAATGTTTAAAAAACAGAACTATCACATAAGTTGCTGTCATTATGTGAAAAACCCTGTTAACAGAAGATTAAAGAGCTTTGTTAAGGAAAATAGCCCCCTTTATTGGTATAGGGGAATTCCCTTCCTTCTCCAGAGGTTGGTCTTTCCATTCTATGTTCCTTAGAATGGAACACTAGTCACTGTGAATATTCCCTGCCAGTGGCTTTGCAGGAGTCTTCCATGGAAACAATGTGTTAAACCCATCACCAGGAAGAGAGGAAGGGAGGAAGGAAGGAAGGGGCATATGAATAAGTTAGAATTATACAGCCAATTCCTCAGCCCCTCTCAAGTTCCACACACACACACACACACACAGGCAGGAAAGAAAAACACCTCTGAAAAAGGCATGGTTTAAACTGGAAGGACCAAACCCCCAAAGACTAAGATGATTTATTTTTATTTCATTTTATATTTAATAAAATGTTTGTAATAAAACCTCAAAGCAGGTTACATTAAATAAAAATTATCAGTAAAAGACAGTTAAAAACAGGTAATTTAAAACATTCAAAAACCACTGATGACTAGTGCCATCTGTACCAAGCCAGGGTGAAGGAGGCCTCCTGCATACCCACCAGAACCCACACTCACAATAACTAACAAGTTTCATTTCCTGGTCAGTGTGTAGGAGGCCTTCATGAAAATGTGACCTCCCAAAGCTAACTTCCAGATCTGAGCCCCAAACAGATGGTCCAAATTAAGACCCAGGCAAACCTGCTGTTAAACCCTCAACTCAAAAACCACTTTGACTGCAGTTTGGTTTTTTTCCAGGGAAGTAGAGTGAAAAGAAATGTAAGAAAAAGAAAATCAGACTTCCTGATGGGCTCTCATGTTCTGGACTGATGCCAGATCCCATCCAGCAAGAGAGGTCAGGTCAGGATCACTGACAGCTCTATGTACACATTAAATATTTGAAACACACAGGGCTCGTTTCCCCCATCACCTCAGAGCACTTCTATACATATAAGAGCATAAGAATAGCCTGCTAGATCAGGCCAATGGCCCATCTAGTCCAGCATCTTGTTTTCACAGTGGCCAAACCAGAGGCCCGTGGGAAACCAGTGAGCAGAAGTGGCTTTTCCTGATGAAGCCATGAAGGACAGACAGCCAAACCAGAGAAAAGGAGCAACTAAATTAGTCTTTTCTTTTTTAAAACACACAGTGGGAAACAGGTGAAAACAAAAAAGGAACTGGCTAAAGATCAGCAAATAGAGAAAAAGCTAATAATTACAAGATAAAATGTATTGGATAGAATTCCAGCAGAAGCTGAAGGAATACTCTATCCTAGGGTATGCAGGAAAAGGAAGTGGGGATGAGCTTGAGAAGCTGCCGCTGGTTTTATAATTCTAACTTTATCACATGTCCCTGCCTGTCCTCAGCAGCAGGGAGTGCTAACGCATGATTTTCCTGGAGGCCTTCCACATGCCAATCAGGGAAAGTATTAAAACAACATTTAGATGTACCTAAAATTTCAACAAAATTTCAACAAAAAATAAGTTCAATGCAACAAGATGAATACACATTACATATTAATTAATATTGGTCTAATAATGAACAAAGAGTTGTGATACTGGACACAGAAGAGAGATGGTGTTACCTTTTTACCTTTTGATCATGCTGCGGGTACACCAGATGGGAGGGAAGGATTCCTTGAGATCTGATTTATAGTTGCGGTTTAAGTCCCTGCCTGCTAAAGAGCAGCGGTAATTGCCTACAATCACGCCATCTGGATTCAGCATTGGTACCACCTTAAAAACAAAAGTGTCCCGAAGCAACTGGGCATTATGCGAATCCCCTAGAATGTAATCCAGAAAGCCCTTCATCACCCAGGAACTATTTGTTTCGCCTGGGTGCACCCTGGCAGTCAAAATCACCGCTGCCTTGCGTTTTTCCTCCTGAAAATCTTGCAAGGGGTTAGTGATGGTGAGAACATAGACTATGTTCCTAGCCAGGGAATGGCACAAGATGCGGATCTTGCAGAACTTGGACCGCCTTGGGTCTCTAGCAATGGTTGCTAGGTAGTCTTGCAGGTTACTGTAAGTGTAAGGATAGCAGTGGGCAAAATAGCAGGTGTCCCTATCATGCGGGAACTGGAACGTCCATGTCAGGGAAAAATACTGGCGCCCACCTTGGCCGAGATTGTTTTTATAATACTTGATTTCATCTCCTGTCCTTTGCCACCCCACCTTGTGGATCTTTGCTTCTGCTTCTGAATACAGCAACGGACGCATACCACGATTATACAAACTTGTTGGCTTGGTGAAGTTGACAATGGTGAAACGGTAGGGCATTCCTGCTTGGGTGTTGGTGACCTGGAAGTAGTACCACTGGGTGTGCTTTTTTGTGTAGAGATCAGTGCGTAGTGTCAGCT